>NW_001509761.1:0-600000 GCF_000149645.3 Aspergillus fischeri NRRL 181 | reverse complement strand
CGCTGATGGAGGGCGTGGATATATCTAGTTTGCGTGAGTGGTATTTAATTTATTGTCCTCGTCAACTCATGCATGCACGCAAGACCTACTCGTCCCTGCTGGCAGACCGTGCGTTTTCTGTGTTGTAAACACACTGGTCGATGCGATACGATCGTCCCTCGCAAGGCCCGCAGATGGGCTTGTTCCCATCGCAACGGATCTTCTTCTCTCTACAAGAGTCGCAGGCCAACGTGACCTTACGGCGGGCCACGCGCCGTTTCGGGTCCCTGGGAGATTTTGCGGGCATTTTGCAACAACGGGTAGTATTGATTAATCGACGTCTGACTGGCAGAATCGGAACTACCCAAACTTTGCTGTCCTTATGCTGCCGTACTGCCCACCCCCCGTTTCTCCATACCGTACCCGAGCTCTTGCTGCCAAGCTTACACTGTTCTGATATATCATTCTGGTTTCTCTTGCCAAGGCACCCTGAGGTACAACTTTATCCAAATCTGGCTCACTGCGGCTGTTGCTGTCGCTAGTCTTCCAAAAACAAGTGGAGCCTCGTGCGCGGCTTTTCAAACTTTGCTACCTTTTCATAGCGGAGGAATAATTGCGCCTTACCCCTATACGATATTTCCTCGTCGGGATCCGGCGATATTTGTCTGTCCGGCGTGCTGAGCCGGAAGGAATCCGTTTGATCCGCACTTCAAGCCTCGGTATAACCCCTGGCATCAAAGAGTGTGCCTGCGTCCTGATGGGGACTTTTTCAAGGCTTTACACACAGGACGTGTAGACGTGAAGACTGGGACCACCAAGGCAGTAACAGAGGCTGGCATCCAGCTCGATTCAGGCGATTTCATTGGAACTGATATCGCTGTGACCGCCACGGGAGTAAAACTCCAAGCTGCATGCGGGGTGGCCATCGATATCGACGGCCAACCATTCGACCTGGCCAGCAAAATTATCTGGAACGGACTTATGCTACAGAGTCTGCCTAATGCAGCTTACCTGATTGGATACACCAATGCCTCTTGGACGCTGGGGGCGGACGCGACGGCGCACTTCGTTGTCAGGTTGCTTAAGCGTCTTGATAAGAAAGGTCATACCGCAACCGTGCCAAGAATGGGGAAGGGAGAGGAGTTGAATGAGACGCAGCTGCTAAATCTTAAGTCGACCTATATTGCGACGGCAGGAAGGAGTTTACCCAAGGTGGCGGAGACGGCACCGTGGCAGCCTCGAGATAATCATGTCTCGGATTATAGGTTTGCTCAGTATGGTAAGTTTGACGATGAGACGTTACAATTGATTAGGGAGCCCAGAATGAAGATTGGGCTTAGGTATGTTAGATTTGTGCTCTGTCGTGATATTTCTGATGTTTCTATCTCATGGAGAGTGGGGTTTCTGTGAAGTAGTTTATTGCTTCTCACCAAGAACGTATATAAACAGATGAGGTATTGACAGTACTAAGATCCAAAGGATACAAATATTCAAGCAATTAACCTTAATTATTGCTGTGACACAGTGGCCGCTTGGTTCAAGTTGAGGACTGTTTTATATTGCTTTTTATATGACACATAGCCTCTAATTGATTTCCTCCTCTCCTCGACAGCGGTAACAAGCTGCCTAACACTGACACATTTGCCTCTCTGTGGCATGGAACGAAGCTGGGCTTAGCATCTACATACTAACAGATAATCATAGTTCACCAAATAAAGCTCACGGATAACGGCAAATCAACGAGAGGCTTTGTATGCAGCGGCGAGATTTGACATAGTCAGGGAGAGTAGGAGACTACACATCCTCCCATTTAATAACGGGCTTAATAACCTGCTCCACAGATATATCAGCATAGCTTTCCGGAAATTCTGAGGGTATTGTACGTAGTCTGCCAGAGCGCAAATCCTCTATAGCTTGGTCAAGCGAATCCGGCGCATAAACCTTGGCAAGCTTGTCGACAGGGAATTTTCCATGCTTATAGAGGTCAACCAACACTGGCAAAAGCTAATTACAATCATTGAGTTAGTAACAACAGTTCCAAGGTTCTCCACTAGGTAATCTCTCACCGAAGCAGGATTTGCACCGCCTTCAATTACACCCACGATCTGTTTGCAGCCCATCATGAGAGCAAGGGGATCAATTTTGAGAAGTGACCCCGCGCGGGCAACACCCACAATAGCCAGGATACCCTCGTGGCCTAAGGCTTTAACCGCAGACTCAAACAGAAAGTCTACGCCTGTCGTGTCGAGAACGTAATCAACGCCTCCAGGGAAGATATCGAGCAGCCCTTGTGCAAGATCGGTGATAATCTTCGTGCTCAATGCATGTGATGCACCCAGGGACTTGGCGAGTTCCAGCTTCACATCCAACATATCAACTGCGATAATTGTTTCAACCCCTTGAGACCTTGCGGCTAACATCGCGGCCATCCCGACAGCGCCCATACCAAGAACAACGAAGGTGCTCTTTGGCTTGGGTTTGAGGACATTTAGGACGGTACCAGCACCAGTGAGATACCCGCACCCAAGTGGAGCCAGGACTGCCATATCAGCAACAGTAATCTCCGATCCAGGTGAGCACTTGATGACAGAATGCTCGCTCACAATAGCGAGTCTGCTCATGGAGAACTGGCCAAAAAATTGGCCCCGAATTGGTGGGCCTTTTCCTCCGGGGAAAGAAATGGGCGAGTCAGCAGCACTAATACCTCGAGTACCTGCGAAATTGAGAATTGTCATTTCACGACAGAATCCATTTCGGCCTTCCAGGCAAGGGTTGCAGGTATCCCTATGACACGAGCTGAAGCTTAGAAAGACTAGATCGCCTTACCGGAGAGACTTGTTTTTGACACCACTGCCAACGCGGCGCACAATACCAGCACCCTCATGGCCCAAAACAGCGGGATAGTCGCCAACGGGAATGTCTCCTTGTTGGACAACGATATCCTATAAGTCTTCCATTAGCGTGAGATTACATGTATTTCGTTGCAAATTACGAATGCATACTGTGTGGCACAGGCCCGTATACTTCATCTCGATCAGGACTTCGTTCGCCCGGACTTCATCCAGAATGATATTCTGGAGGGTCAATGGTGCACCCGGCTTCTCAACCACAAATCCCGTAGTTGGAATCTGTTTGTCTGGGATCATGGTCGTGTTCTTTCGCGCGATTATTGTTCAAAAAAAGAATAAAAAGCTACCAACACAGGGAAGAGGCTACCCTCAGTATAGACCCAGAATGGTGTCTGAGATGTCTAAGAGAACCGTAGCCGAGACCTTTGTGGTTCCCTACAGACGCTACTTCGCCTAGGGAGCCTCGGTAAAAAGCAGCTGATCTCAAACAAAGGGTTAAGTGTGAAGCCTCGGTCGGTAGGAAAATGAAGGGAGAACTCTGTGTCCTCAAATAATGGGAGTCAACATTTTCTATAGTCAGGGTCTTACTTGAGCAACAACGACACGAAAATATACCCTCTCACCCTCTCTCTCATACAGACACATGCCCAGAGCATTTAACCATATACCTCGCTCTCGTTCAACAATACTCTTGTTCTGAATCTCACTCCATTGTTCCTCCTAAACCACATCTGCTTCTTCTTACCCAGATGATGGACCAGTATATTGCCCATTACATGGGCAACTATGGGATAGCTCGTGATAGAGTCCTGAACCAGAATATCTTTAGGAACCCAGCTTCATTTGACCGTGTTAAGCCTCTCGCTCAGTTGTGACCACCAAATTACACTTCTATAGGAATCAATCGAAGCCGTCGAAGTAGGAATGACTGCAAATCATGCATCAGTGACAAAAGAAATGAAGCTTCCGTTTTTGGAACAGTTTTACGACGATAAACGGTCTTCGTCATCGCATATATTGTATTGCGCCTATAACCCACGTATACATTGTGATCCTAGAAAGTGTCGACTGAAATCCTCCTCACCATCGAAGAGTGTTTGGCACTGCGTGCAATACCCGTGTTTCTGCATAATCTGATGCTGAAGAAGTTCGTGTCGACGATGAAATTTTGACTTGCATACCGAGCACGAAAGACGTATTTCTAAATCACGATATCAGTGACATCCCATGACACGCCTTCTGAATGCAATCAAGCGAGTATCCTTACTTACTGTCAACATGAAGGCTTGTATTTCTTCGCCAGAGCCGCACACGCGTCATTGCTTCTTGCAGAATTTATACTTGAGTTGAGGAGACGCGAAAGTATCCATCTTTTCCCGGCTTTGTTCTTGCCCTCCTTATGCCTGTGGGCAAACTATCACAGCCCGTGGCTTGATGTTCTTGCCGACACGCTTCGGACGAATGGACTCTCCGAAGAGGCGCCGGATAATGTATTTGTCGCGAAGGTTTTGTCCACTCTGAGTGTCGGAGAAGTATTTGTCAGTTTCACACCAGCCCAGGCTAGCAATCATTTGTGGGAAACCTCACATATAAGCGGATTTAACTGTAACATGTTAGAGGCCGATTGTTTAAGCGCATCGTTCCGTGGCTAGCGTCAACTCTAACTGTGCAGCTCCTGGGACGACTCCGGTCATTTTCCCTCTCGGGTGGGCCTACGGAGTACTTTGCTAGGACTCATCTAAGAGCGGGAGTCCGGGACTAGCACCAGCTCCATATTTGCTACCGGGAGGCTCCCGGTTCATGTCCCCACATATAGTTCGCACGTATGTTCTTAATGAGCCAGTCGGAAGGTTTGAGACTCCGAGAACCCCCTTGCGGATCACCTAGTTGCTCCGAGCCCGTCCTGTAGTGATCAGTCTGCCTCTCTCTGCTTTGAAGGCGTTTCGAAAGTGCCGAACATATTTTACGGAGTACTGAATAGCAGACCCCCATTCTCTCCACCGCACTCAACTTCCATGTTACTCTCACAGACGATCGACCGCTCCTAAAACAAGATACTGCGATGGCTACTCTGAACCGAAACCTCCGCGTTACCATGTTCGCCTTCAAGAAAGACGAAATTTCGGAGGAAGAGTTTCATAACCACTGGTCGAAGGTTCATGCTCCAATAGTGGCAGAGTTCTTGGCAAAAGCCGGAGTCATTAAATACACACAAGTGAGTTGATTATCATATCCCTTACCCTCACCACCATTCGCTAACACGAATAGTATCATACTCCATCGTCAGTCCGCAAGGAAGTTCATGAGCATTATAAGCTTTTAGGTGCACCTCATCGTCCCTTTCCCGAATATGATGGCTTGGTTGAGATAGTGGTTCCTAACATGGAAACATACATGAGCTTATCTAAAGGTAACGTTATTCTACTATCTGTCTCCGTAGAAACGGAGGTTTTGAAGCTAAGCCATTGATTCCCAAATATTCCACAGATCCATACTATAAGAGAATAGTGGCACCAGACGAGGCCAAATTCTTTGACTGGACAAAGACATCCATCGCCTTCGGCTGGGAGGAGATTTATGTGGAGAACGGCCAACCTCTTGTTTCGAAAGAAGGGGTAGCAAGGCTTTGATGGGTCTGATTGCTGAATAAGGGTGCAACTTGGCTACGCCCAGGACGTAGCTGCGTAGCCGAACATTTCAGATCAAAGTGTCGAGCATAGGGCAACGCAAGGATGGAGCATGGCCCATGTGGAAGGTAGCTATTACGCCGAACGTGTACTTTGGATCAGATAAGTTATTCCAGGAAATTATGCTCCCATAAGAGGCCGTAGTCCAAACGAGGGTATACTATGACGCGTAAAAATGCACAACGATAGATAGGCTATGTAGGAATAGCGCAAGATTATTAAGGCTAAAAGCTACACCCGGAATAGCCGTAGCCCGGTTACGGGGTTCCCGGATAACTTTGCGTTCTGTGGTGTCATGACGCATCTGGGGGCACCACAGAACCAGTTTGTTGTTTGTGGTGATATCTGACGGGCTCTACTAGAGTAGTTTTGATGGTAATTTATCAACTTAAGTTTTAGTATAGCCGGCGGAAATTGCGTGAAAATTGTCTACCGATAATATCTACTCCACATGCCCAGTTTCAATCTCCTTCGTCATCAGCTCTGCCTCCCTTGCAACCCTCCTGACGTGCTCAGCTTCATCTTCCTTCCTTGCAGCCTCGCCAAATCTATCCCTCCAAAGCTTCCACCTGTCCTTACAAAAGCCGTGCTTCCCTTTCCACAACGGCCCTCCACTACCTGGAGCACCAATCAGGCGCCCGGACTCATATTCCTCATCCCATTCATAGATCTCCACACCTAGGACCTCAACCCACGCTGCTGCTGCAGGAATCCACGCCACTAAGGGATCCTGCAGCGCCATATGCTCCCATGGCGTCTCAAGCGCCGTCCGGAGCGTCACCAGCGCAAACAACGAACCCCACTCGAAAATAGGCTCATCGGTTGCGATGAGAAGGGCGAGACAGCGATTCACATTCATCGTCCTTGAAATTGCGGCTTCTCTCTCCTCTGGTTTTTTGGTACCTGGGCCCGGGATTGAGTAATCCCAGTGACGCCTAATCTCCCAGTCCAGCATCGGCAGGTCCTTCCACACTTGCTTCCTGTGGAGAATCAACGGCTCATCTTGTCCATTATCACTGGGCCTTGTAACATCCGGGAGATGGGAAATATCCACGAGAATATCAACGAGTTTGTCCTGGTGTTGTGGGTGCTTGCATGCAATCTGAAGCAACAGATGCCAGAGTTGGCCTAGCTGGGTATTGAGGGAGGCGTCGAGTGCTAAAGCAGCAGATGCTAGCTTGGGGGCGGCTTCCGTGGAGTGAATTTTGCCTGCAAAGTAATCGTGCAGGACTGCGAGGTGGGGTCCGAGATCGTAATCGCTGCCTTGGTTTGTGAGTGTGGTTAGTTGACTCCACATGGTGTTCATTTGAGAGTGAGAGGGGCTGGATGGAAAGAAACTTGTCCGTGGTGAATTCTGTCTGTCCTATAGTCAATATATATATATATATTTGCAG
This sequence comes from Aspergillus fischeri NRRL 181, assembly GCF_000149645.3. Lineage (NCBI taxonomy): Eukaryota > Fungi > Ascomycota > Eurotiomycetes > Eurotiales > Aspergillaceae > Aspergillus > Aspergillus fischeri. The sequence goes on along the minus strand of NW_001509761.1, from coordinate 593,091 downwards.
GCAGATGGAGGATTTTCGATGACAAAAGCCAAGGCTGAAGTGGCTTTGGCCAACTACTTGGGTGCGCACTATCCAGACAGGGGTCCAAGAAACAGGAATAAGTGGATTGGGAGAGGTTAGCGTAGAGCAATTTGTATTTTACTGTGTATTTCGTTGCTCTGCAGGCGACCACCACTATCTGTAGAAGAATTAGAGTATCCCTATGTCTGTGCCGAGTCTATAGAGTACCTGTTACGTGACTATGTACACGAATTGAAGAATTAGTCTGCTAGACTGAGGCCGTGGTTCTGACATTTTCCGCATAGTCTGCTACCGAGAGGCAAAGCCCTATTCTTTTGAGGTTCACTGTGGGGTTCTTGTTAAGGTACCTTCAATTCCATCTTCGCTTTGCGATAAAATGTTTCTGCTAGGATCCTCAATGGTAAGTCTAGGGATCTTGTTGCCAGAGCCATTAACAGTGCTATATTAGTGATGTTTCAACAGAGTCATATCACCAGCAGGTTCTGATTTCTTTTTTATAACAACTGTTGCAACGGCTCTTTGCATTCTGTTCCTAGGATTGTCGCTCCCTGGCCGTTCAGATTTGCTGATGGTCTCGCTTCATATTGTAAAAACGAGTATCCACTGTTTAAATGGCTAGTTTGTAGGAAGGTCTTCTGCTGGAAGTCCCGCCGCGTCCCGGGAGCTAGAGTTTCTGAATGCAGGTTCTCGATGCTTTCTATTCCGAATTTCTCTTGACTTATAATACCTGTAATAACCTACTATCATTACATTTATAAAGCATCTTTTTAATACAAACCCTTATCACAACCAAAAGCCTTATAGACCAACTAATGTAAAAAAAGGAAGGGAGATAGCAGAGATAGTAGCCCTGCAGACCTACATTATTCTCTAGTAGTCTGCTGCTGATACTTTAGACCATCATAAGATTTGCAACTTCACCTATAAATGGACTGCCCTTTCAGCTTGAGCATCACCTCCCTCTATCAGATACTTAAACTAAGCCACTGTTAGTTATATAAACATTCTTTGTACCCAGCACGGAAGATTAGAGCTATAATGTGTATAATATATTAGTAGTAGTACATATCATATGTAGCTTCACTCTAGACCTAGGCCTAGTTGCATAGGTAACTACTAAATCCCCAATCACAAGGCATATTCGGCTGCATATGAATCATACCTGGATAAATTCCGTATACGCTGGAAATCAATCTGATATCCATCTATCAGATTCCGCAGAAGGATCTAGGCACAGCGAGAGTTGAAGAAAAGATGAAAATGCGCATCGGCAGCAGAATTTATCTCCGTACCTCAGGCGGTTGAACTCTAGCAACACGAGTAGACAGGATATATACAGCACAATTCAAATCAAGGAACGCGGCAGTTATGCAAAGAGTGCAGCGTTTCCAAGAAAACATTGTGCACCTTGCTGCGCAGTGATTTGATGCGCTAGGGAGATACAAGAAGTTCGGTAAATACTGAAAGTACATAGAAAAGTGGGAAGCATCTGGCGTTATATTCCAGACGCCCTTCTTAGATGCGTTGGCCGGTACCAAGGAACCCGTTCTTGATTCATTTCGTCCACACTGGCATTCCCACCTGGGTGAATACCCCAAGTCCTCCACCATCACTACCACAATACCAAACGTAGAGCGGCCGGGACAATGACTCTATGAGACTTATTCAGCCGGTCATTCTGCCTGCACTGCTTAGGGTTGCGGTGGGGTTGGTTACGTGCCCAGCTAGCTTTACGGAGAGCAAGGTAGTGTTCATGTTATACAAGAATTCGTAAAGGCAGTGGGAGGTCCCTGCGATCACTACTGAGTCTGTGGAGCAGGAGCAGGAGTTCAGCTCAGAAGAGAGCTTAGAATGTTGCGGCAATGGTCGAGTATGACATGTATTGGACATGGGTCTAGAGATTCTGCTTTATGAGTCATCGACCCCGCAACTAACTAAATTAATATTTAAGTAGGGCCCAGATCATTTTAAGATGATCTCTTGAATTATTTCCGCACTCACAGCTTGACAATACAGTGACGAAATGACGGACGTCAAATACATGATCGAGCCGACAGAGGCTCCAAATCTACAAATCCCCAAGGGACAAATAGTCGAAGTCTCCATTATTGATAAGTATTCTGGTGATGACACCCAGGGTCATCATTCGCTGATACATATAGTAGCACGCGGATGTATCTTCCTGCCTCTGATATAGTGACTCCCAGGCCAGAGCACCGCCCGTATCTAACTCTCCCATCTTTCTCATTTCTCATAAGACATACCGGCACTAACCGCCAACTTCTCTTCGATCTTGGTCTGCGGCTGGACTATGCTACACTTCCACCTGCTGTCCAGGATTTCCTCACCAAGTCAGGCTGGAAACTGGACGTTGACAAGAATGTCTCCGAAATGCTACAAGAGAACAACGTCTTGCTTGATGGCATTGAAGGCATCATATTGAGTCATCACCACTTCGATCATCTTGGAGATTTCACTCAATTTCCTAGGTCAACGAAGATCATAGTTGGACAAGGATTTCAGAAAGCCTATTTGCCTGGATGGCCGGAGATTCCCAGCTCCTCTTTGATAGAAGAAGACTGGAAAGACCGCACCGTCGATGAACTTCATTTCAACTCCCACTCAACTATAGAGATCGGTGGCTTCAAAGCGATTGATTACTTTGAAGATGGCAGTCTTTACCTCCTCGACGCCCCAGGCCACACAATAGGCCATATTGCCGCCCTCGCGCGTGTCACGTCCGGCGTTATGTCAGGTTCCGAGGATACTTTCGTTCTTATGGGAGGCGATATCTGCCACTACCCCGGCGTCCTTCGACCGACTGAATGGCGCCCTCTGTTGCAAGAGTACCACCCGAGTCCCCTGCCTGAGCTCTACGCGCAGGCATGTCCCGGATCCATCTTCCAATGCTTACACCCCCAAAAGAGTTGCAATGAGCCGTTCTACCAGATGCCGGAACACTGCATGGTTGACAAGCATGCAGCGCGAGATTCGATCCGCAAGCTGGGAATGCTGGACGCGAGTGATAATATCCTGGTTGTCCTTGCGCACGATGAGTCAATCATTGGAATTGCAGATATGTTCCCAGCAATAATCAACAACTGGAAGGAGAAAGGCTACGGGGAGAGGGTCCGATGGAGGTTTCTGAGGGATTTTCGGGCGTCTCTCGCTCAATGAACTGATGCCACGAGCAGCGGAACAAGTGGCCTTTGCGTTGAGGCGATGCATGAAAACGTTACCAGTGAAACAATGTCAAAACGTAAGCAAAGCGCAAAAATTTGCCAAGGATATCCACTAAGTATCCGGCTATCTCAGAGTCTTCGAATCTATCCGCATCCTTGGCTATACATGGAGGGCATGTTCATAGATATCGAGAGCTTACGCAAACAGCCGGTAACTCGGGCATACCACATTTTGCATGCACCTTCCATGAGAGGTGCCACCGCACCTACTAAAACTTTGCTTGTTGAATTATGGGCAAAATGACCCTGCTTCGTAGGTATCTAATACCTCCCCTACCGTAAATAACTCGTCAAGATTTCGTTGTGGAACCACTGAACCGGTGATCCTCTGGTGGTTGTCGAAAGTATCCCTTTAGCCCCCTGTGGATGGTATTTTACTTTAGAGCTCAGGTACCAGGCTCAGTACTAGTGACTCTTGTCTCTCTTTAAACACGACATTGACTCACATATATCTACATACAAGACAGGAGGGCAAGGGAATCATTGGTGTACATGTATTACTATACTGTAACCAGGATTCATACATTGCTAAGTAGCACAGTTCACATAGTGGCCTAGTAATGAGACCTATCTGAAGGGGCAAATATAAGCTTCCACTTTGCATAGTTAGTATTAACAGTATTCCTTGACCAGCATCAACATTGTTAACCTAATTGGACATAAAGTCAACCTGAAGCCGCGGAGATGCTAGTCTTCTGGGTAGTTGGGAGAGTCTATCTATTCTTGAAGAAAGTTTCTCACAGATTGGTAAAACTCTTACTCTTATCTCATGGTCTAGATTTTACATTCCTATACTCTAGTGCCTCCAGTGCCTCTTAAAGCTATTTTTACCTTTTATAGTATCTAGGTACTATATCGTTATCTTTTTCTACTTTTAAGCTTAGCTTGACAAACCTAAGTTATTTATCTTAAAGGTTATTAAGGGCCTATTAGATCCCCTCTATGTCTAGTAATCTATTATACTTAATGTAGATTTAGGGTACACTATCTAGCACCCGTACTGTATCATGCCAGACGACATCCCTTGTCAGCTTTCCAGACGGGATGGAACCAAATCTCAGATTAAGCAAAGAGGCAAAGATGCCTAGCATGTTAGTTGCAGTTCTCTCCAGCGGGAAGAACTCTGAGATCTTCAGCTGGCCAACTTCAGACTCACGTTGTACCAGCGCTCATAATAACTATTCACTTCTAATGTCTTATGTCCTGTGTGGGTCCGCTCCTTTTTGCGTGAGAATTCCAACCGTTTTAGATGGACTTTCGATGTAGAGGGAGGAGTGCACTCTCGGAACTAGTATAACGTCAGTCAGTCAGCTTAGGCATGCATCGCGATTCTGCAGACATGAATTTGGCAGGCTCGATGATATTTCCGTAGGATGGAAGTGTATTTGACTTTGGAGCCTGCGCTGACAGGACTGTGCTAGCTCGGCTTTCATCAACAAAGCCTGACGGATACCCATGGTCTGACCAATATGATCGAGAGTACGCATCACCCATTCACGGAGGTCGTCGGACACCCCAGTCGCAGTTGCAGCCACTGCAAGGGGGTACATAAACATGAAGACGCCACTGAGTGGAGGTATTGCGCCGTTTCTGTTGAGGCTCATATAATCCGGAAATAGAGGCTGACTCGCGGCAGCGACGCAAATATCGACGGCCAACTGGATGATCATACGGCGGGCATGCGCCGTCTGTAGTATTTGCTCGATTGAACTATCACATTGGGACGCAAGGTGCAATATCAACTCATTCACAAAGAGGCGGCCCGTGAGATAGTGGATTAGAATGCGCGAAGCCCAGACGTCCTCATAAAGGTGGAAGCGACCATAGAAGTATTGTGAGGTGTCTTTTGAAACTTTCTCCATGTAGCCAAATTTGGCAGGAAGGCTTGTTGACCATCCCTCGAGCTGCATTTCGCAGGCCAGTGCCTCCGTTAAAGCGCTGCTCATTGATTGATCACTGCCTTTCGCGAGACTGGCATGCAGACGAATAAATTTGAGGAGGATCTCGATCAGGGAGACAGCAGGAAAGTCATCGTTGGCCTCGACAGGTATATCCGGCGCCGCCCAACCTTCCAACTCCAGTGGAAAGCGCCCTCCGGTCTGGAAGTATTTGAAAATCCAAGTAAATGTGAACATGATCTGAACACGATGGTTCTTGGTGAAGAAATCTCGCGGTGACCGATTCCGCAAGGCTGCTGCACCTTGCAAATGCACGATCCACGATAGCTTTGACGTCGGGTTGGCGTCGACAATCTGTATGAACGACGATCAGATTCATTATGCCCTCCATGGGGACCGGTAGCTGCCTACCTCAAATAGAGCAACCATCAGAATCATCTTCATGGTACCGTCCAGTTGGTCGGCAGTCTGAGATTTCAATGTGCTCTGGATTACCCTGATGGCTTGACCATACCTCTGCCGTGCTCCACGTAAGATCCCCTCATCCTTTCGAATATTCGACAGGGCAGCTAAACCGACCGAAGCAACCGCACTTCTCAGAGTCGCATCTTCGCCGAATCGACGCATAAAGGGCGATGTAATGTTTTGAGGTTGGCATCGGCCGGCCCAGGCGTAAGTGGAGAAGTGATAGACGAAGAAATGCAGCCCGAGTTCGTCCATATCAAGGGACGGCAAGGTTGAGGGTAATGAAGTAGCCGTGATAGGCCCATGGCTTGATCTCATAAGCTTCAAGCCAGGTGAAGAAGCGGAATCGGATCCTGCATCCTTTCTTTGAGCTCTGGATCGAGCCTTAGCAGCTGTAGCTCGTCTGATGGTGCGAGCATTCTCGTCTCGGAATAACAGTGGTAGTTCGTCCCTGTAGCCCACGCATTCCTTGCCAGCTCTTTTACATTGAGAGCAGGCAGGGACGGCCATATCGCACTGTCACGGTCAGTATGGCTCTCTGTTGCGGTTGGGGATCGCCTACTTTGATGCGTCTCTGACGGCACCCAAGACAGAATTTGCTCGGACGACAACAAAAAGGCATTTCCGTCGCTTCACGGTTGACGTATCAATGTACTCCCATGCAAAATGTTTAAAGATTCGATATGTATTTGCCGATGACTGGATTCAACTAGGCAGCCTTTAGAGGACGTGGATCGGTCAGATTTGTGCAAAAGATCGATCTAGGCCTATGGTCGAGAGCCGCAGACGCCACGTTGCCAAGGGCCATCTTCAGCCACACAGCGACTGGTAGAAAGAACTCCTTTCCTAAGCTTTAATGTCGTGGATGATGACATGAAACATCGACTCCTTAGAGACCGATGAAAGAGGCGATGCTGTCACTAACTCCTTTAGGCAGTAGCCAAGTGCCCACCGCACTTACCAGATGAGGCAAGTATTTCGTCCCGCTAGCCCAGTCAGGATAGCCTAGGTCGTATGATTGGCTATTTAACCGAAGTCCGCTAACTGAGGTGGAAATGATGCGTTTTTTTGGCTGGAGGATTGTCCTCTTGAGTGCAGCTATCAAAACATCCCGAGTTTGGGATGCTTCAGGGGAGCAGACTTGGTTACAAGATAGAGATAACAAAATAGCTGCCTAAAAGTCTAAAAGTGTGGCAGTGTCCCGAAATACTTTCCCTTTTTTTCGGCACCAGGCACTTATGTTCGTGTGCCGATCCTTCAACGGCATTTGTTTGATGATGAAGTTATTATATATATTCGGAGATGGTATCGACCAACGGAGACAACATAGATAATTCCCAAAAACTTTCAACTTCATAAAGAATATTTCTTAATATATCATGCATCTGTCACGGGAATACAAGCTATCCTATTACCAGTACAGTCCTTCTGTAGGTGCAGCTGTTCTCTTCGCAGTCCTGTACTCGATCACCTTTCTCCTAGCTGTATTTCAATGGATCCGATACAGAGCTTGGGTATGGATCACCATGGTTATCGCAGTGGCTAGTAAGTGCATACTTGCAACATTGGCAACTGTCACCACTAATATACCAAAGTGGAAGCAATAGGCTTCATTTCCCGCTCTATATCCGCCCAACACGTCTCTGAACGCGCCCCCTACGTACTGCAATTCTCTCTTATTATCCTCGCACCCGTCCTGATGGCAGCTTGCTGCTATATCCTGTTCGGCCGTATCCTCTTTCACATCGTCCCACCTGAAGCACGAACCTTTCAACTGTGCTGGGTTCCTCCTCGCTTTATCACTCCGATCTTCGTGGGCTTTGACATTGTGGCCCTCCTGCTTCAGCTAGGCGGTGCAGTATTGATCACATCAGCCGATGGTACTAGCAGTGATGCGAAGGACAAGTTCGACCGTGGTCGCAATATTGCACTGATTGGCGTCATAGTCCAGATGATCGCCTTTGGGCTATTCTCCATTGCTGCGTTTCGGTTCAACTTCACGTCGAAACGGTTCGCGAAGCCTGTCGGCGAGCAATTCGAAATGCTTGAGAGCATTGGTGCAAGACCCGGTGGCCCGAGAAAGAGCGCCAACTGGAATGCGCTGCTGAGAGTGGTGAACTTTTCTACTTTGATGATTCTTGTAAGTGTTTCATACAGATCTTCTCTCGTGTTAGGTCATCGCTGACTCCTGTCTACAGATACGCTCGGTCTACCGTCTGGTTGAATTCACCGAAGGCAAGAACGGATATATCAATCTACATGAGTGGTGCCTGTATGTCTTTGATGCATTGCCAATCCTCCCATGTGCGGCATTGTTCGTCTACTGGCATCCGGCGAAATACCTCCCATATCTGGGATTTCGGCTGCCAAAGCATGCACGGTAGATATTGCGTGGGGCTTTACAAAGGTAGCACCGACCTACTCTTCCATCGAGTTCATGAGAAGGTCTGAAATATGGCCAACTTGCATTTTGGGATCGTTTTGTGGAATCTATCCAATCTTGTTATACGAGATTAATATTCCGCAACTTAACATCATCTCCAATGTGCTCCCCATTCATAATTCCATGCAGATACGCTGCCCCAACCAGCCGGAATTCATCCTCTGTCTCAGTCCCCCTTAGCACCATCGCAGCCCCCGAGCCCGCCAAAACCCACACCTCATCCCCAATTGCCATCGAGGCGGGTCCCAAGCCGAGGTACCGATTGGCAGTGACAAATACCCTCCGTCGACCATGTTTCCGTCTTAACGCATTATAGAACTCTTGTCCCTCTGCAGGAAGCTGTAATGTCTCGCTCTCGTCCCAGGGCAGCCATGAGGAACTGTAGTATGCTTTCTCGACCTCCTCGATAGAGGGTGTAAAGCACTGGTCTTCAGCAATCCCAAGGAACTGCATCTTATACAACAAATGAGTCAATGTCTGGCGATCTGGCTGACTGAGGTTCGTTTTCGGGTCCGCGACAACCGCCGTGAGTTCCTCCACAGACAATTCCGAGAGAGGTGGACTCGACCAGGTCTTCCGAACATGGTATGCAGCCGAGAGGAGATCAACGACATTCTCTGGATCTTTTTCTGCCGCACGGGCTATTTCAGCAGCTTTGACGCAGACGAGACTGCATACCATTGCTTTGAACATATTCCCGTAGGACGGAGGAGCAGGCGTTGAGCCATCAAGCGCCTGGTCCGCACAGAGGGTGCGCCACAGCGCCTCTGTTCTTGTCTGGCCGGTGTGATATGGGACAGGAAGAAGGAGAGCAAGTTCCAGCCACCTTTGGTCAAAGAACATGGACATCTGACCGGGTCCGCTGGTGGTGTTCCCTATCGCGAGAGCCGAGTCAAACTTGACACCAGTCACAGGAAGTTTGTTCCAGGAGCTCCCCATGATGGACCTCATGGGCGAATCTCCGGCTGCATGATGATTAGCGCACATCATATTGCAGAAGTTCGCGCTGTAATCCGGTACCCAGGAGGGTAGATCCATGATATTTCGGAGGGACTCGTCATGGACGGCGGAGAGAATGCGCAACTCGCCTGCTTTCTGGATTATCTGCTTTGTTGCTCGGGCGAATACCTCTCCTACGGACTGAGAGTAGTCCGGCTTCCAATCGACCGTACCACCCTCACGGAGCAGACCGTAAAGCCCAAAGATCTTATCCCTGGGGTCGGTCGCGTTGAAGGTCCAGGTGTCAAAGATGAGATTCTCCAGCGACAGCTCTCGAGGAACGGTGGCCTCGTCGCCCTTCTGCAACCGCTCCCGCCACTGAGTGAGATATACCATCTCGCTTTCAAGAGCCGCCACTGGCCGATGCGGGGCAATAAACGCAGTTGACGTCGGTCGACCCAGCAGCTCTTGCCGGAAGTAGATCTGTTGTGCCACGGTGTGGAATGCTTTCCACGGGATCTCGCGAGTCCCGCAGTAGCCCATGATGATGTCCGAGAGGATGTTCTCCTGGACGATCCAGAGGCGCCGGAAGTAGGGACGCTGAAAGAGGGCCGCGAGGGAAGTCCACTCTTCCATCGAAATGTAGGGGATCCTTGCAGCAGCGTAGATCTGCTCAGGTTGCTCTCTATATGGTTGTATCTCCTTGCTTCGGATAAAGTCTCCTGCCGCGGTATCCAGTTTCTCGATAGTCTTCATCGCCATATCGGTGTAGGAATCCCCGGGCCCAAGCCAGACAAGCGTAAACGCTGCGTTCTTGTATATCTGATCCATGATCGCAACCTGCGCTCCCCTCTCCGCGATATCATCCTGGTTAATACAAATCTGATCAATCCAGCACCATCTTTCTGGACCTTCAGGCCAATCCACTCGCGGCTCGAGTCTTCCTCCCTTCTGCATGACCTCTTCCAGATACTGGATGATCTCCTCGTAGCCACCTTGCCTCGCATAATCAAGCGGAGTATACCCCCGACCATCCGCAATGCACGCATCCGCACCAGCAGAAAGCAACAATTCGACCCCCTCGCGACTTCCCACCTGCGCCGCGTAACTCAATGGCGTAACGCCCCATTCATCCCTCACATCAACGTCCACACCAGAGCACAGAAGCGGCTGAATCAGCTCCTCCTTCCCGGCAATAGACGCCCAATGAAGCGATGTCCGAAGAAGTTTCCTCCGATTACCTCTGTTGCAGCATTTTGCCCATGCGTCTCTGGGGACGGAGACGAGCGCATCGTACGCATTTCGAGTGACGTATAACAACTTCCCTTTGACAGATATACATTCTCTGTGCTCTGGGGGATAATTCTCTGAATATCTGTCCCGGGTTTCCTGGACCTGGGCGAGTTCGCTGTGCGGGTTGCCCCAGGTGTAGGACATGGCATGGTACAAAGGCCCATCTTTCAGATCAACCTTTTTTATGGTGCAATGTAGTAGTCCATCGGGGTCTCTGTGATCAACTCGTAGGAGTCGGATTGATGTGGGGTTGGGCAGGGGCTCGTAGTCATATATTTGATGGGTCCGGGGAGTGATGCGAGACATCCTATTCCAGGCGGTGATGGGTCTCTTAGCTCTAAATTACTTTGTGACTGGAAGTTTACTATCTTTTCCAACTCCAAATGTGTGACGAGGGGAAAGAGACCCGGGTCTGAAGGCTGACGGAATACGAGATTCAAGATCCAAGCGAAGCATCTAGCTAGATACGGCAAAGCCATTGGGGAGAAACCCAAAAGAACACCTGTAGGTCTTGAAGTCTGTTAGTTTTTATATTTTCTGCTAGTAGTAAAATTTAGTTTTATATGAAATTAAATTGGTCTCTTATTAGTAGCAATCTACTTAATAAGATTATGTAATATTTGGGACTATATAAATAAAAAAATGGATAATTAAGGAAATTTAATCTGTAGATATTACTGAATTCTATAAAGTATAGCTACAGCAGTATCAGCTCACTGAGTATCTAGAATATGCTGTGGTTTGATCCTGGATTTCTGGAAATCTGTATAGCTTAGCCAGCGAGACTACGTGTCACCCAGAATAAGCCTGCTAGAAATGGCCGTCTAGACATGGCTGGCACTAAAGACTCCCGACTCAAGCCGGCATGACTCATGTGCGGGTGATTGTTACATATGCAAGTCATAATTCAACGGCGCAGAATCCTTTCAACTTTAATCTATACCGCATCACAAATGAAATCTTCATCCCTCACTGCTAAATGCTTCCTCGAACCCGTCAATCTACACAACACAGATCAATTCGCTGAGCTGCAAAAACAACGTACAATCTGCGGCTGGTTCTCGGATTCACAGACCATCCAGAAATGGAAACAAAAACAACAAGAAAACCTTAAAGCCCTCTTCTGGATCACCATCCCCGATCCCAGCACTAGTGATAACAAAGGCAGTCTCATTCGCGCGGGCCACATCGCCCTCGACGCATACTGCGACCCACCGGACCCCGACCTCGCGCGCGCAGACAAGTCCGTGCTGACCATCAGCTCGTTCTTCATTCTGCCTGAATACCGCTCCTACGGGCTGGGACGGCATGCGATGCGCTTGATCGAGGAAATAGCAGTCGTGGAGCCGTATGGTAGCCCGCGCTGCCGGTTCGTTACGCTCAATGCGCAGAGTAAACGGTATCTGTATGATGAGGGGCCCGAGGGGCGGGGTCTCTGGGCGAGACTGGGCACGGAGCCGCCGACGTTCAGTATTCAGGAGTGGTATGAGAGCCTTGGGTATGTGAGCTGGAAGGAGGAGCCGCTTTATGAGGAGAGGACGCTAGATGGGGAGGTGGTTAAGCTGTGGGAGGCGTTTATGAGGAAGGAGGTGCAGTCGGAGACTTCTGTTGATCAATAGACTGGAGTTTTCATATGTCTCTCTCCGAGTCTCTAGTCTTGGAGTACAATGCATTGTTTCACCCTTCTTTGTCTCTCGACACATGGAGAAACAACAATGTATTGTATTCCCTGTTTACCAAATTTTCCTGAGATAACGGGAAACAAAGAACAATGTATTATATTCCCGTGTACTTCATGATTGTCGCACATTGCCGGTGCCGCCCCAATGCCGCAACTGCCTCATGCTCACAGGCAATGACACTCAAGACAGATGATGCGATGTCTAAGACAATGGAGGAGAGCCTTATAAAACTTACATGTCTGTCAAGGTGACAGGATTTGCATCTACTCTATCGATTCAATCTCTTTCCCACCAAGCCTGTCTGCAATCGTCAATTCGAACCTTGAAAATGTCACCAGAGCTGTACAAAATCTCCCTTGCCGGTCTGAAGTTTCTCGAGACCCCAGAGCTATGGAAGATCATCGAGTCAGACGGTGAGCTCGCACCCCATGCCAAAGAAATCGTGCAGAAACGCTTCACTGACAACAACATCTACACCGTCCCAAGCGCCAAAGCCTTCAAAAAACTAACCGACCACTCCTCAGATCCCATCACTGACATTATCAGGTACGACCGCGTCAAAACCCTGAAGTGTCTCGTCGACGCCGGCCTCAACCTCCAGCACTACAGCCGCAGCGGCTGGAAGCTCCTCGGCCTGGCTCTGGCCTCCAAAGCCGAGCGCATCTCGCGGTACCTCATCGACTCTTCCTCTCCCGAGGACCTTTGCGGACGCATAGGCGCTACCAATGACTGCGAAGACGGCACGTTCCTCTCTCTCGCCGCGACATGGGATGCATCGATCTTTCAGCATTTGTGGGACCGCATTCGACACCTGCCCAGCAAGCAGCGGAGATTGTCCGACGACGCCATGTACGCGCTTTGTAGATTCTGTGATGCCCGTCTGGCGGAGCTTCTAATGGCTGATGGGGTCAATCTGGCTGCATTTGTTCATAGCGCCTCGGACGAGACGGCCTGGCATGCGGCGGCGGAGTGTGCTACTGATCTGGATTTTCTGCGGTGGACTGGGGTTCAAGCGCCGGAGACTATCAATGAGAGAACAGTACATGGTACGACGCCTCTCATGAAGGCTGCGGCTTGCAATCGTTTCCCGGAAACTGTTGTCTTTCTTCTCTCGCGTGGTGCTAATCCAGCGCTTGTCAATGATGCGGGTGATACTGCAGCCAGTCTTGCGCGGCGGTATGGTAACCAGGCTTTGGTGGAATTGCTTGCGGAAGAAGAGTAGTCGAGGATGTCCTCTCTGAGCATAGATGTGGGGTACTACATTTGCATATCAGCATTCGGATGCATTGAGTTGTTGTCTTGTTGACTTGTGGGCTCGTCTATTTCGTTTGTGTTCTCTGTCATAAGTCATATCCAGTTTGAAATCATATCTCGCTTTATCAGAGTAGCTTCACCTGGTCATCACCATTCGGCTAAGCGTAGTATTAGTACCTCCACTTTGATGCATATGCAGGATGATCCTGATTCGCTATCAGGCAAGGGCTCGATGCATGAAATATGCGTCTCCCCCTTGTTTAGTCGGTGAACTGGAGGCGATTCATCCGCCCTCACCCTGCCATTTCTGCACCCGAAATCTGAACAGTCCATCGGATACTTAACTTCGTAGTAGTTTATCAATCATACGCTAGAGCCCGATACTCCCAGATGAAGGTCATTATAGTTGGTGGCGGAATCGCCGGACTGGCCGCTGCGATTGGACTCCGTCGTGCCGGCCACAAGGTCCAGGTAAACTTTGTTAGAACAGGTTGAGTTGGGACGAAACTAAGCATGCCAGATTTTCGAACGCTCCTCGTTTCTCCGTGAAGTCAGTGCAGCAATCCATGTCCAGCCAAACGCCTCCCGGATTCTCTCACACTGGGATTTCGACCCTAAGAGAGCTCGCTTCGTGACGGGTCTTCGAACGATGGTGGTACCAGGAACATCGCTCACGTCGAACGTCGGAGTAGACTGCTCCCACTTTGTTGAGACGTATGGTGCGCCCTGGTATCTGGCTCACCGGGTCGACTTGCACACCGAACTGCGGCGCCTGGCGACGACACCGGACGGGCCAGGATTCCCCGTGGAGATCATCTTGCGATCTGAGGTCGTTGGCTTCGACGCTGAGAATGGGACAGTCACTCTGACTGATGGGTCAGTTCATCGAGCGGACCTTGTTGTTGCTGCGGATGGAGTGCATACTACCGCCATTCACCAGGCCATCGGCCATGCTACCCCAGCTGTCGCCACAGGCTCCGCTGCGTTTCGGTTTCTGATTCCGACGGAGGATATCCAGCGGGACCCCGAGACGGCGCACCTTTTGGAGGATGGTTTGATGAGGATATACGTTGCGGAAGGTGTTCGACGGCTAATCTGGTATTCGTGCGCCGAGTAAGGCCCCAACCATTGAGCTTCGTGGCGCGTCAACTTATAGTGATCAGTAACACAGTCGAAAATTTTGTGGGTATTCATTTGTATGAGCGTGGCGATAATCAAAAAGAAGGCCAGTATCCATATCTCTGCTGTTCGCCCTTCAGTACTGACCGTCTCGGGTAGACTGGAACTTATCTGCCGATGTCAGCGACGTCCTCGCTCAGTACCAAGACTTTCACCCGACGCTTCTCCGAATCATCAAGTAAGCCTGTTGGCAACCAGCCCAAAACGCGCACTAACCAAGCGCAGAAAAGCAACGAGCATCAAGCGATGGCCGCTCCTCTACCGCGATCCCATCCCAACCTGGTCCCGCGGCCGCCTCGTGCTGATAGGCGATGCCGCACACCCAATGCTCCCCCGTAGGACTCTTGTCCATATCCCTCTTGAAGTAGCTAACCTCTCCAGACCAAGGCCAAGGCGGCGCCCAGGCAATCGAGGACGGCGGTGCCTTGGGTGAGATCTTCGCGCGCATGCCGGATCACCCGACCCAAGACGAGATCCGGGATCGTCTAGCGCTGTTTGAGAAGGTGCGTGTCCACCGTGCGTCTGTAATAACAATATTTTCGAATGCTGGGCAAGATCAAGGGTGGAAGGTCAAGGAACGGGCGCAGCAGTACATGCCGGACGGGGCCAAGGTCCCTTCCTCGCCGCCGGAGTTTATGGAGCATAATTTTCGCTGTGATGTGTTGGAGGAGAGTCGGCGTCTGCTGGAGTTGTATTTGAGTGGAAGATCAGAGGTTTAAGTCACTTTGGAGTATACACTATACAGTTTGTGTGTATTCTCTCGTTTTGATGAGCAGACATCTGTAGGTTTATATATGTAGTTCAGGGGCATTGAAGAGTAGGTCAATATGTGCTCGAGCACGTCTCAGATACTCAGAGAACTATAACTTCTTGTCCAGATTTGCTGTCATTAGAGTAACGATCATGCCGGTATTGTTTATAATACGTGACGAGAAGATCAAATAGGGGGTTTCCACACAGTGTCTTTATATACATTCCAGCTGCAAGGTAGGCGGATCTGCGCGTCTGTTGTCTTGTACGCCACATCTATGACTTGTCTGTTTGCTTTATGTTTCCAATGACGCACCCTCAGGTTTTCTTGCCTTCTTTCCAATATCATCATGCATGAGCTTATCTACTGAGGGAGGTTGAGAGCTAGACTCACATGCCCAGTTGATCCGCTGGGACGGGTACATGCATTAAGCATCAGAGTACAGAAGACTGTCGAACGTGGAGACTACCTACCTTGAGGCAACCTCAACTGAAGGAAAAATTCGAGAGCTGAGCCCGGGTTACAATTCAGTGACAGAAGGCTTGTAGTTTATACATTGAGGGGTGGCATGACCGACGTCCGTGTACATCCTTTGACGAGAACAACGTTCGGCTTTGGCCGATAACCTCTTCATAATTACATTGAAGATATATACAGGGAATATATAACCTTCATTTCCTCCCATTGCGCCATTAGCCTGACATCGCGGCAGCGGCTTCACTTTGTGATCAATCTTCCAAGCATACAACTATCGCGGTCGAAATGCCCGGCGCAGATTTCTGATATGGGTATATCAATTAAAATAAATAAGGTTCCGTCAACCAATAGGGCTGGTAGCTCAGTGGTAGAGCGTGAGATTGCAAATCTTAAGGTCGCGTGTTCGATCCACGCTTAGCCCTTTTTTTTTTTTTTCCGAACTGTTCCTTGGCTGTGGCAGTACTCCTTAATCGCGGTTACCTTTATTTTTAATTTTATGTAAATCTCCTATTTTCCCCTGACATCTCTGATTTGCTGTGGGTACAAATTTCGGAAACTAGTTCGCATGTGAAAGCCCCCCAGTTACTTGTGGCCTCGTATATCCATCTACCAAAGTTGGGACATAAACCTCGGTCCAAGTCCGAGACATAGACGATCTACTCCTACTCACACATCATGTAAGACTGAAAATTGGATCTGCATGCTAAATCTCTAAAAAGTCATATTGTACGGACATACAAAGAAAATGAGCCGCCGAGGCCAGTAGGTATCAATAATATACATCCCTCTGAAAACGATCCCTCCTTCTATCCACCTACGCCCTTCCCGTTTTCACCTCATACATTGTGGTAACCTGTATCCCTCCCTCGGTGAACTTGCCCGACTCTTCATCCATGTGCTGACCATGACCACCACTCACATCATTAACGTAGGTCGGCCCACTGTGACTCTGCTCGCGGAGGATGAACTCGTCGCTGGCGTGGTCGCCCAGTTTACTCGTGTGCGAAACTAGTGGATCGGGTTTGGATTTGCCAAAAACGGAGAGGGAGTAGCTGCCGCTTCCGCCGTAGCGATGGGCGTTCTTGGAGGAGGGGTCTTTGGAGGAGCCGAGCCAGACGGAGGAGCTGAAGAGGGGTTTGATGCAGGGGGCGTTGACGGCGATGATTGCGACGAACTGGTTGTTAGCTGTTAGTGAGACAAAAAAAAGTTGTTTTGGGAGGGAGGGGGCGTACGGTTTCGCGGATGGCCCAGATGGTGCTGGTGTTGATGCTGTTGATGCTCTGCAGGGAGAGGATGCAGCGGAGGAGCGCGGCGCACATGACGAAGATACCGCCGCAGAGGAGGATGCCGATGACGAGTTTTCTGTTTTCATTTTCGTTAGTGCTTGCGTCTGCCATTTCAGTTTAGGAATGATGTGAGTACCGGCGCAATGCTAATCGGACTTTGGCGAGCAGGGGAACGGGAATCGAGACGAGGACGGCATCCGTACTGCGCTGGTTAGTCTCTTCGCTGGTTGATTTCGTGCCTGCAACTTACCAGACGTTGGTTATGGCGAGGACGATGTAGTTGATTCGGTCGACAGTGCAGTGTTCTAGTGGGTCAGAATCGCATCGTTGTATGCAGAGTTTCAGTAATGATGCCTACCTCCAGGATCTGGGTATATCTGCCAATGTTTTTGAATCGGCAAGCAGTGGAAGTAAATAGTGAAGATGACCGCGACATAGGTACCCACGCACAGCACTGCGTTGATCTTGACGAGCTTCTGCTGCATGAGACCCAGTCTACCATGGTTAGCACCTTGTCTGGAGGGTAACGGGAAACGTACGTCAAGCGGTTGTAGAAGAATAACATGCAAGCCTTGAGACACCAGATGAGTGTCACATAGCAGGTCCATCCCGCAAGCAGACATTTGGAGCCGATGACAAGACTCTTGACCTGCTCCGGGGTCATGGCGGCTCGCTGAGCATCAGTGAGGCCAATGTTGGCACCATGTTGGCCTGTTCAGTCAGTCGATTATCCGTCGTGATCGGTCGAGAGCACTCACCGATGAGTTCCAGCATGGTGAGTTCAGCCTGCGTATCCCTGTCAGTGGATACAGTGTCATTCTGGGGAAGACACGAGAGAACCCACCGTCCAAAAGAGCAATGCGAGGATGGCAAAGTAATCATCACCCTGCCAGTTCTTCACTCCAACCACCTTCCATCGTGCAAATATTCGACCAAGAATGATGAGAACCCCAAGTCCGTATTCCGTCCAGGCCTCCTTCTGAAACGGGGTTGCCTGTGGCATCTTGGCAGACTGAACAATGAACAGGAACAGGATGTGGGACGAAGTGATCGTACGATGTCAGATGCTATATCTTAAATTAACCAGCACAATGTGTCCCGGATCGGATGGCGCTTGCTACTCATGCAGCTGGAAGTTGACTGGCGCACCACCATGGATGTTAGTGGATCTGTGTCAGGTAAAATACCTTCAAGCTTTGTCTTTACCAGTGCATGGAGGTGCCCCTCAGGGGAAATCGAGCGACAGGATTTTGGGTTCGGAGAATGTCAATCTAAGTTTGATAGATTCTGTACCAGAGCTGTGGGCTCTCGTTCCCTGGTAGGCATGGATAGAAATATGGTAGCTCTCGTAATAGTGGAAAATCCCACCAGACAAAGAAACTTGTTGGATGATCTACATAACAATAGAGTCTAGACGACCCCAATACACCTGTCTCGGTATTAGACAATGTCCTTTTTGATTCCCGGAAAGTCTTTCCTGGACCCTGGTCGATGGTGCCACAAAGTGCGACATGGATCATTGAAGCTTGCTTACCATTATTCTCTAGACTGTTGCCCAGTCCTTAGGTGACGATGATCGTTAAAAGTCTAACACACCCCTGACAAGAGTTCTTACTTGTGGAAAGCTGGATTAGAGTTCACAATGAGAAATACGAGAAAGTAACTATTCCAGCCATGGTGGCGCTGGCTGCTTTTACTACCGGTATATCTGCTTCTAAGATTTTACGGCAGTCTGCACGATGGAAGAATTTGCTTTTTCCAGCTCACATGCAGATATAAGTCGAGCAATTTCCTTCTCTCGAGTGAGGAAACACACCGCATCCTTACTACACGTCAATAGTACAAGGAACGAAGGAGCGAGTCGAGACTAGACTCAATGCTCCTTAAGTTTGGAGTAACGTCCCATCCTCGGGTTTAAAGTTGATTGGCTTGCACGCGTGCGGCAAAGGCTTCCCTATCAAGCCGTCGTAAACGGGAATCCAGAGTCTCAGTACGGAGATAGGTATGTCCTCCGTATGAGGTGAGAGAAACGGGAAAAAGGCCAGCCTCGTGCCCTAACTCGTAAAAGGTTAGGCGTCTTCGCTACGAATAATTGCATTTACCAAATTAACACTTCGGAGCTCGGAAAGTGGACTCCTACGGGAGACTTAGGGCCATTATTATTTTCGTATCCAAGCCACAAATGTACGACGGCTTACCGGAACCAGTAAACGAACAGCAGCACTGCTCTCTCGGGGAACTTCCCGTCTTTGGTCAAGGCGGACCTGATCCACTGTTTTTCTGGGGTGATTTCCAGCCAAGTTAATATTAGTCACGCCCGTTGAAGTTTGAGGACGGGCGTACTCAGTATGGGGGAGACCTGTCATATGTGGGAGCATACTCGGCTCTAAGAACTGCATGATGCATGGATGTTGTGTCCTGCAGATGTCCGATTCACTAGATACAATATTTCTTTTTCTACTCCGTCCTGGGTCGATGAAATCACCCGTGAAGATTACCGAACGCCATGGAAGAAGACATGTCACAAGCTGTCTGTCTGCTCGTGGGAATGATCGCCGGTTCTTCCCGCCAAGAGTAAGCCAGCAGGGATGATGCAGAAGTTGATACAGACTATCTGGAGACCAATTTCGCTTCTCCCAAAATGCAGTATTGTTGCCAGACCAGTTCTGGCCCCCATCCCTCTGGCTATTGACCCATTCATGACAAGACGATCGTCGATGCCTCAGAGCTTACGAAGAAGGATCCAATCAGAGGTCATTATATACGATCATTTTCTCCCATCAGGCCAATAGAGTTCAGCCGTCACAACGGCCAGAACACGGCTTATGGTTTTTCGGATGAGCAGCACCATTCTCGTCGACAGGCGAGTAACTTCACAGTCGACCCCGCTCGTACATGCTGCGACTTTCCCCTCTGATCATAGTAGGCTGGCTCTCTGTGAGTCTTTCAGGAGTGGCAGAAGCGAATGGCTAGGTGACACGAGAGACCCTAGCTTCACCTTTACCCCTCCTGCACATGAACCCTACCGCCCATAATAAGGGGGACTCTTCGTCAAGATGATACTCCAGGCTGACCTTGACACTCTGTTCAAACTCGGTTACCAAACACCAAAGACAGACAGACGGCATCATGGGTTCGATTGGAAATACGCAAGATGTGTATGACTACATCATCTGTGGGTGAGTATATCAGCAAGTATACCACTCGCTGGCCCTAACTCACCATTCGCAGTGGGGGAACATCTGGTTGTGTAGTCGCAGGCCGTCTTGCTGAGAATCCTGATATCAAAATCCTTGTCATCGAAGCCGGACAACACAACCGGGACCTGGAAAATGTACACATGGCCGGAGGGTAAGTGATGACCAGAGTTGAACTACTCGCCTCCTGGCTGACTCCCTATAGATGGTCAAATAACTTCGACTCAGAGACCGACTGGAACATAATCACAAAGCCAATGCCTGGAGTGGACAATCGCCAGGTGAAACTCAGCCGTGGTCGGTTTCTCGGCGGTTCTAGTGGATGCAATGGTACACTGTGCATACGAGGTGCCAAACAGGATTACGATGACTGGGGACTGGAAGGTTGGAGTGGCGAGGAGTTCTTTGATGCTATGAGAAAGGTATTTTTGATTGTGCGAAAGAAGATGTGAGATATACTGACTGTATAGGCGGAAACCTTCCACACCAAGCCCTGGTTCAAAGCGGACGAGAAGAGCCACGGGTATTCCGGCCCTCTGCACACCGAACCCCATGACCTTGCCCCTATTGCCAATCTCCTCTTGGATTCGTTTGTCTCACAGGGTCTGCCTCTACACCACGACATGTTCAGCACCGGCGACATACCCCATGGATGCGGCCATGTGCCTCGCACGGTCTACAAAGGCATTCGGTCCACTGCGGCGGACTACATCACCAAGGAACACCATCGCAATAATGTGACCATCCAGACAGACACCACCGTCGACCGCGTCGTGCTCGAACAGGGTCCTGATGGGCTCCGAGCCACCAGCGTCATCACCCAGCTGGCAGATGGGACACCACGCACATTCCACGCGCGAAAGGAAATCATCGTCTCTGGAGGCGCATACTGCAGTCCTGCCATCCTCATGCGCTCAGGAATCGGCGCTCGCGCGGAATTGGATCTGCACGGCATCCCCTGCCAAGTCGATCTCCCCGGCGTGGGCAAGAACCTCATGGACCACCTGGTAAGACCACGACCATCCCCCTGACCACAAACACACGATACTCACCTCGCAGATCGTCTTCATGTTCTACGAAACCGAAAAAGAAGGCCTCACGAACGATTTCCACGTCTACCACGACAACAACTTCGCCAAAACCTACCAGCAGTGGAAAGAACACAAGTCCGGCTTCCTCTCCACCTTCCCCTTCGGCTCCTTCGCCTTCGCCCGCATCGACGACCGTCTCAAGGATGAGCCCCTCTGGCGCGACGCCCCCCGCCAACCCGGCCGCGACCCCATGGGCCTCACCCCCAAACAGCCCAACATCGAGTTCTTCACGACAGAATGCTACGGCGGTCCCAAGCAGTATAACCAGTTCCCCAACGATAAGAAACACGCCTTTTCCATGATCGCCGAGCTCTTCGCGCCCAAGTCCCGCGGCACGGTGACGCTCAAGTCCAAGGATCCAAAGGAGAATCCGGTCATCGACTGCAACTATCTCTCTGACCCGCTGGATCTGCTCGTGTTGACCGAGGCATGTCGCTTCGGTAACGAGATTGTGATGAACGGTGCGGGAACGAAGGATATCGTCAAGGGGTCGTGGCCGCCGAATCTCAAGCATCATACGTACAAGACGAGGGAGGAGTGGATTCCATATGTCAAGGAGCATGCGACGACTTGTAAGTCATCCGTACTCGAAACATGCGGTCCTATATCTAACTGACGGGATAGGCTATCACGCGTCTGGCACATGCGCAATGGGCAAAGATGACAATCCGATGGCTGTGCTGGATCACAAGCTGCGGGTGAAGGGAGTGGCTGGTCTTCGAGTAGCCGATTGCAGTGTTATGCCTACACTGCATGGAGGACATACTCAGATGCCTGCGTATGGCATTGGGGAGAGGTGTGCTGACTTTATCAAGGAGACTTGGTAACAGCCTGTTGATTATGTCCAGTATATATTGGCAGGTATCGTAGAGATCCAATTAACTGGTTATGTTTATGTTGCAACTGTCCGTATTCGAAACTGTAAGGGATATGTAGCAGAGAATTTGCATTCTTGAGCTGAGTCTATTTCATTTTGCAAAAGGGAGAGATGTGATTTTGTTGTAGAAAAACAAAAAAAATAACAATGAAAAACAGGACTAAGCGTGGATCGAACACGCGACCTTAAGATTTGCAATCTCACGCTCTACCACTGAGCTACCAGTCCTGGTCAGGACAAAGTGGCAAATATTGTATCATATCATTCAAATCGTAGAAAGCAAAGAAAACTCTGCCAAAGTCAGATGCGCGTTTACTACTCTGTAGATGTGATCTTGACGGAAGGCACTGCACAATAATATTGTTGCCTGAAGAATGATTAAGAATACATAATATATTGTTATCCTTGGCTTGATTCCTTATGAAGATTAGATAGTACTGTAAATGTTCCTTGGCAATGCTTGATGATCCACCTACTAAAACTATCGCCATCTTCTATCCAAGAACCTCTCCTCTGTATAAATCTTATCATATGCATCTAGACATCAATCTGCAGGGCTATGAGAAGTCAAGCACTCGCGTTCACTCGTGTTAGATGGAACTGATCCACTGTCTCACAGACCACATCGTGTTGTCTTCCCTTTTCTAGCACTGGCTGTGTCTCTTTTACATAATAGTTTGCCTCTTCCGGTGGCTGCCCCGTCAATTTCTGACAGTTGTATCTCCACTGGCTAGCCATGGTCCAGAAAAAATGACACAACTGAGGGGCAGAAATTTTCACTCGCCATCCGGGCTGATCTTCTCACTGAGACCTTGACAGCTGTGCAACTGCACCTGCATACCTGACTGCCATCATGGCTGTTCAAGACAATATGACCTCGGATGCCAAGGGTCTGGAGGTATCCAGCGCTGAAAAGCGTCGGAGGTTAGCAGACAAGGTTCGGTTTCGCTCGAGTAAGGTAAACTCGCTGCGAGGCGACCACCATCACAGCGATGAGGAGAGCAATGAGGAGGTACAGGAGTCGGAGACGCCCGATCTGAAGCGGCAGTTGAAGGATAGACACTTGCAGATGATTGCCATCGGTCAGTATCTGATCCTTTGCGAAGAAAAAAAGTCTAATAGCCATCAGGAGGAACAATTGGAACCGGTCTGTTTATCAGCAGTGGAACTGCCATTGCGCATGCTGGTCCAGTCGGGGCTCTGATCGCCTACATCTTTGTCGGGACGATCGTCTACTCGGTGATGACCTCGCTGGGAGAAGTTGCGACGTACATCCCCACCGCGGGCGCCTTCACCTCGTATACAACACGACTGGTCGATCCCAGTCTGGGATTTGCCATGGGATGGGTCTATTGGTTCAACTGGGCTTCGACATACGCGGTGGAATTGACGGCCTCCGGGATGATTATCCAATACTGGGACGAGGACTTGTCGATTGCCATCTTCATCGGGGCGTTCTGGGTGTTCATCACGCTGATCAATTTCTTGCCTGTCGGCTTCTACGGAGAGCTCGAGTTCTGGTTCTCAGCCATCAAGGTGCTTACCGTGCTTGGTTTCATGATCTTCGCCATCTGCATCGACGCCGGTGTAGGCAAGCAGGGCTACCTAGGATTCCACACCTGGAAGGACCCCGGCGCGTTCGCACCATACCTCATCGAATCGAATGTCAATACCGCCAAATTCGTAGGATTCTGGGCCGTCCTGATCCAAGCCGGCTTCTCCTACCAAGGCACCGAGCTCGTGGGTGTCGCCGCCGGAGAGACCGAGAACCCAGAGAAGACGGTTCCCTCCGCCATCCGCAAGACCTTCTTCCGCATTCTCATCTTCTTCGTCCTGACCATCTTCTTCATCGGTCTGCTGGTCCCCTACGACAACCCCAACCTGGTCACCGACACCTCCAACGCCTCCGCCTCGCCCATGGTCATCGCCGCCAACCTCGCCGGCGTCCAGGTCCTCCCCGGCCTGATCAACGCCGTGCTCCTGACCGTCGTCCTCTCCGCCGCCAACTCCAACGTCTACAGCGGTAGCCGCGTGCTCCTCGGTCTCGCGCGCGAGGGCTTCGCCCCCCAATGGTTCGCCAAGGTCACGCAGCGCGGCGTGCCCTACATCAGCGTAGCCTTCACCGCCGCGTTCGGGCTCCTCGGCTTCCTCAACCTCTCCGAGTCCGGCGGCAAGGTCTTCAACTGGCTGGTCAACATCTCCGGCGTGGCGGGCTTCATCTGCTGGGCGTCCATCAACGCCTGCCACATTGCGTTTATGCGCGTGCTGGCCGCGCGCAATATCTCCCGGGACACCCTGCCGTACAAGGCCATCTGGCAGCCGTGGCTAGCGTACTACGGGCTTTTCTTTAATGTCCTGATCATCTTCACGCAGGGATTCACGGCGTGGATCCCCACGTTTGATGTCTCGGATTTCTTCGTCGCGTATGTCTGTCCGATTCTGTTTGTCGTGCTGTATTCGGGCCATAAGATCGTCTTCCGGACGAAGTTTGTGGATCCCCTCGAGGCGGATCTGGATACCGGACGCGTCGAGACGAAGAGTACCTCGTGGGAGACGTCTGCTCCGAACAAGGGGTGGTTTGAGAGGGTCAAGGGTCGGTTTATTGGCTAGCATTGTCAACTGTACAGTATAGACACGAGAATAGATATAGATATAGATATAGATATATATAGATTGAATGACATTAACTCTTTCGTACTATATGCTTCTATTTAAACCGGCCCCACCAGTTCATTCATCTTTTAGAATATAGTACAGTACATTTGCGAGATCAAATCCACCGAAACATCCTCGCCATGGACGCGAACCCCCCCAGAAACGCCGTCACCCCCGTCAACACCACCAACACCCCATACTCAGACCCATACGCCCCAAACGCCTCCGCCTTCCACCCACCGACTTTCAGCAGCGCCTCGCTCAACGGCCCACTAACCACATTCCCGACTCCGCGCCCCGTCTCCAAAAACGCAAACACCATACTCACATGCGCCGAGCGCTCACTCTTCTGCACCTCGTGAGACAGCGCCGACCAGGAAGACGAGTACCCCCCCGCAAAGAACCCATACACGATACAGAAGATGTACAGCGTCGCCATGTGGTTCGCTAACCCCCACAGCAAGAAAACAGAAGCCACGGCCCCCGCCGAAGAGAGCAAGATGCATTTCGTGACGTGATGCCGGTCAGCGAGGTAGCCGGTGAAGATGCAGCCGAAGACGGTCATGAGGTTGAAGAGGGTGACAGTGAGGGAGGCGAGGAAGTCGCTTGCGCCGAGGGTGCGGGCGTACGAGGTTAAAAAGATCGACGGGATCCAGAAGCCGATGGCTTGCATTGTGTTGCCGAGCTGGTAGATCAGGTAGACTTTGTCCCAGAGGAAGCGGAGGCTGAGCTGGCGGAGGTGCGAGTGGCGGATGGGGACGCGCGGCTTGTGGAAGGTCATGAAGGGGGCGGCGAGGAGGAAGAGCGCGATGGAGCAGGCGCGGAGGGTCGTTTGCCAGCCGTACCGGTGGAGGAGGGTTTGGAGGATGAGTGGGAAGAGGATGCCTGTTAGACCGGAGCCGCTCTGTACTAGATTAGTTGGGGGTGGTTGGAATTGGACGGAGAGGAGAATACCCAGACGATGCCGAAGGCGAGGCCTTTCTTCTCCACGAACCAGTCGGATAGGAAGAGGATGGACGGCGTGTAGGCTAGACATCCTCCAATGCCGTATGCCACTCCCTGCGACATGATCAAGTGGGTGACACTTGTCGAGAACGAACTCAGGCCCAGGGCCAGACACATGAGGACGAATCCCGCGGTTGAAAACCAGCGCCGGGCGCGGGGGAATGCAAACATGACGGCGATAACGATGGGTGTGGGCAGGTAAGCCAGGCCCTACGATGGTCATGTCAGCCTAGTCATATATACACGGAAGAATATCTGACCATTGCGCAGGTCCCAATGGACGCAATCTCAGTCGAGTCCGAAAATGGCTCATGAGTTCGATAATAGTTCTCAAAGACCCCGAACGATTGTGCGAATCCTCTCATCCGTCAACATCTGCTGCTTGATCTGCATGATTGAACGACTCACCCCATACTATACCTTCCACCATGAAACAAGCCGCCAGAAACAGCCATGCTTGGTATCCTCCGTCAACTGGCGGTAGTCGGGAGTCATCAAACTCGTCGATGTCGTCCGAAAAATCGTCGGACGAGGTCGGTATATGCGAGAAGGTCTCTTTGAAGAGCGCTGGGGGTACCGATTCGAGCTCGTTGGCAGCCATCATAGTGCATGGAAACGAGCAAGTAGGAAGCAATCCCAAACTTGAAGTGATAAACCGTCTCGTCTCAAACGAAGAGGCAGGATAATAAAATACTCTGCGATGGGATCCACAAGGGTCCGTATAACATCAGGTGAGGCGTGTCCATGACCGTGGAAGCCAGGGCGAGCAAACGTGAGTAGTGGAGAGACGGAGAAAATAGAACCTGGTATCATCCCTTCTGGCGTTGTCGCTCGCGGAGAAGCTTTATCATACTGCTGGTATGTAGGATGTCCCCGAGGGAATGAAACAAGGACAGATCCGTGTCGATCAGGTCAAGCGCCGTGCAATTGGTATGTATACTTAGCCCGTTTGGGATGATGCGGAGCTCCCGTTCTTCTTGACCTTGAGCTGGGTTCTCAGTGTTGGAAATCACTGCCAGACTGTTTTGCTTGCCTGCGAACATTTGCCTAATTGGTTTGTGGAAGCTCGACAGCTGGCTGCTAGTCACGCCGCCGTACCTGATTCGAGGCTTATATTGCGTCCTACCGGAATCAATTCTAGTATATAAACATGCCTATGGCGCCAGAACTCAAGACAACCTGATACACGCTCCATGACGTCTGATCAGAGCAATCGTAAGCTCAAGGTCAATCAATTAATATGAAACAGCCGAACAATGAAACTTGCGTGGGAATATAATAAGCTGCAGTAGATATGTCTTTTCCGCCTCAAACCCGAGCAGCAATTGCAAAGACCAAGGAATGATCTTTCGTCATACCTCCGACCAACATGCTCCACCTGCAGGAAAACGTTCACTCGGCGCAAGAGGCTTGGAGGCCTGGAGCTTGGAGCTCTGAAAATAACTTTGACTCTCGGCGAAGTTGCCAGCTCTGCATTCTTCAGCAGTATAAGCTCTGAGATATGTGGAGTACCGGAAACGCTCCTGCTTGTTGCCCGAACAAGGAGTCAAGGATCGACTTGTTGGACACTGGACAGCGGGACAGAACGCGTTTGCTTCTTCGTCATTCATTAGGTAATGGTTTCCTTCTCTGGGCTCATTACTCATAGGTAACTCTAAGTGACATGCCTTCGATTGATGCGTAGATCGTCAGTCGGGTTGCATAACGTGTTTACTAACTTGACCTGAGTGAATAGAAATGGCCTACAACTGCCAAAAACAGATATCACAGATCTGACTTCTATATTCGACGCAAGTACAACTGTACTAGTCTTATCAGCTCGTTCGAGCATGTTCAGTTGGTGACATTCCATGCGAGCGAGGGATGAGCGCCTGGAATGCCTGTGCTCACTCCTACCTGATTATAAGCCCTCGTCCGAACACCGGATAACGTCGATAAGCGCTTCTCGTCTGATATCCAGAGGCCTCAATATTGCGGTGACAGAGCTCAGATAGAATACATTTCTTGCACCTGGAACTCTCATGCTGTGGTTGTCAGCGCATATGTGCAACTGTCTGTCATCCGGTCCAGCCGACTGCCCTTAAGAGTAAAACCACGCTATTGCTGCAAATGATAAATGTGCACCACGCAAACTTGCTTCAATATTGATCTCATGGGACAGCACTTGGTGGGAGTATGTGGTAAACGCGAGGCTTCCCATACGTTGTACTCAGCCCCCGTACAGCCAGGTGTATGCTATTACCATGTGTCTATCAATCAGTAAAAGCATTATCTGTAGGTTCGCTAGGATATCCATATAGATGTAGAGCCTTGCAGTTCAAATGGCAACACAAGTTCCTTATTATGGAGCCGTAGTCAATACTCGATAGGCAACAGAAGGTCCTCACACCTCCCTTTAGACAATGTCCCAGTCAATCAGGCCATATAACATATATAGCTCCACTACATTAATGCTGCCCTATGAGACGTATTCATTCAGCTCTTCGTAAAATGCTAAAAAATTGTAAGACAGAAATATATCTATCAAAATCTGACTATATCTAGAAATCCGCTGTCTCAGGTAACGTCGCCGGCGTATCCTCCCGATACGTATCCGTAATCAAATGCGCAAGACTCGCAGACCAGGTCACCCGCGGCGACAGGTACTCCAACCCCCACAGATCAGCCACAAACTTCAGGATAGACGTATGCGTGAACTCCCCGTCCCCATCCGTTGGCCTGTTCTGCACCACACCCTTACCCACCCACGGCGACATCAGCACCGTCGGCACCCGGATCCCCAACCGGTCAAACGCAAACGTGGAGGCCTTGCCGTCCCGCGCCGTCTCGGTGTAGGTTAGATCATCCCCCGCCGGTACGTTCTCCGGGGGCGGGACGTGGTCTGCGAAGCCGCCGTGCTCGTCAAAGGTGAGGATGAAGAGAGTCTCGTGCCACTGCGGGGACGAGCGGAGCGCCTCGTAGACGCTCTTGATCCAGCCCTCGCCCATATTGATGGGCGACGGGGGGTGGAAGGACATGTACGAGCAGCATTCCGGGTTGATCCAGGTGAACTGGGGCAGGGTGCCTGCTTTTGCATCGCGGTAGAACTGGTCGATGGGGCGGACGTTGGTTTCGCCGAGCCCGGACATGGCGGTCCAGCGGTAGAAGAGCGCGTCGGGGAGGAAGCCGGTCGTATTGGAGTAGTTGATCCAGCTGATGTTGTTTTCGGAGAGCTGCTCGAAGATGGAGCGCTGGGGGAGGGCCGACCTGTCGAAGTCGGGGTCGTTGGTGCCGTGGCCGTGGGATGTGCCGGACGTCAGATAGGCGCGGTTGGGGTTGGTTGGACCGGGAACAGCGGCGAACCAGCGGTCGAAGAGCACAAAGTTCTCGGCCATGGCGTTGAAGACGGGGACGTGCTCGGGGGTGTAGTAGTTGATGACCTCGCCCGCGCGGGAAAGGTTGCCTTCGATGCCGTACGAGGCGATCTGCTCGGCGACGAAGCCTTGCATGTTGGGGGCATGGACGTCGTAGTCTGGATGGTAGGTGCTGTACACTTGCTGGTTGCCGCCGGTGATACTGTGGTCAGGATCATCCGGGGCGATGTTCTTCGCCGTGGGCTTTGCGCACACCATTGGCGAGTAGGGATCGGAGACATTGGCCGGGTTGCAGTACTCGCGGTTCACGAGCCCGTCGATATTGGGATTATATGTGAGTCCGCCGGCATAGTTGTCGAACGACAGGTTCTCCTGCACCAGAACCACGACGTTCTTGATCGGACTGGAGAGTCTGCTGTGAGGCACATGAGGCGCAGCGCCTGCGCCAAAGCCCAGCGTGAAGAAAACAGCCAGCGACAGGACAGTCATGGTAAACAGCAGCAGCGAGATGGCGACGATAGCCCACCAGGAACGGGGTCGTCTGGGCGACCCCCAGATATTTATCTCCTCTGGTGGATCATGCGGGAGCAGATGCTCCGTCTCGTCCGAGGCCTGTTTACCTGCTGGAAATGATGCATGTGCATCTTTATCTGCTTTGGGTTGCATTTTGACGGTGGTTCTGTAACCCTTTCAGGGGATGTTGATGAGAGTCGTGAGAATAACTCGCCCGTCACCTTGGAAGATCATCCTCACTCTCCGACGTGGGGTTTATCTTGGCTGCTGATCCTGATCTGATCATCCGGCATCCACTCGCCCGTCAACATGTGGGCGATACTGCATCCTATTGGGTACAGCAGCCCTAGTGCCTGGGAGCGAAAGAGCCTGTTTTAACAGAGAATAACAGGCGCGTGGCTGGGGGATAATGATTCTATTGGCTTGTCACTTTGTGGCGCTGATTTGCGGGTGTGCTCCACACGCGGACACAATATCTTCATTTGCTGGTATGCCTCTATTCACTATTGTACAGTTCATCACAGTTTATGATGTATCTAATATTCAATTTCCCGTCTCCCGCTTGTAGTCCGTCGTTGACTGGTTATCCTGTTCGCCCGCCAAAGGTTTCCTCCTTCTTTAAATCACCTGGTGTGCTGCCCTCCTCAGCCTGTCCGTCGTTGATGTCAGACGTGGAAGGCAGCTGCTTCTTCTTGACAGTACGCCATTCCATACTCACTGCACCCAGGGTGGCGAGGCAAGCCATAATGAGACCAACCTGGAAGACCACCCGCAGCGAGTCATTATAAGCCCCCAGCGACGCAGCACGGTCGTCGACAGGAACATGCTCGAGGAGCTGGGTGGCACCTGTATTCTGGACCACTTGCGAACTGATCGCCAGACGCTTGGCCAGCTGGTTGCTGAGCACGTTCTGGCCGACCGACGTAAAGACCGCGCCAAAGAGCTGTTGAGCAAAGAACATGAGCGACGCGCCGATGGCCACCTGCTCGCGGGGGAGTACTGTCTGCGCCGCCATGTTCGGTATCTGGTTGCAGGTACCGAGGCCGAAGCCGTACAGCACCTGAAAACCAATCCACTTGGCCTTTGATGTATGGACCCCGAGAGTGGTGAGCAGACCGGCGCCGATGGAGGAGAGGACGATCCCCAGCATCAGAAAGGGCGTGTAGTAGCCGATGCGGGAGACTAGCTGGCCAGTGAGAATGGACGCTACCACCAGTGGAAGCAGCATAGGGAGGAGGCGGATGCCGCTCTCGACGGCTGAGACGCCGTCAATCACCTGGAACCAGATGGGAAGATAGTACACTGTCGGCCATTAGCAGGCGGATCACCAGTGAGGTTTGAAATCCAGCCGACTCACCGAACAAGATAATATGTGCGCCGAGACAGCAGCTCGCCCAGAGACCGGAGCCGATGCTCCGTTGCAGGAAGACGCGTGGTGGCAGCGTTGCCTGCTCTGGCTTCCATACTTGGATCAAGACGAACGCGATCAGACACAGGAAGGCCAGCACCAGCAGCGCGACGATCCGACCCTCGCTCCACTAGACGCGGTCAATACCCGGCAAAAGAAGGTCACTATGAATGAGACTTACCGCATACTTTGTACCTCCCCACTGCAGAGCCAAGCAAAGACAAACGATCCCAGGAATAATGGCAAGTATTCCCAGACCGTTCAGCTGACGCAGCTTCGCCTTCAACGGCTTCTGGGTGTTCAGACAGTCGGGGATTTCAAGAAATAGAAGGATTACCACAATTACCACTGCTCCTAGGGGAAGATTGATATAGAAGCACCATCTCCAGGTGACGTTGGTGGTAAAGGCACCGCCAACCAGCGGGCCCGCCACCGAGGCGACCCCAAACACAGCCCCAAAGGCCCCCTGATACTTAGGCCGCTTGTGCAGTGGAAGCGCATACACGAGGATTGTCATGGCACCCGCAGAAACACCTCCAGAACCCAGGCCAGCAATGGCTCTGCCGAGAATGAATCCGATCGAGTTTGGAGCCGCGCCGCAGAGGGCCGAACCCACTTCGAACAGGACAATGGACGTCATGAAGGTGGCCTTGATGCTGAATATAGTGTATATCTTCCCGAACAGCAGCTGAAAAGCACAGTTGGTGAGCAGGTACGCTGTGCCATACCAGCCAATATCTCCTGCTGAGTGAAACTCGTCGGTGATCTGGGGAATCGTGGGCGAGATAATGAGTCGGTCCTGCAGTGGTCAGTATAGAGAGTCGATCATGACGGGATGGGATTCAACACACCAGGGAAACCAGAAACATACCAATGAAAATGGAAGTTATCAGCAGAGCCAGCTTGAGGCCAGTTGGGTAGACAATGTCATCCTTGTCCTGGTCTTTGGCCGCGTTGATCGGCTTCTCTTGAGGCATCATCGTACTTGATAACAAGCAGTGGCGAACAATTGAAAGAAGATCAATGGAGTTTACTCAAGCTGAGGGTAATTTGAATCATCCGAGAATAATTAATGAATCGTGAGAAAATATATGAGTATTATTTATATATATGGCAGTGTACCACTCGCTGCTCGGGGCTCAAAAATCTTTTTTTGTATCCGAACCCCGAGCGCTGTTTCTTCTCTTCTTTTCTTCAACTACCCCGACACGTACCTGATCCCACGCAGAATATGCAACAATGACTCGGTCTACAGACGACGGAAATTTTAAGAGCTACTCTTGCTTGACTTGTCGGCAGCGAAAGGTCAAATGCGACCGGCGTGCTCCGTGTTGCAACTGCATCAAGGCCGACAAGCAATGCAGCTTTGTTCCCCCGGTGCGCAGGAAACGAAAAAGAACGAAACCTCCCCGAGAAGGTCTGCACGCCAAACTGGAACGGTACGAGAAACTGCTGAGTTTACACGGCATCAGATCTGAGCCATCCGATGATTTCGATGACTCTGAATCCGAAACTGATGCGTGCATGGACGAGGATGCCAATGCCGTCGACACCACACAGTCCACACTCGAGGAGACGAAACCAAGACTCATCATCCGAGAAGGCGTATCTAGATACTTTGACAGGTGTGTTGCGCTTTTCCCTTCTAGCGTAGCTCCCAGCGTCTGATATCGTGCAGTGCACCTTGGTCTATTTTCGGCGGCGAGGTAGGCACAGTCCTCGCTTTCCTTCTGGCTACCTCGGTCTTGTCTAACGTCGTTTAGTTTCAACATCCAGAAGTCGGTGGACCTGTGGATGAATCGTTTTCAGACGAAAATGGGTTGTTCTTCGGACTGAACGAGAAAGTCGAAAATCTTGCAAGCCTCCATCCGTCTGTGCAGATACTGCCAAAGCTAAGGGATATATACGCCGATCGGGTTGACCCTTTGGTTAAAATCCTGCATCTTCCGACATTCTCGACTACGTTAGAGAATGGGCTGCGGCATCCGGAGGAGCGATCCAAAAGCATAGAGGCTATCATGTTCGCTTTCTACCTGGCGGTCGTTAGTACTCTCAACGAAGACGAGTGCCAGGATCTATTTGGACTCTCGGAATCGGTCATCTATTCCCGCTATAGACTCGCAACTCGGCAAGCTTTGATCAATGCCAGATTCCTGTCAACCTCCAATCCACTGACTCTTCAGGCATATGTATTGTTCATGGTAAAGATAGCTATCCAGCCCAGTTCACGGCGACTAACAGATGAAGATGTGTGTCCGAAAGAGTTACTCATGCGACACTTTATTTGTCCTGTCCGGCGTCGCCATCCGGCTGGCACGCAAAATGGGACTCCACCGTGATGGTTCATTCCTCGGACTTTCGCCGTTTGACGCAGAAATGCGAAGACGACTATGGTGGCATTTGGTCCATGTGGACTTTCGGATCGCCGATGTGCTGGGGACCAGACCGTCAATGGATATCTCCTGCGCGGACACCAAAACGCCACTCAATGTCGATGACGAGGATCTGCATCCAGACATGACTGACCTGCCGCCTGAACGCCACGGCATCACCCATATCTCCCTTTGCCTCATCAGACACGAGATCATGGTCTCTTTGCATGACTTCTCAACATCTTCTCCTGCCGATATGCGCTGGGAAGTATTACTGGGGCCCAATGTCCCTCCCGCCAAAAAGGACCATATCATCAGCCAAATCGAGGATCATTTAGAACGAAAATACTTGCGGTATTGTGACCCGGCAAACCCGCTCCATACGTTCGTATCCATCATGATCCGGTTCTCCATATGCAAGATGAAGCTCGTTGCTCATAACCCGCGCCAGTTCGCCCGCAGTCCCCCGAAAGATCTTCAAGCTGAGCGCGGCATCGTATTCGCCAACGCCTCAAAACTGTTGGAATATGTAACCTTGGTGCAAGGTGGCCATCGCGGTCTGGAGAAATACACGTGGCAGATTGGCACAAGCGCGCTGTGGAACGCAATGCTTTATATGCTGATCGAAATTCGACATCGCAGAACCGGGCCAGAGGTGGACCGGTCGTGGCAGTTGATCGGAGTCGTGTTCTCCTGCCCTCGGATCTTTGGCAGAACCCCTGCACCGGTGGATACGGTGCTTCGCAAGTGGACGCTGGAGGTTTGGGACCACTATGTTGCCGCTTCGAAGGCTGAGGGGCTGCCGGAACCATCGACGCCTGAGTATATCAACGAGATTCGTGGGAGGATCAGGTCAACAGGCGATCCATCTCGTACCGAACCTCTGGCTGCGGACCGTGGTCCTGTTGCTGAAACTTCGCTCGGCTGCGTCCAAGTACAATACAATGGACATGAAAGTCTCCCTGGCTTCGGAAGTCTTGACTCTTACGAGTTTCATGATATCCTGTCTTTTGAGATGGACCCGAATGGATGGGTACAGTGGGAGCAATTGGTCGCAGAGGGAGACCGCTCATAAGCGCGAGTTTACAAGCTCTCAAGTAAGACTAGAGTCATTAAGTTCCAACCAAAACATTAATGGACTTTAATGATCCCCAACTGATACGCAATGAAACCAACATTACACTTCTCTTCCAACGTCAGCTCCTTCCAACTCTTCTTTTCCTCCCACTTGCTCTCTTCCTCATCCTCATCCAGCGCAGCATTATATTGCTCACACGTAAAACTCTCGCTCTCAAAGAACGCTCTGACGTCGTTTCCTATCCGTCCCATCGAAGTATTGCCGCCAGAGGCAAACACTTGCCGGAGAATATCGCGTATCCTGCTTGCTAGAGCGTCATCGCCAAGCCGCAGCCTCTGCCCGGGCGATGTTAGATGGTCAGCTACGCCGGTATCGATCTTTTCGATGAACTTGTGCATGTTGACGAGGCATTCTTGCTGTAGCAACCCAAGATCTATTAGTTCAATCATCTAGAAGTGACTTGCACAGCGAGGAACTCACATCAATGATGCGCCAGTAATTGTGATTCCGGACGGTGGCGGCCCATTGCGGGGGACTATAGAAGGCAAGGTCAGAAAATGCAAAGAGTATCCCATTCTGGTAAGACCTAAAGACTCACTTAGAGCAAAGAATCGTGTCCCCGCCTCGTGCATGCCATGCAAGCCGCAGGCTCTGACGCAGCTGTTGATCTGCTGTATTCTTGTTGCTTGAATCGACCCAGCCACCGCTGACTCCTCCAGAAACGTATGGACTCGACAGGCTGAATCCCGCGGCTGTCTTCACGTTGTCTTTTGTGGCTGCTAGATTCTGCTTCTCTGTGGTGGTCAGACTTCGGGTGCTATGCAGTTCCCCACCGAGGGTGAAGGTTGCTGCGAAGACGTTTCCTAATGCTTCATCAGCATCGGTTGAGGATGATCTGAAAGATCTCACCGTAGTCGCGGAAGAATTGTTTGACATCCTCTGGTGTCTTTGTGTCCTGGGCTTGCTTGATGCATTCTGGGGTCAGTTCTAGGCAGGAAGCATCCAGTTCGACCACAGCTCGGGGAAACTATCGTAAGTATTAGTTTATTCTCTGTATGTTTCTTCAAGTCATGGCTGACCTTGTATGAGATGTGTAGGTTGTCAAAAGTACTGGTTACGGTGTCTTTCGAGGCATTTGAATGCTCTTCCTCCGACGCCCTTGAAATAGATCCCGTGCTGCCCAGGGTTTCACTACCTCCAACTGCACTATACAAAATGTTAGAAAACGCATTGATGATCCGATGTACTCACCCAGCGGCTTTAACCACAGTTGCACTAAAACCCTGTCTTGCTAATATGGTCTGAAAAGCATTCTGCGTCTCTGTCACCTCGACATCGGCCTCATCGTGGACATAGAACGGAGGAAATGGAGGCAAAGGCTTCAAGGAAGATGTCAGTTACAAACATAGAGACGCCAAATGGTGGACCTCACATTGGTCGTGGTATTGTCGCCCTTCCTAGGCGCAAGATTGAACGCTTCAACAAGTTAACAGGGGAGCATTGCCGGGAGTAGTGTTTGGTACTAGTTTACCTCTCTTGGGGGCTTTCCGCATAATACCATTGGCACCGTTCAGATAATAGCCATGCAGCGCACGGTTGTTTGCCAAAATCCGAGCCCATTGGCTCTCAGTCAGATCCTCTGGATCGCTTGCTTTCTCCGAACTACACAGAACATGTAGTTAGCATAATCATCACATTGGAAAGACTGAAAGCTCCAGACAAGGGGTTTTACCCAGCGACAGTAGCAAAATTCATCGAACTGGCAGCAAGCTTGCCCAGCCGTTTGGAGAGCCCCTCGACGTCTGCCACCTGAGCGCCATTCTTGTCGCCCATCTGCGCAAGAATATCTTTGACACCTTCTTGCAGTTCTTTGCTGGGCTCAACAGGTGCCTTTGGCTTGCTCTCGGCACTGCTTGGGAGGAGCTTGACTTTGACTACGCCAATCGTCCCGTCGGATGAGGGCTCCTTGTTGCCGCCTTTGACTTTTGTCTACCCTTCATGAGTTGCATGGACCTATCGTTTCGATTCGTTTCATACCTCGCCTGCCAAAGCCATATAATAGGCAAGTGTGATGCCATCATTGACGAAACTGGTGTCGTCGGCGGTAAATTTTAGCTTCTGGGAGCTGTTTTGGTCAGGAATAAGTACTCAACCTTTCAGCTAGGGCATCTCCTTACATTCCTGCATGACTTCGAATATCGGACAGTAGAATCTTGTCGGAATGCCCTTCTTTGATGGCATCGCCGGAAAATGAGGGAAAGGGCGTCGCATCTTTGCTGATGATGGTGATCTGGAATTTTGGCCATGTGCGATGAGAAATCTCTAGAGGGTTGCCTTGAGGAGACTGAGACATGGTCAAGCTGGACAGATTTCTTTATGAAACCACGATAAGACTTTAGATACAGATTCAACTTGCCCAGTCCAAGAACGGGGAGACCTGTGGGAGCATGTGAGTATGAGAGTGAGAAAATTCTTGTGACAGTCGAGGCTTTGTCCCTTAGATATCTTAACAATGATCAAGCCATTGACCCGATTCTACATTAACGATGATGTGGAATGTGTTTACCCCACTTAATCTGCAGTTGGACGTGAATAGTAACATGGTGCAGGCCCTGATATAACTACCAAGAATCCTAATAGCAAGAGCGCAGTAGTTAATTAGCTTCTCAACCAAAACATGAGATATCCCCTCATTACAAGACTATCACCCTCAACCAAGTTACTATTAACATCATTACATTCCCTTGACTGAAATGAACATAAACGATCAAATCAAGCTGAAATGGGCTGAAGAAGTGATCCAGTGATTGACGACATTGACAGGCATTTTCTTTTCCCTCGCTTGCAGGAATAATACAGCAATGGTCCTTCACTGCCCGAGAAGAGGCCTGAGCAAGTAAGCCACAGCAAGATGACCAACCATGATCATGACAACACGAATGATGGATGCATAGATCACAATTTTGTCTTTAGCTATGAAGATCAACCCCACTACAATAGGATAGCCCCGCGCACAGCTTCACCCCGCCACATGCATCAGGATGGTCATCGCCAGCGCTTGCAGGAATCCGAGGTCTATAACAATCACCCATTGCTTCGAGTTGATGCTCTTTTTTTGCATTGTATCTAATCTACTGATCATTGTTATCAGTCTGCAGTATCCTCAGCGAGCCAGTGACCAAAATGCCTGAAATCCTCGACGACGAGTGGCACCCCGTGGGCGAGGACGACAAGGCTATCAAAGACGCCTTTGGCAAAGTCTTGATAGAAGGCCCAAACTCATTTGTAAAGGGGGATCCAGAGTCTTCGTCATTTATCCTCAGGACCAAAGGATATTATGGTTCGTTGAACCTCGGATAGGACGGACTACAGAGTTAACGGTTACAGATCTCCAGCTATATGTTCTGGGAGGCATTCGCTTCCCAGATTCCGACAGGAAATTTGAAAGTGTTTATCCCAAGAAGGGGGTGCAGGTGCTGGAAGACATTGATGCAGGAATCCATGAAGTGTCTACATCCCACAAGAGATAGGCGTATTTATGCCACTAATTAAAGCTAGTTCACTCGAGATACGGTTGTTGCTATTGCGCAACACTGCGAGGAGTTTGTTGAAAAAGGACTTGGTCGGCTTAGTGAGTCATCACCCCCTTCCTAACTATCAAATAGATGTTCTATTCTGAACATGAGATAATAGCAACATTGGCAAGTGGGACGATCACATATGCTGAAGAGGCCATGGGCCTGTTGAAGTTGGAAGGAGAAACAAGTTTCAAAGATCAAATTCCTATCCTTCTTGATCCAAAGTATAAAACACAGCCGAAGGATGACGAGTTTAAAGAAGCTCTAGAAGGCGCAACGATGGTCCTGAATCGCCTGAGAGCGATAGCAAAGGAGAAACAGGAAGATACACAGGAAGTTGTCACATTACTGACTTCTGTAAGTCAACGATTTTCACAAGCCAATTTCTACACCAACGCTAACAATCCAATCCAGTTTGTAGTCAAGACATCCAAGGACAAACAAGAAGCCGAACTACTCTAACAGCAGTTCCGTGATGGACCTGTCATAGATCGTATCACCAAGGAGAAAAGAATCGACAAGAACGGCCAACCAATCAAGCCATTCACCAAGCTCTTGGATGCGGAAATCATTCGCCTTCAGGAAGAAATTGAAAAGGAAATCGAGAGAGCCTCGTACGAAAGAGACGTGATGGTTAGATTTCCCTTCCAATGATTCGACAGCTAGGTAGCTCACTTCAAACAGTCGAAACATGAACCTACGGCGTTTGCCGCAGCCGAGGGGGATATAATTGGCATCATTATGGACGCGTACACATACAACCTGGCCGAAAAGAAGTACCACGAAATGCTGGAGCTTGAAAAGACGCACACCAAGGAGAAAACTGATGTGAGGCGGTACATCACCATGGTGAGAGCCTTGCTGTTACACATGGAGACGCTGGTTCCCCAGATGGCCAAGGCTCTTGAGGCCGCGGAGGAACTACAAGAGCTGTTCAAGACCCAAGCGGACAACTTTGACAAACTAAGACTCAAGCTGGCGGGTATACAGGAGGGGGTAGATGCCCAAGGGCTGAAATGGCGGAAGGCATGGATTACAACGAACATTGACAAGTCGGTTCAAAAGCTTGAAGAGGTATGCTGAACCTGCAACTATGCTGTAGTCATCATTGCGCGTAAGGAAACCGGCTTACATGGTGTTCAGATTAAGCAGGCCGCTTTGGCATTTGACAAAACCGCCAAGATCAAGGTGGTAGAGGGTTGAACGAAGCTTTCCAAGGTTCCAAAGTCAGCCCTTGAACGGTTATATGTGACGAGGGACTATGTTGCGCCTCAGACGGGCAATAGAATTCCGTGATGATTGAGTGCTGGTATAGCTTCCCACTTCTATGCCACAACAATTGTGTGTTCCGCTGCAGAGTGTCCTGTCGATAAATGATATGCTCTGCCTTTTTCTCCCTTCCTCACGAAGGGGACATCATCTGACATACATACGAGCCTGACTATAGTACTCCAGAAATACGGTATTTATAACAACAGTTCACTTCGTCTGGACTTCTGCCAAAGACCCATCAAATGTCTCTACAGTAACCTCACTCCCAAGACTGACCGCAGTATCCTCGGAAGCTCGGAACGGAGCACGACCACCGCCCATGAGAGGATCACTCTCGGTATCGATGAGTTCTGGCGACATCGTAAGAACAGCCACACCCGTCTCCTGATCTCCATCCATGATATGATAATTCGACGTACAGGAGCAGGCGGGACAGAAGGCGACAATTTTCGGCCGAGCCACGCGGGCTAAATAAGCCTTGTATCTGACAATAGCAGCCTGTAAGACCGCGTATGTATGGAAAAGACTGGAGAGTTTCATTAGCTTCCATGAGAAGACAGGATAGGTAGCTATTGGGACTTACCCCGAGACAAGACATGCTAGATTACCATACACACAGACCACATACTTGCTCACGGACCCGGCAACGATGAGCATAGTGAAGTATATCACTGTGAGGTATATTGCGAAGAAAAGATCGGTAATGATGACTTTCACGCCAGCGGTGGATTTTGACAATGCTGGATATCGCCTGTACCGATGGAGCAATATAATAGATGATAGGCCAGAGCTGCTCAGCTAATGGTAAAGTATCCACGGTTAATCATGCCATGAAAGAATGGTATAGGGATGGCTGTACTTACAGCTACTAGCTGGTTGATCGAAGCAGTCTGGACATTTGCGGTAAAGATGCCAATTAGGTTGAAGGGAAAAGAGACGATGGCGATGACAATGAGAGTGATTCGAACATTGACAAAAGCATTATCTGGTCGATGTTCAAGTTTCTCCATCATGGTAACCGCTTTCGGGTGTATATGTCAGAATGTTTACGAAGCAGGAGGTCCCTGTTAGATCTTAAGTTCAATAAATAGTGCTGCCTAATCTGGGTTGCCAAGTCAGCAGGAGGTCTCTATTCGATCTTACATCCAATAAATAAAGTTGCCTAATCGAGTTGCCAAGTCAGTAGGCGTTTTATGCTTGTTTCAGACAGCAAGCGTGTTTATTGTCGGGGTTGGGCTTAGACCAGGTTGATCCTTACCCCAGTAATTGTAAATCAGAGGGTCAGTGGCCTGTGATATTGTCAGATGTGCTGTGTCAACTGCTGGAGCTCTTATGAGAAAGCTAACCCTGCGCAGAGAGGCCCTGTTACTAGTCTGAGAGATACACTAGCCCTTCTGATTGATTCATTACCCGAATAGGCAACTTGAGGCACGCAGTGCCGAAAGAGGAAACGTGCTATTTGTCAAAAAGACCAAAATCGGCCCAAATACTGTCAAATGACTTGTACATTTTAGTATCTTACGATATGGATAATGGACGGTCGAATCGACTCGAGGCGTATAGCTTCCTCCCGTCGTGCTCTAGACCGTTACCCCGCATGTCGGTTCCCTGGAGTTTACAGCGTGCGTATAAATCATTCTAGGAAGTCCTCCACGTTCTATTTTGTTTGCGAAATAGTCACTTATACATTTAATTTTAAGATGACGCCGCCCCTCCTCACAGAATTGAATTCAGACGATGTAGTCGCATCAATGAAACCCCCGTCTAACGACCACCAGATCATCCAAACTCCGCTTCCCAACCCATCGTTGCAGGTCACAGCAGACCACCAACTCAGGTTTGTCGAAGCTCCAGTGTACGCTCCCCGACACGGGGAAGTCCTTCTTCAAATAAAGGCTACTGGAATCTGCGGGTAAGACGGTCCATCAGCCTGGACGATACATGTTCTGACCTTTGCAATGTAGATCCGATATCCATTTCTGGAAAACAGGTCGAATCGGCCAGCTAGTATTCGAGGGGGATTGCATTATCGGCCATGAAGCGGCCGGCGTAGTCTTGAAATGCGGTGAAGGCGTCACCCAACTCAAGCCAGGTGATAGCACATATTCCAATATATGACTTACATTAACACTTCCAAGGAGACAGGGTAGCAGTCGAACCCGGCGTTCCATGTGAACAATGCTTCCTCTGCAACGATGGCCGGTATAACCTATGCGAAGACGTACAGTTTGCGGGAGTCTATCCGTACGCAGGGACATTGCAACGATACAAAGTCCATCCTGCAAAGTGGCTGCACAAGTACGTTGCCTCACTTTCTGTCTCGCGCAAGCTAAGCTTAACGTTTTTCCAGACTCCCAGACGGCCTCTCCTACGCCGAAGGAGCCCTCCTCGAACCCCTCTCTGTCGTCATGCGCGGCATCCAAGTGGCCCGCCTAAATCTCGGCCGGGGAGTCGTAGTCTGCGGCGCTGGACCCATCGGTCTCATTGCTCTTGCTGCAGCGCGCGCATCAGGCGCCCACCCGATTGTCATCACGGACGTTGAGCCGATGCGGCTTGCGTTCGCGAAAGAGATTGTGCCGAGCTGTATTACATATCAAGTTGATCTCGCGAAGAATGCGCAGGGCAATGCAAACGCTATCAGGGCACTCTTCGGAGACAGCGAGTACGTTGCGCCAGAGACGGTGCTCGAATGCACGGGGGTGGAAAGCAGTATTTGCACATCGGCGTATACTGCGCGCCGGGGTGGTGTGGTTGTTGTGATTGGTGTTGGTAAGGCGACTATGAATAATCTGCCCTTTATGCATATGTCTCTTGCAGAGGTGATATTCACTCGGAATCTTGGGCGAATCGTTGCTAACGATGGCTAGATTGATCTGCGGTTCATCAATCGATATCGGGACACTTGGCCATCCGCCATTGCTTGCCTCAGTGGTGGGATTTTGGACCTGAAGAAGATAGTATCGCATGTCTTTCCCTTGGAGAGGGCGAAGGATGCTCTGCATTTGTGTGCAGATCCATGCAATGGGAGTATCAAGGTAATGGTTGTGGATGAAGTCGATGCTAGTCTATGACCTGTAGAGGGAGAATGATACACACTGTTTCTCCTCCAGAGACGACAACACGTGAAAATGCTCGTTACTATAGCCCTTTTCCACGTTCGCGTGTAGAACTAGTTGTCCAAGAAGAACAAGAGTACCGCAGAATGAGAATATCATGTTCAGTACGCAGCATTTCATGAAACAACGGCTCGCATATCTCTGTCGCCTCTTGCTTATCTCCTACATGCTATCCTACATCATCATATTTGGGCTCCTACTGAGCAACTTATCGAATCTAACCATTTCTCCGTCTCTACCTAAGTCTAACGTCTAGTCCACTGTTGATCCCATTCTTGTAGATAACGTTGAATCTGCTAGCGAAATTGGCCCTGACTTGGTCTCTTGAATGCTCGAATTGCCTCAGATCTATCTCTTCCAGTTGGTGCTAAATGCATGAAGCTATCGTGACGGAGTCATCTCCAAGCCTTGCATATCTCTGCCCTTTCTTCGTTGAAGAGCGAATTGCCACGTATCTCGTTAGACAAAGGGAGGGTGTATCCTCATGGTCACTCTCAGGACTCGTGCGACCCTACGCAGCCTCCCAGGCTCAGTCTCCATCATCATACTCAATTCGAATCATGTTGATGAGACTTATTGAACTCCTCTTCTGACAAACCGGCTTTCTTTCTTGTTCCCTGACTAATTCAACCAGTCTCCAGGAATATTCTTCAATCCCTGTCAACAAAATTGGCCGGTGGCTTTTGGTGCAAGGATGATCTGCTGTTACACCAACCGAAAGAAGCCGATACTTCGGGCTTTTTCTCTATTTACCATCCCGGCTCCAGCATTGTCTCGGCGACATAACGAAAATAAGTGAAATGCAAGTTCGCTGACATGCTGGCACAGATTCATCTCAGATCGGCAACGCCGCCTGCAAGCTTGTAACGGCCACATGTGTCCCCAGTGGTGCAAGAAACGACACTCCAGCAGACAGTGAAACCTTCGACTCTCGAGGTAAGAACTCCTCATCCAACGCCAGGTTTGCAAACGATCAAGGTTTTCCAACTTCTTCATTCTCCCCATCCTTCCATGTTCTGTGCCCAAGGGTTGCTTCCGCTCCCCCTCTTGACGAGCCGACAGAATAAGACTGCGCTATGAGCTCAGTAGACATCTAAGTACCCTGTTTCTAGGATCTGATCCACTGTCATCCTCTTCGTTGGGTCGGGTTGTAAGACGGCGTAGAGGAAGACAACATCATACTCGGGAATCCCTAATGCTACCAAGCGATCGGTCCAATGTTCGTCGCCGGAATTCAGGCCACCTTTTACTCCCTGATCGTCAACAGCGGAGAAATCACAATCCTGAAAGTACTCCACCTAACGGAGGTCAAAATCATGGCACTGACACGCTCGAACCATCTCTGCCTTTTGTTCGAATGGGCCTCCTTTGATTACGGAATCGTATATACCAGGCGAATGAAAATCAATCTGCGCTTGGAGGAGTTGAAAGTACTTTGTGGGCCATTGCTTAGAACATCCATCACATTCAAGACTGTTGGGTCTCTTACTGCAATTCCCCAGGCCCAGATATCAACGGCGCTTGTCCATGCCTTGCCAAAGTAGACCTCCGGACTCCTGTATGTGATGGAAGTCACTTCGCCTCGGTCGGGCGCCATGACTAGATGGATGTGTTAACTGTCGTCCCTAGGAGCTCTTCGGCCGTAAGCGTTGGATTCGTCAGTTCTTACCAGAACCAAGATCCGCCAACTTCACATTGATCCTCAAAGGAATAGCCACATCATCGCTAGCTGGGTCAGTATCATCGAATCCATTTAGAAGAACATTTTCCATCTTGAAGTCTGTTCATATAAGCTTGTTTCTGCACTGTTCGTAGTGTAAACATACCACAGTATACGAGACCCTTCTCATGGACTTCCCGTAAACCTAGAAGTGCCAATTTCATGATGTGCTTGATTTCGCGGGTTGTAAGGGGTCTTCGTGTCCGCGCAGACCACAGTGTTTTTTCGAACGGCTCCAAAACCATCATTGTTGGTTCCATGTCAGAACGCGAGGGAATGACATCGACCATCTTGCGGATAAATTTTGCAGGCTGAAAGAGTCTCTGCATCTCCATCTCTTTTCGAAAAGCTGGCCATCCTTTCTCGGGGCTGTCATCAGACTGCGGGTGTTTGATAACAAACTGGTCCTTTTCGTTGTTCCAATGATGCGCCTTCCAGACGTTAGGGAAACTACGCTGTACCAACGGAGCGATAACAATATAAGTTC
This sequence comes from Aspergillus fischeri NRRL 181, assembly GCF_000149645.3. Taxonomy (NCBI): domain Eukaryota; kingdom Fungi; phylum Ascomycota; class Eurotiomycetes; order Eurotiales; family Aspergillaceae; genus Aspergillus; species Aspergillus fischeri. Next base: position 548,439 of record NW_001509761.1, on the reverse strand, counting down.
TCCCACTCTCCCCGAGAAGCTTCATTCCTTTGTGGAGTAACGAGGTATACGCCATGTAGACCACTGGCTTGATGTGGTGACGTGTGTATCATCTGAAGTGACGCCCTTTGAAAGAGGGTAACTAGTCCGGCAATTCCGCGAATAATCAAGGGGGCCTTTCATCAGATGGCAGGGATATGTATCCCCCAGATATTTCAGCACGACTCGACTTTTCTCAAGCTCTCCTATCAAGGCGAGGCATTAAGCTTTGATAACGATCTGATATCTCAAAGAGGCTATGGAAGTATCACCGAGTCGGATTGCGAAACTCGGCCTTCGCGTATATGCATAGCCACAAGGCCCACAACTAAATTAGCGGGGATGCTTACCGAAAGGGGCATATATTTCGTTTAGAGCCATCCGCAGCAGTAGATATCACATTTAAGCAGCTGCACAAATGCCTTTACACAATCAATCTACGTATGCATCCCCGTTCCTTCACAACGGAATAGATATTTCACTATAATTCTTCCATGATCTCCTCTCACAAATAATGAATGATCACCGACTTCCGACGCTAACAAGCCAGGCATCATCAATCGCGATCGCAAAATGCGATGATGAGGTTGATATCTTGGAAATGGCACCTTAAACTAGTTTTCAACTAGCGCCCTTAGGTTCTTACGTGGTGGAGGTTACGTTTGCCGAGATGATGACGACGCCGGCTAGCCGACACCCCTTGGCCCCAGTCTTGGGGCACATCTTGGACTGACTTGCCTGACCCCTCGTCCTGTTCTGGAAAGCTAACATGTTCTATCTCGACGATATTCTTGTGATCATCGCCATCTCACAAAGGGGCTACTCCACGCCTATCGACAACCTCAAATTCTTGTTGCTAGACTATTAAACGATATGGACGATCAAACTGGCGAGTCACAGCTGATTGCTCCATTAGCCTAGCTCTCCTCCCGAGTGGAGTCGTTCAATTTGCCGGTGGGTGAATCACGGCTTAGAGAACTCGTGGCCGGCGTCATCGGCGGCTTAGAGGGCTGTCTTGGCGAGTGTGGAGTATTGCCGCATTTTCCAGGCTGATTCGTCCAGGATTCGATGCTCTGTTGTCTGGAGACTCCGCAGTGATGAATTGCGGATACAGAACCCTTGCGTACGAGGAAAAGATTGACAGACTCCTGATGATGAGAGGGGTACGAGAACGAGTACGATAAAAGTCCTCAAGTCCTCCAGCTCTTGACCCCCTTCCCATGGGTTCAACTCTCATAGTAAACGTTACCATGTGAATCTCCATTCCATCCTCTCCTCTCGCAAGCTTTTCCCAGACTCCGTCTCCAACGTCGGTCCGCCGTGTCCCAATGCCCTCTTGGACTTGGACTCCTGCCTGCTTTCGTCGCCGGTTCTCGAGACTCCCTGGTCCATCTCCCCATTCGAAATCACGGAGCAGGTTCTCCTGCCTCATCCTCACCGTCGCTGGTGTCGCCATTAGTCTCCTCTACCTGTTCTATGTTTTCGCTGTTCCGCAACTGCTTCGATTCCGCTTTCGACTCGATCTAAGCCCGTATGATCTGGGATTCTACGGCTTAGGTCCTTCCCGAAGCTACGCATCTTTCGCGTATGAGTCTCCCATCGTAGAGATCACAGAATGGGCGTCGGGATGCGATTCGCGATACACATTCCTTGCTCCTCGCGGTGACTCGGTTGCTCACCCTGGGCCCGTCATTCTGGATGCTGATGGGGAATTGGTGTGGATGAAGTATAACTGGGATACAACGCAGGATTTTAAAGTACAGCGATACAATGGTGCAGATTACTTGACATACTGGGAAGGGACTGAAGTGGAAAGCCGTGGCTCCGGGTCATGGTACATGGTCGGTTGGCCTGCATCCAGTGTTCCAGATATTGAAAAAAAGGAAGCAAAACTAAGATCCTTCGCAGCTCGATTCGACCTACACCCAGAAATACCAGATATCCCCCGTCGGCAACTTCGGGGGCGGCGATTTGCACGAGTTTCACATCACAGAGCGGGGGACAGCGCTTGCCACCGTCTATGACCCTGTTCCCGCGGATTTGACTTCAATCGGAGGACCTGGACTCGGCTGGATCCTTGATGGGGTTTTCCAAGAGATCGACATCGAAACAGGCGAATTGCTTTTCGAATGGCGCGCGTCTAAGCATTACCCCGTCAACAGCAGTTATGAAGCACTGGACGGTGCGGGGAAGGATAGGAATAACGCGTTCGACTTCTTTCACATAAATAGCGTCGACAAAGATGGACAGGGAAACTATATTGTCTCTGCAAGACATCTCCATTCCGTCAGCTACATCGACCACGCCACTGGAAATGTATTGTGGACTCTCGGCGGGAAACTGAACGAATTTACGGACCTGTCTAACGGACAAGCGACGAATTTCGCCTGGCAGCATGATGCCCGGTGGCACGCCAACAACACAGTGACACTCTTTGACAACGCAGCACATTCAAGCAGCGATCCCGACAGTGAAAGCCGCGGCTTGGTCATCCAACTCGATATCCCCGGCCGTACCGCTGAAGTGCTCGCCGCGTACTATCATCCTCAACAAATGAGGTCTGTATCCCAAGGCAATGTCCAGATTCTTGATGAAAGTGGTCGGGTCCTCGTTGGCTGGGGCCACAGTGCAGCTTTTACGGAGTACACCGCCGATGGGGATCTGCTCTGCGACGTCCACTTCGGGGCTTCTGCATTCTTCTCTTTCGGTCGGGTCGTGTCTTATCGTGCGTCCAAGGGTACGTGGGTGGGCAGACCGCTGACGATCCCCGACGCGGCGGTCATGGGCGACCATGTGTACGTGAGCTGGAACGGCGCAACGGAGGTGGTAGCCTGGCGGCTGGAAGTCTGGGACGCGCGCGCTGTTGAGGGCAGCACGTTTGACGTGGTCGCTCAGTTCGCGAAGACTGGATTCGAGACGGAGATTGAGATTCCTGAAGAGCTGGGCAGTCCGCTTTTCCGCGTGGCGGCTTTGGATGCCGAGGGTAATGCGTTGGGGTACACTGAAGTCCTTCAGAAGGATCAAGGTGTCGATGTGGATGAACTTCTTGACCTGCATAATTGGATCGTGGCCGCTGCTTTTATTGTTAGTGTTGGGGGTCTGTTACTCGGTTTGTATCAATGTTGCGGCTGTTGTCGGATCCTTTCCCGATGCCGTCGTCGTCCGAATGAGTATCAGCTGGTAGCTTTTGGTGATAATGATAATGGTGAGAACGATCCAGTGTGAGACGCGGATTCCCTACTTGGTTTACCACAAGGCATCCCGCATATATTCACTTGGTGATTCTCTGGTAGATATCACCAACCGCATGGTATCCTTATGCTTGCTCTATTTTGTACATATATTAGACACATCGGTATATACAGGTGCATATCCGAGATAACTCGCCCCAGCCCAGATAGAGTTACTGCCAAAGCAGTTCGCCTAGAGTACCGAACTATCAATCCTCAACTTATTCCTGGACACTGGCATCCGACGAAGAATCAAAATCAATCTCCTGAATGGCAATATAATCCGTATACCAAGTCTTGCCGTTATCGGTCGTCGCGAACCCAGCGTCAGTACACGAGAATAGCGCCATGGTCTTGCCGAACGATTCATCCGCAGCGCTGAGTGTGACCGTTAAGTTGGTAATTTCTGCCCTGTTAGCCTTCATTCGTACGGGTGCACAGACCAGGAACTACCTACTGTAACCCTGCAAAAGGCCGCAGTTGCCTGAGCCAGTGTAGCACTCGTTCGAGGAGTAGAGATATTTAAGGCCGTTGTCGAGAGCTGATGCTGTCAGTTATTGTCTACTTGACAGTGAATGATGCTTACCGTCTGATTGCTGCGAAACCACCTCGCCGTTCATAGTGACCGTCTGGTAGACCTTGTTGTTCTCGACGGAGACTGCGCCGGTTAGTGTTCGTCTGGCTAGCTTAACTGCGTGAAGCACTCACTCTCAAAGTCGAGGTTGGTCTTTCGTGACACAGGTACGTACGTTTGACCGACCTGACCGTCTATATACACTCAGCATCCAGCCAGGTAGTTCTGTCGGAAAGAATCTTACCAGGAGTGTAAGTGCTAGCAGCCACGCACCACTCGGTGCTATTCGCTGAACAGCCCCTATTTCCACTATCAGCTTCGCGGCCAGTTTAGAGAGTCAGAAGTCTGAAGCATACTGCGACTCTTGATCTGGAGACCAGTTCAGAAGCGGCTGGTACAAGTTCGCGTTCGCATCGCCGTTCGTGGAAGAGGCTCCCACCCAGACGGAGACCCAGACCTGGTCGGAGGGTGAAGACACCTTCACGCCTGAAGGAACATCCGGTGGGACGAGCGAGTAGGTCGCTTTTGTGATGGAAGCGCCAGTTGGAGGACCGAGGTAGAAGAGACTGTTGCCGAAGACCCAGGAGTCGGCGGGCATGGAGGCCGTAGCCCCCAGGGCTAGGGTTAAGGGAATGGAGATGTATGCGTAGTGCATTCTGAATATTATTGCGGGAATGTCAAGACGAAATGAATGTAGATATCCAGATCTACTGTGATTACGAGAGTGATGATTGGGAAGAGTGCGAGAAGCTGGTATATAAGCTATCACCCTCGAGATGGCACGCAGAAGTAGAGTCTGCACTAAGCTTCATATTGAGTGAAGGCAGCCGGCCATTGTGCCATCGATCGTCGTATTCGTAATCTCTACTGGAAATGTTTATTGTATATTGTGTTTCTGTACTTAGTGCGAGACACTGAGACAGATTTATCACTCTGAAACCGAGTCCGCTGGTTCTGACTCCATCGGTGTCAGGTTGAAACAAGCTTAAGCTGTCGGAATTCGGATGCTTCTGAGGGATGAGCTTAGCTAAGTTAAACTCGTCTTCTGAGGACTATTTACTTCGTCCCCCTGAGAATAATGTTATTTGATGCCCTCTGAGGTGGCCTCAGATCATTATAGCAGAAATCCATCCTTAACCCCTTTTTCCTGATCGGCATGCTTAGCAGTCTGGAACAACTTAATGCAACTCGACGACCGTAATGTCCACATGGTGAGTCAGATTCGACAGTGTCACACAGTTATATTGATTGTTAGCAGGAAAATCTTTAAAGAAGCACTTAACCATCAGAGTGTCCGTCAACCCCGCTTTTAGCGGGATTGACATGCTTCAAGTATGCGCCTTAGCATTGGCCCTCGGTCACTTTCACGACGACAATGATCATCTTGGTTGATTGAAAAAATAGCCAATAAATGTTGGCTGCGTCTGATCACATAAGCAATTGGACTGCAGGTTGCATATGTCCAACTGTCCATGTTCGTCCGAGTCTCTCGTAGTTTAGCCAGCTGTGGGCGACAACTCGATACGAGAAACAATCTCTGCAGAGCATCGCATTCGCAACATGACCTCAGCCGAAAAGCAATTTACCGTCGCAATAGTAGGCGGTGGAATCGGAGGCCTCGCGCTGGCTGCAGGACTCTTGCGCCGCAATGTGCCTGTTCAAATCTATGAAGCCGCTCCTGAATTCAAAGAGGTCGGGCTGGGTTTGACGATAGGGCCGGCAGCTCACCGTGCGATGCCGTTAATTGATCCTCAGATCCGTCAGGTATATGATTCGCTCATCACGACCCATGCCGACAGTCCTGGGTATGAGCGGTTCAAACAAACTTGGTTTGAAGTTGTCTGGGCCTCAGGTCCGAAATCAGGCCAGATTCTCATGGACTTGAAGGCCTTGCCGTCAGGGCAAACCACCGTACGGAGAGCGGATTTCTTGGACGCCTTGGTTGGGCTGGTTCCGCCTGAGATTGCGCACTTTGGAAAAAGGTTGATCAGGCTAGTGGAAACGCCGACCGGGGTGAATCTGCACTTTGAAGATGGTACCTCTGTAACTGCGGATGCGGTGGTCGGTTGTGATGGGATCCATTCAAAAGTCAAGGAGTTTATGCTACCGGATGAGTATGAGCAGACCATGCCACGGTATAGCGGAATGTACGGATATCGCGCAGTCTTGGATATGGAGACGATGGTCGAAGCGGTCGGTGACCACCGTGCTCGGGTAGCGACCATGTATGTCGGAGATGGTGCATATGGGATTTCGTATCCCATCATGCACGCGAAGAAGGTCAATGTAGGTCTCTATGTCCTGCACGATATGTGGGACAACGCAGCTTGGGTTCGTCCGGCTAGCAAGGAGGATATGAGGAAGGACATGAAGCATATGGGGGAATATGTCAATCGGCTGGTCGAGGTATGCGGAAAATAACCATCGCATTTTTCAGTGCCTCCAGCTGATAGCGGACCATGATAGTATATGCCGGATCCCTCGCAGTGGGCTATATTTGATCATCCACATCTGTCCACCTTCGCGAGATCGCGTATAGCGATTCTCGGGGACGCGGCTCATGCTTCCACCCCACACCAAGGAGCAGGAGCAGGACAAGCAATTGAGGATGCACACGTACTGGCAGAGCTTCTTGGGGATCCGAGGGTAATTGAAGCAAGAGATGTCCTTGCAGCATTTCAGGCATACGATGCAGTACGACGGCCACGCAGTCAGAGGGTGGTAACCAGCAGCAAAGAGAACGCATACCTGTTGTGCTTACGCCTGGATGGAGTAGAACATGATGAGGAGAGATTGAGAACAACTTTTCAGGAGCGGTTACGGTGGCTTTGGGATATCGATATCCAGGACCAAGCGGAGAGGGCAAGGCGGATCATGTTGGAGAAGATGCAGAACAGCTCGAATTGAGTATCAATGAGCGAGTGGATAGCACCTCCTCAACCGTACTTGATTGAAGATAATCCTCTCCAACAAATCCAGATTCCTGCCAAAGTTCTGCATCCTGATGTTGTTGATTTCACGGTTTACAAGAATTGACCAATGAGCAGCTGCCTGAGGATTTTCGGCACCAAAACACGCGCCAGGCATCCAGGCACCCATGCTCGGCTACCCGCGGCGATTCTCCAGATTCCCCGCATGATGAAATGGGAATCCCCAGCTGAGTGACTTCCATATAAATCGCCCAGGGGAATGTTCCAGGGAAGTCGTCTATTTTGACCTCTCGCGGTCATTTTTTGCAGTATTCCACCCTCACTCCTGCCTTCACGCTTATCATCCATCCAGCCATGGCTTCTCTCCGCCCCTCTGTCAAGAGGTTATTACGACAGCCGCCCTGCCGGTTGTACTCGGGCGCTCCATCATCCTCATCACGACTCAATCTACCCATCGACTACAAATCTACGCCTCTTCTGCATCATACCTCGTCCTCATTATCGAGCGCGCTAGAACTCCCCGGCTCAACCACCAGCAAATCACTAAATCTATACCAAGCTATCAACTCCGCGTTGCGAACGGCCCTGGCTACGGATAACAGGGTGATGCTGTTTGGCGAGGATGTAGCATTCGGCGGAGTGTTTCGATGCTCGATGGACTTGCAAACGGAGTTCGGATCGGAACGTGTATTCAATACCCCGTTGACGGAACAAGGGATTGTAGGGTTCGCTATTGGAGCTGCAGCGCAAGGCATGAAGCCTGTTGCCGAGATCCAGTTCGCAGATTATATTTTTCCTGCTTTTGACCAGATTGTGAACGAAGCCGCAAAATTCAGATATCGAGAGGGAGGTACAGGCGTAAATGTGGGGGGAATGGTGGTCAGAATGCCCTGTGGTGCGGTCGGACACGGCGCCCTGTGAGTTGAACGCCATTGCGTTGGTACACTCCGGCGATTGCTAATCGATCTCTTATACAGATACCATACACAATCCCCCGAAGCGCTTTTCGCTCATGTCCCCGGTGTCCAAGTGGTCATGCCTCGGTCTCCTTCACAAGCAAAGGGCCTCCTCCTGAGCGCCATCTTCCAGAGCAACAACCCTGTCATCTTCATGGAGCCCAAGATTCTGTACCGCGCAGCTGTTGAGCACGTTCCAAATGAATTCTACACGATACCTCTTAACAAAGCGGAAGTAGTCAAACCAGGAAGTGACGTGACGGTCGTCTCGTACGGTCAACCAATGTACCTCTGCTCAGAAGCCATCAGAGCTATCGAAAAGGACATGGGCGCCAGCGTTGAGCTCATCGATCTCCGAACAATATACCCTTGGGACCGACAAACTGTTCTGGACAGCGTGAAGAAGACCGGACGTGCTATCGTGGTCCACGAGAGTATGATCAACTACGGCGTCGGTGCTGAAGTTGCTGCTACCATCCAAGACGGCGCATTCTTGCGCCTGGAGGCTCCAGTGAAGCGAGTGGCTGGCTGGAGCACCCACACCGGCCTTACATTTGAGAAACTCATCTTACCTGATGTCGCGAGTAAGTGATCTCCAACCCTTTGCTTATTATTCATAATGAGCGGATCAGTTACTGACACATATTAGGAATTTATGATGCTATCAAGCAGACACTGGAGTACTGAGCGTTTGTATGGTTTCGATAGAGAAATAGAGCATTCATGTGCAATTAGAACGCTTTTACACTCCACCACCAGAGTAAGCCTTAAGATTCTACAGGAGTACTTCAAAAAGGAACAGGAATCTAATGAAGCAAAGAGTAGTGTCAATAGCCACTTGTACCGGTGGTTGTACAATATATATATATTGTTTGAACCTGTCATGACATCTTAAATCGAGAGATGGTCAGAAGTCTTAAAATCTGCAGTGGGATAAAACCAATTACCAATAGTCTTCTTAAGTAATTAACAGGTAGAAAGATAATTCTCCGGCCAAGTGATATGAACGGCTTCGTCTCATCTATAACTCTGTATTGTTGATCTTGTTTGACCCCCTTGCTGTTCCTCGTGTACCCCCTGTGTCATGTGACATTGCCAAAACTGGACGTCATTCTGGCCAATCATCGGCGCGATCTCATGCTAGTAAAACAACTGCCACAGAATCCCGGACATCCCGACCTCCATGCCACACTATCAACTATCCTTTTCCGGTAATCATCAAGATGTCCGCCGAACCTGGACAACCATCACCGTACAGGTCGCCTCATGGACAAACAAATAGTCTTTCAGCCGGAAATTCTTCCACTCCTGCCGCGACTCCTGCTTCAACCCCTTCCACGACGCGGCCAAAACAAAGAGGGAACGTATGGATGCCAAATTTGACACCCACAGTATTGGCGACGAGATATCCTCAAAGAGGGTTGGATCCCAAACAGTTACAACCTTCAGCTTCTCCTCAGGACCGAAACCGTCCTTACACATCGTCAGCTACTCCTGCCCAGAGATCTTTGCATACTCCTTCGACCGCCCAACAATCTCCGAGACCTCCTTCCACACAACTTTCGCATCCAACCCCTGTACCTCCGCCGATACCTCATGCCACTCGACCTAAAATACACAATTCACAAGCGCAACCAGTCCCAGGATCTCCGTATCCGGCGCAATCTACTCCGCAAGATAAAGCGCCTCAACCTGCGCCTGCCCCAGTCCCGCATTATGCGCCCGGATTGCAGAATGCAACAGCTCGGCAGCCGATACATTCACAATCGCCGCCCCCACAGGCACAGACACGCTCCAAGGCTTCCCCGCGTCCTTCGGGGACTGGCGCCGTTTTCGAGGTCGGAATGATATACCCGTCCATGGAGGAAGCCCGCGAAGCTCTGCTTTGCCATACAATTGCCAAGCACGAATCGTACCGGGTGTACAAATCGGACGCAAGACGGTATATGACCCGATGTCGCAACCGCGACTGCAATTACATGGTTCGAGTCAGCTGGAGAAAGAAGCGATGCGAGGCATTCGTGTCCATGTACAAGCCGCATACGTGCAGGCCGGACACGCATGATAATTGGCGTCCGGCAGCATCGGTCAATTATCTCGCACCGACTTACCAGTCTCTTGTTCAAGGAGGTTCAAAGCCGACCGCGGCTCAGATCCTGGAGATTGAGCGGCGCAGGGGTAATCCGATCCAATACCACCAGGGATATCGGACGCTGAAAGCGATTGAGCGTAGTCTGTACGGAGATGCAGCTGAATCCTTTGAAAAGCTACCCGCATTCTTGTCAAGGCTTGCCAAGGTCGATCACGCCGGATACTGGAAGATGGAGACGAAGAATGACGTTTTTCATCGCTGTTTTGTCGCGCCGGCCGCGACGTTGAACGCTTATACCCACTGCCGTCGATTTTTGACCATTGACCGCGCGCCCTGGAAGACGAAGTGGGACTTTTCACTTCTCGTGGCTGCGACATTAGATGCGAATGATCAGGTTCTGCCACTGGCGTGGGCGGTTGTGCCCGATGAGAAGGTGGATTCCTGGGCTTTCTTCCTGCGCCATATGCGCCTAGCTTTTCCGAAAATTGATAGTCCGCGTACTGCGCTGTTGCTCAACCCTCGGCTGGGGATTGATGATGCCGTCACCCAAGAGCTAGCTACTGTTGCCATGATGTATTGCTGCGAATATTTATCTCAAACTCTAATGGAAAAGTTTCGTCCCGAGGAGGAAGTCCGCAAGCAATTCTGGAAAGCTGCGCGAGCGGAATCGGAACCTATATTCGCGCAGGCAATAGCTCAAATCAAACACCCGCTCGCGAAACAGTGGATCGAGTCGATCCCACGTCAAAGGTGGGCCAAGCACGCCTTGCCCGTTCCTCGGTATGAGCAACTGTCCATGACGACCATGGAATCTCTGCACTTCTTATGGCTGAACACACGCAACCTGCCTGTTCTACGAGCATTATATTCAATCTGGCTCAACATCACTGACCGACTTCATCACTGCCGGGAGATTGACTTCAAGCGATCTAACACCTTGGCCGACTTTGCTCAGGAATGGATTGCGCGACAAAAGCAACTCTCTCGGACTTATACGGCAGTGGCGAGTTCGCAGGAGCAGTTCACCGTGTTCAACAAAGCCGTAGGCTTCGCCGTCGATCTGGATGCTCGGACATGCAGCTGCCTCGACTGGCAGGATCTCCAATTACCATGCCGCCACGCCCTCGCTGCCATTGCGACCACTTCCCGCCCCATCAACGACTTCGTCCCCCCGGCATATCATATTAGCACATACAAACAGATCTACACCGGCATTACGATGCCGCTCGAGCTGCGAGACCTCGACAACTTTGGCCAGTGCAGGGCTCCAGCCACAAAGCGTCGCGGAAGACCATCAATGAATCCTTCCAAACAGAAAGATGCCGGTGTCCAGCCCCACTGTTCGGTCTGCAGGCAGCCCGGACATTCCGGCCAAAGCGACATCTGTCCCACCAAACTCAAGGAGCGGAATATTGTCATCCAAACTCTACCCGATGGCATCCGGGCCTTCGAACACAAACCAGGCCCACCGCCTCCGAAACCACAGTACCCGGCCGTGGCTGTCGTCGTGCCAGCCAAGCCCACGATTACACAACCCACCACATCGACCCCAGCCGTGCCAAGCGTGTGTGTGCCCCGCAGGCCCCGAGGCAGCAGCCAAAGCAGCAGCAGTAGTAGCAGCGACGACAACAACAACGACAAGTCTCCCAGTAATGAAGGCAACGACGCGGGTAATGAGGGGGTTGTAGTCCCCCCATTACCCGATTGGGCTCGATTACCCGGGGAGCAGGACTCACCGGGGGCAAGCAAACCCACGACCCCAAGGCCTTCGTTGAATCTTGGTCCTGCGCCTTCCGAGGTTGGGTCCCGGCTGGAATGGGCGCTGGATGCGAAGAAGAGACTTGATGCCGAGAAGGAGTTTCTGTCGTATGAGGAGTTGAGTCGTCTGCAGGGACAGATTCTCGACGGTCTTTTTCTAGTACAGCCGTAGCGTCAGGGACGCGTTGTAATACTTATTTACTTAATAACGTTCGAAATGCAGCCACTTTCGACGTCTCTGAGAACAACCCATCAACTTGAATGACAAACTTACTAGTCTTTCATAAGCCTAGCAGATCCTGAAACTACTGGAATATAAAGTCCCGTAATCATATACTCATCAGAAAGCAATCATGATATCTATATGACGTATCGCCAAGTACTGCTCAAATGAAGGACATCTCGAAACATAAATGCAGCCCCCCATAACATAATCCCAAAATCGCTAAAATACATATTATGTCACGTAGCAAGAAACGATTAGAAACTGAAAAGCCCGCTCCGGCGCTTTCCAAACGGGTATACAACCAGCGCCGCAATGAACAATCCCACAGTGATACCGATCGCTACCTGGATCATTCCGAAACCTAAGCTAGCGATAGACGTCTCCTGGCTGCTCGTATCGGTGCCATTGCCGCCCTTGTGCAGATTCTCGCGGACTTGATTCGCATAGTTGATGCCGGCGATCAAGGAGCCCGAGGAGGCCAGCCCTGACGGCACCAGGACGAAGATACCCGGTAGAATGGCGGTAGCTGCGTGACCGTGCCATAAGCGGCTGTAGAGATTACCCAGGATACCGAGCGTGAATGCACCGACGGTATTGGCGACTTCGGAGCGGGAGCCGAGCTTGGTTGTGCTGAAGTAGTTGGTGATGTAGCCGCAGGTTGCGATGAAGATCATGACGGGAACTTGTTTCCATTTGGCTTGGTTGATGACGGCGAGGCAGATGACGAAGACGGGGACGAAGATGAAGTGTTGTATGTACTTGCTGCCGTAGATGGAGAGGTCACGGCAGGTGGTTTCGGAGGTGGCGTTGCCGTCGATGAGGCCGTAGACGGTGGTGCCGACTGTGATGCCGTAGCCAAGGAAGAGGGAATAGATTATGGCGAAGACCATGCGGATGGAACCTGCAATCATCTGGTGGGATTGGAGTTCAAGACTGCTGCACAGGACCATGAAACCCGGTAGGATCAGGGCGATGGAGGACTGTGCCAGAGCGGAGAAGCAGAAGAGGGACTGTTTTTGGCCGTCCACAGTTATACGGATCGAGCCGAATGCGCGTGCCAGGAACGAGGTCAACACTGCTGCTGTCACTTCGAACACATTGGAATAGAGGGTGGAGCGGGGAGATATGACGTGCTGCATCAGACCGACGAGCGACCCAAGAATGAAGATGATAGGCATGTCAATGGGCCGGGCGTCGAAGGCGAAGGGGCCGACCGCGGCGCCAGCCAGACCGTACACCGGAACCAGGATCCATTTATTGAAACGCGGTTTGCGCTTCATGATTTCGTCAAGTTCCTGGATCGCTTCTTCGACTCCGATCAGGTCGTGAACGACATTTTTGTAAACGTTGTGCGTTTCAGCCAATCGTCCCAGATCGACCCCCTGCGTCGAACGAACGAGCTTGACTTCGGCCGTTCGAGTAACAGGGTCATCGAAGGACATGATCATACAACCGGGCAGATACAGGAACTGTCCCTCGACCTCCAGGACCCGCGCCGTCATGGTCATGTATTCCTCCAATCGGTGCGTCGGCGCACCATACCGCATCAGCGCACGGCACAACTGCATGATATACCGATGCCGTGCCAGGATCTCTGCAATATGTACGGTCACCTTGATCTCATCTTCCAACCGATGCTTGCGATAAGCCTTCTTCTTCCCCCGCTTCTGCTGCTGTGTCATTGACAGAACATCGGCGGACGACGGTAAGGTGGTCCGACTCAAATTCATCGATGCTTCCACCAGGGAAGCAGTCGATCGATGGTGCGGTTTTTTGTACCATTTGACCTTCTCCTTCTTGGGTGTGACTGCACCCGACTTGGGGGTTGCCGATCCTGACTTGGGCGTTGTAGCTCCCGAGGACAAGGGAGAGCCATCATCGGAATCATCCGTGGCCGACAAACCATCCTTTTCATTCTGCGCAGCTTGCAGCTTAAGCAGTTGAGACAAAATCCCGCCTCCTCCGCTGAAGGATAGAGGACGGTAGGAATCGTACCACGAACTGGGACGCTCGGGAGTGCTCTGGCCAGAACGTTGGTACGCAGGTTTCGGTTTGCGATGGCGCAGATTATTGTGTTGCGTCATCCGTCGAACAAGACGGTGAGCCTCTGCGCTGGGGTTGGGTCGGTTCTCATCGTCCGTATCATCGCCCACAGGCATGCGGTACTGGCTATGGACCCTGCGTATCGGCATCCCACCTTCCAGGTCCTCAGGCAAAAGGGAGGCTCCCAGCGCCTCGCCGTCATCCAGAGGTCTACCCAGGCGTTCTCCCAAACGGACCGTCTTTTGCCTAATCAACTGACCTGCCTCCTTCCATCTTTGTTTGACAGACTTGGATCGGTTCGGCGTCCGCTCCCTGGTTGTAGAGTCTTCGGAGATGCGCTCGGGGGTAGAAGGCGGATAATTCGTGCTGGGGTAACCAGACCCATCGTATCTCGATGTTATATCTGTCTCATCATCGAATTGCTCTGCTTTTAGCATATCGGTAACGTCTGTGGATCGTGGTGCGGAATTGAGCAGCGTCCGGGTGGAGCTGTCGGAGGTATTCGAGTAGACTTTCTCGGTAGTCTCCGTATTGTCGGCATCACGATGTTGGCTGATAGATCGAAACCTCACTCGATGCGGTCGTGAGAGTTCGCCGGGTAGTCCGAGGTGGTGACTCTCCAGCGCTTCGGCGTTGGCCGGCTGTGAGAGACTGCGGCCATGACTGTTGCGGTTTTCAATGGCGGTTGGCTCTAAAGACTCTGGATTGGTGAGCAACTCGTAACTTTCGTTATCATGATGAGTCACCGACATGGGGAGGCAAATGCACTCCAAATGTCAATTATCGTTGCAATAAAGTTGATGGGAATGCCGGGAAGAGAGTGAACAGGGCAGGAGACGATGAACGAATGTCTGGATGAACGGTGGAGGAACGGATAGAGATTAAAAGGAATAAGCACCGTACAAATACATACAATGATGGCGCAATGGATATGACAAATCGAGGAATGCAGTGGTGTTAATGGGTTAAGGAAAGGCAGCGAAGAAGCAGAGAGGATGGACGAGTGTGGAGAGGAACCAGAGATGAGACTGAGTGGGAGGGCGTGTGAGAGGCGAACCAAAAATAAGTTGAGTCTAGAACAGATTTTCGTCTCAAAGATTGAAGGTCTTGCAAGAGCTGAAATAAAGCCATTGACTTTTTAAAGAAACAAAGTCAATTCTCGGCGCAGAGTTCATTGTTGTGAGGTTGAAGAGAGGACAAGAAGACGATGATCTCATGGTGGAGGGGCATTGATTAATTGAACCTGTCAGTGTTTCGGAGGGTCTTGGACAGATGATCCTTATCAATAGCACTCTTTACTATGGCTTCTATTCTCGACGATCTACAACAGTTTCCATGCAGCTCAAGATCGCTACATTTTACTACTGATGATTGTTGATACGCGGTGTCGCCAATCTATTGTTCTAGAACCCAACCAGTCTACTACCTATCCTCCATTCGATCAGTGTCAAAGGACTCGACGCTCAAAGACCCAAACTCAATGACACTGCAATCCACGCAACCAGTGGAGAACCATTGGCACAATCCTGATACACAAAGATGAATAAGGTGCTTGACTGTGGGTCGGGACTCGGCAGTGGCGAAGATGACAGAATCACCACGAATCACCGAAGCTCCGGTGGAAGCTGCAGAGAAAATCTCTGATTTCTAGGCTTGCGCCGTGGCTGCAGCGGACTCGACCGGCAATGTGGTCTATCGGAGCATCCTGATGGGCTGGTGAACTTGCCTTGTTCCAGCCAATTTACCCGTCAAATTACCCACCTCGGGCAGATCATCTCGTCCACAGCGCAGTCCAGACTCGAGATCCGTGCTACCTCCCTATGCTCTTGCGGGACCAACGACGCGAATTAAAGTCGCATCAATATGTGTTCTATTTTCGTCCAACACGCAGCTCAGCTGCTGGAATACTCCAAATGCAAGTGACCGATTATTATTAGATTATTATGGCCATGGAAAACTGGATTCTGCACCCCGCAACTATCGTACATCACGACTGTCAAAATCCCATTTGTTCAACCACCCAACGCTAACATTCAGATATGTCGCAAAGCAGAGCCAACCCGCATATGGGAGCATATCCAAAACGCAGTGCGATCGATATCCCACCACATTGCCATCAGTTTCCCGACCGTACCGCCCAGAGCTACGATATCCGCAAGGGCCCACCCAGGTTTCCGCGCACCGAAGAACAACGGCATCCAGAGGTAGTTGAGGATCAACTGCGTCGTGTACAACGTTTGGGACGAGGCTACTGCCGTTGTGGGTGTGAGGAGGGTCGCGGAGGTTGTTGCGTGGTGGGCCGCGTAGCCCATCATTCCGTAGATGATGGTCCACACGGGCCCGAAGACCCAGGCGGGAGGGCGTAGGGGCGGTTGGCGGAGACGGCTGTAGAGTTCTTTTGTGCGGCCTAATTTTGTAGAGGTATGGAGTAAGTATGTGCCAGTTGGTCTGCCATAAAAAACTAGTGATATCTTATCGCCGATGAAGGAGCGGCATACTGTTGACCAGATATCCCACCAGGGATCCCACCCCAATAGGCGTTGCTACAGCCAGGACTGGGGAGGTGAAAAACACTTGAGGGAGTGCAAATGACCACGACATCGTGCTTGAGGTTGAAAGGTATTTTCAAGTAGAGTATTGATCCTTGCTTTTCGGACAATTTCACAAGTTGTCTATGTTGATGAGCGTAGGGGTTTTTATGTACTCCGGTCAGCCCATCATCCGATCGATCGACATGCACCAACGTCATTGTTCATAAACTCCACCTCGCTGGGAAGGGACGCTACGAAACACAACTCCATTGAGCTGAGTGGCAGATGTTTTATGAATATGTAAAATAATCATCGACCCCAATATAAGAGAGATTAATACTGCAAGCAGATTATCTGGAACGTCCTCGCGTTACAGCGTCAGTGCCTTCAAGGAAATATATCACGAAACAAGCAAAACAACAAAAGTCAAATCACAGCGAGCCAAATAAGCTCGTTTGTCGACTAAAAGGGTCAGCCATGACACGGAATACAGACTCGGCAAGATATGGACACGTTGTATCAGTCGTACTAGATTGGGGACGGTGACTTTTGAAAGGGCGGCTGCATCTACCTCCATGGTATCCTGGCATCCAGGGGACGAAAGGACCGAAGTGATTCAGGGGATGGTTTTGATGTCCGATCGAATCTTGTAGAAGGAAGGCTAAAGTTGATATAAAGCATCGCGATGCTCTCCATCAAACCCAGCCAAGTCGTGATTGAGTATAGGCGGCGAATTTCATCCAGTCAAAAGACCAGATAGAAGAACATCCCAGCTAACAGTCAGCCACGATGCCACTCAAATTGCTTTGCCTGCATGGTTGGGGCACAAACACCAAGGTATGTGACACGAGCATTCCATATCGTCCTGCTCGCTGACATTGCGACAGATCTTGCAATCTCAGCTGAGTAAGTAGCACAACTTTCAGCTCTGCTGCCACATACTTACGAGACAGATGGCTTGATGACCGAACTCCGACGAGACAACACGGCGACATTTTATTTTGTCGAAGGCGACATTGACTCGGTGCCGGGTCCTGGCATCGCAGGATTCTATGAGGGTCCCTACTACAGCTATTACAAGTTTCCCCGGTCGTTTTCTGATCCTGACGGCAGCGAGGAGGAATCCTTGCTCGAAGCATACAACTTCCTCTATGACATCATCGACGAGGACGGTCCCTTTGATGGTATCCTAGGCTTCTCGCACGGAGGAACCCTGGCTTCGGGCTTTCTCATTCATCATGCGAAGACATATCCGCATGAACCACCTCTCTTTCGATGTGCCATATTCATCAATTCCCTACCACCGTTCCGCATGAACCCCGGTGAGAACCCAGTAATCGACTCAGACCTTGATGGCTATATCAAGATACCGACTGTAAGCATCGCTGGGGCGAAGGATCCCTTGTTCGAGTATTCGCTTGCATTGTACAGGCTGTGTGATCCATCAAAGTCCACGTGGATAGTGCACAGCAAGGCCCACGATATTCCTAACGATAGAAAAAATGTTGCTCTGATGGCTGCAGGGATCCGCAAATTGGCTATCGAAGCTTTGGCGATATGGTGACTGTACCCTGGCCTTTCTTTCTGTCCTACCTTGCACAGAATAGAATATTCCGCATGTCACTCCTGCATTCCTTGGTTTCAATGCCGATTTCTCTCAGTGTACTGGTACGGAGCATTCTCTGGATTTCCTTAGATCACGAATTTCAGGTTTGAAGATCGGATAATAACCAAGCCATGTATATTTGCCTGCTGGTTCTGCGATTTAATGATTGTCTCGAACCCTTGCCGGATCTCTGTTCCATGAGAGTACGTCAACGTTGTCGTATGGGTGCGCCATTCGTAGTCTTCTACCATGCCTATCAACTCCTTCGAAGGGACTGGGGAACCGGTCCGGCTCCCTTCTGCCCCTGATGTTGACATAGAAGATGGAGCTTCGAACTCGTTGGACGACGCTTCAATGCCTATTGCCATTATTGGCATGGGATTCCGTGGGCCCGGAGATGCTAGCAACGTTGAGAAGCTGTGGAAAATGATACTCGAAGGCCGGGAAGCATGGAGTCAGACACCCGAGTCGAGATGGAACAGTCATGCATTTTACCACCCAGACCACGCGCGGCACGGCACTGTAAGTCACGATTACGGCCAAATGAGATAGGCGATAACAGTATCTGCAGATCAATGTCCAAGGTGGCCACTTTCTGACAGAAGATGTATCCCTTTTCGATGCGCCCTTTTTCAACATGACGAGCGACGAGGCAGCGGTTTGTGGCCTTTCCACAGAGTATCTGTACAATTGGGTCCTATCAAGCTTATCATATCACTTCTCAGGCGATGGATCCCCAGCAGCGGTTATTGCTCGAAGTGACCTATGAAGGACTAGAGAACGGTCTGTTTCCTACAGCATAGAGGTCATTGGATAGGACTCACACCTGCCAGCCGGTATACCTCTTCCCGAGATCATGGGAAGCCAAACATCCTGTTTCGTCGGTTCTTTCAATGCGGATTACACGGATCTCCTTCTACGCGACCCCGATGCTATCCCCATGTATCAATGCACCAATGCTGGCCAGTCTCGTGCCATGATGGCCAATCGAGTGTCATACTTCTTCGACCTCAAGGGCCCAAGCGTCACAGTCGATACCGCCTGCTCGGGGAGTCTGGTCGCACTGCATTTGGCGTGTCAAACGTTGCGCACCGGGGATGCTGCGATGGCAATTGCGGCCGGAGTAAACGTGATTCTCAGCCACGAATTCATGTCCACAATGACCATGATGAAGTAGGTTCGCATGTAACACTTGATTGTCATTGCATTAAACAGTATCCAGGTTTCTGTCACCGGATGGACGCTGCTACACATTCGACGAGAAGGCCAACGGATATGCTCGTGGCGAAGGGATTGGGTGTTTGATTCTGAAGCCGCTCAAAGTCGCCATCAGAGATAGAGACCCTATCCGAGCTGTCATCAGGGGTTCTGGGTCGAATCAAGATGGCAGAACTCCCGGCATCACTCTCCCGAGTGGAGCGTCACAAGAGGCCTTGATTCGCCATGTTTACAGCATGGCAGGTCTTCATCCACATGGTACAGAATTCGTCGAAACACATGGCACAGGAACTCAAGCAGGAGATCCAATCGAGACAGGAGCGCTCGCGAGAGTGTTTTGCGCCGATAGAAACTCAGACAAACCACTGCGCATCGGGTCCATCAAAACAAACGTGGGGCATCTGGAGGGAACAAGCGGAGTCGCGGGCGTGATCAAGGCAGTGTTGATGCTTGAGAACCGCACTTTCCTCCCCAACCGCAACTTCACTTCCCTCAACCCACGCATCCTGCTAGACGAATGGAAGCTTAAGGCATGTCTCCCATATTGTTCTTCATGAGTGAATTGAGCGATAACAATTTCAGATTCAACTCGATCCGGAACCATGGGAAAGCACAGGGCCTCATCGCGTGTCGGTAAACAGCTTCGGATACGGGGGAAGCAACGCACATGTTATCCTCGAAGACACCTATGGATACCTACAATCGCACGGTTCACAAGCGCTGGTTGGCAAACCTCGTACACCTTTCCTGAGGAAGGCTCTTGAGCGATCGCAAACTCCCAACGGCCGCCGTGATGAATCACCCATACGGACGCGTCTCTTTATGCTCTCCGGTTTTGATGATCATTCCATCGCAAAGCAGATAGAAAATCTAAGAGGCTATCTTTCCGAAAGAGAATCGATAGCTGACGATCAGTTCATGAGCAATCTGGCCTTCACCTTGAATCAACGGCGTACTACCCTGATGTGTCGAGCAGCGGTTACTGGCAACTCAGCTTCCAGCGTGATGGAGGCCTTAGAAGGTAGTATCAGGGTTAGAAAGGCCACACGAAAGCCAGTGGTTGGCTTTGTTTTCACAGGCCAGGGAGCGCAATGGTGTGGAATGGGACGGGAGCTGGTGGGAGCATATCCCGTTTTTCGCCAGTCAATGGAACGAATTGATGCACACTTGATTCGACTCGAGGCTCCATTTTCCGCCCTAGGTGAGAACCGGATCCGAGACGTTGAATCAAGGGTCATGGCCTGACTAATAAAGAAGCTCTGCTAATCATGCTGCAACAGGTGAGATTCTCGAGAATCAAGATGCATCACGGCTCAACCATCCTCTACACAGTCAAACAATCTGCACAGCACTTCAAGTCGCACTTGTCGACCTTCTAAGTTCATGGGATATACAGCCAGATTCCGTTACTGGTCATTCCAGTGGCGAAATAGCCGCAGCGTACGCCATCGGAGCGTTAAGCATGGAGGACGCTATATCCGTTGCATACTATAGGGGCGTTGCAGCGAGCAAGCTATCGCACAACGAAGAAGTGAAGGGAGGGATGCTCGCTGCCGGATTGTCACCCGCCCAGATAGAACCGTTCCTGGACACATTGAAGTCTGGGAAAGCCGTCGTGGCATGCATTAACAGCCCCTCCAGCGTTACAGTCTCGGGAGACTTTGAAGCTATTGACGAGCTTGAGAAGGTATTAAGGGAGAAAGAATTCTTCTGCCGACGTCTGGTAGTGGATGTTGCATATCATTCCCACCACATGGAACTAGTTGGCGGAGAATATCTGGACCTGATATCGAACATTCGACCACGGATTGGAAGCAAATTCGGAAAGCATCCTGTCTCCTTTTTCTCATCGGTGACAGGAGCTGAAGTTAAAGCCTCCGATCTTGGCTCTCAATATTGGACTAGGAATCTTCTCGGACAAGTCAGATTCGTTGACTCCGTCAGGGCGCTTTGTTTTGAAACCAGTACTCAGAAATCGATGTTTGCGGCCCCTAATAACAGACGGGCCAGGCGGCCAAACGGTGCACGCAAGGTCAACGTTGATGTCTTGCTGGAGGTTGGCCCTCATGGAGCATTGTCGGGTCCGATCCGTCAAATTCTGAAAGATGACAACAAACTGGATGCGGCCGGGATACAATATGCGAGTGTTTTGACTCGTAAGGTCGATTCTGTCACTACGACATTAGAGGTAGCTGGAACCCTGGCCTGCCTGGGTTCTCAGGTCAATTTTTCCGCAATCAACGACCCGTTAGCTGAGATGCTAGATACGCAAGTCATGGTTGATCTTCCTCCCTATGCATGGAACCACAGCAGATCATACTGGGCTGAGTCACGCATCAGCACAACATTCAGAAAGCGCAAGCACCCGCGAACAGATCTCCTGGGTGCTCTCGACAGACTGTCATGTCCGTTCGAGCCTCACTGGAGAAACTTTGTGCGTGTATCGGAGGTCCCATGGCTGAAAGATCATAAAGTACAGTCGAACATAGTTTATCCTGCAGCGGGGTACATTGCAATGGCCATTGAAGCTGCATCCCAACACCTGCTGGAGCAAGAGGCCAACAAGGACATGTCAGCGTTTATTATTCTCCGTGATGTTGAAATAAGAGCCGCTTTGGTCATCCAGGAAAACTCTGCTGCTGAAGTCATGACCTCGCTACGAGCATGGCAAGGTAGCACCAACGTCTCCGAGCGTCTCTACGAATTCAACGTCTATTCAGTGACCGCTGAGGATCGATGGACGGAGCATTGTCGTGGCCTAGTGGGCGTCCATGACTTGTCCCTGGACACTGAGTATGAGACTAGTTCCCAGGTGCCAGAAATAGCCTCCGACCTCGGTGTCATAGACACTTCGACGTTCTACGAGAAGCTAGCCAGCATTGGCCTCGAATATGGTCCTTGCTTTGCGAATCTGACGCACGCTAATCAGGCTGACAACCTGTGCTTTGCTGAAGTTACTATCCCTGACACAGCAGCTGTCATGCCAATGAACTTCCAGTATCCACACTTGATTCACCCCTGCACGCTAGACAGCATATTTCATACGGTGTTTGTTCAAACAAATGTTGGAGACGATCCTGCTATTCCGGTTCAAATAGACCAGCTTTGCGTCTCTCGGAGTACAGAGCGTTCACCGGGTACTAAAATGCATATTGAGACGCATATTGACAAGCAGACGAGAAAGGGTATTGTTGCCTCAATTACGGTGATGAACAGCAATGATACTATTGCTATGTCGATTAAGGGATTGCGATGCAAGCGCCTCAAGAACAGTGACTCGAAGAACACGGTCAACCCGACGGAGCGTCTTGGGTACATGCTTACTTGGAAAGCAGATCCCGATCTACTTTCAAAGCAAGACTTTAGCACTATGTTTATGGAGGACAATCACGACAGCCAAGAATCCGCAAAGCGACATTTGTTGGAAGGCTGTGCGTTCTACTACATTCGGAAAGCCATCCGAGATCTTGAACCCGCGAACAAGGAAGAATTGCATCCAGGAAGAAAACAACAACTTGAAATTTTCGTCGACCAGACGCAAGATAGTCGTTTGGTGGCGTCATCAGACACAAACAATGCTGATATCCAGGCAGTGAGTGCTTCCGGACCGGAAGGAAGACTCCTCATTGCAGTCGGCGAGCAGCTCAGTACAATCTTGAAAGATTCGAAAATCTCGAACATTCATATGGATCCTTCAATATGGGAGCAATACTGGGACACTATCCGACCAAGCCCGGTGTACGAGAAACTAGCTAGCTACCTGGAGCTTGTAGGCTATAAGAACCCAATGATCTCGATACTTGAGGTGGAGGGTACATTTGGACAAGCTTCACAAGGTCACCTTGAACGGCTCTTAGGTAATAACGGACATGGTCCGTTATGCAGTGAATACACAATCACTCATGAAGGCCCATCGATCCCTGGCCACTTTGCCCCAGTGCTTTCCAAGTGGAACCAATTTCTGAACGTGAAGAAACTGAATCTCAATCAAAGTCCAGAGACACAAGACTTTTCCAAATATCAGTACGACGTCGTTCTCGCGCCTTTGGGGCTTTGTACGGTCCCATCGAAGTTGCAAGCTCTCAGGAATATTCACACCGTTCTGAAGCCACAAGGTCGTTTAATTGTCGTGGATCCCATTGCTGGACATGACAATCTAACCGAGTCTGTTATCTTTGCAAATTCTCCGGGATGCTGGTCCGAAGGTCGATTTGGCTATACTCTCGAAGACTGGAATCTCGTGCTCTCA
This sequence comes from Aspergillus fischeri NRRL 181, assembly GCF_000149645.3. Lineage (NCBI taxonomy): Eukaryota > Fungi > Ascomycota > Eurotiomycetes > Eurotiales > Aspergillaceae > Aspergillus > Aspergillus fischeri. The sequence goes on along the minus strand of NW_001509761.1, from coordinate 525,008 downwards.
GCGGCTGGATTTTCCGAAGCAGAATATGCAAGCACCTCACGAGAAGGGCGCTTCATGATCATCACTCGTCCGTTGCATGGGCAGTCAATTCCTAAACGAAGTATTCTAATCATATCAGAAGATGATGACAATGGTATAGACTTGTCCGCTCTGCAAGACTCTCTCAGCCCCGTGTCGTCCGATATCGAAATTGCAGATTTCACCCATGCCAAGCCAGAAGGAAGGGTGTGCATTATTCTCAGTGCTCTTAGTCGACACTTGATGGCAGACCCTACTCCAGAGGAATTGGAAGTATTGAAGCGAATCTTCTTGAAGGCATCTGGCGTCTTGTGGGTAACTCGAGGGGCGGCGATATCCCCGGTGACGCCGGACGGTGCTCTAGCGACCGGGTTTGTACGGACTTCACGCTCTGAATCCGGGATTGAAAAAATCGTTACATTGGACCTGGACGGACGGAATCCGCTTTCAAGTCATCGCGCTGCTGAGGTTATATGTACAGTGGTGCGCGAGCGAATTCTGACCGACGGAAAAGGTCAAAGTGATACAGAGTATGCTGAGCGAAACGGCGTGCTCCTCATTCCTCGAGTTGTCAAAAACCAGGCCTTTAACAGTTCCCTTGCGGCCTCGCATGAGGCACAAACAACAAGCCTTGAAAGGTTCCACCAGGAGGGTAGATCCCTCAAAGCGTCAATTCCCGATGCCTCCCAGGAAGATGAAGTGCTCTTTGTGGACCATTCCAAGGAGAAAGCCATACCTGCAGACCATATCCGTGTTCAGACTTGTGCGATATGCATAGATAAACAGGCCGCAAAAGCTTTGGAAGAGCAGGATACGTCTCAAGAATTAGCGATGGGCTTCGGGGCTAGCGGGATTGTTCAAAGCGTCGGAGGAGCTGTCCATGATTTCGCCCCAGGTGACCGAGTGGCTTGCCTTGCGCAGGGAGCAGTAGCCAACTACCAGCAAGAACAGGCCTCGGCGTTCCAAAAGTTGCCCGAAGATTTATCATTCGAAGCAGCAGCGGCCTTGCCTGCGGCTTATTGCACAGCACTATATGCTCTTCAGAACCTTGGGCGGGCTGTCTCCACTGACAGGGTTCTAGTGTACGGAGCCACAGGAACAGTAGGGCAAGCTTTCGCAGAATTATGCCTCCATATTCATGCCTATGCGCTCTTTATCGTCCGAACTGAGAAAGATAAGCATTCTCTCGGCAGTACAGTTGCTGTGCCTGATGACCGGATTATCGTCGACGAGAATGGAGCTCATGTCAGAAGGCTTCTGAGGAAGGAGTATCAGCCTTTTGATGTGGTGGTCAATTTCGAAAGTTGGGACAACGAGACGCTGCAGGTGCTGTGCAGGTTGGTCGGTACAGGTGGAAAGTTCATACACCTTTACCGCGAAAATCGCTGGAATCAGCGTACATGGGCAATCCCCCAGCTGGAGAACGACATCGTGTTTGCAACACTGGACATCAATAAACTCTTGAGAGACAAGCCAACGTTGCTGTATAAGATATGGGGCGATGTAATGCGCATGTACCGAGCAGGACATATCCGTGGCTCCAATGCCTTGGCAACGTATAGTATATCAGATATGCGAGACGCATTGAACGTATTGGAATTGGGCGAGCTGGATTCCTTAGTTATCTCAGCTAAACCAGAGGACATTGTGAAGGTAAGCTCGGAGGAACCATATCCGGATCCTTGCTAACAAAGGAATAGGTCATTACACCGCAGCCGCAAGCTGCCCTACTCCGTGCAGATGCATCTTATATACTCGTTGGCGGTCTAGGAGGTATCGGACGAGCCACAGCCCTCTGGATGGCTGATAACGGGGCTCGAACGTTGATCTTTGTCAATAGAAGTGGGCCGTCGAGCCAGGCAGCGCAGGAAACAGCACGAGATCTGAAGCAAAAGGGAGTTCGCGTCATCGTTCATGCTTGCGATATATCTGATAGCAAGAAAGTCGAGAAGATGGTGATCGAGCTTGAACGGAACGCCCCTCAAATTCGAGGGGTTATTCAGTCTGCCATGGTCCTCCGGGTACGTTCATTCAGTCTACGAAGACTGTAGCCTCTGGAAGCTGACGTGTCGATAGGATACCCATATCGAGAAAATGACCATCGAGGATTATCTCTCCGTGCTGCGCCCGAAATACTTCGGAACCTGGAACCTGCACCGCCATCTCCCAGACGACCTCGACTTCTTCGTCATGCTCTCTTCTATTAGCGGAATCATCGGAAACGCCACCCAGGCCGCCTACGCCGCCGGCTCCACCTTCCTCGACACATTCGCGGTATACCGTAACTCCCTTGGTCTCCCGGCCGTTTCACTAGACCTAGGCGTGATAACCGACGTAGGGTACCTGGCCGGAAACCGCGATCTAGCGGCCAAGATGGCCCAGCAAGGTTTCCACGGCACAGACACAGTGACCCTGATGTCTTTGATCGCCGCCTCAATTAGAGCGCCGTTCGGTGAGGGAGGCACCTCCCAGATCATCACGGGATTGGGTGAGTGGAAAGAGGGGCAGTCGCTCAGCAACTTTGACGCGCCCCTCTTTGCACATTTCCGGCGACAGTTTCAGCAGAAGAGTGGAGAGGACCAATCGGATGAGTTTATTGGCAAGTTACGCGAGAACCTCCGGGAGGTCAATAACCTCGAAGAAGCCTCCGGGGTTATCTACAGTGCTCTAAGCGGGAAGATTGCGGCGCATCTCTCTGTTCCGATCGAGAGCATCGATGCCTCGCATCCCATTACGGAGTACGGGATCGACTCGCACATGGCGGTGGAGCTGAGGAACTGGATCGCGAAGACGATGGAGAGCACGGTGCCGATTTTGGATATTCTGGCGAGTAGTACGTTGTTGGATCTGGCGGGCAAGATTGCATCCAAGTCTAGAGTGGTTCATGTGGAAGAATAGGGATAGTGGAGATTTCTTTAAGCAACGATAATTCTAAATCTAAGCAAGTCTATTATTGTGGAATGTTGGTATATAAAGTGCATCTCAGGAACCGTAGCACGGGAGACGATAGACGGGGAGAGAGAAAGAGAAACAGACATCGGTCTGACGACCTGAAACCGTCAAAACCAAAGGTCAGATTCCTGGTTCGTTCCGAGTAAGACAATAACGAGGAACCCAAAAGAAATCACTCCGCCTTCTTAGAAGCCTTGGTCCGCAGCTTCATCAGCGCATACACCAGGGCATACGAACTCAGGACGAAAATGAAAACAATGGCCGTATCCCTCCAGCCGTAGTAATAATCCTTCAAGTTGATAGTATAGAGGTAATCGCTTCCATACCGATACTGGCAAACCCGGCAGCCGGAGGTCGCCTCGGGATTGACGAGATTCGCCCGGGAACCGAAGCCCTGCAGATACGTCGACAGGTAATCCGCACAAGTCGTACCGTTCGGCGTATCGAAGACAGCGAACTCGCCCTCCTTGCATTTGACGTCTGTGTCGAACACGGAGAAGACCAGCATGCTGCCCATGAGGTAGTTGAAGGGGTTGAGCCAGTAGATCCAGTACCGCCAGAAAGCCTGGATCTGGGCATAGGGAACGAGAACACCGCAGAAGGAGACGAGAGTACCGAGGATGAGGGGGTTGGTTAGGGCGGCGAAGGTGGCGTTGGGGGCGTAGGCGGCGACGAATTGGCCGATTCCCTGTGGCATATTATGTTAGACATTTGGGTAGGGCATTGAGGAAGGAGGGGGAGGGGACAAACAGTGTAGAGGAATTCGTAGCAGAGCATGACGAAGAACATTGCGCCGGCTTTGTCGGAGTCGGCGGGGAATCCGACGGTGTAGTACCAGCAGACGAAGTACAGGACAGCGCAGATGCAGAGGTAAGGGAACTCGGAGACGATCAGGGCGGTGACGAATGCTACCCAGGAGTACATCTTGGATTTCTTCTCTCTTGTGTCGTAGATGTCGCGGCGTTCGATGAACAGAGGTTGAAGCTGGTTGATGACACCGGGGGCGACGAAGATGAAGTTGAAAATGGTGAAGAGTTTAAGTTGCATATCGGCGACGCCGTCGCCGATCATCCAGAATGAGAAGCCGTTGAATAGAGCCGATCCGATGTGCAGCGCGATCTTATTCATGATGTAGTCGCAATTTCTGTACAGCGAGGTTGACATTCTCTGTGTGACGATCTTTGTTTGCTCCCAGAGCGGCATGGCAAATTCATAGCCGTCGTCGACAGTACCGGGAGGCTTGGAGGCTGCTTCGCTGATTATGCTGTCCAGTTCCCGAGAGGCATTGGTGTGCTCCGGAGACTCGAGCCAGACCTGGTTCCAATCGCGTCCCTGAGACAAGTGACCGGAGACAACGTCGATCATGTGCTCAGCAGGATTAACATTGGCGGGGCATGGAGCGCCATATCGAGCGAAATAGTCCTTGACTGTTTGTGCATTGTCGCCGATGTCACCAAAGTAGACCATCTTGCCGCCTTTGGCCAATAGCAACAGGGTATCGAATTCAGCGAACAACTGCGCAGAAGGCTGGTGAATCGTCACAAGAACCGCCTGACCTACATCGGCGAGCTTCCGCAAGAAACGGACAGTGTTGAAGGCGGATTGACCATCGAGGCCAGACGTAGGTTCATCCAGGAAAATTAGAATGCTCGGCTTTGAGACAAGCTCCACGCCAATGGTGACTCGCTTGCGCTGCTCGACGCTCAATCCTGCACCCACTCGACCAATAAGAGTGTGCTCAAGATCATGCAACTCAAGTAGATCGATGATGACGTCCACGTATTTCAACTTCTCCTCTCTTGGGATATGGCGTGGTTGACGAAGCAAGGCCGAGAACTCCAGTGCCTCCCGAACAGTAGCGAATGGTTCATGCACGTCGAGCTGCTCACAGTAGCCTGCGGATCTCTGGAAGGAAACAGGCAACGGACGTCCGTCAACCATGATCGACCCTCGAATGGTACCGTCGGTTTTACGCTGAGCCAAGACATCCAAAAGGGTGGTTTTGCCGGCACCGGAGGATCCCATCAAAGCGCCCAGCATGCCGGGCTTGACCCAACCGTAAACGTTGTCCAGCAAAACACGATCACCCGACGGAGTCTTGACGGTATACGTAAGATCCTTCCATGTAAAGACCGATGTGTTCCGAACCAGATGCTGATCGACACCGCTCTGGGCTTCAGAGTCGGTGCTGGTGCCTTTGTGGCCAGCCTTCTCATTGACCTGTGCTTCTTCGTCCTTGCGAGCCACAGCGTGGTGTTTCGCCACTGTTTCACGGGGAATCAGTAGCGTGTTGCCAGCTTCCGCGGCAGACTTCCAACGCGACGTAGCGAAGATGGTCGCCGCGACGAAAAGCGCCCACCAGGCCCAGAGAATACCAAAGTTCCTCCAGACATGCGAGTAAGAGTAGGTGAGGGAAGCCAAGTATTGATCACCAGTCACATAGGTCATTCCCCGAACCGCACCACTTACACCAGCGCAAGACTGGAACGCAGTATCGTCATACCCAGGTCCGAACGGCACCAGGTTATTGCCAACGCATGGAATGATCTTGTTGTGGAACTCGATGGAGAGCAACGCGTCAAAGGCATATGCCATTGGATTAATCCAATATATCCAGATGAACCATGGGTGCATCGCATGGTAAGGTTCCAGATAGCCGCAGTACATGATCAACGCGCTGATCAAGAAGCCAGAAACTTTGGAGGCTCCGTCAAAGGTAGAGAAAAGCGCTCCGATGGCACGGAACAATGCAGTCATGACCTACATGGCGCGTCTGTCAGCACGGGGTATATTCCATACGAACTTGATGTTAGATCTAGTGCAATCAGGCAAGACTTACCATAGTAGCCACAAAAATGATGACCCAGTAAGAGAAAAAGGCCCCTGCTGACGTAGTAAGGCCTACCATGAAGTAGACGACGATCGCAAAAATACTGATCTGGAACAGAAGAACAGGGATATCGGCAGCGATTTGCGCAATGCAGAATGCGGCCGGATGGAAGAAAGCGAAATATTTGTGCTTGATCAGGACCGGTCGACCGCTGAAGGAATCCGTAACCTCTGACATGGCAAGGAGGCTGTTGTATAGCAACGAGAAGAACAGAGCACCGGACTTGATGAATAAGCCGCCGGAGTTGTCTGGAGCATTATAAAAGAGAGAACCAGCGACGAGGGCTTGGATCAGAGTAGAAATCTGCTTGATGGCAAATGTCGCCTTGTCGGTCCAAATGATCTGGTACTGCCGGATAATGCATGCTTTGACCTGTTCCAGAAAGTCGACGGTAAACGGGCTGTTCTTCGACAACCGTTTAGCTTTCTCATCAACAACTCCAAGTTTGAATTCTTCAGTCCGCTCCCGAGTCGAGTCAGTATCAGGGTATTCATATTCAATCGCCATCTGGGCTCGGATCGGCGACTTCTCATAAGCGGCCAGAAGCTCATCCGCGTTGCGCGGGAAACGATTCTCATATCCGGGTCGGATTTTGCGCTCGGTCGGGACAGTAACACCAGTCAAAAAGTCTGCCACATTCGATCCTTCACGGCAAACGAAGCCTAGCTCCTCCATGAAAGGCCGTGCCTGCGACATTGGACCATAGTAGATTTGCTTGCCCTCATCGAGAACCAGAACTTTATCGAAAAGGTCATAGATGCCATTTCCTGCTTGATAAAGGGTAACGATTGATGACAATCCAAATACGTCGGTCATCGCACGGACAGCTTTCGCCCATTCAAGAGCAGTGCTAGCATCCAGTCCCCGAGTGCTATTATCCCAGCAGAAGACGGAGCCGCGAGTTGCAAGACATTCGATGATGGACACACGTTTCCGCTCACCACCACTGACGCCTCTCACGTACTCATTGCCGACTTTCGTATCCGAAGTATGAGAGATGCCCATGGACTTGAGCAAGAATTCCCGGGTTTCCTGGCGAAAAGCTTCCTGTGAAGTGACACCCTCGGGGAGGTTGAAGGGAACTTTTAGTCGGGTTGCAAAATCCAGTGTCTGTCCAACAGTCAAGGTAGGGAAGAACAGTTCCTCCTCAGTGTTCATAACGATTTGACCCCGGTATTTGGAGGCCTCCTCGGGAGTAAGCGATCCGAAACGAACATCTCCCCGAATCGCCTTGTAGCCGAGCCGATGGTTAGAAAGCATCCTGAGCAGGGTTGTACAGCCGGAACCGGGACGACCGAGAACAAGAAGCATCTCTCCCGGTTTGACGCAGCCATGGCTTTCGTGGAGAATAGTCCGCAAAGGGGCCTTGTTACGAGATTCTCGAATATGCTGAGGAATGTTGAATTGGGACAAAACGTTCTCGTTGATGGCGGCATCTGCGCTGACGACGTCCACACTCAGATTCTTCCAAGTCACGCCAAGTTCGCGACGTCTGAGACCCGACGCTACATTCCGGTCATGCTGTTTCTTGAGATCGGGCATCAAACTCCAGTCCTCGGCGTGAGAGGTGTGGGAGGTGTCTGGAAGAGGAGTGGGCGACTGATCGGTCTCATCGAGAGCAGTGTTGGTGCTGTCTGTATCGTCTCGCCTGTCGAAGAGCGCTCTTGGCTCCACAAACGGTGGGTGGCCTTGGTCCTCCATGGCTCAGTAGGCACCAACTTCAGCGGCCAGAGGGGCGAAAATATTCCAACTCGAGATTGGAGATAGGTCCAAGGGTCTCAGGAGCCATCGAAGGTATATATTAGCTTGCCATTTTGCAGAATGATTCAGCCGAGTGGGTCAGCGGTCTAAACAGACCCGGGCCCCGAGTCTCACATCTTCGTAAAAAGTACAAGTCTCAAGGCTGTGTTCGCCAATCATCATGGTGGATGCCATTGTGATCAATAATCAATGGTGAGCTTCTTGTTACAGGAGGGGCCTTCGCCGCTGATTGATGGTTCTCCCCAGGGGGGCCCAGTCGCCATAATGCCGAATCCGAGTCCGAAGTTCCGAATAGAACCTCCATGGATGAAAACCCAAGGATGACAGTTATCATATCTGCCGATCCTGCAAAGGAGCCGGACAATGTGCAAGACAAAGGTGTCCCTGTCGTCCCGACGCACCAGTTTGATTTGTTCACATAAGACCCAGTCGGCGTCGGCGTGCCCCTTAGTCCGGCTTACTCTAAACTTCCGCTGAGTCAGCCACTGGGAACCAATCATTTGGCTTTGTGTTTTCGCCAAGGGCTCGGTGGATTCAACAGAGCTCCCTCTTCCTTCCGCTGATTCAGCGGCTGCGGACCAATCTGGTGTCCAATTTCTGCCTGCTTCTCGATGGTTTCTTTCAATTGACTCATACTTTTCTAGGACACTTTTGTTCTGGACCGTGGATACACTGATTGTACATGAGTAATATTGCCAGAGGATTGTCTAATCCAGGCGAGATTAAGTTCTTGATTACAGATCATCGACGGTTCCAATCCGACGAGTTCCTACAATTCTGATCCTCGGGCGGAGATCTCGGAAGTTGTCCACATGGGGACAAGAAAATCTACTGGGTGGGTCTAATCATCAACAATTTTGCATCTGGATACACATGGCATCCATGCTAGGAAGTCTGGAATTTTCTTTGCAATTTTCCTCCGTCGTGTACCCTTTCTTTCCATAGTGAGAGAATTTTACGTCATATCTAGTACTATACAATGTACGCCAGAAGTCGCTCAGGACTATGGCTTCCTGGAAGACTTCACATGTCGCAAACCCGGACCTGCGCTGACACTTGATACGAACTCAGCATAATTGTGCATGTAGTCCATGCAAAATCTGTCAGCCTGCATTTTGCCTGTTGCCTTGTCTTTTCATTTGGTAAACCTTCGTGGTCTTGTTGACAACCCAACTGTTCACTGTCACATGAAGATGCCAATATGCCCATATCTAACTATGTAAAGCGCTGAGAGTCATGATAGGGCCACTGATCTTCTCAATAGGCAGCAGCCTTTAAGAGTATTTTAGAGTTGTCAGATATCAAATAATGTTATTTTGCTCATAAATCAAAATGTGCTCTAATATGCTCATCCTTTGTCTTCGAGGTACTGTTGCTGACAGCTTTGTGTAACCTCGCCTGCTGTACAGCACAGCCCCATGAGACTTCCTTTTCCCCAATCATTCAATCGCGTCCTAGCTACGTTGATGGGTTCTACAAGTCCGGTTGGGTAAGTACTGGCAAATATATATATTGGATCCAAATGCTCCTCAGATTCCCTCCTTATAATCTGTCACATTTTTAAGTCTCCCTTGTCATCTGCATCAATTTACTCCTAGGCCGTGAAATGCCTCTAGACCTGTAACGTAGCAGATTATACTTATTAGCATTTCTGTTGTATGGTATCCTCTATATGGCCTTGTGAGAGCATTAAAAGACAATAGTAATCATTACAATCAGTCGATAAGAATCATTCGTTCTTGTTAAAATATCGGCCCTACTATTCAAGTTGATGGTGATTGAGGGCCCAGCTAAATAATAATCATTCCCTACTGATAGCGGCTCCACCAGGAATCCTGAAATTTCAGACATAGTGGCTCTCTCTGCAGGATTGAGTTTTGTCATCTTGGATATCATCGACTTTGTCTCAGCGTCGAGATTAGGGAAAATCTCTTCCTTCTACCTATTGAATCGCATGTCTGGATCATCAGCCGTTGTGTCAGATAATTCCTTCAATATATTGCCCCATCTTTGGTCAGTAACATGTGCTACCAGCTTAGGAGGAACGGGGCCGAAGTATGTTATCAATCGACCTAAGATCTCCAGCTCAGGTTCAATTCCCGCTTCCCTTAGTTCGTTGAAGTCCGGATGTAGGGTTTCCGTGCCCGTTATGACATAGAGGCACTGTGCGTAATGATAAGCGTGTATGCTTTTAACAGGGAATAGTCCAACTTACAAGAAGTCCATACGAAAATACATCTGAAGGTTTACCAATACCCTTCCCTATCTGCCCCTCGGGACTGCGCCACATAACGTTTCCTATTCTAGCGTTGAGGAACCTCTCCCCTTCCAGTTCCAAAGCACAATCTAGATCGGATAGTACCACTCGCTCAATTTCAAGCTGGCCTCCATTGGTTTTACTACAGTCGACCATGACATTGTCAGGCTTTATGTCTAGACAGGACCCTTGTTAGTGGAGATTTGGTGGACGGATATTCGATGTCTTGCAACCAACCTAAGTGTATCCAATTTTTGGCATGAAGACTCTCCACTGCCTGTCCGACCTGTTGCAATATGCATTTTCTTGCTTTAAGAGATAGATTTGAGTCGTTTTGTACTAGGGAAAGCAAATCATGCTCAAAGTAATCATAAACAAGGGTGAGTTCATCTTCGTTGGCATCTACATGTGTTCGAATTTGACAAGTATCTGGAAACTCCCTTTTGAGGATCATGGAATGTTCGAATATCGACTTGGAAACAGGCTTCAAAACAAAGGGTCGACCCTCACAACTGACAGTCGTTGCCTATTAGCTGAAATGTTGAGATGCTAGCAAGATGACTGAAGAAACCGAGCTTACTGTGCGAGGTAGATATTCAGCTCTGGCTTCCTCGGATGAGTTTTGAGGACTCTATCACGCACATAAACGCGACCCGAGATGCCAGCAAGTGTTGAACGCATCCTGAGCCTGATTCCTCTTAACGTGTCAAGGTGGCCTAAAATCGCATATGAATGAGGTTTAATTCTCCAAGAGCAGCGGCACCACATGGCAGCGAGATGGCCACCGTCGACCGGAGCGTGACGGCGTCAACCAGTTTTGTAGCTTATTTAGCAAGTTCTTCAGCCTGCGTTATTGCAAGCTTCGGTGATTTCGCAAGATGAACAGTCATCGTTCCGAAGCTTTCTGCCTAATCCATCAAGGCTGATATGGCATCTTCACTGAGGACATTTCTCGCTGCCGTCGCGGAGAAGGTTAGTCTCACTAAAATAAATTCAGAAGTTGAACACAAAAGGTTTGCTCGAGGTCTAGAAATTGATTAATGACTGGGCCCAACGTCGTCGGACTTAAATGAGATCAGTCCAACTTCTGGAGGCTAAAATCTTGATGAGATGTCCAGCCATTTTAAGTTACGTCAGGCAAGGGGTAAGAACAAGGATTTCTATTGGCCTTCACTGTACCTAGCGCCGCAACTGGTTTACAACTACACTGATGCAGATACAAAGATCTGCTACTAGTATGCTTCGATTCTGGCGGCCGTTGAGGGTTCCTTCACCAGTCAGCCAGCTCCTCCACCCTTTTTCTTCTCAGCGACAACTGTCCAATGTAGGAAGCAAACCCAGCACGGTGTCGCCGCACCCCTTGCCTAGAACTGGTTCCATGTTAGTAGCATTATTTACTCTCACTTATAATTTCCCATGTACTGACTCCATCTGTAGGACTTGATCCTTATATGTACACGAGTGGAAGATGGCTTAACCGGGATGAGCTGGAACGGGGATCTCGCCATATTGTGTTTGACTTCTCGGCGCTTCGCGATAGGGCTATCAGCCTGTGTCCAGGAGCAACCAAGATCGCCAAATGCGAAAAGAGAGAAGGCGGATTCAACCGAGTCATTCTTTTCACAATGGGCACAGGTTCTTGTGTTGTGGCGAGATTACCGACCGGTATTGCTGGCCCGCCAAGGTTAACCACCAACTCGAAGTCGCAACAATGCATACTGCAGGGCTGATCTACATACTTGCCTTGTTGAGGATGCGGTTGACATGCGTTCGTATAGTACATCCAAGGTCTCGCTTCCGATACCGAAAATCCTAGACTGGAACGACGATCAGCCAGGAGCATGTTGCGGGTGTTCAGCTACACCAAATGTTGTCGAAAAAGAACTCGAACAACATATGTTGTGTACTAAGATGCTTTCATTGGCCATGAGGAATATGGCATCCTTGGCCGTTCCGGCCAATGGCAGTCCATACTTCTCAGATGCGCCATTAGACTCCCATATGAAGATTCTTTTGAAGAGGGCTTCTGTATTGGTCCAAATTGCAGTCCAGTCTTCTAGAACAGGCATCCGGGGAACTTGAACCCTACGGCCGTCCCAGTCCCAAACGTGATCCTTGTCAGTTTCATGTTTCTCTACCTCCTTTTTAAACAAGAGTCCTCTAACGCAGCGGGCGCAAAATTAGGAACAGACCTCACAAGCTATTGCCTAGGTTTGATAGAGACCGGTTTCTCTCGTTTACCGAGAGTAGATGCTGGCAATCGCGACCTTCCTCCTCATAAGGATCAATTCAAGATCACATTGATTACTTGAAAATAAGTAAAGAAGTCATGCAGAAGTTGATCAAAGACAGGCGCATCCAGGATGCGGCTACTCCAGGTCTGCTTCATCCTGACCTTCATAAAAGGAATATGTATGTCTCCGCCGAGGATTCAACCGTTATTACTCGCGTGATCGATGGCAATCAACATGCATTGAGCCTGCATTCATTATGCCAATGAGACTCCTGATTTTGCTGCACTCCTTGAGGAGTCAGAGGGTAACATATTCGAGAACGGACAAGACGAACACAAAACTCTCGGTCAAAGAGAACGAGAATGCAAAGATGCGTCGATCTATTACCAGATTTATGATGTATGCATGAAGGGCCTTGCTCCTACACTACACCCCGCCAGGTTACTCGGTCCGGCCTTGTTTCGAGTCTTTTACTACTGTCATGCGACATGGAGAGACAGTGCCACGGCGCTCCGCCAAGAATTGATTGAGCTTTCAGCTCGCTGGACAGAATTGGGATTGCAGGACTTTTGTCCGTTTTCTCCGACTGAAGAAGAACTGAAGAAGGACTGACGAAGCACGCGCGAGATTATGAAGACTTTGAGACTATCCAAAGACTTAAACTATGGCTAAGAAACTCTCTGCACACGAACTCTGATGGCTGGGTTCCGAATAATATATGGAACGCTGCAGAAGATGCTCATTGTGCGGCGTACGATGAATGGATACAGACGGCCAGAGAATCAGAGGTCCGTGGCGAGGGTCTAACAGTAGCAAAAGTGGACAAGTTGTGGCCGTTTGATGCTAGATAACAGCGGGGAAGTCAACAAGGGGAATTTTCCCGTGGCGGCACGACTCAAGTCACAGAGCTCATAATCTTACTGTAGAAGGAATCATATCTCCACCGGGACATGTCATGGACGGAATGGCTCCTAAGGATGGGTTGTGATCACGAACCGAGCGACAACCACACCGCCGAGTGGCACATGGAGGTTCGGGGAGACGATCAGCTGTCATTTGGCGGGTACTCGGCCGAGATGTTGTGATATCTTTGTCTCAGCTGCCACGGCCTTGGTCGGCCCTGCGATGGTGGCTGAAAGGAACCGAACCTCTGGGCGGAAGCCACGACGCCTCTCATCCCGACGCAAGGAACACTCTCCTGCCGAATGAGACTGACTGGTGCTTCAGTAAACAAGACTGCTTCTGTTGTAGAATACTCCGCCAAGAAGGTCCGATACGACATAGAAAGTCCCTTCTAATCCTACTAGCGCCTTTTATGGGTATCATCAACTAAGCATGAAGGATGCTTCTGCATTTGTCTACTCCGTAGAGGATGGTATTTCCAACTACTCTGATTGTTACAACTCTCTAGCCATCAAAGACGGTAGGAACTAAAAGCCGTATCTCTTAAGCTCCGCGGAGGATTCATCGGTGCGATGCATATTGATTAGATCGATGACGAGGGTAAACCTGCTAGCTCAGGGATATCTGAACGGCTTCACTCATGATAGGCTGCGATGGACGACGACCTTGGCCGGTCGCAATCTTGAATCAGCTTAACCGGACAAATCTTCGATGACCGCGGAAAGTCCGAGCCACTGATTCCTGGGTCATAGTCAAGAGACCAAGCCATGTGCAGACATCGGAGATGCTGCGAGACCAGCCGGCTCCAACTCTAAACCTAGTCAATGGGAGTCACAGGCTAAACACGCTTGTCTTGGTACGGCAGAGCTTCCAGAAGCGTACTAGATTCGCTGTTGGCAATAGACGAGGCACATGATATAGTTGTTCGACCAAGAACTATTGCAATTCGCCTCTACTATGTGGAGCTCAGATAAGCTTCAAAAGAATCGACCTCAATATCCGAAATTACTTAGTGTTCGACAATAGTCTTGCTAGGAACACGCCAGCTTGAGCTAAGCAAAAGATATCCAGTTCCTCTGCTAACCGCAACTTGTGGAGCACCAGATTGTACGTTTAAAGAGCACAAAGAGCTCCAGGATCCAGATCCTACAATATAAAGTTTGATGCTGTGCGCCACCGGAGAACTTCCGACTTCAACCAGATCGCTCTGGGCAACATCCGATATGGGGAAGCAAACGGCATAATCAGCACAGACCCTGAAACGTGGGGGGACCCACAAAATACCAGATTCGCGGGGAGGATATGTGGCAGTATGCAGCAAGCCAGCCAAACGGCAAGTGGCTACGGGAGTAAAGATGGAGTGGAGGGCCATTCTCGCATGTAGTCTGCTGGGGTTCTTCTCCGCATTTGTCAGGTTACTGATAGGTCATTATCTCCAAAACAGCCAATCAGTTATTTCCCCGCGTTTCCCCAGAAAAGCCACGCCCCAGCAGAATCCCGTCCCCCCCCGTGTATTTCTCCCTAATGATCCATCTACCACAGAGCTCTCCCACTCCGCTGCCCAATCCCGAGCTTTCGCAGTCTCTCCGTCCCCGTGGGGGTTCCCCATCGAGGTAGGACTGCATAGCTTGCAGACATCATGGTGTAATCGTGCAGTACCGCGGCAAGTTCGAGCGCGTAGTATATAAGAGATGGCCGATCCCTTTCTTCTTCTGCAAGTCCCACAGCGCAGACTCTGTCGCTTCTCTAACTCATTCTTGTTCTTTTCTGAGAAAACCCCTTTTTGTTATCGGCTGGCTCGATCAACATGGGCGAGGAAATTACCGACAAAGACCTTCTGGGGGAGAAGGCTGAGATGAGCCACGAGGAGGTCGCCCAGCTGGCTCAGTTGACCGAAGAAGAGAAAGTGATCGAGAAAAAACTGCGGCGACGCCTTGACTCTACCATCATGCCGCTTGTTATTCTCGTCTATCTCATGAACTATATTGATCGGTAAGAGTGCCTTCCTGGAATTGCGTCGAGCTGGCCGCTTGCTTTCTCCGCCTGTCACCGGTCGCATATTTCCTCTACGTTGCGACACAGTTGTGCGACCAGAACTGACAATTTCAAAGGAACAATTACCCAGCTGCTCGTTTACAAGGTCTCGAACGCGATCTCAAGCTCAGCGATGCCGACTATCAAACTGGTCTTTCCATTCTATTCGTCGGATACATTCTCATGCAAGTGCCGTCCAACCTGATCCTGAACTATATGGGACGGCCGTCGCTATATCTGGGATTCTTCACGGCCGCATGGGGCCTGGTCTCGCTGCTGACGAGCCAAGTCAAGAGCTTCGGTGGAATCGTCGCTTGTCGGTTCATCCTGGGTCTGGTCGAGGCTCCATTCTTCGCTGGTGTGCTCTTCTACCTCTCCAAGTGGTACACCAAGAAGGAGCTAGCTCTGCGCATGAGTATCTTCTACGCAGGCTCCCTCCTCAGCGGAGCATTCGGAAGTCTCATCGCGGCAGGTATCCTGAAGGGTCTCGATGGAAAACACGGCCTAGCAGCCTGGCAATGGCTGTACATTATTGAGGGCGCCATCACCATAGCCGTCGGCATCGCGGTCATGATACTCCTGCCCGACTTCCCCTCCACCTGGAAGCGCCTTTCCGAGGAGGAACGCCACGTTGCGAACCGCCGACTGGCCATCGAAGCCGCCGATGCCGACGTCGACGAAGCCGGCAAGATGAGCCAGGTCAAGGGCCTCAAGCTCGCCTTCAGCGACATCAAGACCTACGTTCTCGCCATCGCCTACATGTCCATCACCGGCGCCAGCGGCTTCCAGAACTTCTTCCCCACGCTCACATCAACACTCAAGTACGACCACTTCATCTCCCTCCTGCTCGTCGCACCGCCCTACATCTTCGTCGTCTTCTACAGCATGGCGCACTCCCACCTCTCCGACCGCTTCGGCAACCGCTTCTGGTTCTTCTTCTACCCAATCCCCGTCACGATCATCGGCTTCATCATCTTCATGACAACGGACAGCTTCGGACCAAAGTACTTCTCCTTCTTCCTCATGAACATCATCTTCGCCCAGAACGGCACCATCTACGCCTGGATCGGAAACGCCATCCCCCGTCCCCCGGCTAAGCGCGCCGCCGCCTACGCCTTCATCAACTCCATCGGTAACTCCGCCAGTATCTGGACCCCCTACACCTACCGCCAGCAGGACTACCCGCACTACCGTCCCGCGCTGGGCGTGTGCATCGGGCTGCAAACACTCGGCGGTATCATGGCAATCATCATGTACTTCCATCTGCGCTCGTTGAACAAGCGCCTGGAGCGGCTGGATGATAGCGAGGTGACGCTCACGGATAAGGAGATACGGCGGCTGGAGCGCACGGCGGAGATCGAGGGGATTGACCTCGCGGCCGCACGTCGGCTGCAGAAGGGATTCAGATATCTCTTGTAATAGTTTGCGTTATGATATAGCTAGCCTCGGCTGAAGTTTTTTTGGAATGAATAAGTTCGTACGATACCTACAACCGTGTCTTCCATTAGATCAATTTAATCCATTCTTTGCCCACTGACAGGGAAGAACAATATTTAATCACTGCCATCTGGTTACTCCCATCATCCCATTGATTTGAATATTAACCAAACGTTGCTGTAGTCTTACAAACTACAGTGGGGGTTCAAAGTATTTGGACCCCCTTTTTGCCGCTAGACTCACCGCTTTCCATTCCTAACTATTCTTCCCACGGTCCCACCCAACGCGTGGGTACTCGTACACAATTTGATTCTATTCCAAAACACATCTAGATGGCGCGATCTAAGGAGCTTACACCTACTATTCGTGCTCGGATCTGTGAGCTGCATGATATTGGCTGGGGATATAAGCGTATTCATACGCGATTTCCCCAGATACCTCTCTCTACCATCCAATATACTATCAAAAAGGAGAATCAACGCAATGATCAGCAATCCTTACCCCGAAGTGGTCGCCCAAAGGCCTTGACTAGTGAGCAACAGAATTATCTACTTGAACTTGCCACTACGGATCCTCATATTAAGATGCGTGAGCTGCAGACTGCAGTTGATGCCTCCCCATCAAAGACCACAGTTCGTCGGCTATTGCGGAGTTCTACATATGCGCAAATGGAAGCAACGAAACCAACCAGAAATCACTGAAGAGAATGCGGCTAAGCGTTTACGATGGGCTGTATGATATGGGATATTCCACATCGTCATTAGCCACCGAGGATTAGAGAGGGCTACTGGGCACCTAATCTTGCCAGGTTCTTTTGACAGCTATGTGCTGGCTCTCACAGACCCCCGTCCGCTTACAACCTGGCATGGTACTATTGGTCGGTCAGCCAACCGGCTCCTCCGTCGCAAAACTGCAGGTGGAGGCTTAGACAGTGGCCTTAAGTGTAACAAGTGCTCTAGTTGATCCCACGAGGCTGAAAACGCCCCAAAAGATATAACTGAGCGCCCCTAGGCCCTCGTCCAACACAAGCACTACCTCACCATTCTTCGCAAAATTCCGTATATCAGCTCTCAATGATAAATACCATTTACTCTAGGATATTGAAGATAAGTGAGCACGACATCATGAGCCTACACGCCAACGATCTAGACTTCACATTTCCCTTCGACCGAGATAAATACCCTCTTGATAGTCCCGAGTCACTCCAGGATATTTTCGCAGCAGCACAGCATGAGAAACATTTCTCGAATCCCAGAAATTTCTCTGATAAGACCGACATTACATGCCTTGACGTGGATGGGATGGACTCAAGTATGCGCACTTTTTGATCTGGTTGGATATACGTCTATAGGCTGACGGCCTCAAGCATGGCGTCATCTGAATACCAGCTCTCTCAGTGATCTATTACTGGTAAGACAGGATTCTCGAGCTCTCTGTATTTCAATAAGCTGAACCATATTTCAAAGAATATTTCGACTGCTGATCACTCTACGTCTTCCACTACCCTAAGTCCAGCGTCGAATGAGCCAAGTTTGAGGCCACAAAGACTACTCGCATTGTACGCTGGCAACTTCCCTATATGTCTCCGGTCTCTGACATGGGTAGTTTTGTCCCTCTTTCACCGGCTGTGAACACGTCTTTTGGGAGCTGCAGTGCGATGACTCGAGACAACGTTAGGGAATTATTTCAAACCCTCCAAGTCAACCCCCTGTTTATCATGAACCTGCTAGGGCGCCCTGACTACTGGGCGCCGCAGACAGAATGGCATACAGACGATGACGGCAATTTTCAAGCTTGTGGTTTGCTTATAGCCCAGACTGAGGCAACGAGTCCAGCTGATATCTTCCAGACTTTTTCTGTCAGCATCCGCGTTGGAACTTGTACTTTCTAGGTGCACCAGTATCAGTTTATATGCGCTACAGTGCTGCTCTCAAGCTCACCACTTATATTATATCGCACAAAAATGGAGATTCCAGTATAAGAGTCTTGACTGAGATTCTAGGCAGCGCTATGAAAACTGCCCGTCCGGATAAAAGGGCCAATCTCTTCCTTAACGACCCATTCAACATTGCCATTATGCTCTCCACATTGTCCTTTGAGGCATCGAAATATCATGTTCAGCAATTTCGGCGCGACTTATGGACTCAGGTATGAATTCTAGTTCATGGCAGAAGCCAAAACTCGCCTTTTGACAGCTATGCAGATCAACAAAATCGATGACTACCTCTCAGACCTAGAAAACGGCGACCGACACCAACTGAGCGATTTTATCAAACAGTTAAATTATACATCAAATAATGCGGATTCTCACCTTACTAATGCAGATGTTTCCATTGTAACAGCAACCACAATTCGCACTATCCATACTCGCCTGCATGAAGCCATATCATGCCCATCTCGCGTTTATGAGAGAGCAGCCAACACAATTAGCCATGTTATTAAGTCCTTGCAAAAACAGAAGATCTGGTTACTGAGCTACAAGTCACGCCAGAATAGCACCTTAATGTTAGTGTCTATCCTTGTGGGGCAGCAAGACGCAGCCAGTAATATACTGCTTGCCACTAGTATGAAGCAGGATAGTACTAGCATGAGTGCGATTGCTGCTCTAACAATGGTGTTTCTCCCAGGGACATTTACAGCAGTGAGTATCAAATGATCCGGCCTCCCCCCTTCCTGCGGAGTTGTCATGCCTTAGGGAGCCTTTGCTGACGAAGCCGGGTAGGCTGTTTTAGATGCTGGTATATTCACATCTTCCGAGAATAGTACACGTATAACTGTCACAGGGCTGTGGTGGCTATGGCTTGTCCTTACCCTCCCTCTTACGCTTCTTGTGATTGCTTCCTGGTGGTGGTACAAGAAAAGAAAGGACTCGAAGGGAATGGCGCCCAACTTCAAGACCGAAGATGATGATGGCATTGAACTTCCCCCCTTGAACAATATGAATATTCTCCGGACGTGGATCAGGCGAGGTAGAGCCTTGGGCAGGCTTATAAGGGAATGAACCTATTGTTGTATACATGTACATGTGTAGCATGAGCATAGATTCCCATAACGGCTTCCACGTTGAGAAGTAGGGTCGAGGGTTAATCCTCTTACTGTCCCTGTATGTATACTATTTCTGAACTCCTGCCAGATTCCTCCACGCCTTCTCCAGATATATATATATATAATATATATATATATATATATATTTTTTTTTTTTTTTTTTTTTTTCCCTTTGAGCAACTCTGCAGAGCATCACTAGATTATCATCAACCTTGAGAGATAACCCCTACTATGCCACCAGGTAGGACCTGCCCAGCTGTGCTTGAACTATGATCGAACGAGGGATGGACTTGTCGAGAAGCATGATAATGCGGTATAATGAAAAACTACATCGACTCTTCCTCAAAGTCCTCGATATGACTGAGCTATTGATGATCTTCAGTTCCTGTTTGGTGATGGACAGCGACACAAATGCCTATCCCGGTGCGGCGAAGGGTTTGTCCCATACGCCATGCTCTCAGTTACCTTCATAATATGCCAGTCAGCGGATGACTTGCAGCTGTCCGGTGCAGGTCAAGGGCCGGACAGTTAAATAACACTTGCCTGCGCCTGCCGACAGTGGCCATGTGCTCTAGTCTTACCCTACTGTTGCGGCGGAGATGGCTGAAGATGATATACAGTTACCATACAGATCACTTCGCTAGGACATCTGGATAGTCATTCTGGAATATTGTAGCCGTATTGATCGACCTCAACTCGCTTCGCTGCGCTGAAGTCTTCATACAAGCCCGACCATCAGGCCCCCGGAACACCATCGTGGAAGTATGAACCAGTTCTTCCTCGCCTTCCGAAGACCATCCGCCGTGCCAGTTGCCGCTTCTAAGAATGGAAGAGATGATTGTCGCGCGGGACAGCCTTCGGAACTCGAGATCTTCAGGCTCGGATTCCACACGGGTGCCGGCAAGCTTGCTATGCGCGCCTGAGATTCCGTGGTAGAAGGCCTCCAACATGTGCTGGCAATAATCTGATCCAGCTTCGAGACAACTGTACGCCCGAGTTACAGAGATGAAAGGGGCTCACCTCAGACTGTTCTCCGAAGCGCGATACTCGGGTGAGACGACGCAGTTTTCAAACCTACCAGAGTTGCCCTTGCATTGATCACAGGGTTCTTCACACTACTCCGCGCTGATGGATGGTGGCAACTGTTCTTTATCGTCTTTGGCGCAACGCAAATAGAATGCACAACGACCCTCAACCACGGAAACACCACCATGTCATACACTCATCATCTCGAAGCACGTAGCACATCATCATTACCGAATACAGTGGCGTCTCCTCAAGCTACTTAAACCCCTACATCAACACACCCAACTTAATCGATCCACATACGCGCCCATCACTACTACACCCATTGACAGAAAAAAAACCTAAACCATGCCCCGAAGCCGAAGCCGAAACAGAACCCACACCCTAGGCGAAGGCCGAAGGCGAAGCAAATCCCGAAGCCGCGAGCCCCCGCCCGGCACCCACCAGCCGGATGTAATGAGGGGATACAAAGCGTACGACCCCCTGACAAAAAGAAAGGAAAGAAGACTAACGAGGAGCAGCACCGCCATGAACCCGAATGCCTCGGATGAGGCCAGGCAGCACGCGCAGGAGCAGCTGGATAGATACCTCGATAAATACGAGAGTGCCGAGGAAGGGAGTCAGAGTTGAACCAATGCGATTTAGCCTGTCTTGTGCCCCTCACTGGGACTGGATCAGCATCTGTATATCCCTTCACTTCAGACACTATAGTACTTGGGTAAAGAAGGGCGGTGAGCTTGTGAAACAACCGCGACATACCACCCGATAATCAGCATCTAAGATGAGCAAGCGAGGCAGTATCTGGAGCGATTCGATGTGGCGAGTGGCTCAAATCGTGGAACATGATCAACAGATTGTGTTGGTCGCGATAGAAGTTCTTCACGCAGGACTACGGCCTTATGTGTACAAGAGCCATCGCAAGGCGGTCTTGATACTTGTGTATAGAGCTTTGAGTAATGAGCCCGCAATCAATAAATATAGAGCTTGGGTGATGAAACCTACTGTATATAGCGGACAATAATCGTCTTGGGGATACCCGGGCGCTGGTAGGTGAGATTCAGCTCAGCGTGGATACTGCTGTTTTGCATATCCTAGGTCCATCCCACAAGCAGAGTCCACACTTTCCATAGTACAATGCGTTGTAATCAGCGACAGCGCTGTACTGGTGGGGGTAGAACCTGAACGTCCCTACCCTTTCTTGTAGTATGGGAAGAGCGACTCCCAGTTCCAACCCCAGCCACCAGTTGTCTGCCAGGCGTTGGTCTGTACACCTTCGGCCGGGTATACGACATGCCATCGATAGAGGTAGTCCCGCCTAGGACATTTCCCGTGTGTACGGTCTGGCCCTTATTCCCTATGTACGTCTGCGGGGCAGACTGGTAGGCATAGTTGATTGCTGACCCGAAGGCCAAACCATATGCGCTTGTATTATAAACCAGGGGATTTTGGAAGATGGAATCGCCGGTTCAATTATCAAAACTGAAGCAGTAATGTCTTCGTACAACCTGCGATCACTAGGCCACATGCACCACCTCGATGCCAATGAACCCCAGCACGGCATTGCTGTAAGTGTATAACGAGGAGGAATATATAAGAGAGAGATGTAGAGGAGGTATATAGAAGATGGAGAACTGATGGACAGGGAAGAAAGACGGCGATAATTATGCTTCTGCTGCCTCATTGATGGAGAGGCAGAGGAGAGCAAAATGTGGTCATAAAGAGGAAGCATCTGCTCAGTTAAAGGAAATCCGGGACCCAACCCCTTTCAGGCGCCAAAGAAACGAACACTATGACCAGAAGTCTTAGAGGCAAACGGCTCTGCGGAAAAGAGAGGCGTGTGGAATCAATGCCTGCCTGCCTGCTTGCTTCACTGCAGATGTATGTACCCAGGTATCTTTCAGTCTTTCCGCTGAAGCCCTAAGGGATCGATACAGTTGAGACAGTGGCTGTCTCTTTATCACCAGTCGTCAAAGAATGTCAATTACATGGAAACATGAGGGTTAGAGCGTTGTGTTGGAAACCTGAAATCCATATTCAATTTGTCTGTGCAGAACTAATACGACCAAGGCAAACACCGACTGAATATCAATGACTTTGCCTGCATGATTCACGCACACCGTTTGCATCAGACATCGGAATATCTGCCAGTTGAGGTTTTTCTACGAGATTATGTCCGTCACTATCTCTCAGTCAGTACTGGTCCAAACTGTAATCTGGCAGGCAGACACATACCCCAAGCGCCTGTCAGGCAGCACCAAGGTAAGAAGGACAACGGGAACAGAGACCGCCAGGGCCGCATAACAGATGTAACTGATTGGGATGTTAGCTTAGCTGTATTCCAAATCAAAGTAGTGACAACAGACCCCATGACATCAGAGTACTAGTCAAACAAATCAGCAGGTGATGAAAAGCCGTCCAGGTTTTGGAAGACTTACTGCATGATTTACTGCCGCTCGCTGCCATGTTCCCCACACGGGTAAAGTTCCCGTGATGGAATTATACAACTGATCCAGCCTGGCCTCGCCAATGGCACTACCCAAGCGTACGTGCAGTCGCTCGCGGAGCTTCCCAGTATAGATCCCGCCAGCGATGGCTGACCCAACCGCATTACCCACGAATGCGCCCAGCATAACCAGCGATGTCACCTGAGCGAGTTCCGAATGCGGTACGGAGATCTGGGCTGCAACTATCGCTACTGTCTCGATGATCCCGCTGCCTAGCCCCTGTATCAGTTGGGTGAGGAAGAGTTCCGCCAATGAGCTTGTGTTTGTACGAAGGCGAATCATCAGCCCGTAGCCGATCAGTCGAACGATAGCACCGGCTACAGCGGTCCATTTGTACCTTCGCAGGCGGTACATAAGCAAACCCATGCATATCCCAGAGAGCGCTTGCATGACGCCACTTGTCCAGGTGAGGAACTGGGCAGTGCGAGGCGAAAAATTATGTGAGACCATTGACCAGGCGTAGAGGTAGGTGTGGGTTGTGCCGAACCCAATATTGTCAATGCAAGCAAGTCCCACCGGCACGAGCACGGACAACGTGTGGAAGTAGCGTACAGAGAATACCGGATTTTTAGCAATGTACTTCTCGTAAGGATAGAGACAAGCTAGAAAGACGGCACCCAAGACTATAAGGGCATCTATCCATGGTGTCTTCCATCGACTTGTTGTTGTGGCCGCCAAGGTTGTAGGAATCAACAGCGAGGAAAACCCGCAAGTCAGGATCGCAATACCTCCTAGGTCGATTCCCGAGCAGAAACCATGCAGGCTCGGACGATGACAGACAACAGAACCGGTCTTCTTTGCATGATGTTGAAAGACAAGTAAACTGATGATTATGATACTGGCGCAAGACGGCATTAAAATGGCAAACATACCGATTCCCCAGCGCCATCCAATGCCATTGACGACGCTTTCAATGATAAATGCTGAGATCCAGGGGGTGACAAGAAATGGAAGGTATAGTATATTGTAGACAAACCCTCTCCACCGCATAGAAGAGATATCAGAGATGACAATCGCGTTTAGTATCGAAGTCCCAGATTGGCCAAGGGCGTAAAGGACGCACCCGCCGGCGTAGGTATCGAGGGACCTAGCTGAAGCACATAGAATATAAGAGAGTACGTAGCAGGTAACTGTGATGATGTACGTTTCAGCTCTTCCTAGAACGTCTGACAGTTTGGCAATCGGTGGTTTGCTGACAGCGGCAACGATACTGGTGACAGTGTTCAATGTCGCCAACATCGAAAGCTGGCCGAACTCGGACGCTGCAAAGTTACGATAGGTGCTCACCGTCGAATTGTCCAGTTCGCTGCATCAATGTGGTTAACCCCTTGCCAGATTCTGAGGTGAAAGAAAGTATGTACAAGATGATCATCACCATTACCAGCCTGGTTATATCAGTAACTTTCGTATATAAATAAGGCTTATATGCATACCCAGCGTACAGAACACATTTACTTCTCGGACTGATTACCGAGTCAATGACTTCGATCCTGGTGACGCTTGCCAACTCATCGTTTAACTCGCGAACCTCGTTATGAGTGCTGTCTTGTGCATCTTCCGGATTCGACAGACGATCCTCGATCAGGTTGGTGTTCCGAATAATACTTGGATCGAGGCCCATTGATATCCGGATCTGCTCCGTAGAGTCAGGATCATACTATCTCTTTATTTGCAGAAAGCCGTTTGCTGGCAATAAGCGAGAGCCTGAAAGAGAGGATGCTAAATGCGGATGTATCAAAAGCATAGAAACTAAACCGACGAGGTCTATCACAAGACAAGAAATGAAGTCAAAGGATAATCCGGGCCAGATGTGTGCAAATACGAGTCGCGGATACAGTGTCAGCGGTTGGGGAGTAAATCAACCGCGGCGACATGCAATCAGGGTATTGATAATGATCGGGTTGAGGGAAGAGAAAATGGAATTCTAGCGAGGGATCTCCGACATACTACCGGAAGATCGCAACCCCGTCGGTTCAGAAGGACTTGCAGATAGAAGGAAGCCATGGATGCCGAAAAGAGCAAGTGACGCTGAGGATCAACATGGACTATCGATAGGTCAAGTTGCGCCACAGAAGCAAGCAGTGACTGCCCCATTGCAGCTTGATCGACAAATAGTTGATTCGGATCACGGACCCCCCATCGCCTATTCAGGGGAGAACCATACAGTGCCTTGCTTGAGAGCTCTGCTTCCGTCTATAGTTGAAAAATGTATACCACAAGAGACAAGAGGCCATTATGAGGCCCTACGCCTCTTCCGAGGTCAGAGAGCCAGGATCAAGACCCCCCACAAACCCAGGATTTCCTCATCAGCGCATCATAAGTACATGTGGTTTTGAAATGAGACACAGCTCTCTGTGCAGGCCACTTTGATTGTCAGCTTGAAACTTGACTGGCGAGGGATCACATGACCGACGCGGTACGCGTCGCACAATAACAAGTGTCAAGAATGATGATTTTGTCGGTTTTCATCAATGCTATCACCGTCAAAGCCGTGTCCTCATAACATTTTTCCTATTAATCGAGCCATGTCGATCGCATCAAGAACAGGCCAGACCATGGAAGAAGTCAATGAAAATTCGTGGTCTCTGAGAAAGACACTGGATACGTATAACAGTGGGACGGGGATTCAGTTACTCGTAGTTAGACACAATAACCCCACTTAGGTCGATCAGTGTCGCTGTTAGGTATTATTGGCCTCCTTCGAACCGCATTCTTTCTAGCCCAATTTGCATTTCAATGATCCAGTCAGATTTGTGGTCACTGCCGCCTCTTCCTCGCCCAAATTCATCGTGTTCTGATTCGCTGTTGCTTGGTGTTCATGCCGATGATGGTCAGTAGGGGATTAAGTGCTGCACCTCAGCGCCCAAAGCGCGCCATCCCCGTCGCTCGGACATTGTAAGCCTTCTTCCAGGTGTAACTCCTCGAAATGTATCTTTAGGGACCATGGATTTATCCTCGCTCCAGAACATCAAGACGGATTCCAACGCACCCATGGTTCTGGAAAAGCAGAATGGGTCTTCCCGACCGTCTTCGCCTATCCCAGGTCGGCGGAACAAGGCACGTCCCATTGCGCTGGCGTTGATGGGATTGGCAGCATTTTTGTGGTTGATGCTGCCTGACGGAGTTCCTCAGTCAACAGCAAAGGGAGAGACTAACGCACGACCGCCGGCGTTCAGTTGGGACCAGGTACGACAGGAGATCTATCTCGATTAGCATCCATCTAACAGCGTACGCAGATTACACCTTCCCAATCTCTGGAATACCATGACTGCTTCGATGGCTTCCAGTGCGCCCGACTCCAGGTGCCCATGGACTATCATCGGGAGAACGGTCAGGGCCGCCAGATGGCTATTGCCATTGCGCGCTTACCTGCAAAGGTCCCGGTGACGGACTCCCGGTATGGTGGTGCAATTCTAATCAATCCCGGTATTCTCGACTTTCCCTTTCTCTCCATATCAGACTCTGATGAACGCAGGGGGCCCTGGTGGTTCCGGAGTCGGACAGGCTCTGTTGTTCGGTCGGGACATGCAGATGATTGTTGATGGAGAAACTAATCCTGCATCGCCGACGAAAACTGCGAACTTGTTGGCTCGATACTTTGATATCATCGGCTTTGATCCACGTGGCGTTAACAACACAACTCCCGGGTTCAGCTGTTTCCCCGATTCATTTTCGCAGAGGAACTGGGAGCTCCAGGTGGAGGCGGATGGCATGCTGGGTAGCTCTAACGATTCCCTCATGCGCAATTGGCAGCGTGCCCTTGCTCTTGGTGGTGCTTGTTCCAAGGCACTACAGTACGCACCGGAGGGAACTGATGAAGCTCTTGGAGAGCATCTTAATACACCGCCAGTCGCGAGGGATATGCTCGAAATCATTGAGCGACACGGTGAATGGCGGGAAAGGCAAGGTCAGACCGAACAAAGGATGTACGATCGCATGTACGGCTATGACCAGCAACAGAGCATCGTGACACGAACCAAGTGGAAGAGAGGGCATGAAAAGCTCCTGTACTGGGGCCGTTCGTACGGAACTGTGCTCGGAAGCACCTTTGCGACGATGTTTCCTGATCGGGTCGAGCGTGTTTTACTGGACGCCGTTGTTGATGTCGACAAGTACTACACTGGGGAAGGACCTGACGTGATTGCTGATGCTGACGCGATCTTCGACCGTTTTGCATTCTACTGCGACACGGCTGGGTTAGATGGATGCCCCTTTTATAGGCACGGTGGCCCTGCAGCCATCAAAGCCGCATATCTGGAACTAGAAGCGGTCCTATACAACGCATCGGTGCCAGTAGCACCGTCAGCCACAAGGGGACCTGAAGTCGTCACATGGACCGATCTTAAATCTGTTCTTCGCTACTCGGTCTACCAACCTCTATTTGTCTTTCCTCTGCTAGCACACTACGCAAAGTCACTGACCGAGGGCGATGGGTCTCCGATGGCCGACTTCAAGCAACGATCTCGCTCGCCTTCGTGTCCCTCTGACCAATGCCTGCAAACAGGGCCGTGGTCTGGCGAGTGTCTTGAGAAGGGGTCGAATGAACTCTATGCTATGTCGGCAATATTATGCTCCGATGCCCCATATCTACGTGACATGGACCAAGCACGTTTCCAAGAAGCATGGGCGTCTCAGAAAGCCCAGAGTTTTACCTTGGGGGATTACTGGGCTGCTGTCACTGCACTAGGGTGTGTTGGACACAAGTCGAGGCCGAAATGGCAGTTGACAGGTATGCTGACCAACCCTCCAATACGCTCCGTTCTCACCAAAACTTGATAGGGCCGTACACAGGCAAAACATCTCATCCAATTCTTCTTGTGAGCAATACTCTGGATCCAGTCACTCCGTTGAGAAGGCAGGTCTCCAATCTCGTGTCCTCTCCGCAATTCCACCACAATGCTGACTGTGTCGATCATTTGCAGTGCGAAGAGGATGTCTGAAAATTTTCCTGGTTCAGTCGTACTACAACAAGACTCAGAAGGAGTAAGCATTATCCCTCCTACCATTCTATCACCTTACATTGTCAGCAAGAATATCGTCAATTCCGGGTCTAACCTCCAGTAGCACACCACCTTAGCCGCACCATCGCTGTGCGTAAGCAAGGCTATTCGCACTTACTTCCAGAGCGGCGTGTTGCCTGATCCGGAAACGGTCTGCGGTGCGGACTTGAAGCCCCTCTTGGGAGAGTCAGGCTCCGTTCACGCAATGAACGCTGCAGATAGAGCCATGTACGACTCGTTGATGAACATGGTTGCCCAAGCCAACAGTCTGAGCCGAAGGCTGCCGTTCGCCTAAACATCTTTGTCTGCAGGAGACAGCATTACTTTTTCTGAGATTGTTTGTCATCTACTCTCCTCTTGGTAGGTTGTATTCGGAATTTAGTGTTCGGAGTTTCAGCTACGTAGGTATACTTCGCCAGATCACCTTTTACGTACGTCATGTTCCTTGCAGCTATAGAAGAGATACTAAGGATTCCATCTCCTGAGGTATAGTCGCCTGCTGGCATATATTCTACGTTCAATCACTGGACGGATAGTCTCCACTACCTGTCGCTGAGGCACCATAAAAGGACACGACATCGCCACATGAATTGACTATCAACAACTATTTCGGAAGCAATCAAATCTTTTCAACCGAAAGATCGAGAGTTCCCATTCTCCTTATCCATTTTCTACAGCTCTATAAAAGATGAAGCTATCTTATCTGTCCATCTTCCTATCAGCCACTGCCATCGCGTCCGCAAGACCTGCAGTAGAAGCGCCGCAGGCTTATGCCTCTCGAGAGGCAGATGTTGCAGAGCCTAATGCTGTTCACCTTCGCGGTGACAAGAGCGATGCCAGCGATCCGAGTTATTATTTTGGTGTAAGTTGCAACCAAAGCGATCATCATAGAAGCATTCTAACTCACAGTATGGAGGTTAGTTTTGCTCCACTATCTATCAGGATTGCTCCATATGTGTAAACGGAGTATTACACCGTACCAACTGTTACCCACAGAACCAGGTATGTATATTCTATAATTGAGTCTTCTTCAGTGATTCCTCAATGGAAATTGACTTTGCTCTCATTAGTGCACACATATGAATAATGCTTGCAACTACTCACTCCGCACTGGCATTACCGTTTGTTCCTAGATTTGGGCCAGAAATGGTCGTCTATTGTGGGGTTTAATAAGGGACATGGATATTTTTTATTACATCATATAGTCCTCTAAATATAACTTTGCGAAAGCTAAGTGGTCATACTCCGTATGGTACAAATACTACCAGTAAATTACCGTAAGCGTTGTGCTAGTGCAAGGGTATCTAGCGGATAAATAAAGCAACCCCACCACCTCCATTCTCATACTATATCATTCCTTGTGTGGCACTTGATTACCGCTCATTATTTCGCCAGCCTATCCAACCCTGAGCCTAGTTCAGTCCAGTCTTCACAAGTTACAAAGAGGCCAAAATATGTCAGTTGACGCAGATGAGGAGACTCCTCTGGCTGGTACTAGTCTCCCAAACCCAAGCCAAACTCCCTCCGCTGCTCTCAACGCAATATCGATTCCAGATGAGCCTTATGTCGTCGACCCGTCGAGCCTGACTACCTCCGAGAAGAGGTTTTACGACTTCTTATGCTCCCAAGAATGGACTGATACACAGTGTTCTTTTTTTGTCACTCATATCAAGACAATGAAAGAAGCCATCTCACGCTATTTCTACTCGCACGGTTGGAACACTGTTCAAGTGCAGAGTCTCCATGAGCGTTGTGATATGGAATTTCCAGAGCATTTCCCAGCTCCAAGAGGCAATGCCGAGCAACAAGATCTGCAGATGCAGCTGAGACTAGTGGAAGAAATGAATCGTCGAAGGGCGATTGGCGAGCGCATGTACCCTTCAATAGGCACTATGGACAGGGGGATTGTTGAGGAGAGAAGGGCTTGAGTGGTCCACTTAGGGCGTTGTGATCCGTATGTCCATCTATCTTTGCTCGGTCCCCACGTATGTGGTTCTTTTGCTGACTTCGTCAAGCCAGAAATGCAGAGTACTTGAGGCACAATATGCCACAGTTCTCGCCCCATTTGAAGCTGAGGGTTTTGTCATGGCAGGGCATTTTCCAGAGATACGTCGCTCGGTCGAACTTTGGAGCTGGGTGGGCTTTATCCAAGGCCAAGTACAGGAAAGAACTACTCGCTTTGTTTGGAAGAGCTTTGGGGTGGTCCTTTGTCTTGAATAATCACTGGTAAGATTGTCTTTAAAGTCCATAAAAGCACTGCATTATCCCTGCCATCTGTATCACCTTAGATACTACCAAAGTATTTCATTACACTCCTCATTTTCATATATGCTTGTCTTCCACCAGATTGGACGTAAGGCTTCTACAGCACCGTTGATGTTGTAATAAAAATATAGTAGTGCCGCGACAGATTCAAGGAAGATGTGAAATGTAATTCTTGCCCAGACATTGGTACCCCTGCATGCTCTGGTGTCGCCAGGAAAATCCTCTTGGAGTAGTTAGATCCCCAGTCAGGTTTGGAGCAAGAACCAGCACAGGCACTTATGAAAGACACTGAGGGTCCTAGGAGCTTGGGATGTCCAGAGACTGGGCTGGCGACGCACAAGAGCCCATGTTTGCTTTGAAAATTGCTATCTATCACTTCATATGACATGTATTTTCTCTCAAAAATCTATAATATGTCTTCGTTCTCTGCCGGCGTAGACTAAACCTTTTTTTCTAAACAGCTGTTAGGTATCTACCCATGTGTGAGTTTCTTCACTCCATCCTCTCCATTCTCTTCATCTTCTCCACGCTCAACCCAGATTGTTCGACCACGCCACCTCTATTTACCGCTGTGGAAAAATGGCAGGATTATGGTTTTGGATGATACTCTCATACAAAGAATATTAAGGGGTTGCCACCATTAACCTGAACTGCTTCAAGTTCAGTGAGGGCCAGATTCGATTTTAGCCGTTCAGTTATGCAACTCTACAGAGTAGGTGTTGGGGCCTTGGTTATGTCTGCCTTAATTTTAGGCCATGTATGCTTAGTATTGACCAGTGAGCTCTGGAAAGGGCTGGGGCTTCAGAGTAGCTCAGTTGACCTGTGTACTCACGGTCCTTTTGCGCCCTTTTGTCATTTCTGCTTACATAACACTCTACCCCTCTTCTCTTTTGAAGCAGCTCTTTGCTTCTGACACACCCAATATTTATTCAGCCTTCGCATTGGGTGAATAGTTTCCAAAATATTAATTGGACGGAAACCGAAACGATTGGAATCTATATCTCGTCAACATGTCTCAGAAGTCTTATACAGGCACCTGCCTTTGCAATGCCGTGACCTACCGGATCGATCTCCCCGACTCCACAACGCCCAAGGTCCTTATACACCCTGCAGTCTTCAAGCTCTCACCAATCATTTACTGACTCGCAACTCGTCTCATAGGTTATTCTCTGCCATTGCATTAACTGCAAACGCTACACTGGCTCCGGCTTCTCCGCCAACATTGCCGTGCCGAAGACGAGCCTCCACTGGACCAAGGGCCAGCCGAAACTTTACGTCGATAAGAGCGAGCGCGGCGCTGGTGTTCCCCGGATGTTCTGCGCGGACTGCGGGACGCCCTTCACGTCCGAGCCGAGTGGTCAGGATGAAGTCATTATCATCAAAACGGGGACACTGGATGATCCGTACAGGGATGAATGTGGGGAGCTGGCGATGGAGATCTGGTGTGTTCGCAAGGATAAGTGGGTTGACCAGATGAAGGATGAGAGCATCACGCGACTGGACAAATCTATGGGCTAGTCGACGGTCATTTCCTGAGTGATTTTTGTGATAAACTTGTAGACCTGTTGACCGACAGATATATATATTGCGACCTTGCAGTTCCAGGATTGAGCTCCTGAGAAGCGTAAAAGAATGAAAAATACACGGTCGCCCCTGGGATCAAAGCTATATCATAGCCACGAGTAGAAATCACGGCGTCGTAATGATAACCATGGCCCGATGATTCGGTTGACGGGTACTGGACCTCGGATGCTGATCGGCAACGCAGGAGTTCGGACCCAGCGAATTTACCCCGCTTGCAACGATGAACTCCGCATAATCTGGGGTCGATGTCATGGTGTCACCACCTGATTACGAACCTACTTCTCACCTTTCGCCGATATATAATATAATACAATACAAGGACGACTAACACTCGCAAATCCAAAAGACATATATTGATATACTGATATATAAAATAGCACCGTCGAAATGGCCCCTCCAACCGCCACAGAAACCGTCTCCTCCAATGTCACCCTCCAATCTCCAGAGTCTTCCCAGGCGGCCGGTGCCGAAAAAGCCAAGGTCAAGATGACAATGCCAAAGCAACCAGTATTCGAGAACAAAATGGAGGAGCGCGAGTACCTCAAGGGGCGTCTAGCAGCCGCGTTTCGCATTTTTGGCAAATATGGATACGACGAGGGTACGATTATCATGATCCCCGGACTTGATCCTCTGCTGACATTGATAGGGGTGGCCGGCCACATCACGCTGCGCGACCCCGTCGAACCGGACACTTTCTGGGTTAATCCATTCGGCGTAGCATTCTCACAGATCAAGGCGTCTGATTTGATTCGTGTCAATCACGAAGGAAAAGTCATCGACGGAGGCGAGGTTCGCTTGCTCAACGCCGCGGCGTACATGATTCATTCCGCGATCCACGCTGCTAGACCTGATGTCGTATGTGCGGCGCACAGCCATAGCCTCCACGGCCGAGCCTTCTGCACGCTAGGACGACCGCTAGATATTATTACTCAGGATTCGTGCGCGTTCTACAATGTACGCTTATCCTCATGGGCTATGTATAAAAGCTAACGGCTACAGGACCACATTGTCTACAAGCAATTCAACGGCGTCGTTCTCGCCGAGGAGGAAGGCAAGAATATTGCCCAAGCGCTTGGGAATAAGAAAGCGGCGTTGTTGCAGAACCATGGTCTTCTGACTGTTGGTCGGACGGTTGAGGAGACTGTCTTTTGGTTTGTGTCGCTGGAAAAGTGCTGCTATGCACAACTTTTAGCGGACGCTGCGGCTGCTGGACGGGGCGGGGAGACTATTAAGATTGATGATGCGGATGCTGCGTTTACTTACAAGACGGTTGGAACTCCGATGGCTGGGTGGTTCAGCGCGAAGCCCATGTTCGATGTGATTCATCAGGAGACGAATGGTGATTATTTGAAGTAGATAGGTATCCCGTTCTGCTGACGCGGGGGCGGAGTCCTCGATTTTCAATATGATGCCTGATCTGGTCAGACTATGTACATTCCAGTAGAGTAAGCTATATGCAATCCGTGCGACGGTCGACCCAAGAACTATTTGATGCACCGCTTAGCGATAGCCTCAAGGTGCTCTTCATCGGTACCGCAACAACCCCCAATAACCTTGACATTAGGAACCAACGGCAACACGCCCTCGAATCCATCCGTAAAGGCCGAAATATCCCCCCGATCAAGAGTCCCACTATTATCCAGCTCATCATGACTCTTCAGACTCGCATTCCCCTTGATCAACCCAATCCTCCCGCGCACATCCTCCGGAACATCGCGCAACGCCGCAGAAATCCGCACCGGATGCGCACAGTTAACACCATAGTACACCACATAACCCCCCGTCTTCTCATCCACCGTCCGAATAGCACTCTCCAAACTCCTCCCACCAAGCAACCGCCCATCAGACTCAATACTAAACGACACCACGACCGGCAACCGCACCTCTTTCGCCAACTCCACCACAGCAATCGCCTCGTTCAAATTCGTCACCGTCATAATCGCCAGCATATCCACCCCCGCATCCGCAAGCACCTCCACCTGCTCCCTGTATCCCTCCCGCGCATCCTCCAGCGTGATCGACTCACTCGTATCCTCGTACGCGTCCCGCAGAGGACCCATCGTCCCGCTAATCACGACGGGGATATTGTTCTCCCCGCCCACGGCTTTATTCCTGGCTTCCTTGGCTAGTCGTACCGCAGCATGATTAAGCTCGAGGAGCTTGTCGGCGGAGAGACCCATGGGTTGCGCCCAGGGTGTGGCGCCGCGCCAGGTGCGGGTGTCTAAGACGATACCGGTGCCGTTGGTGGCAGCGACGGAGATGTATGAGTCGTAGTAGTGGGAGATGAGTTTGCGGCTGGAGTCGGAGTCGACTAGAGGCAAGGAGGAGAAGCATGGGAGGTGGACTTTGTCTTTGTAGACGAGGCATGTTTCCATGCCGCATTCTGTGAGGAAGGGTTTGGGGGAGAGGAGTTGTGGGAGAGCCATGTTGAGTGAGGTGGTTTAGATTGAGTTACCTGGGATGATAGAGGTACATGTAAGAGCAGGGACGTGGAATGCTTGAACGAAAAGGATGGAATGAGTGTGGTGGAAATAAAGCCTCGACTGTCTGGCCCGCCTGGCGGATATTGATGGATCCCCGCAAAGTGGGGATTGCCTCAAGTGTGGAGACTGAGATCTTGAACACAAATTACGAGACGCCGAAAATCCACACTGTACAGAGTATACACCACATAAACCGCGTCCTCTCGTCAACTATCCGAAATTAACTCTCTAAACCCCCTCACCAAGCAACCTCCCACTAACTCAATACTAACGCAACCGGCAACCGCACCTGTTGAAGGTGGAAAGGGCAGAGGGAGAAGATGGTTTAGCTCGCCATCTCCTCAGCAGCTGACAGAAATGCCACTGGTGCCAGGCAGAGGCCTTGGAGGTGCGTCTCATTGTCAATCAGCCAAGGTCCAAACGTGTCCATGTTCAGAAATTCCTCAGGGTCGACAGTGGTTGTCGGCTTTGTCCTCTCCAGGTACTCAACGTAACGAGTACCTGGAGACATGAGTGTAAGATACACCTCTCTGTACCCCTGATAGATGATAAGGCGGCTGATCCGTTAGCTATGTATTTATAAAAATCACGTTAATAGTGAGGTATATGTACCTTTTTGCCCGGAGCTACTGGGCCTGGGCCGCCTCCTCAGCTGCCAACAGAAAGGAAATCAATGTCAGGCATAGGTCCTCGAGGTCAGGCCGCTGGTTGATATCCCAGGGCCCAAAAGTCTTCATCTTCATGAACGTTTCCGGCTCTGGGGTCGTCGGGATGGTGGTCTCCAGGTACTCAACGTAACGGGTCCCTGGTGTCATGAGAGTAAGGAATACCTCGTGGCGGCCTTGATAAATTATGAGCCGACTGATTGGTTAGCCACGGAGACGAAGAAAATCGTGCTTGTAGTGATTTGTAAATACCTCTCATCCTTGAGCTGCGGAAGACCCCCGGTCTGCTGCTTGAGCCATCCAATGGCCTCAGCAGTTTCCTGCATCTGGACAGCTGCCGGTTTAGCGTAGCGAACCATTGGCTTCACTTCCAAAATGGATAAAACCTTTTTTGTTCTTTGTGACTGCACCACCCCGTCAACAACGGCCGTGAACGAGTTGGTCCCAAATTTGGGGTTAAATCGCACACGGGTGATGATCGAACACCTTGACAGCATTTACAGGAAGGCTTATGACTTGGGCAAACCCTTCTTTGATCCAAGAATTTATGACAAGCTGAAGATTCGCTGTGAAACTCTGGACCTCAAGGACGACGGGGAGTATGCCAATGGAATTCCCGCTCCGAGCTTTTTTGACCCACTTCCTCTTGAGACCCTCAAAAATCATCGAATTATCACACCAGATGAGGAAGCCAAAAGGGACTATCTATCCTATGAAAATATATTCGATAGGACTGAGGACGGGGACACCTCGCAGGTGGTGTCCTACCGTATTATGCGGCACTTTGACTGGTATCGCAGGAACGGGATCTCTAGTCTCCGAGCACGATTGATGGACATCACAGTATGGAGAGAAGCGTACGTGCCTCACTTCGTCTCGGTTACCAAGAATGTTCTTGCTGATGTATCTCATTTCTCGCAGCGAATTTTATGATTTTATACAGGAATATTTCATGCCTGGCGTCAACGGTCAGCGCGGTTACGCGCCCGCCGGTTGGTGGGAGGAAAAATCCCTCTCTCTTCCTCATATTATGTGTATGCTTGAATTTTACTCCTTCAGAGGTACAGAGGAACTCCTCAGGGGTGAGATCCTCGGCATCCTTGCCACTACGATTACTCGTCTTGAACTCGAGTGTTTTCAGGATGAGGTAGTCATACCGGTAAGTACAATTTGATCCAGCGTGATTCTGTTTGGAGAGCGTCAGTCGCTGATTCACAATTTCTCTTGGTGTCAGGTTCTCATGTTCTCGGTCATGTCAGACTTCAAAGCAAGGATCATACAAGCGTATTTTAATGGCGACAAACTGGTGATTCGCAAGTCAAGGCTGTACGACTTCTCTACGCCTGAGACCTTGAGCTCCTCGACGATTCTCTTCATACAGTGGATGGCTAGCAAGCCAGTAGGCAACACTAGTGGCTTTGCTCTGGAGGACTTTGAGCCATTTGAGGAGGAGGATGATACCGAATCATCTATCAAGAAGGAGGCCGAAATTGAAAAGATCTCTGATGCGCCTTGAACATGTTCTTTTTGATCTTTCGGGGTTTTGTCCACTGTATGTTTTGGGTAACAAATGGTTCCAACATGGCTTCTGATCTTATGGCTATCCAGTGATTGTACTTCTCATCTTTCTTTACAAAATGGCTATTTACGGTTGATGCCTGTCCAACAGGCATGTGCATCTGTAACCTTCTAAATATCTCTTCTTACTATGTAATGCTCAGCGACCCAGTACGTTCCATCGACATTGATTAGCTTAAAAAGAATGCAAGTCTACAACAAGGACTGGAAACCCAAGCGAAGGGCTGTCACCTTCGTCACAAACGGAAGGGTGTTCCCGTACGTATCTGGTCTGCTCCTCATGTGGTTGTCTTTGGGCCCTCCTGGCGTCGGGCCATCGCGTGAGATTTTGATTTTAGCAGAATTTTGCAATGTTTGACATAGGTGCCTGCTAGCCATGTCCTCTCAGGTCAATTCTGGGGTTTGGTGTAAGGGAGACAAGAGCGGCATAGGAATAATAGACTTGCTGGCGACTGAGGCCAAGCTGCAGGGCGATGCCACGAACGGCATACACCAGTGCTGTATATTCGCCATAATAGAAGGGCATGACGACCTCGCCGGCGGAGATGTTCATTGTCTTAGATGTTTGCTGAAATGGTAACGTCTAGTTTTCCGATTACTACGTGAAATTGGGCTTAACTTCCAGAATTGCCCGAAACTGCTTTTTGGACCTGGACCTTACGACCCCCTCGGTTATAGCGGTGTATGAGGCCTCGCTGCAGGTAGGCGTGAACCGGAGACGTTCGATGATGCACACAGTCAAGGACGATGCACCCACCACAGAAATGAGCTCCTGTATCAAGAGGGCGAGATAGACGTTCACTGTCATCTCGTACCATGGCCTGTGATACAATTTTGTGTGGATGGAAGTGGCAAGCGTGTCCGACCCACTAAAGTCGGAGGTGGATCCTTTGGCGTGTCTGTACGCCTCTCTGTCAAGTCAAGGAACCTAGGTAAGACAAGGTAGCTACCAAACCTGGTCTGCCTTGCCAAGTCCACTACAGGGTGCCTTACAGCCCATCGGCACCAACAATTTCCGCTCCCAGGCCGGTCCAGGCACTCGAACTTGCGCGTCATTCTGAGCACTACACTAATTCTTACTCCTGCTTGATTTCCTCCTTTACTACGCTGATCTTGTCAGCTACCAACAAAGGGCGGTCTCGTGGTTCTGTCTTCAACCTACTCAGTCACGGAGACAGGATGAAGGAAGGGAGCAGTTGATACGCAGTCTTACGCCTGTCAGTACCCAAGCATTGTTAGAAATATTGACATACATAGGCACCAACATTGTCACTGTGAGATTATGTGACGCTATTGAGTTGGATTGGAGTTGGTGGTATGTATTTTTTGCATATCAGCTTGATGAGCCATGCTCAAGTTAAATGGGAAGGTTCAGTACCAATGATTGCAACCCCGGTCTCCAGCATGGCTGTTCTATATACTTTGTGTTAACAATGGCTATTTGAGTATGGAGAAGTTTACTGGGCCTAGTTATTCACCTGATAACCACTAATCTATATCAAAGCAAAGAACGCCTAATTCTCGAGCAATGGAATCTTGAGTCATCAAACTTCCAGGGGAATATCAAACTGCTCTTTGAAGGGACATCGGATTCGGTTACAGATAGATGAATCAGCAGCATGAGGCTAAAGTCAACCAGCCTGGCATTAACTTGCCCCAATGAACGAAGGCGCCTTGGGGACGAAAAAGTCCTTTCCCTTGATCGCCTTAACCATGAAACTCCACGGCGTCATACCGAATAGCTGCCCCGTTCCACCCGACGCCCCAACGGGGACCATCATCATGATGCTATCTCCTTGATCATACACCCGCCTCTTGTACTTTGAGCCAAGGATGTCGTTCTTTATGTTTGCACCAACAACCGCAGCCTGCTCAGTAGCCTTGAACGAGAGGCGCATCGAATTGTTGGTTATATCGCCTGCCGCATAGACGGGTAAGGGCGCATTCTGTCCGCCTTGTACGCGAAGCTCTTGGTTCACTTTCACCCAGCCGTCAGTGTCCAGCCATTGCTGAGGAACAAAGCTGCTGTTGGGTAGGACACCCGTTGTGGGGATGTACAAATCGGCGCTGAGCTGCTTTCCGTTACTGAGAGATATGTTCCACGTTCCGTTGGTGGACAGAACCGCATCTGTGACTGCGTGCGGCGAGATGATCGTCACATTTTTCTGGGTAAGTAGGATTTCCGCAGCTTTACTGCCTGACGTCTTGAGCATCGGTAATACGCGATCCGAAGCAGAGACGAGAGTAATCTTGACTGATTTTCCCTGTTCTTGCGCGGCTTCGGCGATTTCCCCGGCGAGTTCGACACCGATGGGACCTGCACCAGCTATGACAATCTGCGAGGCGGCTGAGATAGCCTGTTGCGCGTTCTTGATGAGTGTTGCCATATTATCGGCGTTGGATTGCTTGAAGGGGAATGGGATGTCACTGCGGGTCGTTGACGATGTGGTACTCCCCGCGGCAATGACCAAGTAGTCGAATTGGATGGTCGTTTGACCGTCAACCATGACGGATTTATCTTCCGGATTAATGGCCGTTACGCGTCCCTGAATGAACTCGAAAGATTCTGAGGGATACTTTTTGAATGCTGACTCAATTGGGATCAAGTATTGCTCTGGTCGGAAGGCTGTGGGTTTGGCCATGATTCGGGGGCCGGCAATGCAAAAGTAAAATGTCCGAGAGGGGTTGATCAGAATAACCCTGACTGTTTTGACATCCTTGAGGAGAGAATGCGCAATTGGTGCCCCGGCAAAAGAAGCACCAATTATCACAACAGTTGTTTTGGTTGATGTCATGGCGGTCAAGTCTTCTCTTCGATATTCTTGGTGGTTCACTGATTTCTGGTCGGTGATCTCACCTTGTATTAATACCCCCTATGTTGTTCTGAGTAATCGCAAAGGATGTTCGCCAAGTGTTCTATTATTAATTACTAATGCTTAGAAACCGAACAAGGATCTTAGCTGATCCTTCAAGGCTGCCTAACCTTATCTCGCAAGAGGTGCAGCTCACCCATTGGCTGGTTCATGAACCCTTCAGGTCAGCGCGTATTCAAGCACAACCGGCAGGCATATCTTGTTTTGACTCAACACCAGAGAGCGAAGGAATTATTGAGCACCACCCAAAACCACTAGTTGTCTACCTGGCGGATTATTGGGATGATATAAGAAGGTAATGTACTTTCAAGGAGTCGCTTAGTATTTGGTTCCGGGACCGACTTTACAATCATTCATTGCCGGTCTGAGATGGACAAGGGATCCATGTAAATGTCGTCAGCTGAGGTGAGGTATCTGTGTGACAATCACCTATCCATTTTATCGTGTAACCAAACTATGTTTAGACAAGTTGATGCATAGAATGGCCTGAAGGTTTACTGTATCATAAATGGTCTTACAGATTCATCTCATAAAGGCGGAATATATATTCCCTTGGTCACATGATGGAAAAGATGGCCAAATAAGACATCTCATTGCTCTCCCATCCATGGATAGTTCCGATAAAGGGCCCTGATATAATGCTGACCACCAATAACTCTGTTTATGCGTGATCCTTGTCCAAGTGGAAATGTGGGGTTGTGCCTTGAGGGCTACATTTACCCCCAAGCCGCCCAAAATGATGACCCAAATCTTGCTGTCAGATAATAACGTCTTAAAGAGAACAGTGCCTTCACCAAAGGCCACTACACTAGTTCTACTCAACTGCATAGTAATATTGATCAAATCAAAGCCCGGTACGCATGGAAGCTTGAGGTAGAGATTTTAATTGAGTCAGATGGTTCTTGTATTGATCGACACGACGAGTTTAAAGATAGGGATATCAGAGCCTGTGAAGACCTTCAGTAGGTCTGCAATGTTCTATCGGTACTACGCAGCATTCCACAAGACCGAGTGCAAGATTTAGGAGGCCGTGGAACTAGTAGCCAAGGAATGATTATCCTGTGCTTGCTCGGTTTCATCGCAATAGGTATACATACCTAACACTGGTAATTCGTAGAGACTGTTTCTAAGTTTTAGGGGAGAATGTTGCAAGTAAGCGGAGATATGCAGTCACGTACTTAGATCAAAACCGACATCAGGTCGGTTCAAGAATGTAATGTCCCGCCGAGTATATGACAGCGCAGATTGTGAAAATTAATTTTTAGTTTGGTAGACTACAAGAAAATTTGTTCCTGTCTTCAGCATATGCTTTCCCAGGGGCAAGGGGGTCACCGGAAGGCCAATCAACATTGGTGGTTCAGGTCACAAACGATAGGTACAGACGTACAGTGCGTGGTACATCAGATTCCATCCCTCTCCCAGATGGGCGCGGAACGCATGGGAAATAGGGTGCATTCCTGTACAGTTCAACTAATGAACCCTTGCTCATGGAGAATGTCAACTAGGGTTCTTGATACTCAGTTGAAGGTGTTTGGCTTCAGTATAAGAGCGCAGTATACTACTCTGCTGATGAGCAGACGCAGCAGAGGCTCGAGTCTAAATACTTGAAGTTCCAAAGGATACACGCTTTGTGGGATATCTATCCAAATGCTTTTACCATTATACTGCATATTTGCCCAATGTGGACTTGCTACAACAATACTGGCTGGCACCAGAGCCAGATACTCACTTTATCAAGGCTTTGGTGTGCTTTTCTTGTGCCTCCTGTTGTACATTGAAATAACCAGCCTGCCGAGCCTGTACAGCAGTCCAGTCCTACGCATGCCGCACACGTTCTTCTCCGCAATCAGAACCGCCCATCTGATGAACCTGTTATGCTTCGTCGGCCTCGAAGATAATTCTTTGACAACCAAGCACGAACCTGGGAAACGCCCCGGTAAGCCCTCTCGGCTTCGCCTCGCTCTCAGACTTGCTACAAGTACCCGCGGAGTGGGAACCAAATGGCAAGTAAAGAATATCCCGCCATTTCCAGCGTGGGTCACTTCGGCGGACGGTAGTGTTGATCGGATGAGGTTTCTGATCCGCCAGACTGCTATCTTGATGTGGCAATATTTAGCTCTGGATCTCCTCTACTTTGGCTACTTTGCGCGATTTTACCAGTTGCAATCCTTCACACATGCTCCAGGCACAGAGTTCTTGGGCTATTACAACCCGACAGCAATACAACAAGGCGCGCGTCTTGCTATTGCCATCGTGTTTATGGTGGCTCTAAGACTATTATTAGATTGGGCTTATCGATGCTTTTCTGTCATATCCGTGGGTATCAAGTTGACGCCTCCCGAGGATTGGCCGCCGCTCTTTGGGAGTATAGCAAATGCATACACGCTTCGAAATTTCTGGGGGTAAGTTATCACTATTATAAAGAATTAGTGCAACCAATTGAGGCTTTGTTAGACAACTCTGGCATCAATTTCTGCGCTGGCCGCTGTGCAGTATCTGCCGAGGGATATCTATGAATCTCCTCGGGCTTCCTGCGAATAGTGCAGGAAAGCGCTACACTGAGCTAATCCTCATGTTCACTCTCTCCGCAGGGTTCCATTATATGAGCGCCATATGGTGCGACTTTCCTGGCCACACAGGATTCCTGCTCATCATGACTC
The DNA here is from genome assembly GCF_000149645.3 of Aspergillus fischeri NRRL 181. Classification (NCBI taxonomy): domain Eukaryota; kingdom Fungi; phylum Ascomycota; class Eurotiomycetes; order Eurotiales; family Aspergillaceae; genus Aspergillus; species Aspergillus fischeri. The sequence continues at coordinate 482,839 of NW_001509761.1, read as the reverse complement.
TCCATCCGTTTATTATCATGCTTGAAGACGGGATACAGTCTTACGTAAGACGGTATGTTCGTGAAGGAAATGGGCTGTTACGTTATGTGTTGGGGAAAGAGGCATTTCGCAGGTTGATCGGGTACGGCTGGGTCGCATTCGCAGGTTTATATGTGACTGTTCCCTGGTGTGCGTTCCCGATTATGCGGTTGCCTGTCTACAAGACAGTTCTGGTGCCCCATAGTTTGGTTGAGAGGCTGGGATTGACTATGGGAACGTTGACTGTGGGGAGTTTAGGAGTGGCTTTGCACTACATTTTCAAGATGGAGGTTTGAGTAAGAATGGTCGATGTTTATTAAGGAACTGGTACCCCTCTAGTACCTCAGTGTATATCTCCCTGCACCTCTGTATTGCTCGTCATAGCTCACTTACACCAACAGGCTGTGTTATCTATTTCCGTTTCCGTATCAGAGGACCGAAGGCCGGTGGAGAGACTGGACTCTTGCAGCCTAAGCTTCAATAGACCTACGAACTTGAGCTAGATGTAGGTACGATCTGAAACCTGGCGGTTAGGAGGTGGAGCTCTTTCGCCTGTGGAGAGTCAATGACGTTATGAATGCACTGACGAAAGGGAGATTCAAGCCGAATAGTTCGAGGGTTTTGATCGATTTCTTCATACGCCACAGAATTTTGACCGCAGAAAACGCGCCGCGCTATGTAGATTCTCTCTCGACTAAATCGCCTGCTGGAATTTCCAACGGCGGTGTTCTCTTAGAAGCAAGATAAACGACATGGAGGGTGCGCTGCACCACATGGTGATGAAAGTGGTTCAAAGATCGGCTCCTCTCTCCTGGGTGGGAGGCTGCTATCCGTACTAGCCATAGTTTACTTACTAAGCCTTCTTCATATGTTAACTAGTTATAGGATGATGTCGCAAACCAGCGAAGGAGTTGAGCCCGAATTTCAATTAGCAAATATAAGTCAAGTAATATTTTTAGGTCGGTCAGAACTTCCCAACCATATCCCTAGCTCAAGCTTCACCGGTGCATTGCTGGTGATGTGAAGCCAAAGTTTGCACGAAAAGTGCTGTCAAAATTGAAAACTACATTATGCTGGTGTAGTCAAGCTGGGCAAACGACTAGGGATCCTACGATCCACCGTGGTAAGCCGGAAGACATGGAACACAAACATTCATTTCAGTTTTGAGGAATGCTTGGTAGGCATTGACAATGGCATTCCTGTCATAAGCCAAGAAACACAAGACCGTTTTACCACAGGAAATCAGGCAAGGAGATAACAATCGCATTCCAGAAGGCGCCAAGTACGTATCCAAGGGAAATAGCCGGCCACGCATCGAACGACAGTCCATGGACAGTTTGAATTTAGCAAGACTAAAGGAGCCTTTGAGTCCCAAAAGGAACATATAAGAACGAAGACCCCCTCGAACAAGGACAACGCCGTGTCAGGACTGGTTCGTTAGCTGTTTCCCATCCATCGCCCTCTCTGCCATGATGTGGGTCAAGCACGCGACTCTCATCATTTTGGAGGGGCTTCGGTAAAGGCAAAAATGCATATGCTGCACGGGTCGACGGAGACGGACATAGGGTGACGCGCGTAGTTTTATGGGTTCCTGCTGTACCTCTTTGGCAGTTGATGCATCCTTTTGTTCCAGAACCTGTGGTGGGCCTTTCCATATACCACAAAGTCAGAGAGACGAGTCCTCAGTATGAGTAGATCCTGAGTGTTCTATCAGCTTGGTAATCAGCGGCTGGGCACACGCCAAGTCGACACCACTCAGTCAAGCTGCAATCAATATAGGAAGCCGGGATCCCTCCGAAGGACACAAGAAATCAAAGATTTTGCTGCTCCTGATAGGACTATGTAAAGAGAGGTCGCCTAAAAGCAGGCAATAATGCGTTCCGGCAACGATGCATAAGATCAAAGAGCAGATTCTATCGTCTGACCTAGAACCTGCTCTCTTACCCATCGAATCTCGTCCGCAACAACTTCCGGTCGAATCAAATGCACATTATGCCCACAGTCCGGCAAATGAACCATGCGACTCCGTCTAGACAATCTCAACTGCTCTTCCTGCATCTCACGATCCATCCCAGCCCACTTTTCCAGCAGCTCATGGAACGCCGCTCGCTGTGCGTCCGTCCCATTCCCAGCCTCGACAGCCTTCTCATAGAGTCTCCGGTAGTCCATCAACCCATTACACCGAATCACGCTCAACGGCCGATCCCCCAGCGCCTGCTTCTTAAACTGCTCTTTCTCAGCAAGCCCACGACAAACCTCCTTCCGCGCCATCGCTTCTGCCTGAGAAGTAGCCACTCCCCGCGCAGTGTCCATCGCTCTCACCCTCCATTCTTCCCTTGAGAGCTGAGCTGCAGCACGCAGACCCGTGACCTCGGCGAACTTCAGATTACCAACCAGGGCATTAAGATTCAAATCTGGGTTCTGGAATAACTCGATATTTCGTTCGGTCGAGGCATCCATGAGGACCATGCCCGCAACATCGCTCGAGTAGGAATGGAGGTATTCTCGGGCGATGATGGCTCCATAAGAATGAGCGGCTAGAATAAGTGGTGGAGTGATGTTTGCAGTTTTGAGTAGGGTGTGTAACTCTGCGGCTGCTGACGTCGCCGTTGGGCTGGGGGCGTTGGGATTACTTTCGCTGCGACCGAGGCCGGAGCGGTCGTAAAGAACAAGCGGGGAGAAAGGCGCGACAAGGCGTTGAACAGCGCAGTACGACGATGCGACGTCGCCTGCGCCGGCGATGAAAACTACGATAGGATCTGGGGGGTTGCGGCGGGGTGGGCCGCTGATGGAGAGGTAGAGGCGATGGGTGCCGATGGAGATCATCGTATCCGTACTCTTAGAGGATGAAAACTGGGTTCATTCGAAATTGCAAGTCGGCCTGATGGATAATACACCACTGGACAAGTGACTTGTAAGCTTACCAGTATCTAGACCCGATCTGTTTAGCCGATAATGTCACTGTGATATTGGCTCGGTCTCAGCCTCAGCCAAGGCGCCGGGTGTGCACTCTTTATGCAGGAACTCGATAGGTCATAATTTTTAGATGTTTCGTCTCACGCCCCCTATCCATCGTGTCAGCAATATGAGATCCGATTGGTAGTACAGGTACCAGACTAGCAGATAGTCGCATCATTTGGTGCATATTAATGGCTGTGGAGAATCTAACAACGGATTCATTCTTTGCGTCGCCTTGTTGGCCACGTTCATGTCACGTACACCTGCCTCTATATCTCCATGGCCATCAACAAGAGAGTGCATTATCAATGAACACAGCTGAATATCATGAACATGGGATGCCGGCTGAACAGGAGGTACAGTCTCAGCGCTGGTCGACTTAATTATTACTTCTCGAGGTATATGTCCCAAATTACCCTAAGCTCGCCGCGGCCAGAGATCTATAGTTATATGCTCATGCTTGTTTCTTGTCTGATCCATTTCCCGCGAAGACCGACTGAGCGGCCCACGGAGCAGGCCAGGCCAGGGATCCGGGGATATCTCTGTGATCGTCCCCTGATACAAGATGATCAATCACCGCGATGAAGATATAGGCGCCAATTCCCGTGCATATGTGCCACCTGCCGATTCGGTGTGAGTATTGTTATTCAAGAAAGGCAATGGGGACTGAAATAGCTATTGAACTGGTACATACCACCCATGAAGCTCCAACAAAAACGCCCAGGGAAGACCCACTGTCTGCCTGATGCTTTTCAAGTAGGAGCACATCCACCCATCAACCAGCCAGAGCCAGTAACCCAGATTGAATATACCTTCGCAATGAAATTAGCAAATTTCACTATCGGAATAAGGTGAGTATATTACCAGCGCCAAACCGTACCATCCCCCAGATCTGCCTTCGAGCCTTTGAGCCCGCCCGTGTGCGAGCGTTTATCATTCGCATGGTAGAGATTCCGATAGCGGTTACGGAGCCAACGAAGAACAGAGAGTGCAGGAGCAGTTCATCCGTCTTTACGTGGTAAATTACTAGGGCGAGAAGGGTTGCCCCTAGGACCATGCCCACGATGATCGTGACCCTTGGGCTGGCATTGGCGGTCATGACGCGGTGGAGCACGGGTGTTGTTGTGAACATCATGGAGAGGTCGTCCACTGATGAATAGAGTAAGCCAGGGAAAATCATCAGAGGTAGCAAAAAGACATGATAATGGAGACATACACATCTGGGTGTGGTACTTGAGGCTGATGTGAAACAGAGCGGAACAGATTCCCACTGCCATTAAACCCAAGTAGGGTACGGTGCGAAGGAAACCAGCATTTGGTTTATGCCGCAGGTGGTAGAGTCCATAGATGGCGTAGATTACTGGACATGTTTTTCAGTAGAATTCTCATCTCAACCAACACAGAAGAAAGCGCTTACTGTATACTACGTTAGTCAAGGTGTTGATGAATTCCGCAGCGTATCTGGTAACCATGTAGTCCTAAGTCATCAAGAAAACAATCAGCTGTGAGATAGAATTTGATGTATAAGTGCTGTGATCCATAGCTACCTCTTCACAAAAGCTGTATGATACTAGTTAGCTGACAATATCTGCAAGGAAGCCGTCGGCACAGGAGGTTGAGTGCTAACTTGGAGTTTGCAGTAATCGGACCCCAGAAAGGGGTCTCTGAGCCACCCGAAGTCATCTCGGCCGCTGATAGGGTTTAGCGTAGTTGTTGTACAGGAAGATAGAAGAAACAAATGTCATGAAGGCGAGAGACAAACACAAGAAGAGCGGAGGGGCGGTGGACAGGCAACCACAATAATCCACTAGGGCTTACAGGGGACGAAGCGGGTCAGACACCAGAACCAAATGATGACCACAGTTGATGTAGAATTAGTAGGCAAGGGTATCGAAATAAATGAACCGTCATGTCTCACAAAACGATCTGATGCAGTCTCCCTTTCCTCTCAATCTCCGCCTGCGCCATCTCAGTCGCGTTGACAGACAAGCATCTTCCGGTCGCTTTTGCGGTAGGAATGGTGTATAATAATATCGTTATTGCTCTAATACAAATTGAATAGAAATAAATTGAAGGTTGCAAGAATCAGATGCGCCTATAGCTGGCAAGCTTCCATAGGTATCGTCCATATTAGGACTTGGCCAAACATGATCCAGCGATAATGACGCTTTGCGCTCGGCAGGGAGCCGATCTTGTTCGTGGCAACTTGTAATGTTCAGAAGTTGCCATGCATTTACTCCAAGCAGTTGGCCGGTGGTATAAACATACGCCCCTTCGACCGGTTGAACGACCTCGGTCTTGCTTAAGTATGGCCCATGTTTTGACCATCGGGGCTCGATTCGCACTCTATTGCATTCCTTTCCAGTCTAATATCATCCCGACTGTCTGTTGTCCACCCAATGCCACTTCCTCGTTGGACTCCTGAAACCCGCATCTTTCGTAGAGTTTCCTTGCAGGTTCGTTGTCTGCTTCGACCAGTAGGACCAGTAGGGTTCGCTCTGTAGCTGGAGAAGCGCCTCGGGTATATCTGGCCGCCTCTTCAACAAGTCGACGACCATTGCCCCTTCCTCTTGACGCTGGAAGCACAAACATGCCGGCAATCATATACACGGCGACGACGTTTCTGTCATCCGCTTGTGGCGTCGTATACCGATCGCCTTCCGTAAATACCCTCCACGGCGCGTTGAGATCAATTTCACTGCTGAACGCAAGTCTCGGTCCTACGATAGTCACAGTTCCCAGCCATTCCCTCGACAAAAGGGCCGTCAACGCATCGCCCGATAAAGGGGCGGCTTCACCCTCGTCCAGGGCGATAAAGGTTCGTGCCTGCGGGTTCTGAATCCGGGCCAGCCACTTTTCGTAGGGAAACTCTGCTTCTGTCTCGTACGTCGCTGAAAAGGCCTTTGGATCTTGTTTGAGGCCTGCTAAGCGGAGATGTTTGTACAGGTCGACGATTTTGTCCCTTTCTTTTAGTGTGGGAAATGCCTGGGGGATAAGGACGATGTTACTCATTGCTGCGGTGGGCTCCAAATAGCAGGATTTTCGCATCGTCTGCTGAGGAGTTGTGTATGACTTATATACTTCGTATGAGTCATAAGGTCGGAATGAGGTTGCATTAGACACAGGCTATACGAGGACCGATTATCCTAGCTGGCGATCGGACATTATTACTGGTGGCGCCATCGGCATGACATGGACACAACCCATCCTTCACGAGTCTCATAAGTTCAAAGAAGCAAATTGGAGACTTGGTAGATGGTTAGTTGTAGCCATGTCGCCGAGGCTACACAGCACTCGACGCAACAAGTTAGCCATACCTATCCTCACTCCGGTTTCCTCGGAGGCAGCGTCAATTTAAGACAAGCCCTGTGACTCTCTGGACGACAAGACACATGAAATTTCAGGAGTCGTGCGTAAGGTTAAAGGACACGCCTCTGGTGATTAGCTCCGTTAACTCCGACAGCTCAATCTCACCAGGACAGAAAATCACCAAATCATCATTCGATCTCTTACCACTCCTTCTTCGTTGCTCAAAGTACGCTGTATTGCTATATTGTATCCTAGACGATCGGGATGTCCTTTCAGTTTATTGACAACAAACTCAGCATCGATCAAGCCGCTCGAAAGCAGATCCGTCGCCATGCGGCCACGGGAAAGAATACAGGCAAAACAATCGTGCGATCATCGAGAAAACACGCGTCAACAACGACTATATCTTCATTTGGCCTCCCTGGCATAATAAGGAAGGGGCCTGGTCCGGTGAAAGAAAGTCCCCAGATTGAACGGCCGATAGACGATGGACTGGTCTTTCCAGTGCAGCTGTCTGGGAAATCGAAGGCGCTTGTCAAAAGAGGTATGGTCATCTCCTTCACTCAATATTGCCATAGCCTCTGCTGCTGACCTGTTTTTTCACATGCAGTCGTTGGATTCCTATGCGCCACACGATACGCGCCTCAACTGAGCAAAGCAATTGACTCTACGAGTCTGGCCTCGTCGATGTTTGTGCGGTATATATTTATCGATCAAGCTTGTGAGTTCAGAAGGTCGAATGACACCACATAGTAAGAACTCAAGCTCACTGCTCCTCGGCAGGCTTTCATTGCGCCGTGGCAACCTCCATACTCTGCCTTAACGACCTCGTCACCAGGCAAGAGGGTATCCTGCAAGCCATGAGTCACATATCCCACACGTTTCGTTTGATTAATCAACGACTATCCTGCCAGGAAGCGATCAGCGATACGACCATGGCAGTTATAGTAAGCATGGCTCAATACGAGCGCCATCAGAGCGAATATCAACGAGGAGTTGTACATGTTCAAGCTTTACGCAGAATGGTCCAGCTACAAGGCGGGCTGTTGCAGATTTCGAAGAGCCATCATATACTTGTTCAAAAAATACTGCGGTATGCCCTTCAGCGGCACTGCACATCTGCCGACCATGCTGACTATTGTAGTGTTGATCTTGAGTATGCTCTGCAGCTGGGCTCATCGACGCTATTTAGCCTGGAGGACGCCATCAAGGAAAACAGGATAATAAATGAAATCTACGGGGACAAGCGACAGAATCATGCGGGTTCCAGCAAATCCTACCGGTCTCCTTTGCTAGGAAGTCTGCGCCGCGATATTCAAGATATCTTCATTGAAGTGGCATCCCTTGCTTCAATGCTCAATGACGCAACTAATGGAGTGGGTCCCAAGCTGAAGTCCTGCGTTTTCCACAGCGACCTGCTCGTCCTTGGCTATCGCTTGGGGAATATGTACACCCTCGGTGGGTGTCGTCCCAAATGCCCAATTGAGAACGCAATCCATCTAGGTCTCACTGCGTTTCTGGTTACATTCTTGCCGGGACTAGATTATCGTACTGCTCATAACGCTCTTCTTTCTAACTTACTGCTCAATGTCGCTCAAGATCTTGCAGATGACGGACTAGATGTCCGGGAAATATTACTCTGGACGCTTTACATTGGAGCAGCGTCATCCTCCCAGCTGGGGACTCATCCTACGTGGATTTCGAAATCAAAGGAGACTATCGATACTCTGAAATTGAGAACATGGGAACAAGTCCAGAACATGCTTGCGAAATACCCGTGGGTCAACGCAGTTCACGATACTGCTGGGAAGACCCTCTGGCATCAATCTCACACAAACTAATCACCGACAAACTGACTTTCAAATTTCAGGCACAGCCACCTTGCAGACGGGTTCCTCAATTTAAGATCCTTTCTACACATCCAGGCTCAATGGACTCCAACACTTCGGCAATACTTTCCCAGCTATGTTGTTGCCATTTCTTTCCTTCGTCGTCTGTTACCCAACTTGGCACTACATTCCTGAACACAGATCTTTATCAGCACCGGCCATCCCAGGTCATGAGGGAATACTCGACTTACTCGACTTACTCTCCAATTTCACAGGAATGGAGCAAGCACCCATGACTCTCCTTTCCTACCACAGCCCCGTGAAGAAGCGTGCGACTGCCGTCCTCAGCAGACCGTCCATATTCTGCGTGACGCTTGGCGAGGTCATCCCGAAATTGTGCTGGTGCGTTGCGGCTCAGGTCAGTCTTGCAAAGTCCCGGACAGACCAGATTCAACACAACTCCGGTGCGATCCACCGGTAACAGAGTTGCAAGATGACGTAGTGCCATGGTTGTCAAGACCTTGGAAAGTGGATATCTGATTCATGACTTCAGCACCAGCTAAAGAAGTTTATACGCGTCTGCTGAAGACTTACGTGCGCATCGGTGGAATGTCATCTCCATCCGTCTTGTTCACCGGATCATCTTTGATCTTATCCCAGAGGTCCTTAGCATCGAATCCAACCCGACTGGTCACGAGGGTCAGATGGGGTACAATTCCATATCGCTCCGCAGTTTCCCTCATCTTGGGCAAGATAAGCACCGCAAGAAGGAACGTACTGAGCACATTGACAGTGACAGACAGGCTGTGACCTTCAGCGAGGACGCGCACTGAGACTGCAACAGCCGCATTTTCGATCACAGCATCAATCCTATTGAGCTCTGCAGTCGCCTTCCGTGCAAATGCCTTGACAGAGTCATAGCTTGCCAGATCGAGCGGCCAGACGTCGGCGACACCAATCCTTCCTGTTAACTCTTCGATATCCTTCTTAGCCTTCTCACCTGCGCTGATGTTACGTACGGCGAGGATGACCTTTGCAGCTTCGAGCCTGACCAGGTGCTTGGCTGCCTCGAAGCCTAGGCCCGTGTTGGCGCCAGTAACGATGTAGGTACCACCGGAGCAGATTTCCGTGGTAGCTAGAAGAGGGAGATTCCGGCGTTGAGTTTGAGCTGCAGAAGCCATGATGTGTAGGCCTGGTAGTGATAAGTGATGATGGTCAGTATATAAATGAAGTTGTTGTTTGCTCTCATCTCTGCACAAGGAAACGGCTGGATTATATGTCTCTGTCCCTGAGTTATCTGCACCCATACCATCGGGGTTTACGGACTCAACGACGATGCTACGAGCGGAGTTTCGATCTAAATCCGAGTCAATTGTCATGTTGAATTGACATGACCTACCTCAGTATCCTCAAATTGGCAATCCAACCAATAGGAGACTGGCTTCCTAATCGGGAAGGCCTTGGCGCCATGCCCATTTCTGGCGCCTTTTGCACATGCGGAGGCTTGCGTCTGTGAAGATCGAATAACTGTATAGACTATTACCTGCGAAAGAGCAGAGATATATAATCATGGTCGTGAATCGGAGCGGCATGAGACTATCTCTCCTCATTAGCATGGTCCCCTCCGCCTGGTGTGGCGTGTGTTGAATCGTCAATATCACCGAATAGGCCTCGTCCCCTATTGTGATCGAGATTCATGGTACGGCTTTGAACAGGAAGACGCGTTATGTCGGTCATATCCTGCTGAGATGTATAGAGTGGTCTGTACGGGACGCTGCGGAGGTGCGTCCCATCAAGTGACAATGTCACCTACTTATCCCGATCCTCGTATTCCTTTCTGACTCACGCAGTTCAATCTGCATATAAACACACGACAAACTCGCTCAGCACCTCCGATGACCATCTTGCATAGATAACCTGATAATTGTGGCTGTTTTTACAACCATCATCTCAATGTTCACTTTCCGCCCAGTCAACCTCCCACCCCACGTGCTACTTACAAGCACCACCGTCCTCGGCCTGGGCCTCTACGTCTCGCTGTTTCGGACCTCGCCCTTTAAACACCTCACTGGACGCGAAGTCTTCGTATCAGCCCCTTCTACCGGTCGAATCGCAGACACCAATGCCCTCTTCGGTGTTGTAGCATGTGCCTTGCAGCTACCGTATTTCCTGAGCTCGTACATGCCCATTGAAGAAAATCAGTGGCTGCACGTCACTGTGCCGATTCGACTGTTTGTCACCACTGCTTTAGGTGTGAATGTCCTCTTGCGCGGGCGCCGCATGAGTGAGGAGGGATTTTGGGAATTCTTGGCGCTGGGGGTTACGGATTTTGTGGGTGCTGTGATGCTTGGGTGGGAGTTGGGCAGGTTTGATGGGATGGTGTCGGGATTTGAGTAAAAGGATTTAGAGCAGGCTTATTAGCGGGCTATTTAATGATTGTATTCCCAACGTCAATGCTTGTAAACTAGAGGTTCAACCAGTTCAAAACATGTTCATCGTCCAAACAACTTCCAAGGAGCATTATCAATCACCTGCGTACGATAGCTGAGATCTCAGTAAATCGCACAACTAACATGACGCATGCTCTCAGCAGACCGCTGGAGTTATTCCGACTACCACACAGTATTGTACTCCGTTGGATATGGAATTCAGGCTGAAGTGAGATCCGGATCTGTCACTTCACCTTCCGGATCCGGCAACACCAGGGTGATCTCCGGCGGGGAACCTGGAGAAGGGAATTCTGGGGTTCCCCGCATGTCGGGCTTATTCCGAAGGACAGAAACTGGATATTCCCTTGATGGAGATGTTGTCTACGAGTAATAATATCGGGTTAGCTCACGGTATTTGAGTTATAGTTAATGGCAACCACAGGGTGGTTGAATCCTTCTCAAAAGGTTTGATCAGCGCCGGTAGTGTCACCTCGGCAAGTCATATCAAACTGTTACGCAATCCGGGTAGAGGCAAGAAGCTCTATAGTTAGTATATTTCGACCTTTCACTATGGACGACCTGAGATTGGTGTACGCATTATGGCTACTTATAGTCCCCTGTAAACTGTAATTGTGCCGCAGTATTGTCTTGTGAAGGGTTAGACCATTTCAAAGCAGTCCTCCTAATGAGAGATATTTACCATGACCATGTTCGGCTAAGATGCTGACACAGGATGTTACCCCAACCCACACTGCGAAACCTGCCCTGTGGGTCTCGGTCGTGCAGATCGCCTGTCTTTGTCCTTTCTGTGGTAGTATATAAGAGTGCCATATCCATCAGCCAACATGATCATCGAGGTTATCAAGCGTACTCTCCCGCAGTTCAACGCAGCGAAATATGTTAACTCCGAAGCACGACAAGAAGCCCTACTTTGGGCTCACTGGGGGATGGCTGACCCTCTGGATCACAGTAAGTACCGAGAATTTGAAATCAATTCAATAATAAGACTTGAGCAGATTGCCTGTGCTACGGACATGACATTGTTCGGCTATGACCAGGGAGTGTTTAGTATGTACACAGGCCCGTTCATACTATCACTGGGCTAATAAGTCTCTTAGGCGGGGTTGTCGTCACAGAGGACTTCCTAGTCGTTCATGACCTCGTCGGGCCAACCAAGACGAAAACACTATCGACCGTCACAGCCATCTACGACGTCGGCTGCTTTCTCGGCTCGATTCTAGCTTTCATCGTCTCCGAAAGGCTCGGTCGGAAGAAGTCTATTCTCCTGGGAACAACCATAATGGCAGTCGGGACCATCCTTCAAGCCAGCTCCTACAGCTTGGCGCAGATGTTCGTCGGCCGGGTTATTCTGGGGTGAGTAGACTATTCTCGACCTACATACAATCGCAAAGCGCTGACATGCGTAGTATTGGCAACGGAATCAACACATCCACGGCCCCCGTATGGCAAACCGAGACTGCCACCCTCAAATGGCGAGGAAAGCTGGTCATTCTGGAAATGGCACTGAATGTCTCTGGCTTTGCGCTGGTCAATTGGATCAACTACGGGCTTTCTTTCAAAGGTGGTGCGCTCGCATGGAGGCTGCCCATCGCACTGCAATTTTTCTTCATCTTCATCCTCTACGCGACTGTACCATGGCTTCCTGAGTCCCCAAGGTTGGCTGTTCCCAATTCACCCCACGGCCCACGGCTAATGCATTTTAGATGGCTTCTCTCGCACGGTCACAATGAGCAAGCTCTAGATGTAATCTCCCGCATCGAGGCCAAGCCAGTCGATGATCCGTACATCATCACCCAGTACAACGAAATCGAATACAGTATCAACTACGAGCGCGAAAATGCCGTCTCCTGGACAGATCTATTACTACGCCGCCAAAAGACAAATGACACCAAGACATTGCGGCGGATACTTCTTGGTGCGGGAACGCAGGCTCTCCAGCAATTCCAAGGTATGTCTCCCTACAACTAGATAAACACAGGCTAACAATGCACAGGAATCAATATCATGTCCTACTACCTTCCTCTGGTGCTGATCAACTCTGTCGGCCTGTCAAACAGCATGTCACGACTCCTCAGTGCCTGCAACGCGACATCCTACTTCGTGTTCGCCTGTGTAGCAGTCATCATGGTGGAGCGGTTCGGTCGAAGGGGCCTAATGCTGATGTCGACCTTTGGCCAGTTTGCTTGTTTCCTGATCATCACTATCCTCCTTCGATTTGCGGAGAACGACCCAAAGTATGGTACCGCTTCAGTGGCATTCTTCTTTCTGTATTACATTGCGTTTGGAATCGGCATGCTGGGTGTTCCTTGGCTGTATCCGACAGAGATCAATTCTCTTCCTATGCGGACGAAGGGTGCGGCTGTCTCGTCTGCGACGAACTGGTATGTTACTATCCTCTTTCTGGTCCATATGTTTATATATTCACGGTGCACAGGATTACAAATTTTGTCATTGTCGAAATCACACCTATTGGGATACAGAACATCGGCTGGAAATTCTGGATCGTGTGGACAATCACCAACGCGGCTTCTCTTCCGATTATATACTATCTGTACCCGGAGACCGGTGAGTGGAATTCAAAGTAGCCTATTCGAAAGAAGCTGACAATCGCTAGCAAATCGAAGTCTGGAGGACCTCGACGCATACTACCGTTCCAACCCGCCGCTGATCGTAACGGGAGACCCGGATGCAATCTCAACAGGTCGGCCATTGAAGTATATTCAGCATGAGGATGAGGAACTACAGCGACAGATCAAGCAGAGGCAATCGACGGGCGAGGAGATTAAAATTGGCTCGGCTACCGTGCAGCATGTGGGATGAGATCCATATATCTCTGTTCGTGCCAGACCGATTGAAGCGATAGGTATAAGGGAAGCCTCATCAGGCCATTACATGAGGCGTTGTTGAACAATATATCACACTAAGCAGATTATAAACAGTCTATATCTATAATTATATATGCACTTCTTCCAAGATTATGCACTCGCCGCAAACCGCATTTCTGCAGCCCCGACATCGAACACTGCCACCACATTTCTCAAAAACGTTCCCCCCAGGACAAATATACCCTGACCGACATCTCCCCCAGCATTGACCCCGCTAATGCAGGTTTTGTTTCCCGAATTATCCGTTCCGCCTGGCAATATCATATCCGTTGAATTGATGTAGAATGTCGAGCCCCCAATCGTGACACCATGAACTGGCGCTGTCGCGTTACAATCCACCACATATGCCCCATCGTAATCATTGTACACCGCTGGGGGAATGAAAGCCGCGTTGATAGCGTCCGCCACGGAGTTCGGGTAGTAATTGAGCGTCGTGCCTGAGTCGATCTGTGATTATTAGCCTCGCCCATCCAGGAACTACCCGGTACATCCTTACAAGATACTGAATGCCGCCGCCAGCCTCTGGCAAGCTCCTGTTGCCTAGCGCCACTCCATCAATATTGACAGTGTAAAAATCATAATCCTTCGGATAACCCTTGATATTCGTGATCAGGATAGGCGTGGTACTGAAATTTCCGTTGATGTCGATAGGCGGCAATCCACCCAGAGTCAGGTACCCGGCTGCTGTGCCATTGGAAGCATTGCGGTTCATTACCATGCTGAAGACGGGATCGATGAGGCCCTGCTCGTACATGGTTGCGAAAATGGGGTTGTAGAGGCTTGGTTGCTTGTAATCCGTCGTGTAGGCGTTCGCGCTGTACACACCATCAGTAGACAATTATAACGATAGGACCGATAAACCCACAGAGAAGAATACGCGAGACCCATCAAGCCCGACGTGACACCGTCGCCATACCAACCCGCGTAATCCATTACCCCGATCGTCTGGTTGACCGTGATGCCGGCTAATGTTACGTTCTCGGTACCGATGACGCCGGAGAGGATCTCCCCGTCTGCGTACTTAATATCCAGGAACTCGCCGACGATTTCGTGGAATGTGGTATTAGGTGCGTATGCCGGCCCGAATTCGCACTCTGACTGTGCGACCTCCCTCCTGCTCTCAGGGTCGATGCATATGAACCCGTCTCGCACGACCCATAAGTCGCTGGAACCTGTGTCAATGACCACCTCGAATGTCTGGTTGCCGATTGTGATTGATGTTGCGAACCCGACTCCTTCAGCGAAGGAGACTAGATTTGCAGACCCAGTTCTAACTTGGCTGTTGAGCTCGACTGCGCTGCGGGCGTTGCCCTTGTTGTTGATCTTGGTAAGTTCAAGGACATGTGGTGTTGTGGCCTTGTCGGTAGGTGGATCTGTGAATGCTGACGGTTTCCAAGTGCTTGTGGTGAGGGGTGTTCTTCGGGAACGCTGAATATATAGAGGAGACGCTGCTGTGCATGATGCCGAAGCGATCAGGCATAGAAACAAGCTGCCTATCGAGAAATGCATTGTGACTTTCTTCGATACCAAACTCCGTCTTCAAGAAATCGAATAGCAGGTTGCATGTTTTCTCTTCTCTCTCAACAACAGGAAAATCCATGTTTAAATGTACTTTAAGAGTTCGATATTGAAGTGGTTGAGTGCGATATCTGCATGACCTGCCAAGTGAACAGCAGCATTCTTCCGCATTCGTTCCCGTCCGTCAGCCTAGAACAGAAATATACAGCCTTCATGATTGAAACCAGAGACAGCATATCTTCAAATTGTAAGTCATTAATTTTACCTAAAGATAGCAGCTAATTCAATAATTATATGACGTCTAGGTCATGCAGCACCGATCTACGATGTAAAAGACACTGCTGTAACGCCAAAAGAGGAAACATGTTTGGCGTCCGAAAATGGCTTATCGTTAAGCAGATGATACGATAATATATGGATAAGATAAGGAGTGACCAAAATGGAAACAGGGATGGCCACGTTCCGATGCATGTCTGCTTCCAAGATATTCAAAGCCACATTCCGATGCATGTCTGCTCCCAAGATATTCAAAGCTAGGGGCTATCACGGTTTCGGCATTGAATTGAAACACTCAGCCCCCGACCGGGACGTACACGTGCACACACTCAATGAACACTAAGCATCTTCAAAAACTGATCCCCTAACGCATTCGCCGCCAGAGGATTGCCCCCCGTCACCAACTCACGGTCAACAGTGATACTCCCAACCTTCTCCCGGGGCCCTTCGACCATCTCAGCACCTTCATTGCGCAGAGATGACTCCACCTTCTTGACCTCCCCACCCAACATAGTCTCCATGACCTTCTCCTCCGCATCGCTCCAGCACGTGATCTTATACCCCTTGTAGATAAACGACCCATCCCCCGCCTGCTTCGTACTCAGAAACGCAATCGGACCATGACAAATCGACGCGGTGGGCTTTTTCTTCGCGTGGAAATGCCGCAGCACCCGACCCACCTCCTTATCGCCACCTAAATCCGACAGCGGCGCATGGCCCCCGGGGATGAACACCCCCGCGAAGGAATCCAGCTCCGCGTCGCTAATGGTGCCGAGCGGTCTGGGGCGACTAAACCCGTTCTCGCGCTTCATGCGGTCGATGAGGTCGTTCTCGCGCCGGCGTTCGTAGAAGTTGCCTGCGAAGGCGGGGAGGGATTCGCTGAGCGGGTCCGGAGCGGGTTCGAGGCCCTTGGGTGAGGCGAAGGTTACTTCGTAGCCGGCGGCGAGGATTTTCTCGAGAGGTTTGGCGAGCTCCATGAGGAAGAAGCCGGATGGTTGTTCGACTGTTTTGCCGGCGTCGGGGCCGGAGGTTTTCTTCAGGGGGAAGGATTTGGCGTCGGTGAGGATGATGAGGATCTTTTTTCCGGTCATGGTGATTCGATTCTGGGTTTGTTTTACTTGCAATATTGATAGAGATGGAGGAAGGTCAAAATTGCTGTTGTCCTCTGGCATATATAGGACGATATAGGAAGGGCCGGAGGTGACATCGGGATGACGTAGGCCTTGGAACATGGATAGGACTGATATGCATGTTTTCATGAGTAGGTCATAATATGACGAAGGGTGATAGAGCTATATCAGCACAACTCATTCAAGCAAAAAGTAGAGGGGGGGATTCTCGGGTACTGTTTAAAGTGCTTGTTTGGAGTTGATATTGGCATGCCGGGTATCCTGCCGTGGGCCACCCACCCTTCGAATTGATAAGCATTCCTTTGTTTTTATGTGTATAATATTTGAAATTCAACTGTATTTATCAAACAGCCACTTGGTATAGTTTGTACATGATGATTGGGAAAGTATATATCAATGAAGAGAAGGGGAGTGAACGAAAGGCGAGTATGGCTTTTCTCGGCAATGAAATAAACCGTGATGGAAAGACGAAAATGGACAAAGACAGGAACACTAAAGACTATGCTTTAGTGCATTCAGTGTGATGACTGTACTGAGTCTGCGTGGCATAAGCGTAAAGAGTGGTGGATTCGGACAGCCCGTGGGATCTTCTGGATTTCTCCTCCTTGGACGGCGATCCGATCCGAGACCAGAATTGACGGTGGGCAACTTTGAATAGAGGCTTCAGGTTGGGAAGACACGCCGCTGTGATGCCTACTGCCGCTTCAATGCACGTCCAGACAACAACAGGAATTTGGTTGTCTGCGGAACGAATGGTTAGATGTAAGAGCAAGACAGCGGGCAGATTACTACTCACAGGTGATATCGGGCCCAGCTTTCGTGAACTCGATCATAGCGACCAATCGTACAATATCGAAAATCAATGTCCTGGTGTGCGGTTAGTGACCGCGGCACAATATGGCTGGACACGCCACTTACAGTCCGCCAACCATGAACACTCCGGAAAGCAAAAGTCTCTGCGTCTTTGAGATTGGTAGAGCCCAAACAACCTTCAATGGCATAATGAGAATGATCAGGTCCGTCAAAATATTTGGAATCTGCTGTCCGTAATAGAAACTGTTCGAGTCGATGCACGATCCCTCGATCGAAGGCTTCCAGAACTTCTCGACCGGCAAGCACATCAAGGCACCGACCAGAAATATACCTAGAGCCCAGAGGATGACAAAAGCCGCGATAGCATTGGCGAAGATTATCATGCGAGGAACGGAGAAGAGCCGTTTGTATAAGGCGAGAATCGAGAGCTTGATGAAGAGGATACATCCGGTGTACACGAAGGAGTTGGACCATCCGATCTGCCCGGTCATGTCAGCACTTGTCCTTGTTCAAATTCGACTCGCGTACTTACCTGATAGTACACTTCCAGGTTCTTCTCAGGAATCATGTCTATATGCGAGCCTAAGCCATTGAACAGGACTGCAATTGTCAGTAGTTGAGCTCGCAGAAGAGCGCGGACAACTCACGAATGGTCACCCCTATTGAGCATCCATATTTGAACAACTTGGCGATAATCAGCATGTGGTGACAATTTCTAGGATAAACGATAATACCAAGGCCACGAGAATCAGATAATCATCGAGGTACAATCTCGTCCCATTGATCTTTCTCGCCACTAGGCGCAAGACAACAGCAGCCGTGGACAAGATGAAGGCAAAGTACAGCGCAATGATAATAGACCGACGCAGATTCTGGTTTGGATGTTGAAAGTCGCCTGGAGTGCCATTGCCGGACACCTGATCGAGTGACATGGCGGGCAGTCTGTCCGAAGGTTCTGCAAAAACGTCAAGAAACGAGGGTCAGACTGAATCAACCGTTGAAGAACGAGCAAGGTGGCTGCAATTATTTGAAATCACCAGAGCCATCTCGACGATGGCAACGGTGCTGCATATTAAATGTTTCCCAGGACCGATAGATACTCGGCAGTCATCGCTGCCAGATCGGTCACATTCTTCCTCTTTCTCTATCAAGCTTTGCAGGGCCCGAAAGTTTCAATATTCGGTCGCTCACACATCACATTATTGACACGCTAGCATCATCTTTGTCCCATAGACCTGTCCGCCGAGTTTGCGGGTGGCCGATCTGGCACCAGAATTGCGCCGTTTTCACAATCTGGAGGGGTTAGAAACTCTGGCAATAACTTGGGGGAATGATCTGATGCTGATCACTACGAGAATCGAACGACTGAGCGCAAAGCATAAATAGTAAGCGGTTCTTTATCGATGCGTGTCATGGTTGACAGGTACTAAATGATGCAAGTGTTGGTGTGTTTGCCCGAAAGTGGATCGAAATCCCTGTCAATCTGCAATTTACTTCTTTCTACCGGCTTGCCCTTGCTGGACCTCACAGCCTTGTCTGAACAAATCAAGGAGGCCTGAGCCTTCTCCGATAAGGTTGAAGCAAGGTTCAAATGCCGTGGGTGGATCAATCATTTGTCGAATGTGATACATCATACTTCCCATCCTATTCCGTCCACGTATCTATCCGGATACAACGCCATATTGCTCAGTCAATGTTTGCTAAGCTTACATGAAATTTCTTTGTCTGTTCAGTTAATCGACGAATCTCGCAGTTTCCAAAAGCTGAATGTCCAAGCAAGTCCTTTTCTTGCAAAACTGTCAGAAGTTAAGGCTTACATGCTAATGAAGTTAAGCTTGACATGTCATACACGATTTCTTAACGGACGATCAAGCCGACCAATCTCCCTTGCTTGTCAATAATTTCCTATTATTCTAGAAAACCTATCCCTGCGTTCCTTTCTCTTACCCATTGCGATGAAATACCCCCCAGTTCTTTGTTGGTGCTGCTAGTTTTGATTCTATGGCCTGCCACCATATCAAGTAATGCCTGTAGGTTGATTGTCCCCAGAATAGTTATCAAAATAAGTAGTAAATAGGTCGGAGGTTGTCCGAAATGGTAGAATGCTCAACATTTCTGCAATCAGCTTTGGCTGAATCTTCTGGACGCGTTTGTAGAAGACTGAACCACACGGCGACGGGATTCGGCTGCCTGCACATGTGACACATGGCTGTTCCTCAGCAGTCTACATGTAGATGACGCTGAAGCCAGATCAAGGTATCAATGAGCTAATGTCAATTGATTAATTCCTGACGAGATGAATGTGTCTTCTGAATGTTGATTTGTCGACTCGATGCTGGGTGGACTGACCTTTCAACAACAAGTAGATAGGTGGAGGCTATTGATATCTAGGCCCAGCAAAAGGCTGGCTGCATGTAGAATAACCTAGGTTCATAATCTGTTGTCCCAAACTCAAACTCAACATTACAATTTCTATCCACACAGCCTACAATGCGGCCATTTCTCCTCCGCTTCAATGCAGGTGTACAAGAGGTGTGTGATCCGAAGTGCGTCTCTGTCGAGGTCACATGCTGTTCTGAAGAGACAGAGCTCATTAACTAACTATTGGTTGTAAACTACGGACAAATTCGTGCTGCAAAATGGTGATATATGCGGTCCAGTTTTGAATACGGCTGGTCGACGTAAGGCTGCACCACCTCATGTCCAGGACCTTAGAACCAGTATTTGATCCAGGCTTGATTTACATGGATACTTCATTGAGGCATGCAGGGATGATCGTGGTTGTTCACTTGGCAAACTTTTCCCATGCATTAGCGCAAAGATTAATGAATACTTGGACCCTTTTCCGTAAGTTACATTCATGAATATGAAGCAATGTGACGACATTGACGTCTTGCGTATCCCATTCCTAATCAAACAGAAAGGCAATTGTGGTATTCTATCTATATGTTTATGGTGCAGTTGAGATGTTAACAATGTCCTAACTTGCCTACCTGGAGAGAAAATGATCGTCGCTGGAGACGCTTGGATTGAACTGGGGTTTGCTTTCTTCAGCTGCGTCCTATCACAGCGTCGCATAGCATAAGCAAGTAAGTTCGAGTCCGAATAATACGAAGCGGTTGAAAGATGAAATTGCCCAAATCCTTGCTCAACATTGTTCGGGGTCTTCAGCTTTGCGGATCCTTATGTGATGAAGACTTTCAGGACAATTGCCTCATCTAGGAAGTCAAGATTCAATCGGCCCTCATCTATGCAGCTCATTTTCCCACGATATGAGCGTAAGTGTTCTAGAGAACGATATCCGAAAGATGACAAGTTAGTGCTCGATGGTTGACTTTTTTGGATAACCTAGCTGCCCTCGAAGGGCCGTGTTGTAGCGATTGATGGTTTCGTCAAGTTCTAATATCAATGCTCCGTCAACCTGTTTAAAGTCATAACTGATCAGAAGGTCTCCTAACCCTTATAATATCAAAGCAAAGAGGATACCTTCCGGGTCGGAATTCTTTGCATAAACTTGAAGGAGTTTCGGAAATATATCAATGAGCTTTGGGGTGCATTATTGCTTGTCAGGGATATATATATATCTTTAAGGCGCGGTCAATATACGATAGAATGGCATCCTTCCCTAAATCCAGACACCGCACGTTTTGGTGATTAGGAAGGCCTTAAATCAAACACTGTCTCCCTATGAGCCGGAGAATCCAATAATTAAACATCTCAAAAAAACAAAACTATGGGCATTTCCGTTCTCTGACATGGCAGGCGCCGAGTACCTACAGTGGGGGTTCAAAAGTATTTGGACACCGCTTTCCATTTTGGTCTATTCTGCCCCTATAGAAACTTGTATTTCGTTGGCTCTCCCTTTTAATATCATGCCGCTCATAGATCTGAGCATTAATAGTAGGTATATGCTCCTTAGATTACGCATCTGGATGGATGTTGGATTACATTCAAATTGTGTTGTGTATGCACCCATGGGTGGGCAGGATAGTTAGAAATGGAAAGCGGTGATTACAGCGGGAAAATGGGGGGTCCGAATACTTTTGAACCCCCACTGTACTGAAGACGCTCCGGTTGACCAATCATAGACCTTCAGCTGTCGGATCCGACAGATACGAACCATCTCCGGGCTCCACCATCTTGAAGGCTTTCACAACATCCCTGGCCGTCACAGGTAGTTATTCTGGAACTAACAGAGCGGGCAGTAAATACAATGAGCATATTTACACCGTTTAAACAGGTGAGGAGCGTGGTCGATGTTACGTTCTTTGAAAACAAGTCCAAGAACCAAAGGACAAAATAGTTAGCAGCCTGTTTACCACGAGTAACTCTCAAGTAGAGCCACGAAAAATGTCGGCCTGCTTTTTCGCCTCGGATAAGTACTAACCGTCGGGCTGTGGCAGGCATCCTCAAAGCCACCAAATTTACCCACAAACAGTGGGGACAGGACATCCACACGTGAAAGGGGCGGACCCGGATGTCCCATTGACCCGGATTATAAAGACACTGCCTTCCTCTTCCTATTCATCGACCCATACCTACCATTATGAAGCTTATCGGTTTATGTGACCTCGTCCTCGTGTAAGTATCTCACATATGCCAGATATCCTCCCATCTGTTCGACTCAAGTCTGATCACCAGTTAGCAAAACATGATCATCACACGCGGAATCTCCCTTGTCAACTTCGCAGTCGCCTCCTCGGCGCTCGCGTTCCAGGTCTTCGTTCTCTATCCGTGGCATAATCAGTTAGATGCCGAGTTCAAGGCGCTGAAGGAGGAACATATTCGAGTGCTGAACCGCATGAGTCAGAGGACAATGTCTCAGTGACGAAGCGTGGAGATGGTCAATTGATGGCCAGGGCCCAATCCAGACACGACGGCGGTACGATAGACGGAGGATAAAAACGGTATAGACCTGGTATTCTTCAATTCAGGTTGGCGTTACGAAAGTGGGGAAGAGGGATGATACAAAGAATTCGAAGGTGGTGTCTGCGAGGTGAGGTCGCTCTGAGAGTACCGATGTCCAGTCTACCTCTTGACAGTATGGCTCTGGAATGAGACTATGCTATTGGAGTATTGTGGCACTAGGATTGTTCAAGCACGCTAGTGTATCGGCTTTGATCAGTATCGATACCTCTGGAAGAACGTCCCAAACATAGCAGCTGAAGCCAAACATATCTTCAAACTCAATCATATTTGGCTCTATAGGCTGTAGTGTGGGCTGTGGTTTCGGGCAGGGTGGTTGGTTCAAGGCTAGCGGTGCTCGTCCCGATGCAAACGGCGCGGGTTGCGCTCTCCTCTAGATTGGCATAAAGCGCTGTACCACAATTCCCCATAAGCCAAGAGTTCCATGCAAGGAGCTCAGATATAGTAATCTCGTAGGCTGAGGCAAAATCATCACATCCAAATTCTGTCCAGAAGGTATGAGCAACGAAGTCCAATGTACTAACCATACACTTTGGCAGGTCAACAAGATTGGGTAGTGCGCGGACGGCCTACCTTATAAGCGTCATCTAACATGACATAGCTGAAACAGTTGCAGTTCGAGGCTGTTCCGGCGT
Source organism: Aspergillus fischeri NRRL 181 (assembly GCF_000149645.3). NCBI lineage: Eukaryota > Fungi > Ascomycota > Eurotiomycetes > Eurotiales > Aspergillaceae > Aspergillus > Aspergillus fischeri. The sequence goes on along the minus strand of NW_001509761.1, from coordinate 460,092 downwards.
TCATTCCCGGATAACAGTAGGTCGTGATATCGTCCGAGGGTGCTATATCTATTAGACATGGTGTCTCATGGTCCAAGCTCCTTTGTTCAAAGCTCACCTGTACTATTTTCGTACTGCAGAACGCAGTAACTGTTGCGATGACAAAGTACAAGTGCTGATGTTTCTATCGCGGCTCGGGTTGCAGGCGAATAGTTGGTCGGTTGAGATCCTGTATTGGTTGGCAAAATGACGGCAGAGCTCGGTATACTTGCCGGGGTTTTTGTACAGGTAGCATCCCAGAATCGTGCCCGGGGCAGTTGGTAGCAGCGGCGGAGCGGTGTATATGTAGCCAGGGTCACGAGTCCTTGTGGGATTCAGAAGCTAGTATTCATAAATTCTTAGTACGTAGCACGAAAGGAGATTATGTCGAGACTTACCACAGACCATGGGGTACAGTTGGGACTGCCTGCTTTCATCCGTAACATTAGTCCCAGCAGGCATGACACCTGTGTCTCCAGTTCCTGCTTTGACGGAAGCGGTGCCGGTTGGGGTGTCTAGGAAATCACCAAGAGGGCTGACAACAAAGAGTCAGCATTCCAGCATGGAATTTCTGCTCCAGATCGTAAATGAGATAGCAAATTACTCAATTGAGGATTGGCTTACTTTGAAGACACAATGGGTAGAACAGGCGGACAAGTGACATTGGTGGCAACTAAGAGCAACACTTGCGAGAATGGGGTTATTATATCCGGCCCCAACTTCTCAGGCAGCAAAAATCGAGAACGAAAATTCGGACGATTAACCGTCCAACTCTAGGCGCGAATTAACTATTTCAGATTCACAGTCTTCATAGGGACAGATTTTTGACCAATCCCGATGGCAGAGTCAAGATACTTGCGGCGCAGTACCAGGTTTGGATATCTGGTTTTGAGACTAGGGCTGGGTAGATGAACTTAAGCATGCATTCTCGAACTGTCTTCATCTGCCTTCATTAAATGCAAGTATTCTGGCACAAACTTTGCTCACACAAGGGAGGACGAAGTCTAGCTGTTGATTACCATGATGTGTCTGATTCTGGCCCTCATTACGCATGGCAAAAGAAAAAGGAGAACGTTAAGCATAGGTGTGTATCATTTAGAACCTTTTCCAGGCACAGAGGCTATTTGTACTTCAACAATAAGATAATGAGCACGCACAACTGTGCAATAACTGCCATCAGATAAGCATATGAAAACCAGCTGCCCTAGCGCACAACTATGTTATTATGTATGGGTAGTGCTTGGATTCAGTTGCGTCAGTGTGAAATATAATCCTTCGATTGAGGCCCAAGTCATGTTCTGGTGGCCGCTCGGTGTCGGGTACATAATTTGATTTGCTGCTAATCGAGTTACTTCAACTCCATCGATGATTGAAAGATTGCCTGAGAACAATAGGCTAGTTCCGCAGACGGTAAATACAAGACGACGATCTCCACATGCAGCGTCAAGAAGGACTCAGTACTCATATTCTATATGAGGTCGCCAGAGTCCCACTGCTGCCTACCTTGGGACAGAATACGCGTATAAGCGGGCATATCACGGAGCTAGTACAAGATGGATGAAATCATCTCTCACGGCAGAACGACTTACTCTTCAGTATAAAACCTAGTTAAGCTCTTTGCCAGCCATATTTATGAAGTTACACCCTTCTTGACTGCATTGTCTTCGATCACCCATACAATTCACTGGCGTATAGCCTCCGAAGGAGCAGTACTCAACCTATCAAGAACCCAGTTCAGAGAGATACAATGACTGAACTGCAATCATATAAAGGCTACTACCTTTGGCATTACGTTCCCTCTAAGGCCGCTGCAGTAATATTTGCCCTTCTCTTCTTGGCCGCTACTCTCTACCACGTCTGGAAGATATGGAGAATGAAGACCTACTTCTGCATTTGTTTCGCCCTCGGAGGTTTCTGTAAGTATTATCAGTTATGCTTATGTTATCCTAGTCGCTCGATCCTAATCTAACTCTCTCAGTTGAATTCGTTGGTTACTGCGCGCGAGCATCCGCCCACGACAAGACCGGCCGAATGATGCCGTACTGCATCCAAAGCGTATTCATCTTACTGGGACCTGCGCTTTTTGCCGCAACAATCTACATGGTCCTGGGTCGTATCATTCGCGCAGTCAGAGGAGAGCAATACTCGCTTATCCGCATCAACTGGCTCACAAAGGTGTTTGTTACCGGAGATGTGTTGTCTTTCGTGGTGCAAGGAGGAGCTTCTGGGATGATGGTGCAAAGCTCTCTGGCCGATCTAGGGAACAAGATTGTCGTCGGTGGTCTTCTCATTCAGGTTATCATGTTCGGCTTTTTCCTTATCACAGCGATCGTCTTCCAGACTCGGATGCGGCGACACCCAAGAGGCCTGTCCACCTCTGTTGATATCCCCTGGAAGTCTCACTTGCGTACCCTGCACGTTGTGGGTCTCCTCATCATGATTCGGTCAGTGTTCCGCGTGGCTGAATTCGTTATGGGAAACGATGGTTACCTATTGAAACACGAGTGGACGTTGTATGTGTTTGATGCAGCCTTGATGTGGATTGTAATGGTCGTGTTCGGGTACAACTATCCCGGAGATATTAGCGCTTTCCTACAATCTCTGGAAAGCGTCGGTCTTTGCGATATAGATCCGAAGCCCTAATTTTCTCTATCATTTTCTTGTCTTTTCTTCGAAGTTTATCTCCTCAACCGGTGCAGGCTGGCCCTAGTCTGTGGGGTCTCAGATAGTCATAGATAACAAATTTGTAGAATTGTTCAGGCGTTGCTGCCTTGATCAACATCTGCTTACTGCGTCAATCGCCATAACTAGGCTTGCACGCTGATCTGCGAAGATGAAGATATAGAGGTACATTAGAGGGACGAAATCCCTGAAAGGCAGCAAAGATTTCAGAAACTGACAGCTTAATGTAATGTATGAAATTGGCCGTAAGGTAGGTGGATATGCAGTCATTCATAATAGAAACAGATTCTCTTGGGCGGGAGTGGAATACATCTTGCCCATCTCCATCAGGCTAGGCTGTGCAATAACCCACACTTGGTCAGTGCATACGCGGGTCCAGTCTGGGTCATCCGGGTAGTATACTGTATACTATACATAGGAGCCTGAACTTGAGGACTAGATATGAGCGGACAGGATGGCCCAGAGAATGGACGATGTTCTCTATCACTGCCGTGCATAGGTGCCCTGGGAATTTAGCCTTGCAGCGAAATCGCCCATGGTAAGTCCGCATTGGCAATGATCGCCATCCGCTAACTGACTGGCTTCTGTCTGATCTCGTTAGGTCCGATCGTAACTTGCAGGAATCAGTTTTAGGCCACCTGCATGGGATTAGTTGTCGAAAAGTATAGCCATCAATACAGAGTCGAATTTAGCGCCTGAAAGCACATCATACGCTTGTCATCCTGCTAGAGAGAATGATCTGTGCATAATTGGAACCGCCCTCTATGTGCCGGCGTAGCAATCCACAGTGGTTTGGGAAATACATCCAATCTTACCTTTTGCCAAACCTATCTCTGGCCGACTGTATGGATAGTTATGGATGATTGCTCAATCAAGTGCATCTCAGCGAGTCAGCAGGTGGCCGCATAGGCTTGTTGTCTCACATCCCAAAGGCTTGACAGGGCTATGCTATAGCGCCACAAACCTTATGTAGACTATTTATAACCAGTAATGGCCGCGCTATTTGCTAGCCCCTGACTGCAGTTGCAGTAAGACTGCCTAATTTTCTGGGATACTACCCTGCAATTTCCCTCATTGCCGAGGTCCTTTATTGACTCACGTAACGTTGCAAGGCTTCTTGAATGGATATAGGTTGTGGAGCGTCTCTAACTCCCCTTGCGTAGTTTTGGGCAGCCCAGGGAGGGTATGCATCTACCCTCATCAGCCTACTGGACGCAGGGGTTGATCTTTATGCACCCTCGAGATGATGTCCAGAGCAAAAACACACACTTACTCACCATCCGCTCATAACTGCCATATGGTACGGTCACTTACACATTGTCGAGCTCCTTTTGGACCTAGGTGGCATGAGTGAGAGGATAAAGGAGGAAGATTACGAGTTGCCGCTGAATCGGGCCATATGGCACGGTCATATCGCGATATTACAATTTTTTCTGCAGAGAGGGGTGAACCCTGGAAGACCCGTAGAATGGACCCAGCTCTGGTTGCCGCGGTGCGTCGTGGCTATCCAGACGTTATTAAGCTCCTGCTGAGGGATGCTGAACGTCGACAACTTCTCGACGCTGCTCAGCGGCTTCAGGAGCTCGGGAACGCACTCTGGGTCGCTGCCCACCATGGCAACGACGAGCTAATTCACTTGCTGTTGGCGGAAGGTGCTGATGTGAATTTCCGGTGGGATGGCACAACCTCGCTAGATAGCGCAGTGATCAATGATCATTACTCCATGGCCAAGATTCTCCTTCAAGCTGGCGCCGATCCGAAGATGGCAGATTGCAATGGCATAGGACCCCTCTCGCGGGCTGCGAAGCCAAGTGAAGCCATCTGGTTGGGACAGAGCACTGGGCGGTACCCAAGCCCTCGGAACCCCAGCCACCTAGTGGTTCCATATCCGCAAGTTGTTAGAGATAAATTGGTGGCTATGACTCGTCTTCTTCTTGATTATGGTGCAGATGCTGCTGGGCTTGATGGTGCTACAGCACTGAAATTCTCAAGCACTATCCAAAACTAGGATAGACAATATATTTTGATGGTTGCCTGTGTGCAGAGCACTGTTAGCTTCGCTTAGTCCGGTGATACATTTCTTACATCACCTGTTGGCAGGATAACACCATTTAAATATGTTGCAAACTTTTCCTATTATCTCTTTCTTTTTTATACAGAGCCTATATGGACGAACATCGGGTGAGACTTATATAATTAGCTAGCTTATGTAGCAAAGAACGCCAATCGTATTTCAACAACTGGGCTTGTGGTTTAGTGGTATAATACCCCCTTAGCATGGGGGTGGTCCGGGGTTCGATTCCCCGCGAGTCCATTTTTTGAAATTTTTTCTCTACTACAACACCACGATATCCCCGCTCGGGTTAGGATGTTCCTAAGTCCTGTTCCCCTCCCTATCTTTCCGACTTTTGGTCTTCCTTATTTCAGTGCGACAAGCACTTTCCAAAGCAGACATGACAGAGGAGCGAAGACACATATCGTGATTCAAGGAGAAGTAGGACCAGTGGAGGGACACGGAGTTGAAGAGATTTGGTTCACGGCTTGTAGATCTGAGTGTTTATCAACACTTTAGGAAGATCAGGCTGATAGTCTTGTTTCAGGCGCCCGGGATCATAGGTACCCTTGTCATGCATTTTGCGGTAAGGGCAATGATGACTTTCATACTCATTACATTTCAAGTTGAGAAGAGAAATCCAGGATACTGGACAATTTTATTGACTCTGGCTCATAGACATTATGAGACAGAGTATCTACTGGCTTTCCATGACGTAGTTTGTAGTAACTGCGCCACTCCAGCTGCACGATATTAATGTGTTCAGTGGGCCAAGGAGATAAGTATCGAGTCAGATCATTGATTGGTCTTGTCTAACGTCTGCGCGACATGTAGATTGCTGTTCCTTAGGCCAGATGCACACGGCAACCTTTGTTGGCACTGATGATTCATCAGATAGAAAGCCTTGAGAAAATCATCCGGTGGAACATTGTCCAAGGCAATTCTATCCGCATCCCCGCAACAACACTCGTCTGGCCTTTGGCCCTGACGTATCTATGCCTCCGTGGATGTCGTGGCCGTGGGTTGAAGCAGGTGTCTAATGGGCCAAGCAATGCATTGCCCCAAATCGCATTATGACCTGCATAAGGGTCTAGATCGGAAAATGGGGCTCTTATTATCAGGCCGAAGAGCGCTCTACTTTATGTATCTGGCATGTGTAAGAGTTTTTTTGGCCATAGCGGGTGAGGCGGTTCTTGAATGGTAACATGGCCGCGTGAGCGAGACAGTGCCATCAACAGCGACTGTCTCGCAAGTACAATAATAAGTATGAAACTAAGAAGAACGAGGCAAATAGCACAGGAACAATCAATAAATACCGTTTCGGTGCACAAATACTAATGTAACAGTACATCGAATGCATAAGCTAGCGGCAAGACCCTACATAAGCTGACGTCCCCGTCGTAGACAGATGAGCAGCTATAGGAGTTCCAAGCTTCTAAAGGAGCTGAATATGTAGTCGCAGTCACGGTTACTACCTAACTAATCTCACATGATTATGCACTGCCTCGGAACATATGGCTTCATGCTTTCCCGATACGCTTCTGGTGATGTCATGCTTTCAAAGACTGGAAAGAAAAGTTAGCCAAGCCAAAAGACAGGGCCCTAGTAACTGCCGCGAAGATTCGATATAACTCACATTGCCTTTTCGCTTGTTTACTCTCAGCCGTGTCGTGCCACAGTCTCAATAGCCATGCAGCAACCAATGCATCCCTCAACTCCTGCGGCATACTCCTCGTAATGGATAATTTATATCTGTCATTCTCTTTTTCTTCAATAGCGACCTGTCTGCCATTGGAGTCGCTCCACTTATAGCAATTGCGACCGACCTTCCAATCTGAGTAGATATCAAACAATAGGACTTGTTGGGTGCCCTCGTCGAACAATGGCTTATCCGAAGCGGTTTTGTGGGGGCTTAACATCGCTTTGAAGGATGTCCTTTGCAACCGTGCTTCGGATGTCTCGAGGCGAATATTGCCCACCATCTCGGGTGCTGCAGAAGTGATGTAATACTTAGCAGGTATGTCGGACCGGTATTGCGCATTCACAGGGTGTGCGAGGTAGAAAAGATGCCGCTTTTGCCGCGTGCCAGCAGTGACGCCATCGATCTCAGATACATCGTGCTCGACTCTTTCGAGTGTCACGGACGAGTCCTTATTTGAGATTGACGTGATGTCACTGTTCAGTTGGTAAAGCGGGGTTGGAGTTGCAGCCTCAGTGAGGACAGATTGACCTGATAAGAAGAGGACGGCGGGCTCAACGAGTTTTCCGCCAGGTTTCTCGTATGAGTCAGAGTCCGAATCCATTGTTAACAACCCGGTATGTGATTGTTCGACGATAAATGTGCAATGTATGTCCAGCAATAGATATGGAGAGTTGTAAGTGGTAGGTATGGTCTGTAGTTTCAAGTTCTCTTAGACTCATTGAGTGGACGGGGGATAGACCGCTCGTGGTCAAGAATGGGGCCCTGGGGCTCAGGGCCCCACCAGGCTGCCTCGATAACTTTAGTTACATCAGCGGTTGTTTTGGCCCCGCCCGTACCTGTTCCGTTATCGTCGCATCCTGCATAATGGCAGGCCACCTGTGACCTGCCTTAACAGTCTATAGGTATAAAGTAAATTGTATGAGGCATTTTCCCTTTTCCTTTTTCTTTTTCTTGTTTTTATCGCTCCTCGTATGAGGATTTACTGAGACACTGAAACAGGGAGACTGCGAAACATGAGTAGATTAGGCCAAGCTGGCAATACCTAATCTCATTCTTCAGTGGAGCTGTTCGGCGGGTGTGGCTGTGAGCCCCGGGGCCCGGGCGCTCGCCAAGTAGATGCAAATCAAGGTTCTGCCGCCCCCAGGACGCCCCAATCCTTGGCTCGGACGTCCCCAGCCGCCAGGCCCATAGAATCGGATTATCATTAGGATGTAATTCCAAATAGCCGGAAGTCTAATATCGCCATTTAGCTAATACGTATCCTTCCTATCTTACGATTCAACAGGATCTATTCCCAAGCGTCATCAAGCCATCAATACCAATGTAGATACAATTAGCGCATTGATAAAGCCCATAGCTAGAATTCAGACAGTGGAGCAACAGGATGAATTGTTACATCATTAGTACTGGACAGACCAATAATTTGCATGCTAGGAGGAAGCTAGACCGTTCCATACTGGATGTTCCAGAGCTGGCCGTCTCTCGCTACTATAGAGATGTTTGCCACGTCGCAATACCCCGCTGGGTCACAACGTAGGATATGACCAAATGTGGTTCCCCTTCATTAGGATTTTGATTAACTTCTTTAGGTTAAAGGGGTCTGGTCCTTTAGAGAGGTAGGCTGACCCGTAATACATCCTCTTCTGCATTGCCACCCTATAGTATATTAGATTGCCCATGCTGTTTGCAGGAAGCATTCAGCCTAGTGTCAAACCCTAGGATCCGCCTAAGCTGCGCGACCTGCTAGTTGTTACGACACCAACACAGCCGCATTAGTGTAAGGCAGATGTGACGGGCACAATTGAGAGAATCATCGACTACCAATCGATCCTGAAGGGTTCACTGAGCGATCCCGGGAAGCGCTTATCTCGAACGGACCTTTTACAGAAAAACCACACAGTAGGCGTTATCATAACAGTATTGTTCTATGGATCAATTATGCGTCTTTCAGCTTCCCGAGCCGCTTTTCCCACAGGAGCTCATTCCAACACGCTCGCCTGCTGCGATTAGCGTATCACTCCGCAGTTTAAGACATCCTGCGTTCCTTGAGCTAGGGTATGGGGCTGTTAATCCATATATGTCTATCCCCCTTTGCAATGATTAAAGTATATGCACGTCTGGGCATCCCGCAGGAGGAACGTGTTGGATCATGGCGCGATTCAGCAGTAGAGTTAGTTTAGTTATATCGGGGACGCTGTAAGACAGTAGACCTACGCTAACAAAGAGCGAGCAAGAACCAACACCATTTCCGATCTAGACCTTTACATAGGATCATACAGCAACCTCTTTAGGGCAATGCCTTACTTGGCTCCTATCGAGTACCTGCTTCAGAATCTGTCAGCTCATGCTTCAGCTGCTATACTCATGAGCACCAACATTGACACTATCAGCTTCATGCTCTGGTTGGACTATGAGCATTCCTTGATCAGAAGACTATGCGGTATATAAAACGTATGGCCCTGTTGTAGGTTTCTCTGAAATGGATATCAAAGCACCTGTCTACCCTCACCTCTGTCTGCTTCTTCTCCTCTCGTCATCACAACAAGACGCAAAACTCACAACGAATTCCCAAACTAAATCTCAAGCTCTTCCATTCAAACTTATGTCTCCCTTGTCCCTCAAGGCCATCGGCGGCGCCGCAGCCATCTACCTGGTGGGCCGGCAGGTCCAGTGCCCGTTCGTTGCCATTCCTCTTATGGTGACGCAATTGCCATGACCGTCGCCCAAGTCGGTTCCGCTGCAACCAGTTTTACTGGTGCCAAACTTGCCAGGCATTTCGGCAACAGGTTCGACGAGTGTGACGCCATCGTTGCCGCCCCAGCACCCCCCTGGAGTGCCTCAGTACAACTTCGACATGTGCGTTGGGGCCTTGATGAACCCAGCCGTCACGATTACGATTACCGGTCCTGTTGAGAACAATGGTGAGCGGATAGCAATAACAATAACACCAACTTTGAATCTAGTTGACCCTTCTCAGGTGCTCGAATTCACGGCCTGCCTTCTGTCTACATGGTTCTTGGAACCGTCATCGACGGCGAACCGGCCGGTGGTCCAGTGCCGACTCCCTGTGGCTCTGCGTGCCTTCTGTACAACAACCTCAACGCGGGTGATTATGGAAAGATGCAGGATATTCTCACCAGAGTGAAGAATCTGTAGAGATTCAAGGCACCTTTTGCGGAGGTTGTGCTCGTCAAGCTGAGATGTTGGGGTCTTTTGTCATTTTTAAGCTTGATTTTGTGTTGTTAATGGTTTCACTGGAGGAGGTTGAGGGCTTGGAGGCTGAATCAAGGTTTCTCTGATTACAAACAGAATAAAAACTGGCCCTCCACACAGACACATGACCTGCTGGTCCCCATTAGGATAGGATATGTCTCTTTACTTGCCGAAGAGAATGCTCGGGGTTACTACTGTTGCGTATACATGCCTAAGGATGAAACCGTAAGATTGCTAGTGATTGGTCGCGATCAACCCAGTTGTCCATTTAGTAACGTACAGGGCGCTCTGAAGTGGATTCATCATTGATGCATAACATTTCCTGAGGCTTAGTGCCAAAAATGATCAGTCCATAAGTTATATAAGCCTAATTCTTTCCTGAGCGAACCATACAGCTGAGCTTTCAGCCCCAGGCTAACAAGCCAGGCGGGATTCAACAATGTAAGCAATAGGCCTTCAAAATTATTTGTCTGAAACAATGGAATGCAATATCGAGCTCCAGCGTAGCTGATTCCTCCCTCAACCAAGCGATAGCATGATAATCAGTAATTACTCAGGTATTCCTTCAAAGCTTTCCGTTTCGAGTAGCGCTTTTCGGAATGCCCCACTGCGAAATATCCTCATCCGTCCGGCCATCGACTGCCAGCTCCGCTAGCACACGACCAAAAGCAGGGGCGAACTTGAATGCATGGGCAGCACCCAAGCCAACAATGATATCGGGGTAATTTTCCAACGGGCTGATGATGAAACGTCGATCAGGCGTGATCGTATACTGACAAGTAATCGTGCGCAGCGGTTGGCGATCCTTGTCGGGGATGAAGCCATTCATAAAGGAGGTCAGCTGCTCAAGCAGTTGCGGCGAGTGGACAAACGTGCGTTGCTCCGGCGTCATGAGATTGTTGGAATAATCTCGGCCAGCCTTGATCGTCGGCTCGCCGTAGCACGGGAATCCGTAGAAGCAGCTGGCCCCGTGCCAGATCCAGACGGGGAATCGGTTTGGCTCGAATGTACCTGCGTCGGTGGGCTTGAAGTATGTTACTTGTTCCTGCATCACGGAAACGGGGATGTGTACGCAAAGCGGAGCGAGGAGTTTATTGATCCATGCGTCTGTTGCAAGGATCACCTTGCCTGCGTGGAATCGTCCCTTGGGGGTCTCGATTATGACACCGCCGGAGGCCTGGGGAGTAAGGCGTTCCACTGGGGTGTTGTCCTTCAGAATGGCGCCGTGGGAACGCGCCAGAGACTGCAGGGTGCTGACGGTCTTCGCAGCATGGGCGATACCCGAGTCGGCTGTGTACACTGTAGACACGCTGTGGGGAATATTGAACTGAGGCCATCGCCTCTTCACCTCCTGGGCGTCGAGCAGCTCATACGGAACGTTGTGAGTATCCAGACTTCTTGCAAAGTCGCTCGCTGATGTCGGTGAATCCGGAGCGAAGAAGACCACACCGCCGGTGGTCGTCAACATCTCGTAGCCGGTAATCTTCTCAAGCTCGGCCCAGTCCTTGTAGGCTGATTTGGCCAGGGCCACATATTCGGGTGCAAAATTCGAGGTGCGTACAATACGCGAAGTATCATGGGAAGCGCCGCGCACATGGCCCAGCTCGAACTGCTCGAATGCAATCACTTTGGCGCCTTTTTTGGCAGCATAGTACGCCGCTCCGCTTCCAAGGACGCCGAGTCCGACAACTGCGACGTCAAAATGTTCCATTTTTTGTGTCTCTGTTACGAAGATAAGTAATGACACCTGTGCATCGTGACTTGCCGTGACTTTATGGGCTACATGATCCCCTCTTTACCACAAATGCCTGCATATCGGCCCGTCCACGTGACTCAGCTACTGCAGAGATGGATTAAATCCTCTTTGATTATTAGATGAAGTAACCGATGATAGGAATAAACGAATTAGATGCACAGCGGAAGTGAATGGGTACAGATCTTGGTTACTTGCAGTGGGCGTTGAACCCGTTCCCCGTCATAGATACGATCAGATGATCGGGCAGTTCTCCGCTACCCGCTCTCCCCCCGATCACTTGATCGGATATCAAAATGACTTCCAATGCGAGCCAAAGGGCTATGGTGTTGAGTTAACTGCTCTTTAGTCCTGGAAGTCTGAAGTAAATAGTACGGAGATCTTAAGAACCGAGTGGCTATCTATTTGTCTGGCTTGTCTCTCAGCTACATAGTTCGTATAACAGCAACCAAATCGATTCAGATGAATAGAGATAATCTATCTTAGGGAAAGTCCCGCAATAGCGACTGCAGTCCTTGCAGAAAATCAGCCTTTAAATCATCAAACTCTTCAATCCCGCAACTGATCCGTAACAATCTGTGGTCGCAGCGCGCATCACTCATCGCCCGCCACTCCATCAGACTTTCAACCCCTCCAAGACTAGTTGCGTGCTGAAAGATGAACATTCTGCTGGGCAGTCGGCGCGCATGCTCCGGGTTCTTCGTCCAAACAGCAAAAACAGGCCCAAACCCTCCCGGCATCTGCTTCTGCAGCCAGCCGTTCTTCAAGTCATCTTCCTGGAGCGAAACGTGTTGGACATGGCTCAGAACCTTTGCAATAGGAGACGTTTCGTCCTGCAGCTGCTCATGTAACCACCTAGCCAGCCTTTCTGCCGTTTGAGCTTGTCTCGTCACGCGGAGCTGCATGGTGCGAGCAGACCGGATCCCCAACCAGCCCTCGAAGCTCCCCATGACACTACCATGTATTGGTGATCCGTACGGAGCGTTTTCAACCATCCCTCCTTAACTCGGTTGGGGTGGATAACCAAGATCCCGCAAAGCATATCGGAATGGCCGCCCACGTACTTCGTTCCACTGTGCATCACAATGTCAGTTCCAAACTCCAAGGGGTTCTGCAGCGGGGGCGGAGCAAAGGTCGAGTCCACAGTCAAGTAGGCCCCCTTCTCGCTCGCTTTGGCACGGTAGTAGGCTAGATTGCGCGCCTCGCCGGTAGGGTTGAGTGGCATTTCGACGTGGATGATATCCCCCGGGCCGGCTTGATCGATCTGCGTCAGATCCAGTTTTTGGATGCCTGTCAGTCTGTGGATAATGTCCACAACACTATGGCATCCATGGTATCCGTCTCCAATGAAGATCCGCTTTGGGTTGAGGAGGATGAGCATGGCGTGAAAAGCTGAGAGTTCCGTCGAGTACGTGATTACTTCACCGCCTATGAGGCTGCGCAGCAAGACCTCCAGGCGATTGGAATTGGGTGCTGTGTAGCGGGAATATATGTGGGAATCAAAAGGCGCATTTGGCTGCCGGTCTCGTTAGGGTGGAAAAACAGATGAAAATAGACAAAGCTCTTACATCCTTATTCTCCTCGGGCACCAGCTCATCTGGATCGCGTGCATAGCGGAAGTTCACCGCGGTATGCATGCCAGGGGCAATGGCACGGTGAGGACTGACGAAGTCATCGGCATGAATGGCTCTTGTGGCCATGTGAAAACCGGGCAGTGCATTGTTCAGAGCCTCTGCTGTCAGAATAAATTTTGAGGGATTCTCGGACACGTTGATGGATCCCATGGTGTAGTGGGCTGTGAACAGGACACGGCAGTAGGGTCTTTGTTGAAGGAAAGTCTGCCGTGTGGGTTTCAAGTAATTTAACTGCTTAAGTGACACACTAACTTTTAGGTACACCTGATCGGAGGGCTCCGTGTTATACGGTCATTAGCAAGCTCAATCGCTGAAGGCTCGAGCCGTAGCAAGTCCCGAGCAGAGAGCTCTCCGCAGGGTTACTGTCCAAAATAGTATCCACTAGCTGTACATATAGATCCAGCACTGCACGACCCCGTAGCTCCAAACATCTTTGGACTTTGCACCAGCCAAGGGGAGGGTCGGCAGCTGACGAACACGCACAGGCCTTTTGGGAGATCAAGAGCTAATTACGCAGCTCGATTGGAGCTCAAAAGCAGGCTGGAGCCTATCGTGTATTGTCGTAGAGAAGTGTACTCCAGGAATCTAAACGATCTGCAACCGAGATGTCCCCCTTATCTCAGGAAGCATTCTTTGAAGGCCAACGGGTACTGCAGGATGGTTTCAATGCATCATACCGTTTATACACACTAACTCTTAACCTTCTCTCCTAGAAGATATGCAGGGAAGCCTAACTCCTAGCCCCGATCCCGTGACCGGAGTCAACGCCGACGGATGAGCTGAACCCATGACCACTATCAGTCTGTAGTCCCATCGAATGCAATGCCTTGTTGACGGATAGTCTGATTTGCGAACACGGCGCACTCTCCGTTGGTTCAATGCCGAGTCAGAGCTACCATTCCGTTTCCATTATTTGGCCGCGTGACCGGGGACCTTGACTGGATTCACGGCACGACATGTGGAAGACATATATATTATGTCATGACTGAGTATGAGAGACCATTTAGTATTGAATTGCCTGCAAAACGTCAGACTATCACCATGGCTGCTACAGTTGCGTCTTGGTTTGGGTATACACCCTCCGTTGCAAGAGACAAAAAGCTCCCAGATGAGCCACCCAAAGCCCTCCCAGCTTCGTGGTACTACTCCCCAGAGATATATCAGTTGGAGCGAAGAGCTATTTTTTCCAAGAAATGGATCTTAGTTACCCACAAGTTGCGCTTCACAAAACCCGGTGACTTCCTTCGGTTTGAGGAAGCTGGATTCTCCTTTGTGTTATGCCTTGACCGAGAAGGTAACTTGAACGGCTTTCACAATATCTGCCGCCATCGTGCATATCCCCTCATCTCCGAACACGAGGGCAACGTCAAGATTCTGTCGTGCAAATATCATGGGTGGTCGTACAGCCTCAATGGAAAGCTAGCCAAAGCTCCCAAGTTTGATGTCGTCCCGGGATTCCAGAAAGAGAATCAGAGCTTGTTCCCCGTGCATGTCCATACTGATGCACTGGGCTTCATTTGGGTCAATCTTGACTCTTCACCGAATCCAGTCCCCTGGGAAGAAGATTTCGACGGTGTCGACCGGCAAGAACGATTCCAGAGGTTCGATTTCACCCAGTACAAGTTTGACCATACATGGCAGATGGCCGGCGACTATAACTGGAAAACACTGGCGGATAACTATAATGAATGCTATCATTGCACTGTTGCGCATCCTGACGTGGCGAAGCTGGCCGATCTTTCATATTACTATACCGTTTCCACACCCGGGCATATTCAGCATTTCTCCCGACCGAAGCCGGATAAGGTGGATGAAGACATACAGAATGCCAGCACTTACTACTTTCCCAATGCCTGCATGACAGTCTCGTGAGTTGCTTCTTTCTTTTACTTTTGGATTCTCAGCAACCTCCTTCGTTGACATCAACTCACCCTAGGCCTCATTTCTTCTACATGATGCGATGCGTCCCGACATCTGCAACATCTTGCTCCATGGAGTACGAGGTCTACCGACACATAGAAGCTTCGGATGAGGACTTTGAATACATTGACTCCTTCTTCAAGAGAGTCCTGGACGAGGACAAACACCTTTGTAACGCTGCACAGAGGAACCTGAATGCTGGTGTGTTTGTAAATGGTCAACTCCACCCTGACCTGGAGAGTGCGCCACTGTTCTTCCAGAATACTGTCAGAACCTTGCTCAGAAGTCACCGAGACGAGGAGGGAAAGATAAACAGGGAGATCTGGCCGGCGCGGCAGCATTCAGCCGGCCAGGCGACCGCAGAAGATGTCGCTTTTTGCTTAGGGGTAGCGTGCTCGGTGGCAGGATCTGCTGATTTGGAATGGTAGCTTCGATTTGTCTAATGTGATCTGATTCGATAGTCTTGGATAACTTGCCTTTGATGGAATGCTTCCAGTGGTGTAAGTCCTATATCCACAGCTCCTTTTGACTATATAGCGACTATATAGCGACCGAGTATATTTCAGAAGCATGCCGTATTTATCTCAGGTGATGCTGCTCTGAAGGATAACCCTCTTCTTTCTTGTACATTACTTTGATCTAAAAAGAGACAACAAATAAGATAATATATATTAAGGCGACCGTATAACATCTACAGAATAGGGGCAGGTCTCACTGTGCTAATAAAATTACGGGGGTCAACTGGAGTACATAGTAGACCTGTTCCACTAATTGGGAGTGCACAAATCATGATGTATCCATACTAGGCCAAACATTGGACATTTCAGTTGTCTACGAAGTTATCCTCCGCGAAGATTTGTCAGAACCAACAAGGACTTCCAACTAGCGAAACACAATCGAGCTTCACCATTTCTCACGGTTCTTAGCGACAAAGTCCTTCCACTGAGTAGGTTTCTCATCAAGTAGAGCGATGGACAGTTCTAAGGATTGACCACTATAGTAGCCTAGATCTTTGGTCCTTACTAATGCTATTTCATCACGGCCATGCCTATAGAGACTTTAGATATCTTCTGGATGCTTTATAGTAATAGCAGCAGCACTATTAGTATTATTATCTTATTAACCATCAGGGCATTCCCTAAGCTACTAATAATAATGATAACCTTTAATTTCACTATTAAAGACGCTCCTAATGCTGATATAGATGGATATCCTGCATATATTACCTCTGATTTAGGCTCCTATATAAGTAAGGAAGACTTACTCAAGCTAAACTTGCAGTAGGTGTTCTATAGCTCTAACTACAACCACCTCTATAGCCTTAAGCAGTGATATAATTCATAGGGATTGTTTCTTGCGCTGACAGCTATTGGCATGGAGGATTGGGAGGTCCAGTGCCTTACTCGTGGAATAATAGTGGGCAGTTGTGTCCTGTTTCTTAGATTGCTTCTATAGATACAATTTTAGTCGTAGAGTGAAAATGTACATTAGAGACAGACCACTGTTTCAGATTGCGTCTTCCCTACAGTGATCCGTCCCAGGCCCACTTGGATGTGAGAAGTAGATTAGCCCTCTCTCCGTAAGGGGCAAAATGCATGGTTTATAAGATTTTGACACCTTTCAAACAATTCACTCTGCTGGTTTAAAACATTACAACTTCAACATGATTCCCTTCAGACAGTGTCTTGCCATAGCGGCCCTGCCGTTGGCTCATACGGCATTGGCACTGAACGATATATCCTCTCGGGCTCAGTCCGCGACCGATCTCTGCGGAGACAATGATTACATCATTCTCGAGAATTCACCATGGATTGTGTACAATATGTTGTACAATGCCGCTCAGATGGTTGGCACGCAATGTACGAATTACGACGGGATGACCACCAGCGACAGCGGCACCAAGGAGGTTCTATGGAGCAGCGTGACAGACATCGACTACGTCGCGAGCACGTAAGGATTTGAACTCCGTGTTGATACAGCGATTAACAAGGCCATGTTATAGGAATAATGTCCCCAAAGGGTACTCCTTTGTCGGTCTGACCCAGAATCTTGAGACGAAACTGTCCGCCATCAGCTCCATCCCCGCCGTCTACAACTGGACGCGTACCAACACCACTGAGTTCAAGGGTGCGATAACATCACTACGGCGTAAATGCGTCTCAGCTGATCATCTGTAGGAAACATTTGCTTCGACTTCATGACCAACGATGTCAAAGGTGACTCGACTTCATCTTCGTCGCGTGAGCTCATGCTATGGCTGCAGTATGAAGGCGGCCAACTGCCCATCGGCTGGACCAATGGGCCAGCTGCCACTATTGACAACCTCTTCGGGACCTCGTGGACGCTGTACGAAGATATCAATACCGACACGGGGATAACAGTCAGCACCCTGATGCCTACTAAGCAATTTGAAGGCTCTTTCTCTGGCGATCTGAAGGACTGGCTGCTCGCTATGGCCGATCTGGGAAGGTTTACCGAGTCGACATATGTCAACGTCGGCAATGCTGGGTATTTATGGCTGTCCTTGTTGTCGCTATATTCACTGACAGATCTTAGGACGGAGTTCTTCTACGGAAATGCCGTGATGAACGCGACCCTCGGGTTGCAGATTAACCTTGCATGAAACATCGGGGCAGGTAGCATTGATACTCCATTTCTGCACTCTGGCCTCGATCTATTGCTATAGTATCCGATCTCTGATACGGATGAGGTAGCAAGAATGACAGCCAAGCCATATCTGGTGACTACAGCTCCTCCTTCACATAGATAAATGCAACAAGATGGCGATAAGGATTCACAAGGTACTGTTCACATATAGAACTTTTAATTGATAAAAAGGTTTCCATTATGCCATGGTCTGCTAGTCATAATGGGCAGGTCCCGGGGTATTTGACATAGAAAAAGACATCCATGGCCAAACACCGCACCATCCAAGCCGAAGTGATTTAATCTTTTCAAATAAGAAGAACAAGTAAGAATAGAAATTCACATCCTTGGCTTACCGCCGGAGAGGGGGTCTATTTCCACTTCTCACAACCTCTTTGTGTTGGCATACCCGATCGTATTATATTCTTGAAGTGATAAAGAGGAGTACACTGCACTACTTTTGGGAAAAGGATTAGCTGCACAGTGATTCCTTCTGTTCCCGGACATTTGACAACAGATCCGACGCTTTCTGTCCTTCCCATATCTTGGCCTCTGCACTAGACAGGACGTCTACCAATTGCCGCGAAAACAGCAAATGGACACGTTAGCGCGACTGCTGACAGGGTGTTTCACTCCGGCGTCATCATATGCAGATGATCGCACATCCAGCCGTGTCAGAGTGCTGGGGTGCTCGGGTCCTAGGACTTTTTTCGACCTTTCAGAGCTCGCCAATGCATGGCTTCAGGCTCTCTATACTTGCCCTGACGTGTAAGTACTGAGTCAAGATAGCTGACACTCGTGAGAGGTCTGGATGCTCTAGTTCTAGTACCTTCTCCCTGCCTACTAGAGCTCGCCGATACATGGCTTCACCCTCTTCATACTTGCCTTGATCCTCAAGCACTGAACTAAGGTTGCGCCTGAGGTCATCCTTGGGGTGAGTTGGACGTGGAAAGTTGACATTTAGATTGTTAGAAACTTGATACATGAAGAACAATCATTCCTTTTTACTGCTCTGTATGCCGTGAGATAACTACTAACAACTAATAGATTTGGGACCTGTTTAAACATCATCATTTGTTCGATGGTGGAGGACCCAACAGGGACCATTCGGACGCACATCTTCCACAACGTTACCCACTAGTCGGTGGGTCGCCACATTAGATAATCTGTCGCCATACGCACCGAAGCCTTTGGTGCGTGATGAGTCGGACAAGTCTGATGGCTAGTTGGTGAGGGCTTTTCGCGCTATCACTTGTATTCGTCTCCCTTGTTGCCCCGGGTGCAGGGAATACGCTAGATAACGAGTCATCCTAGTTCTAAAGTAGATAAGTTAATCCAGAGCCAATTTTATAGCTTAGCCATTGTAGCGCACGGTACTATACTAAGCAGTAGGTATACTACCTAGGGAAGCACAAAGTGGAGACCAGCTAAGGGAGATTGCGTGGTATTTCGCGCAACTACATACCCTCAGGAGGGACGCGCGGCTAAGGTGAACTAAGTAGTCTGATTATTCTAAGATTCATGACAAGTAAATAGGTCTCTTTAGTATTAAAGTTGGGTTGGGAGCCTAGAAAAGGAATATAGCTAGATATATTTTGCATAATGTTGGCCTCTATATATACTTAGGATCAACAGATTTGCCCTAGTTATTATTACCAAGATAACCATAGAGAAAGACTGCTGAAGAACTCAAGATGCTCTCAGATAACGAAGATAATGATAATTAAAGGTGATTATTAAACCCTAAACAGCTGGAATCTGCAAGCAAAGATTCTCTAAGGACTGGCGTAAGAAGCAGATTTCCAACACTATTTTACAATACCCACAGAGAGCTTAGACTCTGTAAGGCTCTTAAAAGCATTCCTTAATGATTATGCTGATGCAGATGATGCTACTGCTCAAGAAATATTCTCAACATCTTTCCTTAGCCATGTTCGTGCACACCTCTATGATGATGATGATGATGATGATGATGATTCATCCCTTCCGGAGGAGGTCAGTGTGGATCAGGCCTTGTCAGACCTTGAGTCCCTGCCCAGTTAGAGCATATCAAAAATCTAAAGGCTTAAGGATGTGTTACAGAGTTTTATTAAGAGTATTACAGGCGGAGTTGCACCATTATTGTATGTGGCAGAGTATGGTTTAGAGACTATTATTTAGCTGATCCTTGTAACAGAAACCAGTAATACTAATAAGACCACTGCTAAAATATATAATCTGGAAGAGATATAGCCACTCGATGTGACGCAAAAGGAATGCTTCAAGCCGCAGCATATCTTTCTACTTAGCTGCAATAGCACGAAATATAAAAGAAGGAAAGCATCCTACCTTCTGCAGCATGCAAAGAGGGAAGTTTTACCCTCATTCTACCTGCATCCTAGATAGAGCCACAACATGATGAGTGCTGCTGGAACAAGACGACGTTCAAAACCAGGTAGACCAAGAAAAGTCGACCAAAGACAATCAACCAGATTATCTCCGTCATTAAGGGCGCGAATCTGTGCTCAGGAAGGGAATTTGCCATCAGCTCCGCTGCGAGTCAAGTACATCCTCAAACAATACAGAACCAGTTAGTGAAGGAAGGGTATTGCAAGAGTGCCAGGTGCCACAAGGTGTGGCTCATAAAGGAGGCACAACGCTCACGTCTAGCATTTTCTACGCATCTCACAAACTTCAAATTAGACTGGCGCTCCGTTATTTTTGTCTATGATATACGATTCTCATTATATGCCGACCGGGAGGTCAAGGCTGCGGTCCAAAGAGACCAACGTTATTGTAGTGAATGCCATAGAAAGAGAGAGCAAATTGTGAACGTATGATATTATGCTAGGCACCTGTTAGATACAACCATGAAAAGCTACTCATTTGCTTTCAACGGAAAGAGGATCTGCTTGACTTTACAAAACCAGATGTGCTTGCATTCTGCCGGCCTTTGGAGGCGACAGGTGCTGCTCCCAGCTCGCAGGCCCTCCTTGAAGATGAGAATCGGTCAAAAAACCTTTGCTAGAAGAGGCTCACTGAGCATCTGCAGAGGACTGGATTTTCCTTGATTCTGTGCCCGCCACCCGCTTCCGATTACAACCTGGCTGAGGACGTCTTGTCCTATATGAGCAAAAGTATCCGGAGGCGAACCTATAACAGTTTGGATGATTTGAAAAGCCGTATTGAAGTCGAGTGGGCGAGTATTTCTGTGGGAAAAATAAACAAATTGGTCCTTTCAATGCCTTCGAGGATATGTGATATAATTGTTAGGGGAGGGAGGCCTATGTGAGCTTATTGAACACTAACGGCTGTATCACTGAACATAACGCTCTAGAATGGACGGATCTGGGGAGAGGGCGACGCTATACGCTCAGGCCAGTCGAAATGATAACGAGACAACAGTGATCCGACTGGGGTTCTTGTCAGATACAGTCGTGTTCAACCCGGTCAGGGTAACCCACGCTCGGAGTTGACGATAATAACTGCGTAGCTCATATTCACAATATCTGGTGTGTCACACGCATTGGCTGGATGGTCAATGGGAGATGCGGCACTATTGCGAGACGTCTTACTCTTTGAGCTGTGTTTCCTTGCTGCCGCGGGGGAGACTGCAATATCCAAATGAAAATCTCGAGCGTCTTGAGAGGAATCTTTTCATCGCTAGCGAGAAAGCGTGTGGTCTATCGTCTTTCCTGTCCAGACCATGGTGCTTTTACCCAAGTATTAAATAGTAACCAGTAAATTCCGGGTGCGACCATCGCTGGGGCCAGGATGGGTGATGATAGAACGAGTCGCCATCAATTTCGTCCACTAGTTCCTTTATTGAAGCTGGGTCTAGAGATGGCGCGGAAGAAGAAGAAGATGGGATAGAAGTTATATATTTAAAAAGTAAAAGACCATAAAATATCCGAAGAGCAGCAGGAGAAAGAGATAGTAGATGATGATCAAGTAGGAATCTAACTACCGTGGTGCCAAGGATGACCCTACTTAGTACGAAGGACTCAGTGGTCCCGATCTCAAAACACGCCGCGATTGTATGTATCCTAGGTAGGTAGTAATATCGTGCAAAATTCTATGAGGGCACTTTTCCTTTCCTCTTTCAGCCATTGCCGCTTTAAGAGGGTGAGCCGGGTGAGTCAGGTAATTCACTCACCTCCAAAGGTGATTCGCTCACGCCTTCAAGGTGATTCCCTCACCCATCCATGGTGATTCACTCACCAGATCAACCACTAACACTCACCCTTGACCCCTTATCCTCCATGCCAGTTTTCTAGCTGCTTCACTTAGGCATTAATGATGCATTAACTAGGACACAGGGAGCATGGGGCTCTTGAGAAATCAGGGTCCCTGTGGGCCCCCTAATAAAAGGCGCGAAGTAGTCCTGCCATGCCCTCCTAGACCTTCTCTGTTACTCTTTCATCCTAAGTGACATCTCACACTGCTTTGAAATCTGCTACCTACTCCTTCTCTTAGTTCTGCTGTGAATACTGTATACCCCCATTGTGTTATACTGTATCTCTCTGCTGCAGAAAATGCCTAAAGGAAGATAAAAGGTTAATAGACTGGCTGTTGCCCAAGCCAATAGCTATATTTAAGGAGTAAATTAAGAAAAGGACTAATAATATTATAAGACTTTCTATTCAGATAGATCTAAGGTTCTCTAGGAATGAGTTCTATTAGATTATATTAAGTTAGTGCTGTCTATACTCCTTAAATATATACTTATTCATCTTTCTAAATCTTTATCTCTTAAACACGTAGATGGGCGTCCTAAGAGGATGAAAAGTCCTAAGAAGAGGGCCTTCATGAAGGACAGCCTGTCCTAGATCTAGTGATGATCAAGGATTTTATATAATTTTATATTTTCTTCTTATATGGAATTATCTCTCTGCACCCTATAAAGTCATCTATACTAAATTCTGCTGAGTGGTTCTTTACAGGGTTTATATATCTTACTAAGTCTAGTTTTAATAAGAAGGATACTCAGAATGTTTATAGGGTCTGTGGATTTGCTATTGAAGGACTTCTGTAGATACTGTGATATTGACCAGTATGTATATGACTTCGAAGAAGTCTATTAGGGATGCAGCAACATTCAGTAGTTGTCAGTATTTATACATAGTTAGTTAAGACCTTACATTCCTTCTTAGCTTAGGTTGAAATATAAAAGGAGACTGGAACCTCGAAGTTGGTGGGACATGTATGGGGCGGCCGCTGGCCTACCCCTACCCTCGCATGATTCGAAGGCTCCACGTCCACCGCGAATACGAATATCCCAATACTAACTGTAAAAAAATGGATTTAAAATTACTTATTAAAGAGGACATTATTGAGGATATCAGAAGAGTAAAATATATGTTTATGTACTGTAATCTTATAAATATTCTTATCTTTATATAGACTGATAATAATCCTGTTTTCATCCATCCAAGATACAGGGTTTAGTTAATATTTATGATCCTGATCTACTGCTACTCTGGAGCTTAGATTAATATATTTATACCTAATATATTAAAGAAAGATAAGTGTGGGCTCCAATATAAAGTACTCTAAGAGACCTAAAAGCTAAGTTTTGTCTGTTCTAATATACCATAGGACATTGAACTTTATATATATTGTAGAATGGATGGTGAGATTGAACTCTTCTTCTATCTGTCACACCCTGGGATCCGTCTCTGCTGTTCTCTGCTAGTCAACTACTTTGGGAACAGGGTGATATAGTCCCTGGACTATATCTAATACTTGCCTGAGGCCTATCAACCAGATAGCCTGATGATGTAATGATACAATGATCCAACTGAGGAAAGTGAGGATCAAAGACAACCAAAGGTAACACAAGAATAATAATAGTAGAGATAGAAGCAAGGCCTATTAAGTATATATACTTAATAGTAGAGAGTAACTAATAAATTAGACTAGTGAACTTATACTTAAGTAAGATATCTTTATTAAACATGAGGAACTAAAAGTAAGTATGCTAGATATATAGTAATAAGTATCCTTATATATCTATAGTTCCTCTAGGTAATAGTGGTGATATATGGTATAATAGTAGAATAGTAGATGATTATAATACCCTCCTATCATTAATCCTATATACCTATCTACCACATCACATGATAATGGTTTGTAGGAAAATATGTTCAGTCATGCCCTACTATATGGTTTTTCTATGAAAGTCTGTCTAGATTAAGCATTTATCTAGATTACTCAGTGATTATTTTAGGATTGATTAGTGACTGATAATGTTAGACGCGAAGAACATGTACGTAGCAAACTGCAGGTGGTCACGTGGGTAGCACGTGACCCACGGAGATATCATCTCTGCTGAGGTGCGAGAGATGCTCGCACCTCAGCGATTAGTTCAACTACAAAGGCATTGCTACTACCACGCTATCTACCACTCAATAGAGAGCATCTCATAGATGCTCTCACAGATAATCCCTGTCAATTCTGCCTGTCACATCCACCTTGCACTAGCACGGCTGTGTTGGTGTTGTAACACTATCTTAGTGAGAGATGGGTTAAAAATAATGATAATCCTAAGAATACAGTATATATTACTAGTAACTATTATGACACCAACACAGCCGCGCTAGTGCAAGGCAGATGTGACAGGTAGAATTAACAGGGATCATTAGTCACTAATTAATCCCTGGGAGAAGCATCAATCGCTTCAAGATATCACGTGGAACGCCCTGGTATGTTGAGATCCATTGTGTCCGCTCCAGCCATGGGCGAGTTCCTTCATAGATGTCTCGCCCCGTATACGTGGCGCTGTCCTGCTGTTGCTGGACTTTATGAAACTGTGCCTCTCGTTGTCGGAGATTGTGTAAAAATGTAACATTAGCGGCGCATGGTGGTTCTTTCAGAGGCCCATTTACAGTATCTCTGTCTAGGCCACTTGAGTCGCCAACGACTATCCAATATGATTGGGTCACAGTTGACTGGGTCCAGGACTGTATGGAGACGGGCCTGTACAGCAGATCCAGATCTAGGCGTGCAGAGGGTCTATCCAGTGTATGAGATCCCCTCAGGTGCCGGCCCATGAGATCCAGACTGGTACTTATATAGGGGCATCGTACACACTGAAATCCAGCACAGACCTGAAGGGCAGGATGAGATGGGGACCCGTTCGGCCGTGGTTTGGCTAAGCTGCCGCTTTTAAAACGGTGATTATGAAGATATTGATCTAGACCATTTCGTTGAGTCTTTGGGATTTGATGTTTCTTCCGGAAATGACTGCTGGCCTGCACGCCTTCAGTAGAGAGATCGCGTACTGGCAAAGGGTGCAAATTGCAACATCTTCACCCCAGTCTAAGTATAAGGGAAGAGAAGGCCATTCCCGCGTGAACACTGGATAGGCTGGAGAAGACTGCATGATAAGACAAAGGCTTGAAATACGTTAACTGAATCAGAATACTGAGATTGAAAGTGTTTTCGCATCTCTCTACTTGCGTTGTGAGCATCTCTACGCGTCGCGTCTAAAGACACGCATTGCTTTTTCTTCGCGACTTCGAATCATAATCTCAATTAGATTTGGCGACTTCCGCTGGCGCAGGCTATGGTCTTAAGGTAGTTAACTTCTCTGCAAGATCTATATCTGAAGCATACAGGAAACATGCTCTCCTAATTACAAAGATTAAAACAGAAAGAGGGGGAGACGGGGAGAGTCGTACATGCGCAAGAGCCGTGGAATGGCGGGACAGGTTGCTGTGGTCCAGCGCATTTTTTACTAAGGGCGCACGGTCAAAAAGCGTGGAATGGGGCCCACTCCCGCGCAACCTTAGACATTAGTTAAGTATTGCAAGAGAAACAGAGCGTACAACGCGATCATATTTACTTTTTATTTTTATTTTTTTTTTTCTTCTCAATAATAGACAATAATATGGCGACGCACCGGGGCCGGGGGACACGGACGAATGAAGGAGGGCAAAAAGCGAATGCGGGTCGGTTCGCGGACGGCCTATTAGGTCCAGGGCAGCCGATGCGACTCTGGTGGCGTCTTCGGGGGGGCGGATCAGGGCCGTGCACAGTGGCAGGTGGCGGAAGCGGTATATCCTTGTAACCGCTGACCTAGTTCTAACATCTGCTGCAGAAGGTCCGCCTGGGCTTCGGTCAGGATATGGGCTAGCCGGATGGGCTGATTTGGCTGGGCCGTGCGATACACAAAGCAGAGAAGGCGTTTCCAGATCCGCCGATATCGCTGGTTGGTGGAGGGCTGGAGATGATAGAAGATCGGCCGATGACTTGGTCGTCGGTAGGCATCGTCAATAAAGCTATTAATACGGGCGAGGTCAAACGCATTGACCCGGTGGTCGGACACCGACCGAATAGCCTGGTCGACAACGGCGTCTAGGCTCTCTGTCCATAGCTGTAATACGGGTTCTTGCACGGGATCGG
The DNA here is from genome assembly GCF_000149645.3 of Aspergillus fischeri NRRL 181. NCBI lineage: Eukaryota > Fungi > Ascomycota > Eurotiomycetes > Eurotiales > Aspergillaceae > Aspergillus > Aspergillus fischeri. Next base: position 434,086 of record NW_001509761.1, on the reverse strand, counting down.
GCATATATGCGAGTGCGGCTAATTCCGTGAAGGTGTAGCCCTGGGTATAGTCACGCCATCGAGTCTTGTCTAACCAAGGGTTGGCCTCACTATAGTCATGAAGGGTGGTGATGACCTGGCTCGACCAAAGGGAGCTCCCTTAGCTCCTTTTCCAGAGCGGATATAGCTCCGGCGCTGTTGAGGCCGGGGATTTGGTTTTGGTGGCCTTTCAAATGTGTGCGTAGATAGGTGGGTGGGACCGCATAAGTGCATAGCTTGCAGATCAATACCCTGTGTTCTGGAAGATATATAAATCGATCCATCTTGGAAACTAATAATGGGACTAAACGTGGTATGTGAGATTCCCTGGCTAGTCAAACTAGTTAGAAGAATGAAGGGCGCGTCTGGGGCTCGCGTGTTTACCCCCCCCCCCTCTAATGGCAGGGTGCGTGGTTGTAAGAAAGTGGAGACGCTGCGGGCCAATAGGGCCGCTAAAAATTCAAGAAGGCCCCCAACTTTTCCGAGGCATTATTGATCAGGGTTCGAGGATTATGAATTTATCAAACCATAGTCACATAGCCTAATAGAAGACTTGCAAGTAGTATCTCCTTTTCTGCAATTTGTCCTATAGTCTTTACTGCGACTCTATACCTTGATACTTGGATTTCGAAAGGTGACTTTTCTATACACCCCTAGAATGATAAATTACAAACAAAACATGCATAAATTATGTAGTAATGGATTTAGCCATGTTTATATTGTTTGCCTATCCGCAAAATATCCAAATCCACATTGCGGATACCATTTACTATCCATATCGTATCGTTGCGGATATGTAGATATCAGATTACATCCATGTCCACGGATATGCGGATTTGGATACGTCGCGGATGTTGCCGCAGCCTAGGTACATGGTACAGAGAAACGAAGTCAATATATCTGTCACACTGAAATCGACCTTTTTATTGAAAAGTACCAGCTAGTCATCGCAGACGCGTGGCTGAGACAACAGGCATGTACTATATATCTCAATGGACGCTTCTCGCACGTAATTTGTCCAGGCAGGAAAACGGGCCATCGGAATGATTGAAACCCTGTCACCGGCTTGGAGTCTTGCTATCCAGCCAACGTTTTGTCTAGATCCTGCACGGCCATATATTTTCGAATGGCGCTGGAACTCCATGCATGCGTGTAAATTTGTCGCCAAGCAATCCTCCTGGCTGTCAAGGACTAGTTTCTTTGGTGGCCTTTCAATCTCAAGTTCAAACCATGTCCAAGAGTTTTCAAAGGTGCCGTGATTCTCGGGATAGGAACTGAATCCTTGGTCGTGGCTCCAAATGATGAATTTGATCTCACGAACGGGGGAATCATGACCCCGGATAGGCTCAGAGGTTAAATATGGTGTCCTTTCTTGACAGTCCTCTTCGGCAAGACTTACAAGGTCCTTCCTGCAAACTCTGGAAAGCAGCCAATATCTGGCAAAATCCAGAATCTGCAAGATAATAGGGCGGGGTAATTCCCCACGCCCACAGCGTTGAAGAATACTGAAAACCTCGAAGATATCTCGTGGCTGCCCTGGTTGATAAAGCTGGTTGTATCGCTGCTCTGCGGTGCCCCAATTCCTATCGGTGGCGCTTCGAGGAGGTAAGGCTTCCTTCTCTAGGAGCAACTGCACTATCTTCTCATGGCCTCGATTGGAAGCAGCCTGGAGAGCATTGCCATATTCACCACCTTGGGCATTGATGTCAGCTCCCTTCTCCAGGAGCAACTGCACTATCTTCTCATCACCATGATAGGAAGCAGCCTGGAGAGCATTACCATAGTAGCCACCTTGGGCATTGACATCGGCTCCCTTGTCCAGGAGCACCTGCACTATCTTCTCATCGCCGTGATAGGAAGCAGCCTGGAGAGGATTGCCATAGTAGCCACCTTGGGCATTGACATCAGCTTCCTTCTCTAGGAGGAACTTCACTATCTTCTCATAGCCTTGAGAGGAAGCAGCATAGAGAGCATTGCCATCTCTACCACCTTGGGCATTGACATTGGCTCCCTTCTCCAGGAGCATCTGCACTATCTTCTCATGCCGTCGATAGGAAGCAGCCTGGAGAGCATTGCCAAAGTAGCCACCTTGGGTATTGACATCAGCTCCCTTCTCCAGTAGCATCTGCACTATCCTCTCATCGCCCTGAAAGGAAGCAGCCTGGAGAGCATTGCCAAAGTAGCCACCTTGGGCATTGACATCGGCTCCCTTCTCCAGTAGCATCTGCACTATCTTCCCATGGCCTCCCCAGGAAGCAGCCTGGAGAGCATTGCCACGGTAGCCACCTTGTGCATTGACATCAGCCCCCTTCTCCAGGAGCATCTGCACTATCTTCTCATGGCCTCGATTGGAAGCAGCCTGGAGAGCATTGCCATATTCACCACCTTGGGCATTGATGTCAGCTCCCTTCTCCAGGAGCAACTGCACTATCTTCTCATCACCATGATAGGAAGCAGCCTGGAGAGCATTACCATAGTAGCCACCTTGGGCATTGACATCGGCTCCCTTGTCCAGGAGCACCTGCACTATCTTCTCATCGCCGTGATAGGAAGCAGCCTGGAGAGGATTGCCATAGTAGCCACCTTGGGCATTGACATCAGCTCCCTTCTCCTGGAGCAACTGCACTATCTTCCCATGGCCTCCCCAGGAAGCAGCATAGAGAGCATTGCCATAGTAGCCACCTTGGGCATTGACAACAGCTCCCTTCTCCAGGAGCAACTGCACTATCTTCTCATTGCCTATCCGGGAAGCAGCCTGGAGAGCATTGCCATAGAACCCACCTTGGGCATTGACATCAGCTTCCTTCTCCAGCAATAACCGTACTGTATATGTGAGACCTCCTGATGACGCGTAGTACAATGGACTTGCCATGTGAAAACGTCGTGGATCTTGGGCCTGTGGTTTATCTGGGTCAAAGAGGTAGCCCCAGGCTGCGTACGCCTCACTTTCATTCAGCAGGAACTGTAAGATGCTTTCCTGAACGTCCTTTCTAGATTCAGCATGTCTTGCATGATCTATCCAATATCGTGCAGAGTATTGCGCCAGAGGAAATCGTACTCTGATTTCCTCCGCAGGGCATTTCCCTCCAAAGTAGAACATATACGCCAGGCAGACTCTTGTAATACATGCCCGTGCACTTATTTCGGTCATGCTGGCTTGAAATACCTTTTCCACGCGCCCGGACGAGAGATATTCTTTGACGGAGAAATGGGCTAATTGAAGCAGCATCACGGCCTCTTCCCTATTGTCATCGTTTTCTCTAGTTGTCAGAGACACCAGACTGGAACAAATCCTAACGATCTCTCCAGGAACAGGCAGTCTTTCCTCGGGGTTGAACTGACAATCCGCGGTAAGGTCGACCACTATTGCATCTACGGCTTCTCCAACCGTCAAGGGTCGTTCCGAGAAAGTTAAAAACTGCAAGATTTTGATCGCGTCTTTTCTGTGTTCCTTCTTTATATTGGTCATGATTCGAGCATATGTTTCGTCTAGTGTCTCAGGAAGTGAAGCGAGCGCTTCGCGAACCTCTCGAAGATGCAGACACTTTTCTAAAACGTCGAGCTGGCATGCAGCCCACCTAAACCTGCAAACGGTGAGCTTTTATCATCCCGATTACGCCAGGACCATGATGCAGTGATTTATCTTACATTCCGTCCGCCTTCTTCCTCAGTTCTGTCTCGATCTCTTCTAGCACGGCAGGCTTCGACCGCCATCTTCGGAATTCGTTATCAGCACGAAGAGTGCCATGTATGTATGCCCCAATATCAGCATCCACAGGACCTTGTTGAATGGGAATGAAGCTTTCTTCGGAAAGCCAGGATTTGAGCTCCGATTCTAGTTCGTCTTCCCTCCGACTTGTGGCAAGGAGATAAATGTTTCTGTGATCGGAAGTCGCCAGCTCTCGCATCCAAGACAGCAAGTCTTTTCTTGTTTGACACTCATCCAGGGCATCTATAACAATTTGAACATTCTGGACATGCTGCACCATTGCCTCCAGTGTTGCACGGAGGGAGTCAGTTGTTGGCTGTTGATCGCCTCCTTCACAGTTTGTGAACAAGGCGTCGAGCTCCCCTCGCGAATCTTTGCACCTGGAGTAAAGCTGCGCAACTAGTGAGCGAACCAGTTGATCAAGTGACTGCTTACGAGTATCACTGAAATCGAAGAAGAAATCCAGGACAAGAGTTGAAGAACAACTTTGGTTCTGGCGGAGGTGATCGATGATTGTCGAGGTGAGAACAGTCTTTCCACAGCCTGGAATTCCGTAGAGCCAGAGGTGCTGACGTGATCCAGACTTCCACTGCTGAAAGAGTTCACTCTCAAGAAACCATAAACCCGTTCCTTCATAATGCATTTTCAGTGCTTTCACGAAGTTCGTTGATGGATCCGGCGGGGACAGCCAGTCTTTGATCTTTCTGAATTGGCTGTCAAGATGTATGCTTTCCACCACAGTCCTCGTGGCTGCTGCTATAGATCGGATTTCGGCCACATTCTCTGCAACTCGTCACTCTTTTGATACCTATTGATGGACCAACACTACTCACCCTTTATGGGTTCCAAGTTGTCCATGACAGCTTGCGGAGTGACTATAAGCAGAAGTTTCTTAGCAAATGCCGCAGCGACAGCAGCTGCATAAGGCTGCCACTTCTTATTCTTGTGCGAGTCCGCATAGTCACAGACGCCCCGGATGACCAGACATGGGAAATCATCCATCAAACCAGCAGCTTCCATCTCGAAGCAAATGACATTATCCCTCTCTGCAAGACGATCACGTTCAAGACCGTCCTTCATCACTGCATTGCCGGAAGCGATGTTGCCGTAATGGATTTTAGGATTTGTGCTCCGCCGTGGAGGCCGGTCAACAATGTCGTCCTTCTTCGCGGCGACAACACACCCCTCACAGGTGCGGTTCTTGTCGATGTGTTTGTAATTTGCACTGAACAAGATGTCCTTGGCCGTCATGGGATAACTCCATTCTTCGTCCGACTCTTCGTCTGACTCTTGATCACGTTGATCACGTTGATCACCTTTGAACGCTTCATTGACTAGCCTGGATATTTCTCGCCCCAGATTGCGTGTTGCTCGTAGGGTAGTTATGGCAGTCCTCAACAATACTGGAGGCTTGTTTAAAGTTCCAAGACGACGAAACCCGTCAATTTCCATCCTGCCCAGGTCGTATTGTATCACGCCCCCCCCTTGTGCAGATGGTAGAGACACAACAAGGTCACCAAGTCGAATGTCGTTCTCTGAACTGGGAACACCGCCTCCGACACCCACCAACACACCGAATCGGAGACTGGGAAACGTAGATTGCATTGATTTAGCAGCAATCGCTGCTCGGTTGGTACCATATTCTGGTAGGCAGGCAATGGTGACGTTATGCCCTCCAATACATCCCAAAATATAGCTGTTTTCATCATGTTTGGGCTGGGTTTTCAGCTGCGCATGTTCATCATCGAGCATTGCACGCGCAGCTATCAGCTCAGAGGGGACTGCACAGATCCAGCCGACTGTGTACTTTTCTGGAGGCAGGCTTACAGCTTCGCTTCGCTTGCTAGCCTTACTCTGCACTTGGGAAGCAGTGTCTGGCTTTGTCGAGGCCATTGCAGTATCTGAAAAATTCTTTGCGAAGGACCGGTGCTGATCTTCGTGCGAGTCGAGTCTCGTCGTAGGAAATGCTGCGAACAATGCTGGAGGCTGGACAACAGCTGGAAAATGTCAGGATTATTTAATTCACATCTTTTGAGTCAGCCTTGCGCTAGCAGTGGGGATAGAGGGCAAAGGCGTTTGTACGGGAATTGTTAGTGGCTGCGAATTGCGGGGATCCCCTGACATGTTGATATTTATTTGCCTGATGTTGCCTAAGAAATGGTCTATCTCCATCCCTCTCTGTATATGATTTTGATTAATTACCTTTACTTTATACTGATCCAAGCATATCGCCGGGAATTCAATGATGTAGGCTGACCGTGGGATGGGATAAGGATGGGATAAGGATGGGATTTCCCTATTCCCTAAAAATCATATATCTTAGTCCCTAATTTAACGCACTTTATATATTCCTGCCCTTATTTCCCGTTCATGTTCTTGCCTCACTAACTGTAACTTCCAGAAATTATAGATGATAACCTATTGAAATAAGATACGGCTAGTAAGATTCTCCGGGAATCTGAAACTAGTTCCAGCGCGAAGGATCAATGGCGCCTTGGCTCACCAATCGCGCGTGAAAAGGTGAGCATCGCGCGAGGGTCACCCCTGCTTGCTCACCTCGCTCAGCCCCCACCACGCACCCACTCACCCAAGTCGCGCGACCTCAGGGCGGCACTGCTCACCTACTAAAACAAGAAGGGCAATGGCCTTGGCGACCGTAGTTTTTTGCTCGGTAGGTACGGAGTACCGCGAGTATGTCTTTTCCACTTCTGGGTATCGTTTCCTGGGTGGGTCACAAGGGTGCCAACTGGCGATCGGCTAGTCCGCGTGTTATCATGCAGAAGCCAATACCCCGCGCCCCCTCGGCTTTAAAGCACCTTTACGCCATAACATACCTTATCAGCGTGTTTATATCCTCCGTCTCTTTGCCCTTCTGCAGGTACTCCTGATGAATAATCGTGTTAGCAAGAGATCACATCAAGCCTGTGAGAACTGTAGGTGAGTACGAGTCAGAAGCAAATGGTATTTGTAAGAAGCTTTGATTGCCGACTGTCGGTAGGCGGAAGAAGACAAGATGTCCGGGCGAGAGACCGGCATGTTCGAGCTGCACGCGACTTCAACAAACATGCCAGTATAGCAGGAGCTATGACTCGTCGCAGAGATCCCCAGGCAGCGACCGGGTCTTGGTATGGCTGGCTGGCTGGCCTGCAGAGCGGAGAGTGAGCAGACTAATTCGAAGCAGGAGAGCCGATTGCAGCAGCTTGAAGAGAAGATGGAATCAATATTGGAAGGATCAATGTGCGGATAGCTGTCATTCCTCCCTGTATAAGAGTGAGTGCTGATCGATGCAGACCCAGTCGCCATGCCGAAACCCCCAAGGCGTATTCTCGCGGCCTCCATAGTCACGGGAATACATCGGAATCAAGCAGGACGCGGGAAATGTCTCTGACATCAGGGAATCCTAGTGATGAGACAGCCCTCGACAGTGCAGATACGTTGCCCTTTGCGATGCCGCCAAAAGAGGTCGTTGCGGAGGGTATTGCTCTTTATTTCCAATACTGCCACAAGCAACCTCTATGGCTCTTCCTTCCAGATAGTCTTTCCATTCCAGAACAATGTCGCAGCGAGGTGTTATTTGGCATACTCAGTCTCGCGTTGCGCTACTCGAACGATCCGTTTCTGGACGGACGAACAGACCAGATGTGTCGGCAATACGCCGAGGCCGCTCGCAGCTATGTCATGTTCCGAATAGTCCAGGGGACCGTGGACCTCTCAACCTTACAATGTCTCTGTTTGATTGCATTAGCTGAATACATTGGTGAGATCCATCCTGGACTGACAAAGTCACACGTCATTAATGTGCCCTTAGCTAATGACACCCATCTCGCTTGGCTACACATTGGTCTTGCCACAAACCTCGCCAAATGTGCAGGTCTCGACATTGAGCAGCACGAAGGCGAATCCACGCCTGCATTGGAGGAGCGGCGAAGGGTGTTCTGGAGCATCCATCTTCTTAATCAGCAATACGCTCCCCACAGCATGCAGTTGAATATGCTGCGGGACATTCACAACCCGAAGTACATGGCTGTCAACATCGACTCTCCACGGGAGATGGGGATGAAGCCACCTCAGAATCCTCAGAAAAACGATGCCTTAGGAGGAATCTGGGTGTACATGGTGCAGTTATCCACTCTTTGGAGCGAAGTGCAGCATTACGTTTCGCACTGTGCCAGCGGAGACCCCATGCCACCTTGGTCTGTGGACTCTGGTTACTGTATCATCGGGGCTCACCTGATGGACATTGAAACAAAGTTTCCCACCTCCCATCGATACGATTCTGTACGGTTTCAGGAGCGTTCGCCAGAAGAATTAAATCGTGCCCGTGAGTACTGGAGTCCCTGGCTGTACCTCCAGTTCACCTACCATGCAGTGCACAGCGTCTTGAATCACCCTTTCCTCTACTCGTGGCGACCTCAGCAGTCTGCTCAGCTTGCAGTACCAAACACCTTCTGGAAGACATCATCGGAGCTGGCACTCATCCACACAACGTGGACGGCTCGCCTCATTGACATGATCACCGAGAAGGAATACCAACTGTCTGACCCTTTCCTTGGCCATGTCGTGGCGATCGCCGCCACGATCCTTATTTACTACTGTCGTGCCGCGGATCCCACTGTGAGGGACTCTGCTCAAAGGAAGCTGGAGACGTGCACGAGATTCTTGAGTGACTTGGCCACCAAATGGCCCCGAGTCCAGGCAATTGTGAGTCCTCATCCCTCCCCTGGGCCGATCTTCTAACATAAACATAGCATCAAAAAATCCAGGGCCTCATACAATCAGCATTTGCCGTCAGTCCACATTCGGGCGATCATCGTCAACCACGCAGGACACTTTCAATAGATACGGCACTGATGTGGGACATTCTCTGCTATAATTCTACCAAGACTCCATTCGCCTCTCCAGGTGGCGGTCTCTTCGATGCGTCCTTCTTACAGCCTCCCGGGCAGAAGCATCCAGACCAGACGACAGTCGAGACCGAGATCTTCCATCATTCCGCAAGGACGGTAGATACTTCTGATGGAGGTCAAGCGTTGCCGCCGTGCTCGAGTACAGTGCACCATCGGGCGGCTTCTGAGAACGCGCAGTCCGAGTCTTGGAGCAGTACGAACTCGATTGCAGCTGACAATGGCCCAAGTCAAGGACAATTACCACGGGAAGCATTGTCGTGGTCGGGCTTGGGGTTTCCAGGCGATGTTTCCTTTATGGACGTTACGCGTGATCCTTTTTTCCAATTTCAGGACCATGAAAATCCCTACCAAGGGATTTGGGAAATTGGAAATCTCTGATATTGATTACTACTATCCCGGAGCATCTATTACTATTAATAACACCAAGCATAAAGTCGAGTCTCTGAAATTGTACCTATAGAATAATCACCCACGTACTATTCGAAAAACAGTATCTCTAGCCTAGTTATTCGCATCATAATCCTTAATATGCAACATAGCCTTTTGTGAACTTCCAGTACGCGCTTCTTTCCATCCAAGGGGGACCGACATGATAATGATGCAGGCTCTGTAATTGAGCTTCGAGGAAATGTTGTTAAAACCTGTGGATTACAGGAGGCTGATATGGATGCTTAACCTTCTAGATAAGGGGGGAGGCTATGCTTAGCATTTTGGTGGCTGTGCTTAGATGCCTCGCAAGGCGGACTGTTTCTACAAAATGGATTTTGGATTATTTCACTATGTTATTGACCGCATATACTACATATTGCTATGAAATTCGAATCCATATAGTCAGGATATCGAAACACAAAATCCTCATTTAGTACCACAGGGGGTAGTAAACTCCCCTGTGCTCAGCCAGACTTAAGCCTTATAGCGAACTCAGTCAATTCTTGAAGAGTGACTTTGCCTCCAAAGGAATCTTGTAATGTTTTGAGCATGAGTGTCAGTGATGTAGCTGAGATCCTGACGATGAGCTCTCTAGGGGGCGGTATCGGGGGTGAAGAACTCAGTAGCCCGCAATGAAAGTAAATAATGGTCTATCTGTTATAGGTTTAAGCGCCGTCCTTCCGGATCGCTTATACTTGAATGGGTTCGATCATCTAAGATTCTAAAAGGTTGTGTTATTCTGATCCCCCTACTCCGCGGTATTCTGATTCGGCCATGCTATATGTAATCACTACAAATCACACATAATCGTTTTCATACCTCTATATCTGACTTCCAGATGGAGATTGAAGTTTCTTTAGATCTGTGAGATGCCTTTCTGAAGAGCAGTTTTGTTACGACTGTGAACATTCATGGGAGGGGGGTAAGGCTCTTACTCTTAAACTGGCCAAATCAGTCGATCTTTGTCTGAGTTCCACGGAGGTCCTATGACAAGACTGGCAGACCGTTGGAATAAGATAGCCCTCACTATGGTCACGCTAATGCATACAAGTGTCTCCAGCCCTGCAGTAATAACGCATGGTTAACCGCCCACACAGACGTCTAGCAAGGCTGAGGTACCTACTTGGGAGGCATGCTGCATAAACGGATTAATTGGCGTCCAATAAAGGAGCGCTAGACTCCGAAAATCCTTGAAAGTACACCCTCCATCTCAAATGTAAACTAGACAGGTGTGGTTTAGTTGGCAGGGCGTGGTCCACTTGGCCAGACGTATATATTGACACCGTTCCCTAAACTTGAACCCTTCCTCCCGTCAGATACCAGACGTCCTTCTCTGAGTCGAGCAAAATGGCTAGTATCCATCCCCCACCACGGGCTTTGCTGGGGCCTAGGCGTGTTGACGCGGATGAACAAAACACTTCAAGAGATCGCTCCAACGGACATAGACGTGTTGAACGTTGGCAACATAATTACCTTGATAGATTGTGGATGAGTAGACTGTTATCAGTCTTCTTCGCACCAGAATTACCTACATTACCCGTCTCCAACGCGAATTACATACAAAGTTCTTCATTTGCAGGGATTGAGCTGAATCTTCTGACCCCATCAGGAGCGGGCACTTATTGCAGTGGTCGCAATATATCAACAACATCAGCGGGTAACAGAAATAGGGGACGTATTGATCGTGAAAGCGCCGAGCGAATGAGTGCAGGTTCTCAGCCATCCATCATTACCAAAGGATCACACGAGTGTCGCAAAAGTGACCTCGGAGAAGCCTTGGAGCCGATGCTCGGAGATGGCATAAGTGCTGCGGTCCTTCTCTGCTGGGGTGAAAAGCACCATTGCCACATTATCCCAGTGAATATTGTAAATTCAACTGATGAGGTGGCCGTTTGGCGAGAAATCCACCGGGCATGGTACTCTTATAGAGGGCACTGGAGAAGATATTTGCCTTTCTTTGGCGTTAGGCAGGTGGATATTGTCAAGGTTTGTCAGGTCACAGTACAGCGTGCAGTTTATCTGCTAGTGATACTGACGGATCTTTCAAGATGTCAATCGCCGGCCTGAAGTCAGGAGGCAAAATGAAGCCGATCTATACGGCAATGTATACAACAGAGGATTTGGATGGCGAAAGAAGACGATTGGAAGAAATCATTACAAATTACCGGCCACAGGAACCCCCTTGCCAATACAATCTATCGACAGGCAGAGTAGAATGTTTCCTGGACTGTGTCTCATACATAATCGACGACGCAGAATGCCCTGAGCAGAAGTATCATGACGCGCAACGGGAACTCTCGCGTCTCGATACGCGGTCCTTATTGACAATGTTCTTTTCAGACCCTCGTCTTGCTGCATTAAACGGTTTCCTTAACAGAGAAGGGCTAGTATATAGCCACCTGTAAGTGTTGACCTGTGCTCTACAATTACCAGAAGACTCATTCAGAAAACGCAGTGATATCTTGAGGAGATTTGACGAATGGCATTGCCCTGAATTAAGCGAGCTACGGTTCCACGGTGTGAGAATCCGAGAAGATTGGGAATTTGGCTCGCAGCACATCGTATTACCTTTAGCCGTGACTTTGCTTTTTGTTCTGGTCGTCGCGGCTAAGCTCACTTTCGGAGACTGGGCAACGGCATGGAACGTTGGCTGCTTCTTTGTCGCGTTGGCAACGCTGGTATGGATGTGGGCTGACTATTCTGTCAGATAGTCTGCTTAAGGCTATTTCATCTAACCACAAGGCTCCTGAGTCCTCGGCATAGAAGCTCCCCGAGAGGGCCACCGTATGGGGTATGAATACTACTACTACTACTACTACTACTACTACTACTACTACTACTACTACTACTACTACTAGGCTCCTGAACATAAGAAAGGACAGGAGTAGAATACGATGAAATATGTTGCCATTATAAAGATGGCGCTAAGAACTTTACTAAGGTGCTTTTGACTGGACACTATCAGCATAACGACTTACCGACAGAGCGTGCGGAAGTTCAGAGGCAAAGCAACCAAAATGTACTCCAGAGTGTATGTAGTTTAACCCCTTGAAGCAGCTACCAAAACCTAATTGCAGCGGCAGCGACAGCCACAACAGCAGCCTGACCGAGCCCCATATTCCCCGGCGCAGCATTTACAGCAACAGAACCATCATTTCCAGCCGTCTGCGTTGCTGTAGACCCTGTCTGCGTTGTTTCAGACACTGTCTGCGTCGCTCGAGAAGCCGTCAACTTCTCCGCGCCAGCGGTCACCAAAACAGGCGTATACCAGATATCGCCAGAGTGAAAGGTAACCGTCGCCGAGGACGAGGTGACGGTCTTTCTTCCGAGTGCCGAGACTTCCACTTTGGCGGACAGTGTGCATGTGGCCGACTCAGTGGATGAGGTGATGTCGCAGTCTTGTACTACAGTGTGCGTTTCCTCGACTCCACCCGCCGAGGCTGAGTAGACTGCGCTGACGCTGTAGGTGGACGGGCCCTGGGTGATGGTGAAAGGGCTGCAGAGGGCGCAGTGATCACCGGGGGGGCATATGTTTCCCTCGCACTTGATGGCGAGAGTGGTGGCGGCAGCATTGGCATCGACGACGCTAGCCTCAACGGCGTGCAAAGGAAGGGTCGTGGGGCCTGGTTGGAACACTTGGACATCGGCTCCCTCCACGGAAACGGTGGCAGCCAGAGCCGCGAGGAGGATAAAAGCGGAGTGCATCTTTTGGAGATCGATTGAGTAGATGGTCGCTGAATTTCTGGGGCAGGCAGGAATGAATGCCGAACTCTGCTGCCCGATGCTCTCATCTTATATGTGAGATGTGAGATATCAGAAATTGTTCTGCCTTGCAATGACAGGGGCAATCCCTGAAGACAGCACATTGTGTAACATTGCGGTCCGCCGCGATCCCCCATATCGATTGGACTTTTCCCTCACTTGTCACGTCTGGCTTCGATATCTAGCATGCTATGATCCACAGATTCTATGTCGCTTAGCTTTTTTTTATCCCCGTCAAGAACTAACTGCGCCACTGCGAGGCTCGCACGATAGAGTACGCCGTCAGTGGCCGATTGGTGGGCGTTGGTCCGATCTGCAGACGCTGAGAATATCGTCTGTCTGTGGTACAGGGATGACGAGACTCTGGAGGCAAAATCCAGATGAGGGGCTTGAAGGACAATGATGGTAAATAAATACGAAACAATCAATCATTAGGGTCAGTCATTCTACCAACCAAGTTGTACATATCGACAGCACACTGTAATCCTTGTCGTTGAGTGGCATTCCGGGTCGAAACTAACGTGCTCGTATTTCAGCGCGCCACCTCGGAGTCCGCAATTTTGTATATTTTGTTCGCAACCGTGATACGCAAGCTGGGACGTCAGATCCCTACTATGTTGTTCCCATATATAATTTCCAAATTAGTGACCATGCTGGCCTGCACTGACGTCACCGTGGGTTCTTCAATGCTTGGCATTGGTGCCAGGGTATTGCCTATGTAATTGATAGTCTTGAGTCCACAGCTGTCCGGAATTTCTCAGGTAGGAACCGGATGAATGAGTAGGGTTTTTGCTGGAAGTAGGTACGCAGCCCATACATCAACATGTGGTGGACTGGAGGGAATAGGGAGCTTACCATGGTGCCAACACCACCATGTCTAAGTCTCAGAGGTAAGGGTTATCATGTGAGCCACACTCGGTTAGCAGGCTAGCAGGCTGGCAATCGGCACTGTCAGACACCCCAGGAAGTTTATTAGTGCGGCGTTGACCGCTGCTGCCTTTGTCCTCGGGGAGTTTTTGAGCCTTTGTATTCTGGAATCTGCCCTTCTGTGTCAGACGCCTGATGACAACCGCGGCCCTTGTGCTGAGCTATTTTTTCTCTTAATTAAACGGGCTTTTTGCTGTCGAGAGCCAGTTGCTAAACATCAATTGGACGAGTAGCGAATGGAAGCCTTAGGGGGACGTCTCGAAGAGAGCCTCGCTGCTTGTCCAGTGGTTAATGAAACGAACAATTGCGCTTTGCCGCGAGCTTGTCTTCGGGGAGCAATCGATATCTGCTATCCTACTGTAACATAAATCTCACTTATTGCTCCAACCGAATCGCGCTGATCACCCCGGAGATGAATGTTGAGGCCTAATCTGTGGACGAGGAAATCCACAAGCTGGTCCTTGGCGCAGCCATGAAGGGTAGAATGCAAGATGGGATGTATCGTGTAGTAGAGAATATAAAATGAAGCTGTCAGTACTCTGAGAGTATACAGGATGTGTCAGTTGTCTTTATTATAATGCTTCTAAACTCCCTTGCTGATCCGAACATAATGAAAGAATCTGGTAGAAGGCGTTGAATGCTTTGCTGTATGCCACCAGTTGCTTTATTCTCCACCACCAGGCTGATGCTTCCTTTGGCCATCTTAAGTACGAATAACGCTGCCTGCTTGATGACCATAACTGAGCGGTGCGAATGGTACCGTTGCATATTGATGACCAGGTTGTAGCGTAGGGCTCAGGGTCAAATTGGCCCCTCGAACCGAGGTCTCCTAGTTCGACGGGAGTAAGCGGAAGTCCGAGTTTCACGAATTGTTCTAAACCCTAAACCCCAAGGACGCAATCGAAGTTGCTCATCTGGCGAGGGCACGGCCGCACGGTTGCTTGGACTGCGACCCTTGAACAATGCAATGCATATCCACCTCATGTTCTTCTCCCATATGGATGCTGTCTTACCCTCTCTTTTCTTTCATTCTCCAATTTGGGTTTCCCCACCTAGAGAGCAATCCGGGCCGCCGTTACAGTCCCCAGGCCCCTCCCGTCCATGCCAAGTAAGAATGTCTCACTCCAGTGCACCACACATTTTGGTACAGATTAAATTGCCGTCGAGGACAGATTTAGAATTCAGTCTGCTTCAAGTGGATAAATGCGCGCAATAGTCCATACCAGGACTGCCTTTAAGTAATTCATAATGCGCGGAGTTTCAGCGGACTGCGTGTTCGTAAGGGCTTAATGGCACCAAACACAACAAGGCGTGTCTGTCTCACTCTCACTGCGATGAGAAAACATTTCTCAGGGTGCATAGCTCGAGCCGAACAAGGGCGCCTTTGTCCCACGGTGTCGCAATTGGCACCGGGGACTTTCCCATTGCATCGAATAATGCATGAAGGCACATGCCAAGCCAGACTCAATTACATTCGGTCAAGGCTGATGCCGGTGACCCGCTGCGATATATTGCTGAGCCAACCAACACCCATGTATAGTGTGGATTAGAGTGGCAATGCCTCTAATCAGTAAATGCGCAATCCAATCGCAGATTAATCTTCCGAGTAGAAGCAAACTGGTATTTGCCAAATTGCCAGTGCGCAATCGTGCATCGTGCCGCGGGAATCGCAATTCACGTGTCTCTATATGCAAAGATAAGGCACTGGAAGTATACTGACTAGCCAAAGTCAACTCTTGCCCGTCATACCGCTGGCGGAGGATGGAATCTCTTACCTCATCACCCATGTCAGTTATGTCCTCAAACATAGTGCCAGGGCCTTGTGCTTGGGGCTTATATTCTGTGCTCACATCAGCAAGGTCTAGTGCCATGCATAAAGGGAAGAAGGCTCTAGATCTCACGTATAGCAATAGCCCATGTGTCGCCTCGTTTGCGTAGCATCTCGTCGTTACAGTTCTCTCAGCCTGCAGTAATTTCCAGGAATGTGGATTCAAGCAGCAAGGCCAACCGGTCCCGCTGTTGAAGCTCAGGTATCTCGAACAATCGGGCGTTCCGAGCCGCCAGTGGGAGAAGGCACGACAGCGAAAGAGGGGATGTTTTAGCGTGGCCTGATCATGGATATTTATAACTGGCTTGACCATTCAAAGGGTCCATATTCATATTAGTATACAGTGTAAATATTCACGCTTTGTAGAGAGAGCGGGTGGAAGGGGAGTCTTGATAATTAGGTCCTGCTTAACTATACGGTCATGGCCAGGCTGTCATCTAGGGAGTGACGGTTTACTTTAATCCGGAGTATTGCGTGAATATCATAAGTGATCCACTATCTTTTTGTCTTGATATTAAGGTCATAAAAATGCCACGAATTATCTTACTCCACCGTCCAGGAATATTCCACGCATATCATGGATCCACTATTGACATTATCACCTCATCTTTGATTTCCCATATTCACCTTTCTCTCTAAGCGAGCATTTAGCCTCATCTGCCTCACATGCATAAGATATAAATACTCCCTTTTCACCTCACCTTCTCTGTCCTCCTCCTCTATCCATCCACCTGCATTCTCCTCACTGTCAAGCTTCTCTAAGCCAATCTACATCCTTCGCTTCCCAAACAACAAACCTGGTCTACAACAACAACCAAGATGGTTGCTATCAAGAGTCTCTTCAGCGCCCTCGTGGCCACCACCCTCATAAGCAGCACCAGTGCCCTTCCAGTCCCTAACACTGTCAAAGACGTTGTGCACAATCTCAACGCCGCCGCAAACAAGTACACCAACCTGGACAACGCAATCAAGGCCTTCGATGGACACCCTGCCCAGTACACCGCCATCACCAAGAAGGAGGCTGCCGTTGAAGTATCTCTTCATCGCGCCATCGACGCCGCTCATGCCACCGCTCCTCTTTCCGACGAAGACAGCAAGTTTGTGATGCAGGCTCTTGCGAAGCCTTACCCCACTTTCATGGGTGATCTGCTTGCTGATATCGTCGCCAAGGTGAGTCATCCTTTTGCGCTAGATAATATACATGACGGGAGAGACTAATGTTTGAGTAGGAATCTCAGGTCAAAGAGATTGGCAAGAGCGACGATATGCTGCGTATTCTCAACAATCTGAGTGTTCTCTCTTCCGAGCTTCCTAATGCTCTTGAGAAGATCGTGGATGCTAAGGATGCGGAGGAGATTGACGGTGGAGAGAAGTGGGTTCAGGGATTGTTTGCTGATGCTATCAAGGCTTACTCTCAGTGAGGGGTTTACCGGACATGCTTTGATGTGACATGATAATTTACTCTGGACTTTGAATGATTGGAGATACGGCCATGATTGTTATGACCAGCTGCAGTTTAGATCGAGACTGCGCTGAACGAAATACATTTGTGTATGACAATTGAATCCCGTTGATAATGCATATTCCTTGAATACACTAGTCCCGCACTCCATAAATAAAAGCTAAAAAGTCACTTTGAATATCGGATACGTTCGAATCCTCTTCCCATAGTAGTAAAACACCACAGGGAGCGGCAGCATCGCCAACGAAATGAACCCCAGCATCGAATTCCCCCATCCCAGCCCTAGCCTCGCATACATGGCGGGCCCTGCCAGCGGCAAAAACGCCCCTATCAACGATCGAACCACCGTCATCGAAGCCGTCACAGACGCAGCATGCTCACTGAATGCATCGACCAGGTATGTCTGGATAGGCAGGAAGGACGCTAGCATGCCGAATCCCACCAATCCGGTCCCCACGATAGGCATCATCCAGTGTAGTTGTTTCTCGGCGGACCAGCCGTACCAGAACAGTCCGATCGGGATAAAAAGGCTTCCTGGGATGAGCGGGGGCATGCGAAATTCAGGCTCGCGTACGCCGTTGTTTCGTTTCGTCAGGTAGATGAGGATTTTGTCGGAGATGGTGCCGAAGATGAGGAGCCCGATGAGGGAGCCGACGCCGATCCCGAGATAAGTCAGGCCGGCGGCACCCTGGGAAAATTGGTAGGTGGTTTGGTAGACGGAGGTGATTGTCGTGAAGAGGAGGTAGAGATAGCCGTAGACGATTCCTGGTTCGGTCAGTGAGCGAGTGTGGCAGTGATCGTGTGTACGTACCGAGGTAGACAGAGAAGATCGCCACTATGGGAGAGAGAAAAAGCATTTTTGTGGGTCGGACAATTGACCGGATGAAATTGTCTCTGGCGCTGATGTTCGGGGCGAGTTTAGATCGCAGGATCATGTCACCCGTCTCTTTTCTGAGCTGGTCAGCGCGTCGTTGTAGAAGGACCGGTTCGTAGGTTTCTGTTTGAAAGAGGAGCGAAAATGCAAATACCGCACCGCCCTTGACAAGGTTAGAGGATCGTTTCTTCTATATCAGAAAGGATACTGACTGCCATGGAAATGACCCAGAATATCCACCTCCACCCGGCGGCTTCGGCCAGATATCCTCCAGCAATAGGACCAACCACCGGTCCCATCAACGGACCCATCGAATAGATCGACATGGCTGCACCTCGTTCCTCTGGCACAAATAGGTCTGCAATTGAGCCAGCACCCAGTGTAAGCGGACAACTTCCCGCTATTCCAGCGAAAAGCCGGAAGGCTAGTAAGGAACCGATGTTTGGTGAAACCGCACAAGCTATATTCCAAACAATGAAGACGGCATTGCAAGCTTGATAGACCCGAAGACGACCATAGATCTCGGATAAGGGTCCAAGTACCAGAGGCCCAACAGCGAACCCCACGAGGTAGATCGATACAACAAAACTGGCCAGCGACTCACTGGTGATGTTGAAGCTCTCGATTACCAATCCCCCGGCGGGTGCTACCATTGAGGAAGCCAACGGGGTAAGGAAAGTGAGGAAAGCAACGCTGGTCACATTCAGCCATTTCCGCTTCTTGTGCCAGTTGACTGGCCTGGCAAGGTCATCGGGCCCGTCCCAATCGACTACATGCGAGGCTACATAGTCTGTTACAAAGCAATCTGATGTTGGATTCTCGAGTTGCACAACCAAATTCTTTTCCAGGTCCGAAGGACTGATTGACTTTTCACAGCTCATTGCCACAGCTCCTGATGATCGTGACGTTCTGCGGTCGGCCAGCGCATTGCGCACTGTATTTATTTGTATACACAGCCGAGGTCTTTTCGGATAAGTGACAAGATGAGGGAGCGTCAATCTGCGGGAAATAGCACAAAAGGTCCACAATAAAGAGAATTCCGGAATGTCATACAAGGGTGTTCTTTAGATTGTAGCGAACAAATAAGTCAAGACGAACAGCTCATCGATCCCATGACGACGACTGCGAATCTTCCCATTGTTGACAATCCCCTCCCCCGCCTTTTCCCCAGTGCGGAATCAACCGACACTCAGCTCGATCAGAGGCACTACTGGCCTTAGTATCCCATCTAGACAAGGCCATTGGTCCAAGGTCAAATCTTGTGCAGGATTAAAATGCGCACACTTTATTACCAGGCTTGTGCACACTTTCCCCCAATAATATGGGCGGGGGTTGTCCGATGCATCAATGCCGGTTATCCGGTCGGCGTCGGCAGTCAATGCAAGATCATTGCCGAATAGCAAATAAAAGAGAAATGTCTAAGGGCTAGATAGAGTAGTCCATTGGAGGTTATATCCAAATACGTTGGTCTGACGAGGTGGAATTCTCACCCTTCGCATCTCCCCTGCTACGAAGAATACCTTTCATCAATATGTATACGCCCTATGAAACCACCTTCACAGGGTGAGGTTCTAGTGGAAACACCATTGGCATCCCATATCTCCGGATAGGTGGTGATTTGGCTTCAGTTCAGCACCGATATGGGTTTGAAGCCGTCACGCTAAACACATGTTTGGAGTCCGATCGGACCCCGCAGACGACAGACCATGTGTTAGAACTTAGAACGCTCTGCTGAAGTTGATGATTGTGCAGTGTCCTAGAGAGACAGATAAGTAGGTCGTCTGTATGCATGGGATGTCCTTGGCTCACAGTTCCACTAGTTGATGTATCTTGGATGACCCATACAAGTGATGAATTGGGACTCTGGTTAAGAAAAGCGTGTCCTCCGTAAGTACTCTATAAATGACAAGAGAAAAGTGACATCTGAGCTATACTATTTAAGGTTAGGGCGGGTTTGCTTATCTGAGGATGATGATTGGTTCATGACTGATAACCCAAAATAGAAGAATTTTCTGCCGAATATTGCTCAACCCCGCGTGTTTCACCGCCCCGCATAGAGAAAAATTTCCCCTCGAGTCACCGCGTTGCAACCTTCTCGCTGCTGGGTACCAGCAGTCATCGGCTGTGCTCCAGGCAATTGATCTAAGAGACTAGTCATTACAACTTTCCCTTGCATCTGACATCTCATCATCGTTCACTGTTGACAGTCTCATTCTGTCAAACCCTGTCACAATGGCTGAAGAACAGATTCCGTCGGCTACGTTCGACACGATCCTTACTCTGGATTTCGGATCGCAATATGTGAGTTAAGACTTGCGGCATACATGACGGCCTGTGCTGACTGATTAGACCCATCTCATTACCAGAAGACTGCGTGAGATCGGAGTGTACAGTGAGATGCTGCCATGCACTCAGAAGCTGGCCGACCTTCCATTCAAGCCCAAGGGAATTGTGAGTCATATCTCGGTCCGCTGCGCTAGACAGACGATCACTAACAAGGCTTTTCAAGATCCTTTCTGGCGGCCCCTACAGTGTATACGAGGACGGTATGCGACACCCTGCGAACTACATGACGAATTTAACCTAACGACCATCAGGTGCCCCCCACGCTGACCCTGCGGTCTTCGAACTCGGTGTTCCCGTTCTCGGAATCTGCTACGGTCTTCAGGAAATTGCCTACCGACTCGGAAAGGACAACGTTGTCGCCGGTACTGCTCGCGAATACGGCCATGCCGACCTGAACGCCAAGAGACTCGACAACCAGGGACATGTCGACAAGCTGTTCGCTGGTCTGGAGGAGCACGTCAAGGTATGGATGAGTCACGGTGACAAGCTTGTCAAACTGCCCGATGGCTTCCACACCATTGCGACTACCGCAAACTCCGAGTATGCCGGTATCGCACACGAGACCAAGCCTGTTTATGGTAATTCCCCTATCGGCGCGCAACCCTTCAACAAGATATTAATGAAGTCATAGGCATTCAGTTCCACCCCGAAGTTACAGTATGATCCTTTCGCTCGATAGTCGCCAAGGTGAATGAATGTCTAACAAAGCGCAGCACACCCCCGATGGAGCCAAGCTCCTCCGCAATTTCGCCGTCGACATCTGTGGTGCCAACCCCAACTGGACCATGTCGAAGTTCGTTGACCAGGAAATCCTTCGCATTCGGAAGCTGGTTGGTGAGACCGATCACGTTCTCGGTGCCGTGAGTGGTGGTGTGGACTCCACCGTTGCCGCCAAGCTCATGAAGGAGGCTATCGGTGACCGTTTCCACGCCGTTCTTGTCAACAACGGATGCATGCGTTTGAACGAGTGCGAGACCGTGGCTGAGACCCTGAACAAGCACCTTGGTATCAACCTGACTGTCGTTGATGCCTGCAAGCGCTTTTTGGATGGCCTCAAGGGTGTCACTGATCCTGAGAAGAAGCGCATGTTCATCGGTGCCACCTTCATTGACGTCTTTGAGGAGGAGGCGGAGAAGATTGAGGCCTTGGCCGAGCACTCTGGTGCTAAGGTCAAGTGGTTCCTCCAGGGTACTCTGTACCCCGATGTGATTGAGAGTATCTCGTTCAAGGGTCCTTCCGCCACCATCAAGGTTTGCTTCCCCCGTTTATTTTGGGGAGTCTGTTACTCATACATTTCTTTAGACACATCACAATGTCGGTGCACTGCCTAGTAAGTTCTACTACCATTTTAATCGTTACGACACCAGTTACTAATTTGTTACAGAGCGTATGATTGAGGGACAAGGAATGAAGCTCATTGAGCCACTCCGCGAGCTCTTCAAGGACGAGGTTCGCCAGCTTGGAAGAGAGCTGGGCATTGCCCACGAGCTTGTTATGAGAGTGAGTACTCCACCGTGGGCATGGTCTTCGAGTTGCTGACGACGTCAAAGCATCCTTTCCCGGGCCCTGGTATTGCCATTCGGTAGGTTTCCCCGTTGGTTCAGTAGCCAACAAAGTTTCTCCGGGTCTAATGCAACGGCAGGGTCCTCGGTGAAGTCACCCCCGAGCGTGTCGACATCGCCAGAAAGGCCGATCACATTTTCATCTCCATGATCCGCGAGGCCGGTCTGTATGACAAGATCTCTCAGGCTTACGCTGCCCTGGATCCCAGCAAGGCCGTCGGTGTGATGGTGCGTTTAGTTGCGTTCTTAAATCGTTTCCAGTCTAACCCGTCTTACAGGGTGACAAGCGCGTCTACGCTGAGATCATCATTCTTCGTGCTGTTGAGACCACCGACTGTAAGTTGACATTGGAAATCGATGAAGACTTTGTACTAAGCCATATCAGTCATGACCGCTCGTGCCTTCCCCTTCGACAACGAGTTCTTGAGCAAGTGCGCTACCCGCATCATCAACGAGGTCCACGGTGGTAAGTTCCAGTCTTGATCAAATTGCCGGATGAGTGCTGACGCGTTGTAGTCTCCCGTGTCCTCTACGACATTTCTAGCAAGCCTCCTGCCACCATTGAAATGGAGTAATTTTTTCATGATATATAGAGCGATACAATCGGATTGGAGTTAGATGGGTTACAAAATTACAAGATTCTCAGACACAATGGATTATCTAGACCACGAGAGAACGAAACGCGATTACAGCGACTAAGCTGCTTTACTACCTCATCTTTAGCCACTGTTCAGAAGGGCTGAGTATTGCCTGGTTCTGAGTATGACATTGAAACTGCGTCTTCAATCTTCAATGCACCGAATCACCACAATTCCGACTCCTTGGATAAATATTCCAGTTTATCCCACTTTTCCCAACCCTCTTTGTGCCCGCTGCGCATGATCCAGTTAAACACCCAGTACAAAGTAAAGCGATCCTACTCACCAAGAGACCGGAATCCTCGCCATAGTGCCCAATCCCAGGTAAAATTGCGCCATCATATGCCCACCTTCACCCAGTGAACTCATAACCATTGCTCAGCGCCTGTGGAGAATCTAATACGCGATGATCTGTGAGCCCCACGATCCCGAGGATCTGGAACTGCTGTAGAGAATCGCTGGAGAGCGAATACTGCATCTCATGCATTGCCAGCGGGAAGGCCGAATGGAGCGGTACACCCATTTGTGTCGTCGCGTAGCTCACGGGAAGGTCATGCTGCATGGAGAACGCCGGTTCCAAGATCCCGCTCGTCGCCAGCGGCAATATACTCTGATACAGGGACGGCGATTCCGTAAAAGCTGCGTCTTCACAGGTATGCGTATGCGTATGCGATTGCGGATGCGCCAGGCCCATGATGGCCGGATGATGGCGGTGGAGATGGTTCGCTAGCGTTTCTCTGCGGGTGAAGCTAAACGCACATCCAAGTGGGTATCATTTAGTCTTCTGTCTTGCATCCTGCCGTACGGGAGGTGAGTCGTACCTCTTGTGACATGTTCTCTCTGGGCAATTGTACAGCTTTGTGCCGGTGTGGGTGCGCCGGTGGCGGGCTAGACTTGAGGACTGCGAGGTAGCCGTTAGTACGTGGGCGTGGGTGTGGTGTGGTTGAGTAGGAACTAGGACCTACGTCCGAGAAGGCCTTCTCGCAGCCGGCAATGTCGCAGACGTGTGGGCGTTCGCCGGTATGCGTGCGGAAGTGGACGGTTAGCGCGCTGCGCTGGACGAAGCTCTTGTTGCAGCCTTTGACGGTGCAGTGGTATGGTCGTTCCTTGGTGTGGATGCGGTGATGTCGGCAAAGGTCGGACTTGCGATTGAAGGACTGTGACACTTTTATGAGTTTTGATATGTGCGGTCAAAGAGAGGGTGATGTTGACCTTTTCACAGTGCGCCCAGGGGCACTTGAACTTCCGTAAGCTAGGCAGGAGCATCACCGGGGTCATTTCCATGGTCGTATTTTGATTTATCGGAAAAGAAATCCTGAGGGGGAGGGGAGAATCAATGGTTATTAAGGATTCGAGCACAGAGGACATCTGCCAGTGGGACGCCCTTGGTACTTTTGCGTGCCAACGGGACGATCGGCGGAAGGATCTGGTCAACAGCCACCACTACTCCGTATCTGGAGCATGCACGATCACGCCAAGGTATTTTGCAGTGTGCAAGGCAAGGCTACAGGAATATAGGTGTATTCCCGAAATTCCCTCTGAAGCGTGCCGGTATCTTATGTCAAGAATGGTCTGGCTGGAGTCACACCGGTATGGTGGCGACTGAAACAGGGGCCAATGGACGCCAATGCAATTGCAGCCGAAAACAGTATCTCGTTGATCCTTCTACAGGTGCAGGTGCTTTATCCAATGGCGGCTGTAGACGCGTCATTGCCTATGTGTTTACAAGAGATTGCGCTTGAGCGAGAGCAATGGACCATGTATACGGGGTCTTTGGTGAGACATAAGGAACCATGTCTATATCCTGTTAATTCGGCCCCTGATAATTCACGGGACAGACAAACCTGGAGAACGACACTCTAATGCATCTCTACTCTATCATGGATCTCCTTTGGGTCTGTCCACCAAGCCGGACAAAGAACAATACTCAATCTTGAACAGGTAGTCAAATCGACTCATGCAAGGTCATGCGTCTCGACCTATCTGGGTATCCGGAGACATTAAGCGGCCGAGCTGTCGGACTGGTTCATAATGAGGCGGAAGACGATGCATTATGACTGGGGGCCCTGGATGAACTTGCGAATGTCGATCTTGGAATCTGTCAGGTCTAGCCCAATCCTCTTCCCCATCATGGTATTCGTATGTTCGACCCAATATACCTGACGAAGCTTGATGGAT
This sequence comes from Aspergillus fischeri NRRL 181, assembly GCF_000149645.3. Classification (NCBI taxonomy): domain Eukaryota; kingdom Fungi; phylum Ascomycota; class Eurotiomycetes; order Eurotiales; family Aspergillaceae; genus Aspergillus; species Aspergillus fischeri. The sequence continues at coordinate 409,446 of NW_001509761.1, read as the reverse complement.
CCTTCAAAGCAAGAGGATCTCCCGATATTAAGTTATCGAGAGGGGTGTCTCAGTCCGACTGTTCCTCCCTCGGTAGTAAGTTCTCGAAGTTGTTTGGATTTGTGGACTTGCAGTTTGACATTCTCGTTATTTGTGGACTTGAGGGAATCACTACTATTCGTCATCAGAGAGTATCGACGGGGATACCTATCCATGTTTCGGGATGTTACCACGTCCTTTACCCCAAGCAGGAATCAGTTATTCATTCAAAGAATTGGCCACTGTCGTCATTGCAGCGCTGTCGACTTCAGGAAAGGATTGCGAGACTAATGCATTGTAGGTAGTCGTATCTGGAGAATGAGATACATACAACAGAGCCCGGACTGGCCACTGGACAGATACATGATCATAGAATCTGAGATTACCTCCAGCAAGCTCATCGAGGGAGATCCACAAATAGTCCACCAATGGAACCGTGGACTAACACTAGGTATACTTTTCGAATGGCTGTAGATCCCAAGTTCGCAGCCCTATCTCACATTAGCCAGATATGAAGCAACACCATTACTTGTAGGGAAGCAGGTCGGCTAAAGGACTTGCTTAGTGTCTGGCAGTTCATCCAAATCAGACTTTCTAATCCACCTAAAGCTTACTGCCGTGTGAAACATACATGTCTCATGCATCCCCTTTTACCTTTCTGTTCTGGCGCTAAATCTATGGAGTAGCCGCGAACCTTTACCTGTCTAGCCTTCAAATTGGGTTAGAAACCTACGATCCCGTGTCCTTCTGCCCAGTAGTACCTTAAGTTTAGGGTGCCAAGTACCTATTCAAGTAGGGGTCCTCACCTCATCATTTGCACCTCAAGCAGTAGGGGGGCCCTAGGGTTAGTTGACGCTGGCGAGTATTATTGCCAGCCATTATCTAGTGCCACCAGCCACAATTTGTCCAGGATTGCACGACGGAGTACGTCGGAACAAAGCAACAGATCAGATTGACAGTCGATCACTCCTTGCATATTTGGAATTCCACAAAGAGTGTGGCTGAGCAGCATATTGTGGCTAATTCCCCAAGCCACAAAACACAATCATGGCTGCAAGGCTGCAAAGCCGACGACCCGGATACGGCTTCTAGCAGTTGAAAGGCAAGAAATACGATGAGACTATTGAACCTAACCGAGTCATCAGAAGGGCAGGAATGAGCGACTATCTTTATGGTTCTACCAGTTTCCATGCGTGAGATCTGCTCGGCCGAGTCGGATCCGACGTGGATAACGCGTTCGTTTCGCTAACCAAGATGCAGATTCTCGATACACTATAGGCTACAGCATTCTCGGACAGACGGAAATCGATGTGCCGTAGGTTCGGCCCCGTATAAGATTAGGTTGGATCTACGATCGCTTGCGCCAATTGCAAGGTCTTTGCTCTTGTCAGCTGCGTTTCTTTCCTGGAAATGACTGTGGGGTCGATGTGAGGAATGTGGACCAGACAATGCTGGTAGCTAGGAGTCTAGGACTAGTCATTTCAAGTCTACGCCTAGGAACTAGGAGGTGTGCCCCGAGCCAAGAGGGAGTCATTTCCCATGCTTGCTGTGGGACTCTCTTAGACGAGGCAGAAGGAAGAAGTAAAGATTACTTGTTGGATTGATATCTTTGGACTCAGCTGACGCATGACAGGCTGTGGAGGACGGATGTCGACGGTGAGCCTTATGATCCTGGCTCCTGAGACAACATCCTTCTTGTTGACTCGCATGGCTCGTCTGGCATAGTTGCCTGCTCTAGGCATTCAGTAAATCGGTGATTATCCCTCAACGCCCTCATAACATGCAACGAGGGATAATTCACAGCAATAGTAGCTTGTCCACTCATAGATCACTTGACAACTCCTTGCATGATACACTCTAGTCACTCCACATGCCTTCATCTTGGAGTTCGGCGTCTTCGTCTACCTCCTCCATCGCTCTTTGATGCGCCTCAAGCAGAAACCAAGTCTTCTCAGCCGGTGTATCCAGCGCTATATTCGCGTCCTCCAATTCCGCAACACTCACACACACCGCTGCAGTAAATGGAGGCGCCGGCTGGTGGAAATCTCGCGGTAGCTCGACCGTCGGACACGGCGTGGGTAACGGCGCCTCCGCTAATTCAGGGGATACCTTCCATACGACCGTGACAACATAATAATCCAATTGACCCGGTCGAACCTCATCCCTCATCCATCTCTCTCCCTTTAAAATAGAACTCCCCGTCCACTGCGACACCGACATATCAGCCTTATCAGCCGTCAGGAACTTCCCGTCCTTCCGCCGGAAGAACCACTTCTCAGCCGCCTCGTTGGCAATATACTCGACCTCGTCCCTGCGACGCTCAATACTCTCAAAATCCATGCTGAAGCGCGTCACACTTTCCGGGAAACAGATCCTATTCACCCACTCCGCATTAATATAGAGAGGCTGGTTGTCCTCCCACATCCAGAAATCCGTGTACCGGATCGTCAGCGTGATGCTCCGGGGATAGAAATGCGTCATGTCCAGCAACGCCTTCATCGCATGTCCTTTTTCGAGCATGAAAAGCTGCGCGAAGATCCTGATCCTGCCAGCCTCGACCTTGCCGTGCATCTGATAGATTAAGTCCAGGCACTGCTGGAATGCCGTTGGCAAGAGCTGTTCCGGTGCTCGGTCGTGCCATGTTAGGTAGAAGGCGTGCTCGGCGTATGTGAACGGCATGAACCAGGCTTCCTGGTAGACGCGTTTACAGCTCCGGAGGAGCTCTGTGTGGGTGCGGTGCGGGGCGTCATAGCCCGGTCGTGTCCAGTATGTGTCTTTGCTGTATGGATTGTTGGTGTCCTCAAATGCGGCAAGAGCGTAGGCGAAGATTTCCCGGCGGACTTCTGGGGGTATTATCGAGAAGAGTGGGCTTTGGGTTTGGTCCAAGCACGATGTGAAATTGGGAGGGTGGATATCTGGTTCTGTCATATTGATGGTAGTAATCTATGGCTAGGTGAAGAAATCCAAGGATTAAACAACGTTTTCAAGCTTCGGGGTAATGTGGGGAACAGCATGGCAGCCTGGTGGCGACGTGCGGGTGCCTAATCTCACTCACCTGGCATCATTGACGGGATAAAACCATTCATTATATAGGGAATCGCGTCAAGTACAGGCTAATGACTCTCCCAAAACTGCGCATCAATAGCAATCAACCGATTAAAAAACTGATCTCTCGCTTTCATCCCAGTCAAATGATACGCCTGCTCGCTTTCGCTCCCGGAGATAACCAATCCATCCGCAGCCTCTTTGCTCCCCGCGGTCAACTCAACAATCAACTTGCCCTTCCATCCCAGCCCTTCCGTCTTTTTGAGCTCCGTAATATCACTAACAGGAATCTGAAACAAAACTGATCCCTTCTTCTGGCTCTCCAGCTTCAAATCACCAATCGATGCAGACTGCGTAGTCGTGAAGTACATCACCGGCGGTTCCTGAGCTGAGTCTATCACGGCCGTCCCACGCTTCCGCTGAAACTTTGCTTCAAATTTGAGGGGCCCCGACGACGCCGCAAACCAATCCTTCTTGGCTAGGAGTTCCAGCAGGGTTCGCGTGTGTGCTGAGTTGGCGATGCGCATGGCGCGGTCGAATGCGCCGTGGCTTTTGATTGCGGTCGCGATTGTACGACGGACGAATCGGAGGACTTTGAGAAACCACTTCTTTCGCTGTTTTGGCGCTGGGTCGGTCTGGTGGTCTGTAGATGAGTCTGTCGAGTCGGTGGCTTCTTGGGCAGTTGGGGTTGCGTTGGGAGCGATGAGGGCGCGTGCTTTGCTGCGGATGAGCGACGAGGATTCCTTGTCTTCGGTGTCCGGTGGGGGAGGAAGAGGAGAGGAGTTGATCTCGCCAATGCGTAGCAGAGTTAGTGTCAATTGTGCATTGGTCGGGATGCCTTTGAGGAGCGTCCTATGCTTTGTTAGTACGGGGTCGTCTCTAGGAACATTGATTATACTTTTGCAGGTCGAGGTGTTCCCTCCAGTTGGGAATCTTGCGATTGAGGTAATCTGTGCTGTAATTGATGATTGGATCTCCGAAGAAGCCCAGACCAAGTGTAAAGGCAGTAGCCTTGATGATGAAACTGCTCGACACAGCGAGCGATAGCAGGCATACGGTGGCCATGATTCCCACGAGACGTAGACGAGGGGTGTATGTGATAAATGGAGGTGTCGGTGAAAGGAGACTGCTCACTTCTGTCAGTACTGTTCTATACTATCCATCAAGAAAACATACTTGCAGAACTTCTCATAAGTATCCGTAAGGTCATTTATCATCCGCAGTATCTCGTCGGTAGCCTTGGCTACCTTTCTCTTCATCGGCTTCTGCGTCTCCGCTGTAACGCTCTCATCCAGTCCTTCTGCCGCATCAACAACATCTTCCAGACTCTCCGGCTCGGCAACCTTTTCAGCATCTTCAGACACAGCCTGTCCGTATTTACCAGTAGCACTCTTCATGGCAATGGTCGCAACATTGTTGACTAGGTTGTGAGCCTCCCGCTCGGCAGCCTCCCCTTTGTGCCTTTCCGAGGTCCCAGTAACACTAACCTGCTTCCGAGGATCTCCAGGTGCCAAATTCTCCAAGTCAGTGGACGCTGGAGATGCGCCAGGGAAAAGCGCCCGACGGAGTGGCGGACACAGAATCAAGGCAATCAACAGCCCCGACAGTGTAAAAATAACCACATCAAATAACCAGGCAATAAAGTAACCCTGCACGCATTAGATTCGATTTCATCAATGAGGAACTCTGTATCATAGCTTACTGCACAGAAAATCGCCGTCCGCCGTGGCTCTTTCCACGACCGTAGCCGGGCGATATGTCTGCAGAAGCCCACCACCCCAATCACGACCGACGTATAGAAACGCTCGATCGTGATCCGAAGCTTCTCTGGTGGAAACTGCTCATCCTGCGCCCTGTTCAGATCGAGATCCTCCGAGGCGGTATTGGCTGCTGCCTTGACATGGTATATTTGCTTTCGGGGTCAACACATCGCGACCGAACAGACTGTCAGTAATCACTTACTTTGTTAAATCGCCGGATGAGCATCCACAGGTCTTCATCTGAAAGCCCTTGTGTTAAAGTTTCTGTGGTAGCTTTAGGCGCTGGTTTGGTGCGATTTCTGCCAGCATCGAGCCTCAGGACTGGGCCTGCTGGGCCTGGATCGGAAGGTGGGGTATCGTCATGTTTATCTTCGTCTCTTACTTCATCTTTGAAATTGCCTGGAATATCTATCTGGGACATACTGGGATGTGGTTGTGTGAAGCAGGGATATGTCTGTGTAACCGTCAACGTTCAGATAAGATCTGGGGCGAGCCTTGACCCAGACAATCACGGAGCCTGAAGGGCGGGGCATCCACACGTCATTGGCCTGATATCAGGGATCGATCACTTATAAAAAGTGTTGAGTTTATGGTACTTTAATCGTTTTCCATTAGAACGTTACTCAATCGATGCTATTGCTTTTCTGTCTAAGAGGTGAAGTTCAGTACTCGACTCTGTTCTGCATTGTTCCCCCCTCTGTGTGTATATATATATATAACCGCGGTGGTTGTCGGTATGCGGAACCAAGGAGGTACACAACACTACTAATTATGGCCCAAAGAAATATACTGTGAAGGGACTTCCAAAGTCGCTACTCTGCAGGATATTTATGTTTCATTCTTTCTTCTTCCAGATGATCGGAAAATCTTCAAGCGGTCCCCGCTATCAGCAACACCAGTACATGCATATCTTTCTGCATTACAATATCTGATATATTATATAAACGGTATATAGCTCGCTTATTACAATAAGTTTTCTTCTCTAATTCTCACCCCAAGATTAATCACAGATAAACATAGCAGAATGGCCCACCAGTCGTATCCAACAGCTGCCGGATAGTCTGCGGCGGAGCCAGCGCACTGCTCATATCGACGATATCATCCAGAGTAGCATTGGGCGCGTCCGGCACCAGAGTGGGAAGGATAGTCTGTCCTGCCACGACATACGTCCGCGACTTGGGGTCCTGATTCTGCCACGTCCAGAAGACACGGTCGATGGCGGCATGGTGGAGGTAGAAAGCAGGGTCACCGGGGGAAACGAAGAAATCCTATTGCATACGCCTATTAGCTTGTGTTGTACCTCGACAAAAGAATGATGAGTACGTACACCACCCGGATCACCGCCAATGGTATAGTGGCCGCCGCTGTGGATACCCAGGTAGCCATTAGGGTAATCACCCTGCATCCTATTCTGGAAGTCAAGGATGTTGTTCTGCTTATCGATCAGATCAACCACGTGCTTGGTTGTTGTCCAGCTCGCTGCGTCCTCGGAGATATCACGGCGGAGACAGCGGGGGTTGTAGTTCAGTCCGGAGCCGTTCTGAGCGACGATCCCTGGGACCTTGAGACTGGGGAAGACAGGGCCGAGGTTGACGGTGAAGCTGCAACCCCTGTTAGCTAGTCAATCGTCACTAGATATCTGCACGACTTACTTCTTGAACGGGCCTGAGAAGACACAGCCACCTCCGTTTCCAGGAGTTAGAACGATACCGGGAGCAGCCTCGGAACCATTGTGCGGGATGTATGATCCGTCTCCGGACATACTGTAGTCAGAGCCATCGAACATGGGAGAGTTGCGCGGGTCATCGGTGTATTTGTTCCAGGCCCAGTATGGCTGGTAGCCAGTGTAACCGCATTCGTTGCGGAGGGCTTGTTCGTAGGCCCAGGTGAAGTAACGGTGCCATGTCAGAAAGTTGCCCTGGACGTCGACATTAGACTCAAGCATTTTCTCTAGACAACGGAAACATACAGTGCCGTGGATAAACCATGTCTGGTTGATATGGACAGCAACAAAGTCATCGTAGCGAGAGCGCGCGCCAGGAGCAAATGTCGGATCCAGTTTCGAAGGCTTAGAAGCGAGACACAGCACTGCGTCAGTGTACTCTTTGCGCTCGTGTTTCGAGAGGGAGCCCCTGCGAATCCAGCGTCAGTGGGTCCTCTCCTACTGCTGCGACACGGGGCTGATTCACCATTCTCGGCGAACCGTTGCGGTAAGAGGGGTGCATGACTTGCTGGCATCCGGGTTGGAGAAGTGGTAGAGGACCTGATTGATAAGAGCCTTCCCAGCAAGGACATCCCACTGGTCAATGCTAAAAGCTGCAGTGGGCGCAACTGCAGCCAAAGCAGTAACTGTTGAGAGGATTGTGAACCGCATACCGAAAGCTTCTCTGATCGACAAGGACAATTTGAAAAAGTAAAAGAGGATGATCAGGAACGAGTGAAAAAAAAAAGAAAAGCTTCGCTTGATTTCAGGCTATTTAAACATATCGCTGGGAGAAAACAATGCCTGAACAACGTGGATTATTCGGCACCGAAGCATATGAATAACTGTCCGCTTAGATGCAAGCTAAGGGCAAATTAGTATAATATTAGTTGAACGGGCCCAAGACTAGACAGAGCTCTTGAACTATTGGCAAGCACACATGTTTAGCTTATGGTAATTCAGTGAACTTGGGAAACTGAACTGGTATATCCTGTGGAGCGAGATATGCATGGAAGGCTTGATAGTCTGCCTTGATTATTACCTGTCTATATTACTGGGTCTAAAGTCCGACCATTTTTTGACCATACAATGCCGGAAGATCATATGCAGTGACAGCAGTCAAGGCAGATAATTTGCGACTCCTGAGGTCGAAGAGAACGGACTCCCCTGTTCCGTTAGGGTTACGGCCAGCCTGCCACTGTCAGCAACAGATTGAATTGAGTCAAGGGAATCCACAATTTACGGGGGTCCATCTTCCAATTCCGGACTTTTACTAAAATGTTTCGGACAATCGTAATGTTTAATTGCACTGACTCGTTCTCGAGCCTAGACCCGGCCAATGACGGGAAGAGAGAGCTCAAGGATAGGACACTATCCCACAGTGGCACAATATCTGCAGGACAAGTCATTATTGCAGAGAGACAAATTGAGCTAAACTCCTGCGCCGCACAAGGTAATTACCAGGTAAACCAGGGAAATTCTTTTCACTTTCTCCGGTGAAGGCAAGGGACGGCACACTAGCGTCCGGGACTACTGTAGTGGCATTGCGTGGCACATTTCCATAATACCCATTTGACTAGGACATATTTAGCCCTCGCCTATGGATCAACGGACCCTGATTGACAGAACGCTATATTGGCACTAAGTGGGGATATCTCGACGCCATTCATGACTTTCCAATCTCTGACCGACGCTATTCTCCTCTTAGGTGAATCGCCCGCTGCTGGTGGAGAATACCCCGTACTACTATCTCCAGATCGAGTACTTAGACCACATCTTGTTGACAGGGTTTGTGAAACCTGTCCTATAATAATCATTGACTTTAAATGAAGTGAAACCGACATCGGCTCATCCAATTCTGTATTGGAGAATGGAGACACTTCTTGTTAAAGATTCTTTGGCATTTTCCCGAACCGGTCAACGGCGCTGTCGACTGCTCTAGCTGAGTTAAGGAAAAGCGAGGGCTCCCGGGTCCCCGGCTTAGCGTTGGTATTATCTAGTATAACCCGGATAAAATCGGCCTGGCTGGGTTTGATTGTATTCAGCCTATGCTTCTATCTCAAACCGGGCTACTGCAACTAGTCGGCTAGGGGCAAATGAGTACGGACACAATGCCGTTACTATTATTACTATGGGTTCGAGCCAGCTGGTTGCAGCGGAGGAGATTACTCTCTTAATCACCTTGTCCCGTGCGACCTGATCTGCCTTTGACTCCACCGGAAAAAGCGACATTTCTCGGTCATATAAGTGGTAAAAGCGCCTTTCCATCTGCCAATTCACTCTTGTGGTGACAATTGGCGTTCCTTGATACAGTGGCACGAGTTATGCCGGGATCCAGGAAATACTTTCGCACTCCAAGGGGTACCACTTGTTTCTCGCTCAGCTGTCCTCCCGCTGGGGGTGGCAAGTAAGTCACAAGCAAGAATTTTCCTGTCTGGTCGAGGGAAGCTAGAGCACGGCTGGCACTTGGTCCCCTGTCTAGTCTGCATCTCACGTACGCACTATATTGGCCATAACACTAGTCTGATTATGCCAACATGCCGAGAAGCAGTGTATTCATCTGAGTCGGGATTCCGACGACCCCTGCTCTTCTTGTTTCCTCAGTAGTAGAATTTCCAAGGAAAGGGAAGATGAAGGACCGAACTCCGCTGCTATCTGAGCGAGATTGGAAGCACCGCGTTCTCGAGAGAGTAGGCCGACTATTCTGAATATCCATTAGTGAAGTGTATCCTTGCCCCTGTCCGGGACCATGCCGTGTCTCTGTGGCAATACGGGGCAGCATCTGTATTCCACTAGAAAGCTAGCAGAAGAACCCCTTGTGTTCTCAAACGCTGGGATGCTGTGTTGGTCTTACAGAACTGCAAAACTTTAATTATGATACCTCTTGTGCGCTTTGCAGCTGCCGAGGCTTTAGTGCCGGGGGGAAGCCATGTATTTGTCGATTGTTCCTGCATATCGACTAGAGCAACCGAAATCTCATTTTCTCCATAAGAGGGCAGAAGTGTCCCAGACTCTTATGTCCCGAGACGCATCGTACTGTCTTGCACGGTTGCACAGATCTTCACACGATTGCCTTCCCGACGCGGCATATAGGTGGATCTCGACCCCCGTTGCCATGAACGGCTCCCGATAAAGATCGACAAGACCCAAGAACTGAAAGGAGGGCGATCGTGAACGGACGGACTCGAGATGACGAGTCCAATTCACCAGACGTTCGAGGCCTTGGTTCCCCGGCAATCGACGCCTACATTCGAATTCCCCCTCCACACAAGAGGCCCAACCAATGCGCCTCGAATTCTCGCCATTGTGGGCTTTTTGACGGGTTTATCGGCCTTGTTGGTTGTGCTGCGCTACTACGTGCGATTATTCATTCTGCGAAGATTTGACATTGAGGATGGGATCATCCTTATAGCCCAGGTAGGTTGTGGTCTCCAGACAGTCTTTGACGGGCGGTACTAATTGTATCCGTTGCTGACAGGCATGCGCTTTTGGTGTCCTTGCATGTTTCATTGGAGAGACACACCGTGGACTGGGTCATTACAACCGCGATATTGGCTTGGAGGATTTGGGCCCCCTGTCCAAGTGGACATTTTTCCATGCTATTGTCATTGTGTTGGGGATAAGCTCGGTCAAGATATCGCTTGCTTTCTTTTTGCTGCGATTCGCGTCGCAGAATAAGTTTATCAAAAGGTTTATCATCGGGGCGCTGGGTAAGTTCGGAATGGCATGCTGAAGATACTTGACTGACTGCTGACTATCCAAAGTCTTTCTCATACTCTTCACGATCGCCTGCATTCTAACACTGATATTCCAATGTATACCTGTCAGTGCAGCGTGGGATTATACCCAAAAGGCTACAGCAACGTGTTATTCAAGCAAAACCTACCTAGCTATTGGCGAATTCAACAGTGGTAAGTTCCTCTTTCTGTTCTAAAAAAACAGTTTACTGACAGTGCCTCCAATAGCTATCAATATCGCCACTGACTTTGTTTTCGCAACTCTGCCGGTTTTCATGTTCTATAATATCCAGGTCAATAAGCGCACTAGAGCCTCCTTAATGGGAATTCTCAGTCTTGGGTACTTGTGAGTTGTTTCGTCCCAAAGTGCTAGTTGGAAGCTCATGTAATGCCAGTGCCTGTGCCGCAGCTATCGCCAAAACAGTTTACCAAAGCCGAGTGTTCGAGGAGCAAGACGCATGGCGGTAGGTGCACTATCCAGTTCAGTTTCAGTCCCTTGCAGAGCTAACTCAGGTTCCGTGGCCCAGAGACCCTAAATTCCTCATATGGAACTGGTATGTTGACCTCTTTTCTTCGACACCCAGCACGGAATTGACATGTTCTACAGTGTTGAGCTCAACGTTGGCATCGTCGCCGCCTGTTTCCCCACAATCAAGCCACTTGTCAAGTCTGTCATCGGAAGCACTTGGAGTTTAGCCAGCAACTCCCGCTCACGAAAGCGAACGAACAACGCTTACTACGGACAGTCATCGAGCCATGCATTGGGCTCCATAAGACGCAGCCGGTTAGAGCATGAAGCTCAGAAGTACAATGTGCATATCGACGCTGTCCGAACATCCTTGTCAGCGTCTGAGGGGGGGAGTGAGGAGAACTTGGCGTCTCATCCGCGTCTTCAGCGTCTGTCATCCTCGAGAATACTGCGCACGACAGAAGTGATCGTGCACACTGACGGGGGAAGCGATGCGATTGGGCCGGGTCTAGGGCCCAAACGGTCAGTGGATGATCGAGTATAGCCACGATGTACGACTGAGCTCCCAGGCATGAGCATGACTTTGTTTCCAAATTATATCTAAAAATAATATGCTAGTCTTCTTTCATGAGTCATTTGGCGATAGGCTCGTACCTTGCCCTGTACTTTGGGTGCTGAAACTGATTGTAGTCTTTTCAGCTGAGGGTTTTTCCAGGCTCATATTGATGTTGACGCAAGTCGCAAGGAGCTATCATTATCCCCATGGGCCCTTCAAGTCGTATCTCCTCCAGGTTTATATTACAGCCTTAGGCATACAATGAGCGACGTGACCCTACCTCTCCGTCGTCTTCATCGCTTCCTTCCAGTTTCCACTGTTCCAACCTCAAGTAGCTCTGCACCTTCTGGTCATCCTTAGATTTGTTCCTGAACTCTCCAGACTTCAGTCCAGGTTGAATGACATCCTGTCTCCATCGGAATGTAAATCCGAGTCTGAGTTGTCTCGCGAATCACAACAAGGGATTTTCTCACTTTTTAAAAGCCGCGCGAACAGCGGTGCCTTGGCGTTACTAAGCGAGCCAATGGTAGTGTGCGCTAAAAAAGCACGTGCCTTCGGCTCGCTTGGCAACAACTTTGATCTCTCCATCTCGAGTTCGATCCAAATTGCTTCATATCGAAAGTTCTTGCAACCACCTCACGCCACTTGGACGCACATCAAGATCTTCGCACCAGACGCACTGGGTCAGATGGAGACAATACGCGCGGAGTTGCTTTGTCCCTATCTGATGTCTTCATACTTGGCACCCAACTGCTCATATCACGCCGCCTTCAGTGCAGCACCGGCGCCATGGGAGACGAAGCAAGGTTGCCGGTGCTCGCTCCAGCTTTCGCTGGCACGCCGCGCGCTGCGAAGGTGTCGAATATCGAACGTCGCCGTCACATCGCTGTGACTGCTTGCGCGGAGTGTCGTGCCAAGAAACGTAAAGTAGGTTGTGACACGATGTACCCAACCCCCTAGCGGTGTTGACTTTCTTTCCGCCATCAGTGTAGCGGAAAAAGTCCGTGCACGGCATGTGCGTCGCTGGGCATAGAATGCCTGCTTGACGCGGAGAGCAGTCACCGCCGCCTAGTCGGTACCAAGCGCCGAGGCGCTGAAATGGAGAGTAAGAACTCGACTTTGAAGAAAAAGGTGCAACCGCTGGAGAAAGAGGCCCAGTTGTCAAGTCGGCATCCACCGGATGTGTCAAGGGTGCATGTCAAAGCCCGCAAGATGGCCATGATTAGGTCCAAATCTAGCGAGACACGCGCGTGTGATGTTCAAGGCACGGCCTCGACAGAAGACTGGAACAGCATCTGGGCTATATATGAGAGAGTTCGCAACTGTGCACCGGCAGACCTCTCCAAGGTAGTCAATGCCATCCGCAGTAGCTCGGATCCGACATTAGCAGCGCAATATCTGCACCAAGTCTCCCTGGGTCGACTCGCTGACGCCCACGTCGGCTTGTCGAACTTAGCAGCAGAGTATAAGTTGATTAGCTCACCGAGGCTGCAGGCCCTGTGCGAAGAGCCCATCCTTTTCGCTCCTGCAAAGCCATGGACGACCATCACAGACAGTGACCGACTGGTGTCACATCTGCTCTCTCTATATTTCACCTGGGATTATCCCTGCTACACCTGGTTTGATCAGCATTTGTTCTTAGCTGATATGATAGCTGGGCAGTCGAGGTTCTGTTCACCACTTCTTGTAAACGCTGTATTAGCTCATGCCTGTGTAAGATGAGCCTTTCTGTCCCTCGATCTTTGATTTCCTGACGGACTTCGCAGCTATACTCCTATAGTCTCCGAAGACCGTGGGATCGTTTTAAGGAGATGGATATGTGTATCCGCTTCCTGTCGGAAGCCCGGCAGCTCTGGATATCACAATCACGGCCCACCTTGACCTCAATCCAGGCACTGCTTGTCATGAACCTGACCTATAACTGCCTGGGTAAGGACAAGATCGGCTGGTCCTGCCTGGCGGCAGCGATCCACATGGCAAATGAGCTCAGATTGTATGAGCCGTTGTCTGGTGTCCGCAGCGCAGGGCTGGTTGAACCCGCCTGGAATAGAGCGCATGCAGTCACGGCCTGGGGCCTTTTTGAGTGGCAAGCGTAATAACAGCCCCTGTTGAACTTCGTTTCGACCATATCTGACCTCGTTACAGACTCGCTGCAAGTGTAGTTGATGATGCTCCCCGTCTGGAGCACCCGCCCTTTTACGAAATCCCATATTCAGACGCCGAGTTTCTCGACCATAGTCAACGCTGGCACCCCTATCCTTTTAGTGGTCCCCTTTACCCGTCACGTCTCTTCTCAACGGTCAGAGCTAGGTTTGAGTTGAGCGTAGTTATCAATGACGTGACCGAATTCATTTTGGATTCCCATCATGTCGCCCCTACTGTCGAGGCCTTTATGTTAATCCATGAAAGACTGGCAAACTGGTTTGTCGAACTAAGTCCCGCGCTCCATCCTTCAAAAGACGCACCGCCACACATCTTCATCATGCAGTAAGTCATATTAACCCCTGCCATATTCCTCACACTGTCGCTCACAACCATAGCCTCCACTTCCACCTTGGCGTAATCGCCCTCTGCAAACCCATCCTCACCTCAGGAGGAGACCCCAGCCCCTCCGTCCTCAGAATCTGCAGCAAAGCCAAGCTCGCCACGCGCGAGATCATCTTCCTTTTCAAACAAACCTTTGGCTGGAAATCCGCCTCCAACTTCCTCAACCATGCCCTCACCTACGGCGCCTTCAACGCCATGCCCTTCGCCAAGGACGGCGATCCCCGCTGGCGCCAGTCCCTCGAGACATGCATCAGCGGCCTCTGGTACATTTCCTTTTCCTTTCCCGTGTGCAGGTACCTGCTGCGCGCGATCCAACATGCGCTTGATGCGGCGGGGTTCGCGGATACGGATCTTTGTCCCGAGGTTACACGTATCCTACGATATTTTGCGCGTAATGTGTGGAAGAAGTCTCTGCTTGATACGTTGCAGAGTCGGTATCCGGCCTTTGATCCGCAGAATAGCTTACGGACGGTGGAGGATTTGCTTCTGTCGGTTGAGAGTTTGGCTTTGAGTGATGAACATGGCTGATTACGTGATTGTGTCTGGTGAATCCTCATAGGCTTATGTATTCTATTTTCATTGATCCCGAATGAATGCCGTTATTTTACGTGAGATGACTTATTGCGATCTGCGTTATTCTGAATTGTCTCCTGTTTCCTTGCCAGACGGACACGTGACCCTTGCGGGGTGCTCAGCCACTCCCAGGCATCAACAACCCTTGCAGAGCTCGAAATAATCAAACGGTCTGACTCTAACTGGAAAGCATATAAAAGCACCAAAGTATATGAGAGCTATACTATGTAACTGCAGCAAAACCATCAAACATTATGCCTACCATAGAGCCGGGCGATGTCCCGCCAACCTACAGGATCGACCTCTCCCGCCCCCCAGCAGAGCGATACGTTGAAGTTGCCAAGAAGTATCGCAACGAGCTCAGATCTCTCACCGCTCTCTTCGATAGCCTGGTTGAGAGCGTCGCACCCAATCTCTCGCTGCAATGGGTCAAACGCCTCGCGCGCTTATTCTTGCGCCGGGTAAATTCCGACGAGGAAACGGAGGAGATCCGCGGTATCAGCCAGGCAACCGGGATCGAGATGTATCTGATCGTCTCGCTGAATGTGCTCCTCGATGTGCTGATGGGCTGCACGAGCGGCGCGGCCCGGGCACAGGACCAAGAAACGTCGCCCCGCATGCTCCATTTCCGGACCCTGGATTGGGGGATGGATGCGTTGCGGCGCGTGCTTGTGCAGTTTGAGTATGTCCGCGGGCCGGACTATGAGGCCGTGCTGGCGACGAATATCACCTACATTGGGTTTGTGGGTGTGCTGACCGGTGTCCGGAAGGGGCTGAGCGTGTCGTTGAATTTTCGACCGAACCATGATTTGGGTGGGTGGTTGGGTGATTTGCGGTTCTATGGGAGTCATCTTCTTGTTATTCTGGGCTTGAGGAGATCGATTTCGTCGATGCTGAGGCAGTATATCATTGTGGCGGAGGACCCACGGGGGACTTGGTTTGGTCGCATGCTGGGCGTATTGGTCAGGAGACGTCGGAGGGTTGAGAGACCGACGCTGCGCAGTATCTGTCAGAACGTAATGCGCACGCCATCTACAGCGGCGTATCTGGTTCTATGTGACGGCGCTGAAGCCGCTGTGATCGAAAAGGATCATCGGACTGCAAGGATGGACTCCAGTTCGTCGTTCATCGTTGCGACGAATAACGATTTCCTGGGCTCAGAGCTTCCGTCGAAGGACAGGGACACCGATATAACTTTTGGCGCAGCGCTGACCAGTGGAGAGCCCATCTCGATGACCGACTTCATCCAAGATAGTAAAGAGCGAAGAGCATGTATGCAAGCACACTGGGACAAAAAGGTCGCTCAAGCTGGAAGGTCGGCCCACAATGTGAAACCACGTCATGATCCTTTGCGTCGCACACGCTCCTCTAGAAGTCGAATGGCAGATCCCCCGGCCGGTTCGGCATCTGCCGCTGTGGGCAAAGAGAGTGCAGAAACTTCTGAGAACCATGAGGTCGCTGCAACACCTGCAGAAATAATCCAGTGGACGGCGGCATATCCCACAACCAACGACATGACGCATTTCTCGGCGGTCATGGATCCAACAAGTGGAAGGGTCATCTGGATTCGGAGGTTCCGTGATCCTCTCGATTTCGAGATATGGTAATCTCCTGGAGAGATACCATAAATTTGATAGCATGAGCAAGAATGTGAGAAGGCATAGTTCCGCTCCAGTAGACAGCCAGGCCGTTGCCGTCACCTGAATTCCTGTAGCAACGGCTCGATAGGACTATCCAGAGCTTTGATCGGCCATTCCAACCAATCAGTCCAATCCGGACCCAGGAAATCACGAATAGACTCGATAAGGAATCGGCCCCCATCGCCAAACATCCACGAATCCCGGCACGAATGAAGTAAAATGGCATAATGAGCCAGGATCACAAGCGCCTCTGGCCGCCGCTGCAGTAATAGGTCAATGTACTCCGGGGGAACAAGTACAGGCCATCCAGTGCTGCCATGACTTCTTCCGGCAAAAGATCCAGCAGCTATCAACGCATTCGTCGAGGTCTGTAGGTCCTCTATGGCTTGTTTGTAGATGTCTGTCAAGGTAGCTCCGAGTTTTGCCGCTTGAACAAGGTGAAGGAGTTTCTCGCACCCCGCCCCCAGCCGACCATCGAATTGATAAAGGGACTGACCGTCCGTTATCAGCGGCTTGAGGACTGACTGGTGTAGCAAAGCCCAGGCTTTTCCACAGATTGCTCTGACACCCCGTTGGAGTCGAAAACAGTGCACGAACTTGTCCACAAACTGGTCGAAATCGTTGTCCCTGTATACGAGCACATCGCAGAGGGTATGAAGCCCAAGAATAGCCGAGAAGAAGAACAATGGCACACACGTTTCTTGATTCACTTCCAAGTCTGTTTCCTTGAAGATTGCCAGAGCATGCGTCTGGAGCTGGGCGGCATGAGTCCGGTAGTACCCTTGTCGCTCCGGATGCTTGGTGCTGAGGTGTAAGGCGCTGAAGGCGAGCAGCTCATTCACCACATAGGGTGCTTTTAAGAGGTGCGGCATAATACTGTGGAAATGATCGGCATATTTCCTGCGGTCCAACTCCGGCAACGTCTCTGTATATAAATGGTGAAAAAGCTCCATGTGAAGCATGTTCACTGGTGCATCTTGGGGAGTCCCCGGATTCGGGCTGAGACTGGAGCGGCCCGACGGGAGATTGGTCGCTGGTGAGAGAGACGCCGAAGCCGCAGAGTGATATGGCGAGTCTACAGGCCGTGTGACCTTGAACACATTGATCCCATACTCACACACCCGCTCTGAGACGGTGCAATTGGAACATATGGGACGGTTTTCATTGCACTGTAAGAGGATTAGCCATGCTCGGTTCGCGACACGTGGGGAGTCGGGACGGAATACTTTGATATGGCGGCGCTTGCACTCCAGACAACCATTCCGGGACTTCTTATGAGCCCTGCGTGGCATTGCGAATGACAAGTCAAGTACTGTGCTTCAAGCCTATCAAGACCCAATAAGATGACGAAATCTCATTCGAGAGACGACTGTCGTGTTCGGTTCGGCTCTGGCTCGCAGGAAGGCGGACAAAGCCCTCCAAATACGCGGAAGCCCAAAAGCGACACTCAGGGGTCAGGAAGACACATTCCGCAGTACCGCTGCAGTTCAGAAGAAAAAGTGCGCTGTCCCTGGCCCGAAAAGTCAAACGACGGATACGCCGATACGAAACCGCAGACACTGCTCGAAATAGGCGACGCGCGACGAATCGGAAGAACGCAAATCCGCGTATGCACAGACCATGTGCAGTTTTTTACCCACCCTTCGGCTCTATACGTGTATAGCTTCGGCTCTGCAGCAACAGAACTTATATAGAAGAGTATGATTGTGGGTTCTATTCTATTCTTGAAATGGAGGATGCCTAGTTGACTTGACTGCAATTGTATCCACTGTGTTCAATTTATAAACGATTCATATCCACCATCGCCATGTCTTTCTACTCATCATCCCAAGTCCTATCGAGCCGCTGTGCCGAAACCGTATTCCTGCAATGGCAAAGTTAGAGCCATACAGGGGCGACTACTACCTTTGGAAATATGTCCCATCGATTCCAGCAGCTGTCATCTTCCTCCTGTTGTTCGTATGCATGACAGCCTTTCATTCCTGGAAGATATGGAAGACGCGGGCGCGGTTCTGCATCCCTTTTGCCATTGGAGGATTGTGTAAGTGATGTGTATCCCTTTGCTGTGCGTCTGCCGATTGACACTAACTGACCCCCGATCTCAGTCGAAATCATCGGCTATATAGGTCGAATCGACTCGCACGGGAAGACCGGACAGCTTGGCCCTTATATCATTCAGAGCGTCTTTATTCTGCTTGGGCCAGTCCTCTTCGCGGCTTCCGTATACATGGTCCTCGGACGCCTTATCCGCAGCATTCAAGCCGAGAAGCACTCGGTGATTCGCGTCAACTGGCTCACAAAGATATTTGTCGCGAGCGACATCCTCTCTTTCCTCGTCCAGGGCTCAGGAGCGGGTCTTATGGCGAACGGGTCGAGTGCGGACATGGGCAACAACATCATCATCGCGGGGCTTGTGCTTCAAGTGCTCATGTTCGGACTGTTCATGGTCACGTCGTTTGAATTCGAGCGGCGAATGAACCGCGCTCCGAGCGGCCATATCTTTGATGCCGACGTGCCGTGGAAGACTCACTTGCATGTTTTGGATGCCATCAGTGCTTTGATATTGATACGGTCGGTATTTAGGGTAATCGAGTACGCTGCGGGTCAGGACGGGTATTTACTTGGTCATGAGTGGACCATGTACATATTTGACTCGGTGCCAATGATCACTGCAATGGCGTTGTGGGCAGTGTGGCATCCAAGTGTTATTCAGAGCTCTGCCTCGCGTACGCACAGCCAGGCATTGGAGATGAGGATGGGTTGATCGAATCATATCGGTTGAGGGAACGTTTCTAACGGATCTGCTGTTCATGAATGATATGAAGATTAGTGTACATGTCTCCAATTATTAGCCGTCGAAGAAATAGACAGGTCATTTGAGCAAATAGTAATGAACTCGATTGATAGTATATCTTTGGTGAGCCATTTATTTGCGACCATGGTGTATCAGAGTCTTAGGATTGGGGACATTGGTCATATCGATTAGGAGCAACATTGTCGTTGCTACTGCAGAATCTGGGATTCAAAAGGGAACCATATCCATCCCTTGTTGCTCAAGGCGTGGTTGATCATGTAATCACATCCATAGCCCTCATCGCCGGTTAGGTCGTAGGTCTCTCAGTGGCAGCTCCAAGTGGAACTGAGTGGGTCAAAGAAAGAATGCGACTACTTTAGTACTGTGTGGGGAGCAATGGCAAAGTGGACCGGACAACCAGCAAGGCTTGGAATCGCTTCCTCTTATCCTCGAATGCCCACCATAAAGGCAGAAATACTGGTCGTAACGAATGCGGAAGACACAGCCATCAAGGTTTCTGGCAAGGTTTCAGAATCGACAGAATGGGGGGGGGGCAAGTGGATCTGACTGGTTAGCGTAGTGCGGGGTTAGTCGACCAAGGATCTGGGGAATGCTACAGAGGTGCATTATTGGCTGGCTGTCGGGCGGGGTTGCATCGAACCGGCCAATAGCCATGGTCCACCATATTTGGGCACAGAATTAACACATGATGAGATTGAGTGGACTCAAGAGGTACATGTCACTACTCACTAAGTCCGGGAGATCCGGTAGAAGCTATGGTGGATCTGGGGTGGTGGCCCGCCTCGACCGCTGGAGACTGAGAGCTGATAGGGGCTCACTAGTAGATAGCGAGACCGTCGAGAATTCTACATAACTCTACGATTATTGCAGGACAACCAAAATCCTCCGGCTTGTACCTTGTATGTACTGGCCGTGTGGTGTGATGATTATGTGGCTTGCTGTAAGTTGCACCTCCTTGCCCAAAATTACTAGTGCTGCCCCTTTCTTCCCCTCCCTCAGGAATCCTAAAACGCATTGTACTTTTACCAGTTGACGACCATGCAACTTGCGATGTCAGACCAACCAAGGCAACAGCTGGTCATTCAACCCCTCATGGCGGGCGAATAATATTTGTTATGTAGATAATGTAAGACGACAAGTCACATACATGAAACTCCATCCCTGCCAACTGGTGGCGCAATAATCAGGCCATCCAGACCATGCTACCCAAACAAAGGAAAGTGATCGTAAGTAGAAGCAAGACACTGTCTAGCTGCAGGTCGTAATAGGTAATGTCGAATGCAATAATTCCATCTCTCCAGGAGTACGGATCATCACGAAGGAACGCTCGATCATCTAAGTCGGCTCATGTAACGCAGTGTGAGGTAGACGGCGCCCATGGTTGTGTACATGGCGCCCCCGCCTGCTACCCAGACCGGCCTGTGCAGTGCAAAGGATGTCTGCGCGAGGCCTGCTGTTGTCTTGGATCTCTCTGTAAAGTTCACCTTTTAGTCGTCTGCCCACAGACCTCGGTCTCACCTCTGGTTGAAAATGAAAGGTCAATACATACCTTTCTGGAAGAGTCTGTTTCGTAGAGTACCAAGTTGCTGTCTGGAATAGTTCGCGACGGAGGAGCTCAGGGCGGACAGATTCTGGATGATTGGAGCTGACATTTTGGATGATAGGTTGGGATAAATGGGATCACTTTGCAGGTATGTATTGGTGTATTGGTAGAAGGATGTCACAAGTTTAGCAAACACGGGATACCTTGTACTTGAGAGGAGTACGAGCATCCTCCAGCCTATATATACTCTTTTCTCGCCATCCTGATGCGGGGTAGTCACACGACAGGGGCTTTCAGGTAATACAAGAATCGACGTCGACGATTCTGGCTGGTGGCGTTGGCTCGTAGGCATCGACCATGGTTATCAGCATATCCCTGGCCTCTCACGACGGCTACGCCTCGCTTGTGCTGGCAATGATTGGGCATCGCTCTTGATCGCTGGTGGCAATCTGGGGTAGGTCGAAGGGTGTGTGATGCAGAGACGCCCATCCGTAAACCTAATGTACGTATGAGACACTAACATGCCAATAGGATAACGGTGACTAGGGCATGGTATCTTATTGCCACCGTTTAAGCACTGCCCTGACCACAGCCTCCCAATGGAATCGAGTGAGCCTGGTGTTGAGAAGAGCTATGGTCAAGTCATTAAGTGGTGATCTTCAACGCATCATTACACCATAATAGGACATGAGAGTGGCGTGGCCCTATCTTCTATCTCATTGCCAAAAGAAGCGAAGGTGTACAGCCACGGGGTAGAGCCATAATCAGTCTTCCGTTGATAATGAGTGGCTATATGACCACTGTCACCTGAGGTTAAGAGCACGATTTACAGTCCCAGAATATGCCAAATCATGGACGCAGTGCAGGTCTTGTTAGTGGAAATAATGAACGTATGCTGTGTGTCTTCGGAATGAATGCTGCAAGAGCACCAGGCTCGACAATTGCTTAACACCTTATGTTCGGAGATGCAGCGACAGCTCTGCCCAGAGGTTTTGCATAAATCTAGCATCAATAGGTGAGAGCATCTCCACCTTCGTGCCCCAGAAAAGGCGCTCAGGCTCGATATGAACTCTTGTGGAATGTCACTATTGCCTACATTCCAGTCAAGATGTCATCGATTAGTCAAGCAGATTTCAGTGGTCTACCAGCCCTTCGGACTGACCAGCTTCAGGAAAATACCCACTAGGTTAAGCTCTGTTAGTAGTGAAAAGTATCGGCATTATTTGGTCGTACCGTTTGGGTGAGCCCACCCTTGCATGGCCTAGTACAATAATAAGGTCCGTAATATCATAACGATGGAATGGATATACCTTCGCAAGCACCCTATCAATCTCCTGCCGACTGGGTAATCTATCAAGAACTCGTAGATCATCGTCCAACAGACTCAAGCCTACTGTAGCTTTAGGCGCGACGGGAACGGTACCTGTCTTCTCCAGGAGCAGCTGCAGGTCTCAGAACACGTCTGACTAGTCGCCCGTCTCGGAGTAAATTGTCCTTGACGACTCTCTCAAGCTCATAGAGAGTAGAGAGCAAAGTCAGAAGATATGGAGAGACATCTATCGAGATAGCCTCTCAAACAGAGAGGGCCATCTCTTTGGAGAAGCGTTCTAGCTCGTTATGAAGTCATGGCGAATGCTTTGATCTGCGCGATCCATCGGTAATCATAACATAAAGGTTCAAGGTTGCTTTGAATAAGTCACCAGCTAGACGAAGCAGTAAAATATCGGACAGTTCACCCAGCCTAGTTTGATCGTCCATAGCGACCTGGCCAACGTTGGATAGGACGGCCTGTAATCATGAACCTATTGGTGCTCAGAAATATATCTCCCTCGGAGAAAGCTCAGTACTTCTACAGCATTTTTTCAATTCAGATGTGGAAAGAGAGCAAGGTTTTAGGAAAACGTTCAAATATGGATTAAAATGAATCCACATAGATCCAAGTCCTCTTGAAGTCATTGGCTTTTTCTGGAGCAGCATTATGAACTGAAAGTTTCGGCTTTGGGAGCCTGGGGACACTGATAGTCACGTGACCGGTTCCTCTTGGCAACATCTTTTTCAGCAACGCACACGCGACTGTGTTTCTTGTTCCCGTCAGAGAATGACGACGCTGTCGACACGAAGAGAGCACCCGAAAGTTAAAGGCGCTCCCGACTATGACGATCCCACATACTGGGACGTCAAATTTGCGACTGGAAAAGATGTCGGGGAATGGCTGAATTCGGGTGAAATCCTGATCGAGACTACCCTGTCCGAATTGGACCATCGTCCTCAATCCGATGTTATCCCGCGTGCTTTGCACCTCGGTCCAGGAATCTCCAGACTGGGGGTCAAACTATCTGAGGCCTTTCGTAAGCAGAATTGGCCGGGAAGCTGCATTGTGGTGCGTCCTCTTGTCTACAGACTTTTGGAGCTTATTCTAATAGTCCATCGTCTCTGAATAGAATGTGGATTTCTCAGCAGAAGCCGTCCGCATCGGCCGGGAGCTCGAGAGTGGCAAGGACGCAAACCAGGCAATGCATTGGCTTCAGATTGACCTGAGATCGTGGAGCGACGTTGCCAAGTTGGCACGCTATGCGCCGTTTGATGTGGTCGTCGATAAAAGCACGAGCGATGCCATTGCTACGTCGCCATCCGTCACCCTCTCAACTGAATTCGATACATCATCGATTTGTCCGATCATAAGCGAGGCGTTGGAAGAAACTGGAGAACTCATGCTGTCTCCAGTGGAGCTGTTGGCATTGCACCTTGTCCCGCTGACGCAGAAGGGCAGCACCTGGGTTGCGCTGTCATATTCAACCATTCGCTTTGACAACCTTGGATACGCTGGGAAGTATTGGACCGTCGTGTCACGCACCTCTATAAAAGCACCACAAGGCCAGACGTCCACTTTTGCACACACTCCTGAAGTCTTTCATTGGGCCTATGTCCTCCGGCGGGAATAAGTCATGAAACCGCCTGTGCTGACTGTGTCCAACGACAGACGGTTCTGACCACCCAGTACACGCAACTAGCATTTGCTACGGCTACGCAAAATCAACACAGACAGAACGCTCAGTAGGACTCAATAAATTCACGCGCAAGGTGATTTACATCAGCTACAGTGGGTTCAGCCTCAAATGTTTCGAGGCGTCGCAACCGCAAGAGGCGTCAGAAATTCGTATAAGCATTGAAGTAAGTTTTGCTGCGCTACTGTCTGGCCAACTGATTGGCCAATTCTTCGATCTCGTCCGGTCCCAGAAGACCCAACTTCTCTCGTCTTGTTGGTGCCTTTGGATCAAAGAAAGGCTTCTCTGCCAGGGCGGTCACCCTTGTGCCATGCCGCGGCTCGATTCCCTCGTAATCCCAGCTGGCGTTGTGGATGGTGATCCTTGTACAATCAGTTATCGAACGCAGTACATGGCAGGAAGCATATTCGTAACTTACCTGTTATCCCACAAAGCGCTTGTCCTTGGTGTCCACTTGAAGCGAACTTGAATGTCAATGTTCTTCTCATAGACATCGCACAGATATCCAAGGATGACATCACTCTCTGCTTTGTCGAGGCCTACAATACGATCTGTCATGGCTCGGTTCACCCAAAGAGTCTTCCACCCTGTTGCAGGGTGAACTCGGACAAGAGGATGCTCTCGCTCAACATATATGGGCCCCTTTTCCGGATGCTTGCGGTCCAAATAAGCATGGGCCGAGCGATAAATGGCTGTCTTGCCGTCGATAAATTGACGGAACGATGGTGATAACTTCTCGTAAGCAGCGTAACCGCTTGCCCATAGTGTGTCCCCTCCAGTGCTGGGCACCGTATCATTGTGAAGATGGGTGACACCCGCTGGCTGTCGCTCATGTACAAGATCTGTATGCCAGCGGGAAGCGCCTCCAGGCCGGCGGAACGCAGCCGGGGTTTCTGCTGCCTGCAGGGCCGGCCACAATACAGTAACACCGGGGACTCCAGGAACCTGTGGTACTTGCGGCTGAGCAAGGATTAGTCCAGTGTCCTAGCAACTTGGCAGAGATGATGCAACGACGTACATGGATCTCGACCTCACCAAACCATTCACCTAGCTCCTTCTGCTGCTGTGGGGAGATGTCTTGGTCTCGGAAGAAGACAACGCTCCTTTCCGCAATCAAGAGCCCCAACTCGTCTTTTTGCTTGTCGTTAAGATCCTTGAGTTGCAACCCCACGATCTCGGTCCCGATGTGCTTGGTGAGGTGGATGACCTCCTTCGCTGCTGACAGCAAAGCCTTCTTCTCGGGATCGGCGCGGGATCCCGGGTCGATGTGAGGGCGATCATAGTTCCGGATGTTGTAGACATCATCCACGTAGAGAGGACGTGCAGGCCGGTATGGATACCCGGCTGAGAGATCGATGCCGGCCTTTTCGAGTCTTTCCCGAGCGTTGGGAGGGAGAGGAAGAGTCTCTTTTCTAGGCTCTGCGACGTCGACAATGCGGGGATCAATGGCAGCAGGAGCCATGGTGCTAGTCTTTGATGAGCGTAACAACCTTGAGAATGGACAGTTTTTGGTGCAAGACAGTGCCGATTCTAGTTTAATTATACGGCACGGAATCATCCCCGCTTGAGTTGGTTAGCAAGTACATGTTTGGGAAATTCTGTGTATGCGATCACATCATCGCCATCACCCATTACGCCTTCTGCACCATGTATCATATGGGGTCAACTGCGATATTTGACACGCTCCTGGCCCTGTCTTCCCCTCACTTGTCTTATCATCCTGCTTTATCTTCCCCGAGCCCCTCAGATTGCATGAGTCTTGACCGTCATGCGGACAAAATCTGAATATCCTCATTCAGGGATATGATTGCGTTGAGATGAGTGGATTTCAAAGCAACACGACTATCAGCCATGGATCGAATAGGCTTGACTTGCATGGAATATGCTTTCCGGAGTAGGAATTGCGCGTTTCTGTGGAGTCTTACGCACGATCGTTATTCGTATCCCCAATGGTGCAATTTGGGAAAGAATAACCTGCCATGGCTTCGAGGGCACTCATAAGGAATTCCTGTCGAGACCTGGCCGTCGGAGCAATATCGAAGCACGATCGCTACAATGACTC
Source organism: Aspergillus fischeri NRRL 181 (assembly GCF_000149645.3). Lineage (NCBI taxonomy): Eukaryota > Fungi > Ascomycota > Eurotiomycetes > Eurotiales > Aspergillaceae > Aspergillus > Aspergillus fischeri. The sequence goes on along the minus strand of NW_001509761.1, from coordinate 383,974 downwards.
GTCAAATCCATCACGTGGCCGTGATTGGCGCAGGAATCAGCGGTGTTGTCTCAGCCGGGCATCTGCTCGTTGCTGGAATTGAGGTTACGGTGTTTGAGAGGAATCATGCTGCAGGGGGAGTCTGGTACGCCTTGTTGTAAACTTCCTGTTCCTGCCTTTCTGATAGGAGACTACAGGTTGTACGACGAGCGCAAGCCCCTTGAACCCGTCTATCCGTCCGTTCAACCATCCCGCGCTGAACAATATGCGGAAGCATTAGATGTTAGGGATAAGCATGTCCTGGAACATGCACCTCCTGGGTAGGCTTAACTCATATTATCAGAGAATATTGGCTAACATGAGTAGTCCATGCTACGAAGGGCTCAGGAACAATGTCCCGACACCCTTGATGCGCACAAAGCTTAATGCCTGGCCAAGTGACACACCTGACTTTGTGAGTCACGTTGTCATGAAGGAATACATTCAAGATACATCCAGGAAGGCCGGCGTTGACGGTGTTACTATCTATGGCGCGAGGGTGAAGAAGCTGCGCAAGCAGGACGGCGGATGGAAGGTTACTTGGTCCACTCTTCGTGAAGATGAGCGAAGTGGAGTCGTGCAAGAGGAGGGGCACAGCGAAGTAAGAGCTATCATGTCAGACCGCAGTGTAGACTTGACTGACTGTTGTAGACATTTGACGCAGTCGTCGTCGCCTCTGGCCACTACCACGCGCCACGAATTCCCGACATTCCTGGCTTACCGGAAGCGAAGGCACTCTGGCCGTCTCGAATCCTTCACTCAAAGGGATACAGAAGGCCCGACGGATTTGAAAACAAGGTGAGTCAGTCGGGTTGCGGTTATGTGGAAATCCCCAAGATACTAAGATTTTATAGAACATCCTCCTTATTGGCGGGGGTGTATCCTCGACAGACATTGCTCGCGAGATAGGCCCAATCGCCAAAGCCGTATACCAAAGCACCCGCAACGGTGAATTTGACCTGACTGCTTCAGTACTTCCTGAAAACGGAGTAAGAATCAGCGAAATTGCCAGATTTGAGTTGCAAAGCGACAAGACATTACCGGACGATGCGCATTTGCCGTTGATTGTCCACCTTAAGTCAGGTCAGAAGCTATGCGGTATTGATGGCATAATTATCTGCACGGGATACCACATTACTCTGCCCTTTCTTCCAGACTATCACGACGACGTGGCCTCTCCCGCGGATGCGAATGAAACAGTTCTTGTGACGGACGGTACGCAGGTGCATAACCTTCACAAGGACATCTTCTACATTCCCGACCCGACATTGGTGTTCGTAGGCGTCCCGTACTACACAGCAACATTCACGTTGTTTGAGTTTCAAGCCGTCGCTGTGGCAGCCTTCTTCTCTGGGATTGCCCAGCTGCCTCCCACCGAAGAGATGAGGGCAGAATATCTTGCTCGCATCAAGGCGAAGGGGAGCGGACGGGGATTCCACTCACTCAGGAATGTGGAGGAGCACTACGTAGCGGATATCTTGGAGTGGGTGAATAAGGCTCGGGCTTCTCACGGATTACCAGCCGTTGAAGGACATACTAAGACATGGTTGGAGGCGAAGGAAGCTCAGAAGGAGCGACTGAAAGAGCTTTTTGGCAGCGGAGCGAGGAGGGATAGTGGGGTGGGTGAGTTCCCGGTGTTGGAGACGTGTAGCTGAGTCGCGAGATGGTATGATTTTAGACTGTATCTAGACAATTGACGCCGGCCGCTTCCCTGAGACTGGGGCTTTCTCGGAAGTCTGCCGTAAACTATCTATTGGCGGAGGACATACATCAAGAGCGATATAAACCAAACCCCCACCTTGTGCCTCCTTTCCTGTACCCCACATGTACCTAGTTCGACTTAAGGAGCGCTTTGCATTTGTGGTTGGCACATCATCCAACAATCCTATGGCGAGCTTTGAACCGGTTACTCGCCATTACCACGAGTCAGTCAGCGGCAGCCGCGGGGACTTCTCCTTGACATGGCCACTCTTGACGTATCTATCCTTATCGCAACTCAAATGGCGCAAGCCTTACCGGCAATGAGGAATCCCCCTAGCTACAAAGTCCCACCATGGTGACCCAGTAATATCAAGATAGAAACAAGCTCAGCGGCAGCCGACTCGGTTTAAGGAAACGTTGATCCTCAACAAGTGCCAGAGCCTGTTTAGTGTCAGAGCCCGTTAAAATGCGCTGATTCCTTAAAGGCAGATAGAAGAACCATATCTCCTCCTAGCAGGAGTCACACAGACTGCTCTACAGGCATTTACATTATGGCCCCCTCACCGGTCGTCATCGACGAAAGAGCCATTGTCGACAACCTACAGAAAACCCCCAAGCGGAAATGGCTCAGTTACATCTGGGACACATTGGACAAGTCCCCCGAAGAGCGCAAGCTGCTGTTCAAGCTGGACACGGCGATATTAACTTTTGCCTCCCTTGGTAATACATCAACCGTGAATATTGTAGCCAAGCTGACAGTGATGCAAGGGTATTTTATCAAGTACCTCGATCAGGTCAACATCAATAATGCGTTTGTCTCCGGGATGTACGTCTGCCTTACCGACATTAATATCGATCCGCTGACCGGGTACAGGAAAGAAGACCTCAGTCTCTATGGCAACCAGCTCAATTACATGCAGACATGCTGGACGGTGGGCTATGTAATTGGCGAGATACCAAGCAACCTGCTCCTGACGCGCATCCGGCCGCGGTATTGGATTCCGGCGATGGAGGTATCAGCAATTTTCTTCTAGACTTGGACTGCTAGATGCTAACGTTGGCAGCTGCTATGGACCGTTCTGACGTTCGCAATGGCGCGCTGCAATACCCCGGCTCAGTTCTATGTCCTGCGCTTTTTTGTCGGTACGTGATCTCCCGTGGTTGGCAGGGGTGGGTAGTAACAGCCACAGGCCTCGCAGAAAGCACTTTCTACCCCGGCATGCAGTACATCATCGGCTCATGGTACCGCAAGGACGAGCTGGCAAAGCGGTCATGTATCTTCCATACGAGTAGTGGGATCGCGAGTATGTTTTCTGGGTACTTGATGGCGGGCGTATATCATCTTGGTGGAAGGGGTGGGTTCAAGGGGTGGCAGTGGTATGTTACGACTGCAACTCATTTTGCAGAGCTAAAGCTAACGATCTAGGTTGTTTATAATCGACGGTGTTATATCGCTTCCGGTTGCGCTGAGCGGGTTCTTCATTCTGCCTGATGTGCCGGAGATTTCGAACCCGTGGTACCTGACCAAGGAGGTAGGTCGAGTTTCTGTCGCAGGAGCTGAACATGCTGATGTGTGCAGGAAATCGCGCTGTCACAGAAACGGATGCAGCTTGAAGGACGGAAGAATAGAGGGCCGCTGACGAGGAGGAAGTTGAAGAAGATATTCTCGTCGTGGCATATCTATTTGCTGACTCTGCTGTATTTGTACGTTTAATCTTCACTGAGTCCGATAACACTGAGAGCTGATACGGCCAGGTGTTTCAACAATGGTTCTGCAGGGTCGCAGCCTGTATTTCAACAGTGAGTGCTGTATATATCAGTTATCCCCCTCATTGTATACATGCTGATCAAACAGATACCTCAAACACTCAAACGACCCCAAGTACTCCGTCGGCCAGATCAACGCCTACCCGACTACCACTGGGGCAGTTCAAGTAGTGACCACTCTGATCTACGCTTGTAAGCAGTTTCCTCTCCGTTTTTGATACCTTCTGACAAGATAGGGACATCCGACTCCATCCTCGGCGGCAAACGCTGGCCACCCGTCATCTTCGGCGCTGTAAGCCCCGCTCACCCACCCCAACTCCCCTCAATCTAACGATCCAGATTATCAACATTATCTCATACACCTCCCTGGCTATCTGGAATATACCCACCGGGTGGAAATGGACCTGCTACATCATCGCCGGAGCAGGACACGGCCTAAGCGGGCTTCTAATGGCGTATGTCGTCCCCTTTTTGATAGACGCATCACAAACTGAAGACAATAACAGATGGGCCCATGAGATCTGTTCCGAGGATAACGAGGAACGTGCACTGGTGGTAGGTAGCATGAATGAAATGGCGTATGTGTTTCAGGCGTGGTTGCCGCAGGTTGTTTGGCGGCAGGTTGAGGCGCCGGGGTATAGGAAAGGGTTCGTTACGGTGACGGTTTTGTCCGGGCTACTCATTCTAGCGACGTTTGTGACGGTCGGGTTGGAGAAGAGGGAGAGGTAAGTGGTTCTTGGGATAGGGAGGAATTGGCTAATCGTTGTAGGGCTGGGAAGTTATCTGGGACTACGGAGGGAGAGAGTGAGGACAGTTTACCGGGGGTAGATTCGGATGGAGGTGTGGGGAAGGTGTAGCGGATGTGCGCACAGCATCTGGAGCGGATTCGGAGTATGGCCAAGTATATAGAATGAATGATGGCTATCACTGTCGTATAATATTCATGCTAAAGGAAACATTTTACAGATGCCAGTAGATGCAGAGTGCGGATAGCCCACCACGAGTAGAGTCAATATTTTACAACACCATCTGCCAGGTGACCCTCTTCCCCTTGACCATCGCCAACGCTCCAACAGGCAAGAACCGCTTGTCCACCAGACTCAAACCCCCAAGCAGTCTCAGCGGCTCTTGAGCATACAGTTGCAGAATCCATTTAAGTTCGTTATCCTCCACGGGATAATCGATCCGAGACTCCACCTTTTCCAGAGCATTAGAGACCTCTTCCGTAAGTTTGATATCAGTTTCACCTCCATCAACTTCGTGGTCCCAGTTCTTCAAGTCTGCGTATCGCATATTCAGGACATCTGCAATCTCGGTCATAGCGACCTCGTTGTCCAGGAAGTCTTTGAGCATGGCTCGCTTCCCGTCACTCAGCAGCTCCTGAGTCAGCAGGCCATTAATGAAATTGGACAATGAAATCCGGTTGAATGGTTCCTCAGCTGTCCAAATTGTTTTGCATCTGTCCTTAACAGAGCTACGTAGTTTGCTCAGCGCACGCTTCCCCTCATCCTCAAGGAAGAGATCTTCAAGAAAGGCATGGATCTCCTGTTCGTTAGTCTCACGTGGCTCAAAGACGACCGCTTCGGACTGGTCGCATAATTGCTGAAGACGTTGCTTTTGGCGTTCTTCCACAACCAGAAAATCTTCGTCGTCAGAATCATCCTTGGCTTTGGGGGTTGCTTGTACCGTTTGAAGGATTCATCCACTCGGTTAGTACGCGCGCATAGAGATCGGCAAGACTCAATTTGCGACTGTGGGCGTCCAATTTTGAGATCAATGTCTTTTCAAACCCTCTATCATCTTCGATGGAATTGACGAGTCGTATCTAGCTTTATCAAGCCATCGTTCGATATGACCGACGGTGACATCCTTAGAGGCGCCGGGATGCAGCTCCTTGGTGCCAGCCAGGAGATATGTCAATCTGTCAAACCAATCGTCACAGGCTGCAATTGACCTGAGGATCACAGATTTACGCGACTGACAAGTGTTGCGCAGATTCTCCAACTCGCGGATCTTGCTGAGAGTCAGCGATTGAATTGTCTGCGAGAGGGCGGAGTTGGACGCCATGATGGTGAGCGAGGAGATGATGATAAAGCTGAAACCATTGTGAACAGAGATTTCAGTGGCCTTAGATAGAGTCTAGAGAGAGCTTAGAGAGATTCTAAATAGCGGCTGACAAGTGACAGTCTGGGACAAGGTACTCCACCTGGCAAGGCGTCCGTCATGTGACTCACCGACATGTATCAAAAATCAAAACAACTGAACTGACACAACTAACATGTTGAAAACAATAATACTGTAACGATTTATGTGGCACTAGCAATTTCTATGGCCAATCGAAAATCAATGAAGGTCTGATTCTTCTAAACAAATGACTATCTAGCTCCTATTTATGCCTTTAATTTGACGCTGTAATTAGAGTGAATATTCGCCAATTATTGAGCAAAGAAACGGCTCAGGGAAACGGCTTTGACGGCTCGGCGAAATCACATCACTTCCAAATCGGGCAAGCGGTCATATAATTCAATATAACACAACTGACACGACTGTCACTTTGACGTCTCAGCCTCAATTAGCGCTCTGTCATGCTCAGCCTCCCTCAACTGCCGAGGGGCACACTAACCAATTGACTTACTGATACTGATAGGTCAAGGTGGCCCGTTGCTGCATCCAATCAATTGATCGCTGCATTGTCAGTGACGGCATCTTTGTCGATCACTGTGACACTCGCCACCTCCACGGTTCATCATCATCGACAATAACTGATAATCGCCTCTGCTGCTTTTATCAGGCTATTAAACACATACAGTCTCCTTGCGTCGACTTCGTCATTGATTGGTGTCACGAAGTGTGCACTTCTTGTGTATAAAACCTGGCCGTTGTTTAGAAAGAGGACAAGGCCAAGAATGATGTCAGGCAGAAAAGCAAAAAACTACGATCGAGCGATGAAAGGACCAACAAGGAAGACTTGTTGAGAAGATGACCGCCGTCAAATCAACGAAGCGCATATATAGTGCGCCGCGCTCATAGTGACCAGGGCGGCACACCACCATACATACCTGGATGATGATGGTGGCTGTTATGCGATCATCGTTTGACGTCACATCCCATGCAGATTGTCTATATAGTTATCGCAGAATCTGTCATCGCGAAATGAAGTTCTCATTCTTGCCTATCACCAAGTCATCAAAAACAATCATATCCGATCAAGCCCCCTATCTCATCCAGTAAGAACAATATGCCTCTCTTCCACCGCAACTCAGTATCCAGCTCCTCCTCGGCTCGTAGCATCGAGGAGCCCAACCAACGCAGCCACGGGTTATTCGGTGGTCGTAACTCACATTCCAGCCACTCCTCTCGCCGTTCCTCGGGTAGCTACTCGAGCGGACACACCCAACGTCGCAGTTTGCTCGGCCGACACCATGAAGACCCGTCCATCGCAGCAGCCAAGGAGCAGGTCCTCCGCGCCGAGTCGGCAGAGAAAGCGGCCGATCACGCTCTGAGGGAATCCCGGATGGCGGTGCGCGAAGCCAGGGACCATGTGAAACGACTGGAGCACGAGGCGGCTGAAGAGTAAGTTCTGCTGGCTTGTGTATTCCGTACGCGAGCACTGATTGGCTTGGTAGGGCGCGACTGGCCAAGCATAAGCAGCATCAGGCCAAGTCCATCTCCAAGAGAGCTAAGCCTCTTGGACGTAAGTCTGACTCTGACCTGTCGTCCATGTCAGTGCCACTAACGATGATAGGCCATGTTTGACCAAAGCCGGTCATCTACGATGGGAGGATATAGTGGTCATTTTATTCTGTTCAAGCAATGTACCATACCATATTTGTCTCATAATCTGTATTTGTAGCATAATGTATAACGACTCATGATTCGTCTTGCCTATTCCACTCGCTCACTTGCAAACACCAGGAGATCAAGCATTAAAATACTTGAGATAATCAAGCTTCCCAAGAGGCACCCCCTTACTTCTCAAGATCGCATACGCAATGTTCAAATGAAAGAAGAAATTCGGCAGCCCGAACCGATTCACGTACGACTCGCCGGTAAAGGTCGACTCATACGAGCCCAACTTCACATGGAACTCCGTGTGCTCTTTGCCCTCGAAGAGCTTGGGATCAACGGCCTTGATCACCTCGACGGTCCGGTTGATGCGATCGTAGAATTCCTCAAAAGTTTTCTCGTTGTCTTCCATAGACACGTTTTCGGTGCCGGCGAGTCGGGCGACGGAGTTCTTGGATGTGTTGCTGACGGTTTGCACTTGGAAGCTCAAAGGGAGCATGTCTGGGTAGAGACGGGCCTCGGCGAACTCGGAGAGGGGGATGTTGTTTTCTTTGGCGTATTCTTCGGCCTTTTTGAGGATGAGAGTAAGGGTTTCCAGGCCCTTGAGGTAGGTGGGGACGGTGTAGGTGTAGAGAGTGGAGGTCATTTTGATTGAGTCTTTAATGGAAGAAGTGGTAATTGTTGTTTTTATGATCTTGGTTGCTGTTGTTCTTTCGCTATCTAAATGATGGACTTCCTGCTCATTTATACTTATCCTGGATGCTCACCAAACTGATTAACTCCAAAGCCCCGCCTCGATACGAGTCGAATGTTCTCAATCCATCTGAATTACAAAGCAATAGAATTTCCACTGCAGCCTAAAATAAGATGATTTGTAATAGTAATTGCCAGATGTAGAAATGCGTAGACGTCTCAACGGCCGTATTGCTGACCAAAACAACCTACACGTGTCTTGTTCAGCTGGATCGGCGAAAAGGACACGTTGAAGAAAGGACGGCCCCGTGCTTGCCGAAGGTCAAGTTTATAGTTGTAAGCTTCATATCTAATGCATATATTATGGTCATTTCCTGTCTGAAACGTTATTATGACATTGTGAGTATCAGATATGCTTTTATTTGGACATTTCACCGGCTCCACCATGTTGGATAGCAGATTCCAGTACCCCAGGAGCCCCTGACTATCAAGGATCAGCCAGGGTCCCCTGGCATGCAAAGACACTAGCGGCCGCTAACTATATAGCTTACGGCCTTGCCATATTCCTTGATGCCCTTCGAGGTGACAGAAACCTAGGACGTTCATAAATCATCGTACTTCTAGCCTGTTCAGCCCAAAACCAAGCCAGATATACTACTAGTTTTAAAAGTTGTAAACTTGGGATACTCGCTCGTCAACCACAGACGCGAGAGTCACTACTAAGTAGGTAGATGATAGCCCAATAACCAATGCTTAGCCAGAGCATAATAGATTAATGTGGTTCAAGCCTCACAGCCATCAGATCACTAGGACAAAAAGTCCAGGCGACCATTTCCAGCATAGTAGGAATGATAGTGCATATTCTGCTTGACAAGCCCCCTACTACGACATCAGAGAGGCTGACAGCTGAGGCCCTCTCCCCGGAAGATGTACATGAGCCTATCACCCTCCGAAGTGTTTGCTTGTCTCCCGCACCACTGTCAACTTTTAGTTGAAAACCGGGCCACCACGAGAAGTAACTGATCGGTTTAGCCAGGCCACACCCTAGTCAGGCAGAGTACTGCACGCTGTCCATGCTTATATGAAATAGCGCTCATGTAGTTGCCTGAGGCCCCGAGTATCTGATATAGGGTAAATGATATCACATGACGGTGTCATCAATCTGTCACCATTATACGTCACTGTGAGTCGCACATCCCCAGGAAGAGAGGACTGAGAACGTCCCCCGTCGTTCTCTTCTCTCTTTTCTCTTCTCAATATTCTCAACTGCTCGTTCGCCATCATACGCCCCATCAACCAGGTGATAACCCAACGCAATATCCATCGCAAAGACCTTCTCAAACAATCACCATGCAGTCCAGATTCAAGGAAAGACTCTCCTACCAAACCAACCCACAAGAGCTTGAGAAGTTTATGAAGCAGAAGCTCGACCGCAGCACCAGCGCTCAGGAGTCCTCAAAGCCCGAGGACCCTGAGAAGCAGATTGGCCAAGAGCGAACTGCTCTCCACGACGCAGCAGAGTTCGGATATCCCAACTTTGCTCTGACATTCATCGAACACGGCGATGATATCAACGCTGTAGATGCAAAAGGACGCACTCCCCTCCATGTTGCTGTACAAGCAGGACAAGAGGAGATGGTCCGCCTCCTCATAGAGAGAGGTGCAGATGTGAACATCAAAGACAACGATGGACTGACTCCCCTCCATTTTGCTGTGGTGCTGCGCTCAGTGGCTTTGGCTCGCCTGCTTGTGCAGGCTGGAGCAAACCCACGCGCTGAGAATGCGCATGGGCACACCCCGTTCCTCTTTGCTTACTTGTTTGAGGAAAATGAGATTTTCGAGTGCTTCGCCGAGACGAGCCGTCCGAAAGTCGAAGTAGTGCCCTCGAGCACGCTTCGTGGATATCTGGTCAACATGCGGCCTTGGGCTAAGATGAGATCTGTGTTGTGATGAGAGAACATGAGGAGCTGCAGTTATCGTTAGACGAAGGCTCCGACGAGTTGAAACATGTGTTGATTATGGAGTTATTGTATAGATTTTGTGTTGATGATTTGAAGATGTTTGTTGCTTCTTAACTCGATTTGATACCCTTGGTCCTGTCTGTTATCTTTGTGAATGTCTGGCTCAGTTGCCCCTCTGTGAAGAATATTATGGATATGGAGCTTGATCAATTGCTTAAGAGACATGGCTCATTTGTGTTGTGATACCCTTTGAAGAGCTGATTGATTGTGACCTATGTCAGATGTGTTCTATTGTCTCGATTATGAGAATGACTTACATCAATGCCGAAGATTTTACAAGAATTTGAAGACAAATTGCAACCTTCATGGTTCTAACCCGCAGTTCAATTATCGCTTCAAATTAGTAACCTCAGAAAGGCGATGATACGGGTAGGGCATATAGACTCAATGATCATCCAACACAGCTTCCAGAATCACTAATTCGTTCTGGAGGAAGCCGGGATGGTCACGCAGGAGATTCTCTATCGGGGAAATCAGCTGCTGCTTCATCTGCTCATGCTTTTCCTCGCCAGGAAACCAAACATCGCACAACATCTCGGCGAGTTCGTTGCTCCGATCGGATGGACTATTCTCGTCGAAGGAATACGAAGTACTGAGAGGATGGAAGGAAGTCCTTCCGAATCCGATATCGGCCAGTATCTTCATGGCAGAGTAGAGCAGCATGCCCTGATGGGCTGGTCCCATGTTCTTGCCGCTCAATGGAGTACAAACGGTGTTCACTAATCTCTGGACTTCATTATATGGTGCACCCTGGATCAGAATGACCCGCGCATTCGAGGAGGACTTGTCAACCACGCGGACGACTTCTAGCAAGAAACCGCGGAGATCGTCAATATAGTCGAGAATCATGGTTGCAACGACGCAATCAAACTGGGCATCTGCGTATGGGAGATTGTTGAAAAGGGTAGCCAAAGTCTCCACCGACTTGTTTCTTGTTGATGCCGTGTCAAGGATGTCTGCGAGGGTCAGAATGTGGCATACATGGAGGAAGAATGCGTCCATGGCTCACCTTCCAGCCCACCCCCAATATCCAGTATCGTTTGATGGCCCTCCAGCACAGAGGACATCTTCTCGTCATCTTTCAAGAATAGGTGGCCCTGCAGCCGTCTCCAAGCTGGCTCGTTACGCATTGACTTTCCGGGAAGGCCTTCAGGCAAAGGATACGGTCCCAGCAACGGGTGTGGCTTCAATTTCCTCCCAACGATCAAATAATGAGTTTCGGTCCGCTTATGCTTGGGGTCCTTAGGTATGTAGTCGAACATCTTCTCAACCTCAATTGCGAAACCAGCTTCGCGCAGTAAATTCAACCAAGCTGTCTGGGAAAAGTACAGCTCAGACACCGGCCTCTCCATCCACGTCCTTTTCAACCTCATGCAATCCCAGACGGGGTCATGTACGCCCTTTCCTCCCACAATGGCCGAGGAAGGCGTCACACCAAGCACCAAGATCCCATCCTCCTTCAACCACTCAGCGAACCGATACACCACTTTATTAATATCGCTTGGTTGGATCTGAAAGAGCGAGTAGACTGCAAACACGGCGTCCATTTTGACCGGAGGAGTGTAGGTTCGCATATCCGCCGTCGAGAATGTCCCTGGAACTTGGCTGGCTGCAATTCTCACCATATTCTCGGCAACATCAATGCCGTAGACGGTATGACCGGCGGCTGCGAGCGCTGCAGCGACCGGTTTGCCGGTTCCGCAACCCACGTCGAGGACATGGCTGCTGTGTGGAAGCTTGCTCACCACATATTCGGTGACTTGGAGCAGCCCGGGACTGTCGGCATAGGCGTCTTCATAACGCTCTCCAAGTGCGTTGAAAAGGGTTGCAGCGTCGACTTCCATGGCGGGATTAATATTGCGCGGTTGGTAATTTAATTGCTATGACCGAGGGATATGTCGATATTTAGTACTGGCAGTGTGTTGACGTGGCATCTGCAGGGTGATGGCATACGGTGAGGTGGCAATGAGAAATACGAAAGCTCAAAGGATCGATAATCCTAGTGTCGACTCTGGCAATGGCTGGGCAACCTTGAAATGGCCTCCTGCATGCTTGTTCTTATACATTATTCATGGTCCAACCCCACATCCTGATTTGCTTGTGTGAGTGTGCTTTCGGATGACCAGTCTTGATATATCACAAAACACCTTGCATTTCACATAACAACCCCACTTCCACAACCTGCAATGCCTCTGTTCAGAGCATATGGTATCATATTCGAACCTTTCCAGTGACCAAAGTTTGAAGCATAAAAAATTAGAAACTATTCCTGTCTAAGCGAAGGAAACAGTTAGCAGTCTTGTCCTCCGAACTCACAGATCCACCATCTGTAAGCCTTCAACGGTGAGGAATCCCGAGATAAGGGCGGCTGTGACTCTAATGCAATTCGCTCAACCGACAGATAGGGAGGATTATGGCGCTTTCTGGTTCGAAGTGACGAAGGCGTTGGGTACCGTGGCAGGCCATGCTTGCAGGCATCCTCTACACCCTATCGGTAAACGTCCCGGTGGCCGCGACAACGTGTATCAAATGTGTTGGAAGGAAGCCTGTAGCGGCCAGTGTTGACATGTGGCAGAGGCCTTGTGTTCCCCCCCCCCCGTCAAATGAACCAATCGTGCCCTGCCTTTCATTGAGGGTGTCACCGTGTTGCCCCTAAAGACAACGCCAACGTCTCTGCCTCCTGTCAAGTACCATACGTCCGCCAGACTGATTTTTTGCAGGCCCGGCCCGAATATGTCTCAGAGGCCCGAGATGGAGACTTCAGACTCGTCGTCGAACGTCTGGGCTATGGAGCACCCCAGGCGTGAAAACGGGACACATCTATGGGTGAGGCACAATTCCGCGGACACGGTGCGGCCAGCACCTCGTCAGTAGTGCTATTGCTGGTAGTATCACCCGGACTGCTGCTGTCGCCGTGCTGCGTTGGCGGCGGGCCACTTGGTCAATGTCTATATGGTACATAATTGAAGCAATGCGCCGGCAAGGAAGTAATAGGCGTGATAGATTGCATAGTTCCGTAGACTGTCCTCTTTTGACCATTGCATATCGGATATCCTGGATGCAATTGTGTGGACTTACAAAGAGCAAGGAGCAGACTGACGGCGCAAAAGACTTGATACGCTTATATCGCAATAGCTTTGTCAATGCTAGCTACTCGCTTTGCAATCAACAAAGCCATGAATTAAGTGGGTTTTTGGCGAATGGATTGATAGGATGCTCCCTCAGATATCCATTCTTCGCCAGACTGAACCATACATAGGCGATGGCCACATTAGATCTCTCATCCGTCCCCCCAACATATTCTCCTTCAGGAGTGAGGACTCTACGTAACTGTTGGAACAGCTCCATTTGATACAATCGCCACTCATCCCAAAAAATAATACCGAGGCGCCTAAAAGCCCGGGTATCGCATCGCCAAAGAGGACTTCTCGGATTATTATAGGAACCGCCAAATCGACCATAAAACATCATTCCGACACCATGGTTTCGCCCACGCCCTATCGTGTTTCCCCAGGTGTGCGTTTCTGGAGAAATTATTCTTCGGTCCTGGGGGACACGAGGCAAAGCCCAGCATGACTTTACAGCCAGATTTTCCGGAGAGGGTAGTCGAGACAGTGCCGGAAATTTGGCGTGGACTGGTGATAAGGGGGTCGGAGATAAATCGTTCAAGCACTCGGTAATTGCCGGAACTTCGTCCTCGCGCAGAGGAACTGAAAGGGCTGTTGTTACATCCTCGTCGAATAGTCGATCTATATCATCTTGCGACCAGGACCAGCGCGTCTCTGCTGCGGCACAAAGTTCACTGTAGATTTGGATTGCCCACAAGACACGATGTACCCTGTATTGCTCCACCCAGCGTGGGTGATGGGTGCCTTTGGATTGGAATGGCTCAGCTGGAGGGTCCGGCGCTTGCTCCCATAGCCAACTGTAAAGTTTTCCGTCAGACACAGTTGCGCGGGATGGCGTCGTTGTCTTGATGTGGTGGATAAATGTGTCAAGACAGGCACAAGCTAGACGGTGGATCTTAGCCGCTGTTGACACGGTTTGCCTGAGTGCTGCATCTGAGCCTAGTGATCGGAATGATTGGAACGCCTTCAATGCAGGAGGAAACGGATCTCCTGGCGTACGGTGAAGAAAGTCGAGAATTGTCGAGGGTGTAAAGCTCGTTGTTGAGTATATAGCGACTAGGAGCTTGAAATCCTCCTCAATCCCATTCCCGGTCATTGGACAAGACAGCAAGACTGCCTCTGTGATCTCCGCATAGAAATAGGTGAACACGTCATCGACCACAGGGGACATTTGCAGGAGACCGTCGAGGCTGGTGAAATCACAGCATGACTTTAGGATCTGAATGATGATCTCGGTTGGGAGTTTCTGAAATGGATCCATATCTTGTATGTTGAGTAGGCAGGATGGTAAAGGTGACGGATGTCATTGAAACAGCCTTTTGAAGCCTTTTGAAAGATGCACGTAGCGGATTGCCAAGATAGACCGTCGATTTGTCCCACTTTTGGTCCCTCAGGCCTACAGTCCTAACGGCATCGCTGCCATGATGGCTGCGAATAAAACACAAATACATATCCTATACCTCCATTGTGCTCTTAGACTTCATCAGCCAGTACCTGAGCCCGGCTATGTACTGAGATACCACCAAGGGCAAGCTCGCGGTCAATACTCAGCCTGCCGTGGGTCTCGTCATCATCTTCGAGCCGACGGGTATACGACAGGAACCCTCCGATTCTATTATGGTCGCTTCCGAGATGCGTCCATCACAGAAGCAAACGAGTTCACAGCCCGTTGTCTGGATAATACCGAGCCACCGATGAAGGTCGAGGGAGCGGCTTCGATGGTCAGGATAGGGACCGCATGGCAGGAGAATCTCAAGGAAATTCAATTTAACCAACAGGGGCAACAAATTTAGTGGATAGATCAGACCGAATTTGGTTAGAGCTGGACCGAGTGAGCAAGCTGTCTTCACCGTGGCATCGGAAAAGCCAAAAAAGACGGCCCCGATGAGTCAAAAGGAGTGAAAGCTGCTTATTCATTGTTATCCATTAACTTAAGTTAATATTGGTGGGAGGCCGAGGAAGCTCGTATTCACCCAATTCGGTTGCTGCCTGGATTACGTCAACGATCTTCTTCAACAAATAGTTATGCTTATCTGGACGCTTCCATCAATATTCCATCGGTATCATCTTCTTCACTTCAGCAAAAGACTTTGCTTTGATCCTAGTATACGCTCAACGGATATGCAAGTGCAAGCGAGGTCCAGAACTTCGCCCTTGGCTCCCGACCTTGAGGCTTCAAATAACGCCGAGTTGCAAGATCGGCAGAAGTTACAATCGGGGGAACAAGCAAAAACCATGACTAATCAGAGACAGAAACGACCGCATACTAAGTCCCGCTGGGGTTGCTACAACTGCAGAGCAAGGAGGGTAAAGGTACGTTTGATCCACTATGTCGGGAACGACGTTGACGACTGCAGTGTCAAGAAACCAAGCCGGCATGCGAGAACTGCATGTACCGAGACATGGAATGTGTCTATCCTTCCAAAGTCCGGGATTGGGTTGGTGCAGGGAAGCAGACAGCGTCGCGAGGCGATACTTTGGTAGCATCATCATCGCCGAGTGGCAAGCAGGTCTCACCGTCACAAGGACTTGCTGTCAGTCCGTTCAGTCGCGATGACTTGCGATTCTTCCATCATTTCCTCATCGCTGCGCGTCCGCATCTGCCCTTTGGGAGCGAGGAGACATGGGCGACCGAAGTACCCAGATATGCACATGAGGTGATTATCTTGCCGAAATCCCATGGGCTATAGCTGATGCTTCCACCGTAGTATCCCCATCTGATGCACGCAATCCTCGCGCTAGGAGCTACTCACTACTCCCTCGTCTCGCCTAATGGATCAGAATACTCCTCCACGGCGATTATCCACAGAGGCAAGGCACTGAAAGCGTTATCGGCAGCGATAGGAAAAGGCCCAGAATGCACAACAACCGACATGGACATCATCCTGGCCACATGCTATGCTCTTGTGTTCCAGGCATACCACATGCACGATGGCCTCGTCGATTTCGCAGTCATGGTCCGCGGCTGCGGAGTCATCACCAACTGCATCATGGACAAATACAAAACAAGCCAGCTATTCGACCTGCGGACAGAGGAAGAGGCGGCCGAGATAGCCTTGGCACTTGCCGACGAACCCGTCAGCAGTCCTCTCCTAATCGACAGTCTTCTCGCGGCAATAGATAGATTACAGCCGCTCTTTCAAAGCACCATACATCACCGCTTCTTTCGAGCGCTACGGGAGACACTCGCCGCCCTCGCAATCTCCCAGCGCGCAGCGTTTGTCAGGCTCACCAGGATCTATGCCGTGTGGTACGAAGCCGAGAATCGAGAGTTTCTCATGTTCATCGCGCCGGCGAACCACGTTTCGCGCGCTTTGTTCATGTATTTCCTTGTCATCGAGCTCGTTATGCTGCCGGTTTATATCAGGCTGCGCGAGCTAAGTGGCACTACGTTCGTAACAACAGATTTAATCGTACATCAGTGGGCGGATGCCATATACCGCGAGCTACCATCTTCGATACGGGAGTTGATAGAGTTACCGATGCAAATCATAGCTGCAGACGAGATTACTACGAGAAGCACTGGCGGTACGCGGTCTGACGGTGTATTCCCCAATCTGCATGCTCAGTTCTTTGACATGGAGACGACAGCGTGGTTAGGGTGCGCGGAGCCTGGAGGGGTTCAAGTATTAGAATAAACTTGGTGATGCAATAGTATAAAACCAGACGTGCATGTCATCTAGTACAGCTTTGTGAGACAATAACGCAATAATCAAGTCACATTCATAGACATCATCCCGTAGAAATGTTTGCATTGCCAGGTCCCTCCGTATAACCCAAGCAAGGACATCCGCAATTCCCTATCCGGTCAGAATTCGGTCCCATATATTCAAGCTAGAGACTGCTCTTCGGTGTTTCCTCGTCCGGACGACTTGCGCAGAGAATAGACCTGCTCTCCCTCCAGCCCAGACATCGCCAACCACCGCGCCGGATGAAACCAGCCGAGCACCAACAAGGCAACAAGCATGGGAACAGCCTCCAGCACATACAACGGCCATTCATGCGTAAACGTGTACGAATCAATGCCGAACGCAAATTCAAACACACGATAGATAGAGCGGAGCTTTACGGTCAGCAGTAGCCTTCTCCCCAAGGTTCACACCCAGACTCACCATGATAAAGAACCCAGCAATATAAACCCCCCTCATGACCATCCGAACCCCATGCGGCAACTGGTGACCCTCCACCCTCGCCCTCCAATGAAACCAAACCATAATGACCAGGTACGTCGCAAACGTAACAACCTGCAAGACCAAACCCCCAATCAACACCCCAATCCCCGCGTCCTTGGTCGACCCCTCCCAGTTCCCCGAGGACGCAATCCCGCTCCCAGACCCCTGCGTCAGCACCGCCAGAATATCCAACGTCACAAATACCCACGGCAGCCATCGACCCGAACCCCCACGCAGAAAAGCTGCGGGTTTTCTTGCACCCCCGTCGGAGCTAGTCTCCAACTTCCCTAGAAGCATGTAGAGACTCGCGCAGACGAAGACCGGGGCGATGACGATGATTGTGCTGGAGACGGCGTACAGGGCGATATCCGCTGGTTTCTGGACGCTGGCGCAGCGGATTGCGTAGCCAGCTACTTCGAGGGCGGCGCCAATCACCGTCGGGATGAAGTAGTTGGTTCGAGGGGTTTGGGCTTTCCGGAGGAAGATGAAGGTCACGTAGGACTGGTAGATGAGGGGGATGATGTAGATGATGGTGAAGAGGATGGAGGCCCCGAGGGAGGGGTTGTAGAAGTAGATGCTGTCATCTTTGTCTGAGGTCATGGTGTATGAGTCGAGGACTGAGAAGAGAGGCAAGAAAAGTTTGAATATTGGCAATTGTAGGAGCCTGCACTGAGTGTTGATGTTCTTCCTAGGAGCGTCAAGGGCACCTGGATAGGGAGCTATATAGTCGACGTCTGGCACATTTTCCCTGAACAAACGCCATAGTAAATGCTGCTGCCTTGAAACCTCCAATTCAGTGGTTCAATACCCGTACTCGCACTCGCATTCAGTCTCATTCATCTCCATCCAGATGATTCCGCTCCCTGGGCGCTGGATTTGATGCTGGACCACCAGGAAATACGAGAGATGCGAGAAACTGTAATATACCAGCCAAGTTTGGCCTAGCTGTATTAAGTAGCCATTGTTGATTGGCCACTAAGTAATAAGCTCGTCCAGCTATCCTAAATCGAGTTTGCGGTATCTCTTGGCATACTGTCAGGGTTCTCCTTATTTTTACCTCCTCTTGGCACAAGTCCACTGACTGACAGTACTTAGTGATTTGGGCTGGGTCGTGTTAGGCAGTAGGAATTCTTGCCTACCGAGCAGAAAACTACGGTCACCAAGGCCATTGCCCTTCTTGTTTTAGTAGGTGAGCAGTGCCGCCCTGAGCTCGCGCGACTTGGGTGAGCGGGTCCCTGTTGGGGCTGAGTGAGGTGAGCATGCAGGGATGACCCTCGCGCCATGCTCACCTGCTCAACCGCGATTGGTGAGTGGCCAACGCGCCATCCATCCTTCGCGCTGGAACTAGTTTCAGATTCCCAAAGGCATGCCGAACATAGCCATTTTTATTGGATTGAGCCAAGACAGTATCTTATTGGCCAGTAATGAGGTGAGCTTTTCTTGCTCGCTGTTTTAATGCCAGGTATCACGTGAGCATTAAGTGTTCTGAAAACCAGGCTGAGGATCGCTAGAAGCCATTACAACGATTAGATATGAAAGTATCTTTCCTTTTATTGCCCTGATGACAGCACAGGCGACATCACGTTCGATTTGACCCAGAGGGATATTTCGGTGATCCTGCACAGAAATCCTCCGCGCAAAGCCAATCGGTGACGGCTTGACCTGGATTCGCGATGCTTGGACTCGGCATACTTCAAGTCACATTGTCTCTTTGGTTAGAAGGGTGAACAACAATACACCGAATGCAAGTCCTCGTTTGGCCTCGCTAATGGCAAGCAACGTTGAAGGATATAACCTTTGGCTTTGTTGCAGTGTTGCAGCTCTTTTGCCTCCTGTACCTTCGTTAGCGTCAGTAGGACCGTCTTACATACGACCCCCTCCGTCTCGGAGCTCCACACACTGGGCGATTCATACAATGATCGGGCCAACACTTCGTCGCCGACACTTCAGTTGGGAGAGATACCGCGAGTTTATGTACTTGAACTGCAGAAGGTCGTGATGGAATCTACACCTGCCGGTCCTGTGCATGAATTAAAACTCTTCCCGGGTCAAACGGCCAGCCCTTCCGACGCCATCGTTAAAGAAACCCTCCACTGGAACCCCACCTCATCACATTCCGAAACGAGCTTCAATATCACCCTCCCTGTGCAATAGTATCCACAAGTTACGCCGAGTCACTATCCCTTTGTCGATTATTCGAAATGTGGAGCGGAAACTCCGCTTTCTTCCTGAACAGGATGGAATGGGAGCAGAAGGCGGAACGAAAGGAGCGACAGGATAACGGTAGCGAAAGGATGATTCTGTAGGGTGTTGGAAAAGATTTCGCTTATACCGGCGCCGTTACTCAATTTCGAAATGATCATACTGGATAAGGAACCCGTCCTATACGATACGGTGTATAACTCTTTGGCATTCCACTACATCCATGACTTTGCAAGAGTGCTCCAGCAGATCCGGTCTTGTATCAAGAAGGGCGGGAAACTGGTCTTTTCTATTGGACATCCCGTCTCGACTGCACCAGTGGATCCACGACCTGCGTTCCGTCGTTTGCCTGGGAATGAAAGGGATGGCGCATAGGGCATGTTTGGCCTCTCAGTTCGTACGAGGAGGAGGGACCTCGGTATATCTAAGACTGTTGCGTGAGCATGGCTTTGCATTGGTTGACTTGAGAGAGTGGACAACTTCAAGGGAGGATGCGGTCAAGCAGCCAGAATATGGCGCGGGGAGACAAAACCGTACTTACTGTTGGTTTCTTCCGAAGCCATTTAAGTGGAATCTTTCACAAAGCCAAAAGCAGTCCTTCAAAGAGCAGGCGCAAGCGATACTACGGCAGCTGCATACAATTAAACCTCATAATGGACGCGGTTGATCTCATTGTCGAATTTGGTACATGACAGCTGTCCTAGAATGTATGCCTCTCGATGAGTAGTTTCTTACTCATCGAATACCTCTTGTGTGACTCTCCCTTATAATGGGAATCTCACGTGGGTTCGCCTCGGTGCGAGAGTGTCCGCTTTTGCTTGAGCTTTTGATCCTCTACTTACCATGGACACCATAACCTTTCCTATTGGATTTGTGTATGTCAGCAAACCACTGTGAATTCCGAAGACACTTTCCTATTGGATACTGCATATATGTGGCACATACTCCTTAGACATACGTATGGCGGCAAGCCACTACTTAAGTACTTGTGCAGCCCACTTGTAAACAAGTGGATACTCACTCAATTGCCAAGCAGGCTTCTTGATTCTTCTGTGGCTTGCAACTGTTGAGGCTTACATCATTAGATTCTATACTTAAGCACAATCGTACATCGTCGCAGCTAAAGTTAGCACATTGCTGAGCCTGAGGGAAAAGTGGTTCGCGGCATAACGGGATTAGATTTGCAGAGAACGACCAGAAGATGAACATTCTAGCAAATTGTAAAGCTTCCATGTGTGAGAAAACATTAAGAGCAGGAATTGGAAATAGGAGACACGGTTCCCCATAGAGATGTAACTTTGGGAGGTTAAACTGTTGCTGTCATCCTGAACGTGTGTCGCATCAAAAGCCTCGACTGGCGTCGACACTCAGCGCCCTTAGGTGCTTCTCCAGTAAGATCTATCGGAAACATGTGAGGGGGTGCACCCTATCGCAGTGGTGCTCGAGTTCGAGTAGGTTACCCCCTTGCCATTCTACAACTAAGCAACTGCAACACGAGCATCGAATCTCTCAGTGCGTTTCCAGTGACAATGTCCTCTTCTAGAATGCCCATTGATTCCCTCTTGAATCCTACTAGGGGTCATTGCAAGCGTTCCTCTTGTGACTGCCCTTGCTACCACGCTTCAGGAATTGGGGCTTTCCATTCGAAGTACAAATCATTTGGATCTGACGCTCCTCCGAAAAACCAACCAGACTGCGTTGACGGTCTACGCGTCGCTGGGAAATGTCTCATCTGGCCCATGGTCAGGACTGACAGGACCATAGACAACCCCCTCAAGGAAATCGTATTACTGTACTCCGTATACCCGCCATCATGGCTTTATTGCGCCTCATCCACTCATCTTCCAACAAGTCTGAAGTTGGCTGAGTAAAAATGGGCTTCACAAGGCGGATCTGCTCTGGTGGTATGGTAAACTCCTTTCGTAACACCTCTCGGGCAGGCTCGTGAGTAACGCCACCGCCTGTCAATTGCCTCGCAATATCAATGACTGCTTGTTTCCGGCTAAAATCCTGGCGGATCTCTTTCCGCCGCTTCTCCTGTAGACCGCGATGCGTACTGTCAATATTGTGCTTCTGTTGTTCCAACAAGGCCCACAACGTTGGATCGTTGGATTGAGCACAACGGTCCTCTAGCTCAACTTGCCATTGTATGGCGGATTGCAACTTAGGATCCTTCTCCACCGATGCTTTTTCAGCGTCGGTCAGGCCGTCTCCTGCAAACCAGCATGCCGTCACGGTCGATAGTGCGCGGTGGAAATGGAACAGTTGGCAATCAGTGGATTGGGAGAATGGTAATATAATTGAAATATCAGGAGCGCGCAGCTTCAATTGAAGGGCGACTGTTCGTGGGTCGGAATAGGGATAAGTTATCAGCTTGGAGAGGCGCGAAATAGCAATTCACAAATCCAGTTGGGATCTATCCATAGACATCTTCGGGCCGGCTCCCGTTGGATGCGGCGAGAGGATTTCACAAGGAGCGTCTCCCCAACGACGCCCGACTTTCCTCTAATTGATGCATTGGGGAAAAGGAGTCAGTCTTCTGAGCCCCGGACCAAATCGACCACGAACGAGAGCGAGTAAAGTACGACGTCGTTATAGAGTGGTGTTGATCGCCCGCGCGCTTCGTAACTACACCGCGAAGCTGCCCCTTAGGGGTAGGAGAGACTGGAACCCCCTGCACACGGTCTTCTTTCTTGACGAAGGTCCAAACTGCCGATTGAGACATGCAACATTGAGGCATTTTGTCAAACAGCGTCGGCAGGGCTCTACAGATCGTGGTAACAACCATATAATGCTGAGCTCATCCTTTTACCTCCACATAGTGTCCACGTCAGCACAGTTCGAATCGGTAATTGTGGTAACTCACGTACTAGCAAGCGAGAGGCCTTGCATTCACATTATGATGGGGAAAAACTGACGATACAGGAAACCTATGGCAAGACACCATATATTCCCCAGATTGAATTTCCACACCTTCAAAATCACTAAAAACAGACCGCAAGATGATGTCGAAATGATTGCGGTGATTGGTCTGGCAAATGCGGGGGTTGCTAGCTTGGACTTGGTCGAGCTCATCTAACATTACTCCCTCATCTGATCAGGGCTCTAAACTTCTTTCACATAACTGCCAGCATTATGGGTCTCGCAGAGAGTCGAATTATTATGATGAAACTGAACACTGCTTGCTATGAGGCAGATTCTCAGGGTCGTGGTGAAGTCAAGGATCTCCTCTCCGACGGTGAAGTAAGGCGAGAACCCCTTGCAGTTGAAGATAACTAACATGAACAGTTTATGACTCAGTTAAGCGCTGTCTGGAAACAAATACCTTTGGCATCGAGGAAAGAGATACAGAAAGCGGAGAAAAGAAGATCGCGAAAGGCTCCATTACAGTCCACGTCGCCAACGGTTTCGAACGCGCTACTGGGTTCCATTCCAGAATGGAGAGCTGACATCAAGGGCTTTTTCGATGCGGAGAATAGTCTTCAACTTGACCAACGTCATCCGATAGCGGGATCCTATGAGTTTCTTTTGCAGTTGGAAAATCGTGGGGAGAGAGACACTTGGCGAATCCGGTTACTGAAGGTTGTGTTTTATCGTCTCATAAAAAGGTTTTGCATTCATTATAAGCGATCAAATCACGTCGAAAGAGCCATAGCGATTACGAGGAAGTCAGGGATTGTCCAGGACGACCCTGCGCTAGTTGGTACACGTATTACCACCTGGAGCGATATTGGGCGGAGGCTTGATCTCCTCTGTCGAGAAATCAGTGATGCAGGGGAGTCAGGCACCGATGACTTTAGACATCTCGGCTTGTTATTCTGCCTGCCTGAGTATTTGACGGACAACTAGTAAGTTCTCTCGTTAGACTCTTCACTTCCTATGTCTGATGCCAAAGTAAAGCTTGCGGAAGCTCCCTTTACAGGGTCCGAAACGAGCTCAGGAGATCACGTGCCTGAAAGAAAGGTGCCTGGCAACAAATCCCCATTCTGCTGCCATTGGCGATTTTGCCTGTGAAGCGTTCAACTACCTGTGGAGACCGATTGAATTGTGCATAGTGCAAGAAGACTTCATACTGCAAGACGGACGAACGAACAACCGTCAACCATCACCCGAACCTGCCAATCAAAGTGGTACAAGCGAGAGGCTTGGAAGTCTCGGTGGATTATCAACTTCTACAAGGGAGGCCGAAACGGTAATCACACTCCCTAGCGACGGATCGGCGCTGGATATACATCCACAAACTGTTACGCGAGCTTCTGAGAATCTCGCCTCATGCCAAGTTTTGGGCTCTACCATAGAACAGGAAAGTACCGGCGAGAGTCAAACTTTCGAGCAGATACCACCAACTCAGGATGCACTTGACCAACAACCTTATATTGCACAATCACTCCGAGTACAGGCAAGTCAATTTCAGAATCTTGTCGATCTGCGACATTGTGGCCAGCGAGCAGGTCAGACTGAACCAACTTCGCAGATTGAAGGAGAGCAGATGGACACCAGTCCGGACATTTTTAACCCCGGACCTTACATGCTACCGCAGTCCAACCTAGAGACGAGTCAGGGTATCGCATGCAACCAGTTTTCAGGACAAAACCCGGAGCTTCATCACATGGACATCTTCAATCAAATTCCCTATATGTTGCCGCCTTCTTACTTAGGTGGAACTCAAAACATCCCCAACCAAGAATGCCACGCTCAACGTACAGTACGACTTGGTCCAGATACATTCGACGCAGAGCGCTATGTGACACAATCATGCAGCGCGGACACCAACATGAACGCTAATCGAGAAACACGTGACCTCTGCAACATGCCAGAACACCGAGAGATCCTGCTTGATCAGGCACGCGTGGCTGGAATACAACCTGCCGGATTTCATTATGAAAGCGCTGAGGAAGTCGACCCTCAGGCGCGGATAAATGATTTTTACAGGCAATATCAGGGTTCACAACTATTGTCTCCGCCAGTAAATTGCTAGACGTTCTCGAAAACTTAACATCGAGGTTTGGTGACGTGCTGACGTCAACTGAAGACAATATGTAAATATTATTGACTTGGACCGAGGCAAGACCAGCTAATAGACGCATGTGTGATTCTAGGATGTTCTTTCTCCGAAAATGATGACCGTTGATCCCGGACTAAGCATAGGCTCTGCCTCAGTGATATGTATAAGAAAGCCTTCGGTCAAGGGTCCGCCTGGCGATGCGGTAGAGTTTTCCGATAACGAAATGAGCTGCATATCTTTGTGCTCGTTAAGAATGCATCTCGCCACAGGAAAATGCCAAAGGGTCCATCCCCAGCCCTATCCGTATATTAGATCCACCATGAAGCAATTAAAGTGAGGAAGCAGACCGATTTAATTTTCAGAATTTGCATTAGAGCGCTAATCTTGCGTCCGAGCAAATCTCCCATATATACCACCCTTCCATCCCGAGCCTCGAGGCGATCCACGCCGTATATGTTGTCCCCTTTTTCCGCGCTCGCAATCAGCTGTTTGATTTCTTGTCGAAGCGTTTCGGCGTCTTTTGTCAGTGCACGACTCATGGCGATATTGCTGGCTCAATTTGTGCAGACTAAGCGTGAGTCTTCGGATTAATGGAGAACATAGGATTTCAAAAAAGCTGGTTTACGCTGAGCGCGTTAACAATGTTTAAGCTGTGTCATGGAGGGGCTGAAGAAAATGAGGGGGAGAATGTTAGGCAGAAAGTCACGTGCGGATGGTGACTCCAGTCGGTCATGACTCCTGAAGGAGGCGTAAAGCTCCACGCCAAGACATGGCCCTCCCTAATGATAATGTCAACCCTGCAAAAGCCGGTCATACCATCTAGGGAGTATGGTAGCCTAAAACTGTTCACAGTGATGCTTCTGAACCTTGGGCGGCAGAAGAAGTGGGAAATAGCTGTATTTTCGAGCTTCTAATTGGTGAGAAACGGTCAAGGCGGCGAATGCTGCCACTACGTGGATAAGACGAGCTAGGTTTGGGTAAGCATCCCTTGTTGGGTGCTATACCCGAGCGGGAAAACCAGATACTCCCAACCTTCGAGATATTGCTTCGCGTTCATCTTTCGACACCGCGCTTACACGATTTGTAGATCTTCCCACGGTGTTGGACAACGTCCCTATGGTTATAAATTCTTGGCCCAGAGAGAATAAGCCAGCCAGTTTCTGGCAGTCTGTAGCATCCGATCTTGGGATTATCAACCATGACCATCCAGCAATCTACGCAGACAAAAGAATGGAGCTGCGAGCGATCTACCAGATCACTCTGGACTTGATTATTGCCCTTAAAAACGTACGGTACTATTTCCAGGTAAATACAGGGC
Organism: Aspergillus fischeri NRRL 181; assembly: GCF_000149645.3. NCBI lineage: Eukaryota > Fungi > Ascomycota > Eurotiomycetes > Eurotiales > Aspergillaceae > Aspergillus > Aspergillus fischeri. The sequence continues at coordinate 358,163 of NW_001509761.1, read as the reverse complement.
CCATACACCAACTGGAAATGTTAGAGGAATCTCAAAAGCGGAGCGGCTTCCACCTGCTGGTACTGTTTGAAGAAACATGTGGAACCACATTCGCATTGCATAGGCATACGAGCTTCTTATTCACCGGACGTAATTGCGCGATGCATCGCCTGTCAGCCAAGGGTCCTGCAAGAGTTCTTTGGCTGTTGCTCTTTCCCCAGGAGTCCAAGTTAGAGCCCTTCTGATAAATCGAAGGAAGCTGAATTTATTTTCCAGGCGAGATTCCAATGCTTCCATGGTCCTACCATGTGGAATGGGCGCAAGGCCCAGCCAATTCCCTATAAGTATGGTCAATAAATAGTCTCCAGACACTAATAATGTCCAGAACGCTCCTTCCACGCGCATACTTCGTTCGGATGTCGACATACCATGTTCATCCCAAAAGTCAGCTCTCCTTTCTGGATTCTTAGCTAGATAATCGGGAGGGGGAGGGCCCAATGCCGCAATTAGTTGAGCGAGGTGCGCAGCATCATACAGGTCGCCGTCATCATCGCGTGCTGTAAAAAGTTTTCTAGGTTCCATGAGATCCCACGCCTTTACCGATCAAGTTAGAAGCTCGCCAGAAACTGTTGGGTACTTCAGGGACATACCGTAAGGCCAACACTCCAGATATCAACTGGGTAGCTCCAACCTATATAAAGCAATGTTTCCGGGGCTCGATATTCCAAGGGCATTATATCCCCCCCGTGTGGGCCGGGGCCAATCCTGGCCTCACCGAAATCAGATAGTAGCATTGGGCCTTCTTGGGGGTGCATCAAGCGGGAGAGATAGATTGTTCGAGCAGATGAAATCGGCTTGCGGGCAACTGGTGATGCGAATTCCTTTTCCTCAAACTTTGAGAAGGCTTGGTTATTGTAGGTACCCAGGAGCATATTGCCAGGGTGGATATCTGCAGTATATTAGCCGTGGAATTCACACCGATGTTCCAAGAGAGAACAGGAAGACAAAGGCAGTACCAGTGTGGACGACATTCCCATGCGTATGCAGAAAGTCCAAAGCCTCAAGAAGCTCAGTTATAGCACCCCGAACAAAGTCTTCTTCAAATCCCTCCTGACGGAACACCATCTTCATGTCGCGCAGACTCATTTGAGCAGCATCAAAGACAAGCACAAGGTGTCTGCCATATGCGCCAGCAATTTCAAACGAATCCAACAGTCTCCGAATATTTCCTTGTCCACGGTGTGAGGTACCTACCATACAGCTGGCAATATGACGATAAAACGGAAGCTCCCGGTGGACCAACGAGGTATGAACATACACCTTCAGGGTGACATATTGATGGCCTCTACACCTTTTTAGCACAGCATAATAAACCCTCGAGCACACTCACCTAAGATCGCGGGCTAGCCATGATGTTGATGAAGTACCAAAACCGAGCTTGGCTACCGTTTGGTAACGATCCTGGAACACCTCACCAAGTCGAACAGGGTAGAATCGATCAGCTTGATAATCTGGCAACTCCTCCTCTTCGATTAACCGATCAGCTTCGATTATTTCGAATCCACTGCTAGGGAACGACCTGGCGTTCTCTAAAGTTTCTGGTACTCGTATTCCTCCCAGCACCCTTGTCGAAAACGATTTGAACGAAGAGGTGATTGCTGTCCATGGTGGCATCCTTACTCTGTAGCGTGAGCAGAGAACACCTTCCGTCCGCGCGTTGATAATGATGGTGCCAATAAACAGGCGAGGCGGCCAATTTCTTCTGAGATGGAATATCATCTTGAATGCTCTTAAGAGACTGGACGCGCCTTTGATATAAGTACCCGTGTAGAGTTAGAAACACGGTGACCGCCTAATGTTGCGTCATTCATGGTCGCCGAAAGGATAGCCCGCTGCACGACGCGGACCAATCAGATCGTGAAATCCGTCGTTGATTTGCGGCAACCCCAATTCCCGAAACCAGGAAATTGAATGCAAATAGAGCCTCAGGAAGGCTTTGCGATCTTTCGGCCACTAATGAGATCCTCATACAGCTTACCGCGCTAGATTGAAAGCATGATTGCTGATTCTTACCCAGGATAGTGCCCAATTCCAGTAGCATATATTCTCGTTATTCCAGAAGTCTACTGCGATTTTTATCGAATGCGAGAGTCTAGCAAACTAGAGACCAAGTGGAGAACCTTCAAAGAGGTGTCGAAATCAAGCTTATAGCTACACATTGAGCAAAGCCTGGAATAAAGGCTATCGATAAGTACGTAAACCTAGTCCAGAAAACACTTATTTCCCTTCTTGCTTTTTCCCTTTGCCCTTTCCTGCGCGACTCTCGGCAAGTTTATATGTGCCGTCAGCATGCACGTGTCCGCTAAGCAGTCGGGTGCCGTTCTGGCTATAAAAACCAATGGTAATCACATCATCTGTGTCTGTTGGATCCTTGGAAGATGTATGGGCCTTAGCGCCCCTGAGATCATCTATTAGCTCTAGCATGTTAAAGTCGGCGTAGTAAGAGAGAGAGAAAAACGCACTGAATTTCAAATCCGGTCACATCGCGGTACTAGTCAATATTAGACTTCCCAGTTTAGAGATGGGGGAAAGTCTATGTCACCTGAGTCTCCACATCGTCTCTTATCTTCTGCACTGATTTGACCCATTGCTCCCCATTAGGGTCATTCTCTTTGCGGACATCATCAATGGTCACCTTGCCAAGCAAACTGAGGATGTTGCGTTGGCAGTGGAGGAGATGTTGCGAATTGACTGCAGAGACATTATGGGACAAAGGATTTATTGAGGCGAGTTTTACGACAAGGACACACTTGAGGTATGAAGGCTGAGTGTGTTCAGGAGCTCAGAGATCTTGCCATGTATGGCTATGGAACAGCCTTATATGCTCTCCTAATTCTGGTTCGAGGAAAACAGATAACTGTGTACACTGATTAGAGGGTGTAGGTAAATACCTAAAACTCTTTCTTCTGCAAGGTCCATCATTAATGCCTGCCATTTGCAATCGTGTCAGGAATCTCATTTGCAATAACAAATGTTCCTTCAGTTGGCATCAACGACCGGCCTAGAACGTAGCGGGGCGGCTAAGGTCATCTGTGGCGTCTAACGCCTTTCCTAATACGGCCGAAACTTGTACGGCCGTTCAGCTTTGAACCATTTCAAGAAATTCGAGCATTGCACAAACGTACCTGTTCTACTCCCTTGAACTGATATTTGCTATTATTAGTAGTATAGAACGATGAAGTATGACTACGTTCTTGAGTACGCATGCTCGATTGGCGATCGAAGTTATTCACCAGAATCAGACCTCCGGCTTGAATACAACCGTATCAGACTCACCTACTGGTCAAAATCTCGTACTAGGTCAGCCAACTTCTGCTGTAATCAGAAGCAACCCTTAATCCAGTTTGTAATGGGTGGCACCTGTACTTTGTTTAGACGCGTTTATCTCGGCACTAGGTTCATTGATCTATGTACGTCAAGTCCTTTTTAAGCCATCGCGATGAGGGAAGGCTTGTTAGCTATTAACATGCTATGGTTATCGTAACGCTCCCAATCCATATATGAAGCCTTACAAGGCAAGCAAAGACTTGGAACCGTCCATGACCTCTCAATTCGCTGCATACCTGCACGGCAAGTAATCTTCAACTTCGCATTACTACCTCACTGTCTTGATGCCCGGGTCAGAATCGAGATGGCGCGAGGATATGACACGACAGGGGCTAAAAGCCCTGGAGCACCACTTTCACCACCCTCTGACTCATTAAAGACGCATCCGTTCGCTTGGCTAAGATGCAAGCGAGATGAATGCCGTTAGCTGGGCAGGAATGGGACAGGAGGGCGAGGAAAAAACAATACGTTTATTGGTCGTCTTCTAAAGAGCGAAAATGTATCGGTGGTTGAATTTTGATTGTGGTCCATACGGCGAAACTGATTTATTGTTGCAAAGACTAAACAGAGAAGAAAAGAGGGAAGGGGTTGAACAGTATCTCAAGGGAAAAATGCCTGAGATGTGACATAAATGACCTGATCCCTCTGTGGTTATACTGAAGGCTCTGTATACTTCCAAGGATCATTTTAGTCATAGCTCCTATTACCTAAGCTGAAGCTCCAGGTAGCCCCACCGCGGCGATGGACGCCCCGTTGTTTTCAGAGCTGCTTAAAGAAGAATCGGTAACGGATATGATAAATATGGAAGAATACGGATATTGTCTTTATACCGCTGCCCAAAGTCCCGAAGAGTCCCTTCTTCGGGATGTCGAAGATTCAGTGGGATCTCACGTTCAACCTAGAACAACACCAACCACGTACTTTGACTCCGCTGACCGTCCAAAGAATGTGAAAGAACTGTGGAAAAGGTTTATCAACTACGGCATTAATGTAAGCAACTCTTTTGGAAGTAAACCTTGACTCTGCAGTTCGGACTAATAAGCGAAGTTGCCTGTCATTCTCTTGTCTCTGTTCGAAGACACCTCCGCTTTGCAACATCAGGGGCCAATCATTGTGTCCGAGATAGTTTCGCCTCTAAGAACGACAACAGCACTGCGGCGATCCCACCCCTGTCGTGACGGTGTCTCCGTGTGGCGGCCCATTCGAAAGGGTGTTGGCCCAGAGGACGGGCTGTTCAAAGTTTATCCCAAGTCCCATAGGATTGAATCTGAGCAAAAGTTAAGGGAGAGCGGTATCTGTGCGGATGTCATCCGCATCCGCGCCGACCAGGTACTTATTACACATGGAGGTCTTTTGATAGAAGAGCGAAGTGGGGCTGGCCTACTGATGTGGATGGGGTTTTCAGAGGAGAGCATTGGCTTGCATATCGATATGCACAGTTTGCGTTTTATTGCACTGGCCTGTGGCGCCTCCCATTTCCTGTCACGACACCGAGCACTCAGCAAAATGGAATGGGAAACTGCGGAGTTCGCCCAAGTGGATTTCTCGTTTACTCCACAAGAGAGACATACAGGGTTAGGCCACAGTCGCACCCGCACCGAAACCGCCGAAGGCGTCCTTATCCGTGCCCAGGAAGGTTTGGAAGAGCTTCAGAGGTTCATTACAGAACTTGGCGATCCAACTAGGTTAATTCTTTCCGCTGATTATAGTTCTGTTGAGGATCCCAGGACTGCATTCCTTAACGTGGGAAGAGATATAGATCCACGGAAATGGTATCTCCGTGCTGTGAGCATACGATACCTCGCCAAGCGCTCCTGGGGGGCGCAAAGGTCAATTTCTGATTTCATCCACGAAGAGGGATTACCAAACACCACACAAGTGCGTGACGCCATTAAATGCGGCCATAAAGTTTATTTGGGGGAACTGGCTCTCAAAATGCCAGGGATCTGGCTTGTTCTCATGAGCTTGCTTTCTAGATTCCCCCACATGCCTTTGTCAGAGGTGTATCTAATCCCTTCCCTGTTACAAAACGGATACCCAGAAATCATAAATGCTGCGTTGCGATGGTCTAGGCTCATGGCCAACTCGGGGCGGTTGTACATCGGTAAATACGATCCTTCTAGCCCTTGTGCTTGTCGCTAACTGGAGAATTAGATCAGGTCTCGGCGGGACTAAGACACGCATAGTATTGTTACGGGTGACCCATGCGTTCCGATGATCAAAAGAGAGTTCAGCCGCGTTGGGGAGGTTACTGGGCTGGCCCCACTTGTAAACAAGTGGACAATTAGTAACCACGGTTTTTGGACATGATATTTTTTTACTTCCCCCTGGAGCAATGTATGGCTAGCGTAGATCCAGAGGACTAATAGTTCTATTGTTTGACCTAGCAATGTCTACCCGTTCGTATTGCGTAGTCAATGCAGCCCCCTTTCGGCGGCGTCAGGGTTCTCAGCCCCTTGGACTTGGAAGTATCCATCCAGCAAGCAGTGTCTTCTTAATCAATGAAGATAGGACCATTCCATTGAGCGGACGAGGGCCGTCGCATGACGGCCCTCCGCGAACGCAATTGTTACCTTGATAGGAATAATTAGTGTGGCTTCTTCCCGACAATGCTTGATGACGCTACTGGCAGTGCAGGCCTGGTGCTCCATGAGACAATGTGACGTTGACCCCATGCACGAAGGCAAGCGCGGATCTTGAGATAAACCTGCTGAAATGAAGCCAACCAAAAATCCGAAGCATGTGATATAATTGACATATAAGGAGGCCATGTTGCGCCCTTAGATCCGGACACTTCTCTACCGTGAGACTCGCCAAAGACGTGACTGCTATGGTCTTCTCCAGCTGGTCGAGTTCCGTCCCTTTTCTGAAGTGGCCAGCTGAGCTGTTTTCAAACGTGCTGCAGTGCTTTCCTACGACACGGACTTCACGCCGCGAGTCCGGTTGGTTTGGGGCAGACTTGGGTGATGCTAAGCGAGAGAATAGCATTATGGATGACCTGGAAGTATGTATACAACCAATTCTTTTCTGGAAATTGCTAATGGTACAGTTTGTCCGAGTTTGGTTCACTGATACCAAGTTATCCCCAGAGGCTGCCGTTTGGCACCACGCCTTAGACGATGTCGTCAAACTCATCGTGCCTCTCCCGTGCCAAGGTGGATACATAAAATACAAAAAGCTAGCAGACATTGCTGTGGACAAGGATGGTGTCGAAAGGGTTCGCCGTCGATACGAAGCTGTGAGGTCTCTGCCGCTAGGCAGCGAAGACCCAATGGTGGTCGCTCAGAAACCAAGAGACTTAACTCTCAAAAGAGTCGAGGCTTGCAAGCAGCTACTTGACGCCTACCATGGTCGTCTAGCGGAAAACGACTTCGACGACCAAGGCCGCACCTGGCTTGAACGACGGCTCCAGTGGATAGTCAAAGAACTGGATACCCTTCAAAATAGCGTCCAGGTATGTCACTTCTCCTGCCCATGCGCAGAGTACTAATATTAAAGACCGTGCGAATATGGTATCCCATTTGCCGGCGACCCCTGATGCGAGATGCCGAAATCAAGGGCATAGGAGACGTGATCCTAGCAGAGGTTCACCTGGAAGATCCTAGCAACGTGTATGCTCCAGTGTATTCAAATCGTCGCCCAGCTGGGGCTATGTTAGTCGACTTGGCCGTTCTGCCGGAACACGCTGCGACTGTTCGCTCCAAATATTTGCCAGTGAAAAACTTTGCTCCCTTTAGCGGCGACGATCCTTTGGTCTACTTAGATCCAGGTGACGATACCGACCTGAAGAGAGCTCTAGCTTTCAGAAAAATCATTTCACGATATGATAGAGCACGGAGAATCCGACAGTCCCGTGGTCAAATACCGGGACCTGAGAATGAGCTTATCAGCAACTGGTTCAGTAAGTGCATGACGGAGCTTGAAGGCCGTATTAAAGCAATCCATGGTTACGAGGTAAGGTTGTGTTAACCTCTATTCAAATAAACACTAACGATACAGACCATACGTGTATGGTGTTCCAGTCACCAAAAGCATCCCATGGCCAGTGTTCGATCGAAAGGCCTTCACGATGTGGTCAGAGCAGCAGTGCCTCTTCAAGATCCCAACTACCGACGGGTCGCCGATGATAAGACAGTCCATCCAGAAGGCGCCATCCTCGTAGAACTAGCTGTCCATGAGGAAGGTGTCCGCAGGGTTGTCCGCCAGTACGGACCTCCCGGCTTTTTCCCCATGAGCGATGATGATCCTGTGGTTCTCTCCCAACCCGGCAAAACAATGGAAGACAAGCGGATTGCCGCCTATGCGGATTTATTGGGGAGGTATTCTCGTTATCTTCGTGAAGAACGCCTTGGCCCTATGGCCAAAGTCTGGGTTGCTGAAAGGCTAGCTGGAATTGAGAATGAACTGTCGGTCATTCATCCGAATCGCCTAGAGGTGGGTAGCCTCCCTGTTTCTCATATATATGCTTACTCTGCAGACCATACGAATTCGCTGTCCGAGATACCAAAGCCACCCTTGGGAGATTATTCAAAAGCTAGACCTTGGAGATGTTGTCAGAGAAGTAGTCCCTCTCGAAGACCGATTAATCTCTCAAGAGTCGATTCAAGTCGACCTTGCCGTTGAGCCCAGCGGTATCTCAAGGGTTGGCCAGCTCTGTGAGTTGGTTAAATTCCAGAGATTGAGTGAAGACGACCCGATAATCCAGATGCAACCGGATGGTGACCCCCACATGAGAAAATTCAACGGATACAATCACGTTCTTCGGCAGTTTAAAGAGGCACGTGCATTGAGACAGATTGACGGGGCTTTGATGTTTTGGTATGAGAAAGAAATTATGGACCTTGAGAGTCGCATCAGAAGACTTGGGTATGTCTAGTTTCTAGGGGTTCAGACATAGTATCTCGCTTCGTATGCGGTAGGAATTGTGCTAATTTGAGCTTTGTCGATAAATCATTCTTGGCCTCTGCGAGCTGTGTTTAGGTTCAGCTAATCTGTGTCTGTATGTCCCTGTCAGCAACGGCCTCCAGGGTCTGCGTCGTAGAAGTGAGATAGTATGAGCGAGAGTGGCGAGCCTTGTGGGATTCTGACGGCCACCACGTACGTCTCGGACCCTATGTCCCCAATCTGTATAGTCGTTGTTCTTCCGTGGAGTTTGACCATTCTTCTCTGGTGCTCTTCGGTGTGTCCGCCTCTGCCGTGGTGCAGTATTAAGTACTACGTCGCCTTTTTTTCAACTGCACTGCTCGTAGGGATTTCCAAAATGAATATGGTGGAGATCGCAGCTTTGCTAGCTTAGAAGGGTGGCAGAAGGGTCGGGAGAAGCAACTACAATGCTACCCCTGGCCGACAACTGAGAGAATGTCAATACTTGAGGCAGTTCACCAGCTCACCAATCCGTGCGAGCACACCAGATCCTACAGAGTACCGCGCTAATATCGGTAGACGTTGGGTAAGGCGAAGGCTCATTGCGGCCGACTGGATGTCAAAAAGAATCAAAGTGTAAAAGATCATTGAGAGTCCGAATAGTTGCTTTCTACTTGCCCATCGTGCGTAACGTGCTATGTATGCTGCCTGGAGATCAACAATTGAGCAAGGATATCAGAGAACCCGTGGGAGAAACGCAAACTTTCGGAAATAATGCCCTCTCCGCCAACATGGATTGTCTGCAACCAAGAGTATAGGGGCAGGTTTACCAGCGTCAAGGGAGCAGAATCCTTGTCACAATGGGGAAAAGGTTCAGAAAACGGAAAAAAAGTAAACATAAAAAGAAAAATCGGGGGATAAGGCTGAGCAACAATGGAGTTTTGGGCTAGGCAAGTATAAATATACCCATCCTGGTCCCAAAGTCCTTGATAAATTTCATTTCCACCTTGGGTTGAGGATTCTGAATCACTTTTATTACAGCTTCACTTCGCTACGCTCTCTTCGCAAATGCAGGAACAAGCCCAAACCTTCCCACATCGCGTCGACGGGTCACAAAGCAACAGCTCAAGCATGCCGTGCGAAGCAAAGGTACTTACCTCAGGTTAGCCATAAATCAAACTAACTATTCTGAACACCATCACTACAGTCCATGATTAATTCATATTCTGCCTCTCCTCCACGCACCCCGTATTATACTCAGGAGCATGAAAAACCTAATACCGAGAACAATTTACGTCCACTCCCTCAGATGCCAAGCGAGTCTACTACTGCAGTCCGGTACGGCGAGTTCGCTTCTTCTACGTTCATAGACTGAGGGGCCGTACTTAGACACGTTGCCTTTGATCATGCCGGTCACGAACATGGTCAAACAGGGACTTTCCGGGAGTCCCCAGCTGTCAATCAGTCGAGATGGCCTACGCTCGATCTTCTTTTAAATCCTACTGACGACCAGCCGAGCAACACATGCGACGTACCGAACAAGAGCCATCTATGAACGATAGTATTACCTATCTAGCATACTATTTGTTGATTAGTAGTTGTTTGAACCAAGACTCGGCCAGGCCTTGGTTTACTGCCATGTCTTACGATCTGCAAGAATGGTAAACATGGAAAACACTGGGGGAGAACAGAATCAACAAGTCATTTACATTGACTTAGAGAGTACAAGGAGGTAATGAGGCTAGGACAAAGCAAACCATAGAGGGCCTACGGCATACTACTGCATCTGGAAAAACGCAATTAAGTATTATGTAACTTTCTATAAACACATGGTCATACCCTCGTTGAACTCCGGACATCAAGCCACAGCGGAAAGACCCAGCGAGGTAGTCATGACACATCTATATATGCAAAATGTCGTATCTATACAGGAAGTATGTATATGCAAAATATGCCAATAACAAGGAAATCAAATCGTTAAGGAGCGATGGTAGTGCCTGTGCCTTAGGGCTTGGAGAGCTGTTCTCTGCGGAAGAAGAGAAGGAACCCAGCACTGCAATGTATTAGCTATGTTCGATGTAGATAGATAGAGGGCAAAAGAACTTACCAGATGAGCAGCTGGAAGATCAAGGCGATCCAGAACCACGCGTTCGCCACGGCACTCGCACCAAAGGTGGGATCGGGAGAGATAGGGCCCGGGCCGACGTTGTTGGGCGCAAAGGCTCGGGCGCAGATCGTGGCGATGGATCCCAGCACTTGGCACACGATGAGGGTGAAGCACATGTGCATGCGGGTCAGGGTCTGCAGCAGGATCATACCGAAGCCCAGGCCCTGGATTGCGTCGAGAACGCCCAGCCACAGCCAGACGCTGCGGGATGCCAGGGCGCCGCCCGTGAGCCCGCCTGCGACCCAGGGCATGTAGTACCCGATTCCGGAGACACCCCACCAGATCTGGGCCCAGCGGGGGGCGCCGAGACCGCAGGCGAACACGGGGAGGATCCAGCTGTGTTTTTTGGAGAGGTGGCTGAGGATGAAGAGGAAGCCGGCCCAGACGAAACCGAAGAAGACAACGCAGAGAATGACGATTTGCCAGGTTGTTGCGTGGACCGAACTCCAGAGGACTGTAACAGGGGTCAGTATCTCGATTCACTTGACAGATTGAAGTTGACTTACAATTCCAGTTGCGGCCGTAAGGAGCACTGAGGAAGAAATTTTGGATGATGACGACGGCAAAGTTCCAGATGACGATCTTGCGGCGGAACACCGAGCGATAGAAGGACGGAACCTTACCAGGGCTCTGGCGGTAGTAGGTGGGAAGGCCAAAGAACATGAGAAGACCGACACCCCACAGGAGTACGGTAATCGGAACACAGATGGCGGTCATCTTCCAGGTATTGGCGATGTTGGTCTCGCTGGTCAGGAGGCCCTGGCTCGAGGCCTTGGTGAGTGTCGAACCCCAGTACCACAGCGCAATGACATAGGCCTGCTGCGTGCCCTGGATGACACAGGCACGGAAGACCCATTCTTTAACCGGCGCACCGCTTTCGTCACCAAAGTTGAGGGCGAAGAAAATCGACCCGCTGGAGGAAGCGGTCGCGTAGAAGCCACTGGCGACGTTCTGGATCCATCCTCGGGTGAACTCGTTGTGCTCGAAATGGGCGAGACCAATGAGAAGGAACGCCAGACCGTAGAAGAACCAGGGGACGGAAAGACAGACAATTGACTTGAAGTAACGGAAGACAAACCACCACAGGATCGAGGTAATCAGGTACGTGGTCGCGATTCCGTACAGCTTCTCCGCGGTTTGACCAACCTCGCCGGTCAGCAAGGTGATCTGGTATGAATTGGCAGCGATGATCTGGCCCAAGCCCAGCAAGAGGGAATATACTGGCCAGTCTCCGATGCGCAGCTGCATCCACTTGCGCAGACCGGTCGGAGGGACATAGTCCTTGCCTAGGAGAAATTCGTCATCTTCCTGGGACTGCTCATCATCCGGGCTCATACGCGACGAGGCGTCATCCCCGTAGTAGGAATCCACAGGCGAAGGACCACGCTTACCACGGAAGACAGATGGAGCGGGCGAATTCAGACGACCCAGCTTGGCATCGCGGAACTTGTCGAACCATTCTTTTTCACTCTTGACGAGGAACTCTTCAATGCAGAGCTGTGACTCCGAGTTGGCCGCGTTCAGGCTCTCCAGACTCTTTTCGAACAAGCGAGCGTAGTCACCATGGCTATCCGTGAAGAAAGGATCCACCTTTTGCAGCTTGAAGTCCTTCTTGTCACCAACGACGGAATCGACGGACAGCACCGAGGCACTGCTCAGACGATTGCCAGGTTCCAGGAATGGCCGGGTGGGGGGAGCAAGACCCATATCAGAATGAACGGACGGGCTCGAGGGGAACTGGGCGGAGCGGGTAAGTTCTCTCGGGGTGGCACGTCCACTTTGGGACTGGGGGTTGTTCTGGAGTCGTCGACCTTCCTCGGCCTGCTCGGGCGTGAGGGTATATTCCTCGTCGCCATAGTAGTGATCAATGAAGTCATCGTCACTCTCCTCCTCGATATCGGAAACATCACCGCCATCTCTGCGATCGGGCAGAGCCAGGTCCTGCTGTCCCTGTCCACGCCGACCAGGACGGTTAATATGACCAGGGCCGGAACGGACACCAAGCGACAGTTTACGGCTCAATCCCGGAGCAGGCTTCTCCGTCATCTCCCGGCCAGCGTTGTTGTTGCTGTAGGAAATGATGGTGTCGCGCTGCTGCGGGCCAATTTCAGACAATTGCCTCAGGTTCACGTAGCTGGCTTCGCGAGAGTGCGCGCCAACAGGGGTCTGGGTTCCGCTAGCGGGGAAAGTTGGGCTCATAGCACCCAGTCCGCGGGGTGTCATGGGGCCGGTAGGGGTCACGGGACGATTGTTGGACTTGGAGGATTCCTTGTTGTGGATTCGGATGGATGTAGACTGCAAGATCTCGAGATCCTCGATCCATTGAGCGACGGGGAACCGCTGCTTGGCTGAACGAGCACGCATCTTAGCACGGACCTCGGGCTTCGAGTTCAAAGCACCGTCAATCGCCAGCTTGAACTGATGGAGCAGATGGGCAGTGGTCATTGACTCGACGTTATACCACCAACCAGGCATCTGACCGAGACCACCGACGCGAGCACCGATACCGAGAGCACCCTTACGACCGAATTCTACGGCCACCAGACCGAACGGCTCGTCACGAGAGGGAATGAGCGCGAATTCAGCACCAGAGAAGATGTAGGGGGGCAGAGCAGTGAACTGAGGACGAGAGAAGACACGGCCAGGATAGACCTTCATCATACGGTCCAGCTTCAGGGCAGCGAACTTGCCGTACAGATCGATGACAGGGCCGACACAGATCAGCTGGACATTAGGACGCGCCTCAAGAACAGCAGGCATGACATCCGCAATCAGATCCACACCCTTTTGCATGGACCACCGACCAACGAACACGAGGAGATCAGCGTCCGGGTTCTGCTCCAGGCCAGCCCATTCTTGAGCCTGGCGTTTGAGCTCCGCGCGACCAGCTTCGAATTCCTGATCGACAGGCGGGTCCTCACCCTTGGCGAGGGCTTTTTCCTTGTTCCACTCGCCAACATCCGATGGATCGGGGTTGGGCAGATTGCCGACCTTCTTGAGACCCCAGAAGATGGGATACCGAGCGTACGACCGTTTACCGTATTTCTTGGACACACCGACAGCACCAAATCCTTGTTGGTGGACACGCAAATAACTGGCACCGGCATGCAGCAGATTGAAAACCTCACCGAACTGAACGTAGCGGCGGGTGATTTCCTTATCCAGGTTGAAGACGGAGCAAACCTCTTCCTTTTCCTTCTCTGTCCGCATGGGCCAGAGACCCTGGAACTCGGCGTTGTGGAGAGACAGACAGGCGGGGATTGTTTGCGGCAGGAGGTAGAGGGGTGCCAGGGATCCGTGGTAATCGTTGATATGGTAAAGGTCAATGGGGAACCGCTTGATAGTCTGCGCAATGCACTGATTCCACGCGGAATAGTAAATGGCACTGTCGAGGTCATCCATACGCGGTGGGTAGGGTTCTGACTTGGACTGTTGACGGAAAACCGGCGCATCCAGCAAGACGTAGGTGATATTCTGCAAGGTGTGGTACTGCACCTGGACCTCATACGGCTTGCCCAGAATGGTGACAATCATGGGTTCCGCTGGCCGGTCAACAGGGTAGTCCACTCCGCCGACGCACGGAACGACCCAAATGAGATCCTGATGGCCGAGAGTCTTGCCCATCAGTTGAGCCATGACACCGAGACCACCGATCTTGATCTTGATAGCCCAGTCCTCAATATCATATTCCATGGTGGCAATGAGCACCATGCGGCGTTTGGAAGCCGCAGGGGCGGCCGTGAGATCCGTCGCGCTCTGGAGGAAACCGGACTTGTTGGCCAGACGCATCAGGGGGTTCATCGCCTCACCCTCGCCATTGCGAGCACGCCTCAGCTTCCGCCGAAGGGCCAGGGGAATGAGCGTACGCTTTTCGCTGACACCGACCTGGTTGAACTTGACCTGGTAGAAGGATTTCATGAAGACGTAGACGCACACCGTGCCTGTGAGCAAGGGCACAATCCAGAAGAGGATGTACATGGCCATCTGCGTGGTTTGATCTCCGGTAGGTTCTAGTGTATACCGCATGGTCCCGTCGTTGATCGAGATAATCCACGCGAGGTGAGGTGACGGCGGAAGGTCAGTGATATTGATCATGGTCGCCGACAGAGACGACGGGGGCATCCGGTCCAAGACGTGGTCACCGTCGATGTCGCCCAGAACCCAACTCTGGTCCGGCCGGCCATCGGGGTTCATGCCCCAGACGTTGATCTGTGCTTGTGCGGGCCACTCGGAGGTGAAGTGGTACTTCCATCGCCCACTGGTGGTGTCTAGCTTGAGCTTGTTGGGGAGACCGCCATCGTAACCAAACTGGTTGTAAGGACCGTTGAAATGGATATGAGGGAATCGACGGGGCACTTTGTGGGGCCAGCCCACATCGCCTTCTTGGTAGTAGTCGCTGCTACCGGTCAAGCCGCTCCAATATTCCACGCGGACGTGTTTGCCTTCCCACTGCTGTTCTTTGGTGCCGTGCCACGGCAGCTCCTCAATGGTGTCGTTACCGCCATGGTACTTGGTCCAGCTCGACCAGGTCGTTCCCCAGTTGGTCGAGTAGCGGTATTTATCCGCGCCTGCAGCGTGGTGCTGGATGAACAGAGTCCCGTTGTCATACTCATGAAGCAAACTAGTCGAGTAGTTGGCTTTGGTGAAGACCATCGGATTATCGATCTGGCCAATGCGGAAAAGGAAGTGATCGGTGGCGTTGGTGGAGGCGTTGCCACTGCTAGTCTTAGGTTCTTTCACAGTGATTTGGTGGATACCGTTGTAGACATTGGTCAAAGTAGCCTGCCACTTCCACATGCTAGGAATCTGAGCAGTCCACGAGGTGTTGAAGTTGGTAATGGGTTCGCAATGTACAGAGCCAGCGTCGATGGACGGGATTTGGAGTGACTCGGTGGAGGAGGTCAGGGAAATAGACTTGGTGACCCCATCGCAATCCATCTCCTCGGAGAAATGCAGCTCAATGGGCACATTCTCAGAAGCATCAGGCGCAACAGTGGAAGCAATGGGAACGTCGTGGCCAGGGCTGAATTTGGTGATCATCGGGCGAGGCTTCCGATGTAACTTCTTCGGCACGTAGGCCCGGAACTCGAACGCATTGAGGGTCAGATTGCCATGACAGCCAACAGGCAATGTCGCATTTCCAAAGGTCCGTTCGGACGGGCCGGCGGTCAAGGTGAACTCATCCCAGGGGTAAAACAAGTTCTTGACGACGGTGTCGGCAGGGTAGGGAGCGATCAAAGCCTTGTCAGCGTCGCTGCAATTGAACTTGTAATCGACCGTATGGTTGTCATTCTGGTAGACCATCCAGACAGGCGAGTTCAGGTCTTCGGAACCGAACTCCTGCACTTCAAGATCGAGCTCGCGACTGACAGACCACATTCCCGTCTCGGTGGAGGTTCCGTTGGAACCCGGGTAGTCCACGGGAGTGGTCGACTTGGACAAGTTGTTGAGGGTGTAACCGTCATTAAGAACGGGAAATTGCTCACGCAACTGGTACATGTGCTTGAGGATGTTGCGCACCGGGTGGGAAGGATCCCGATGATCATAGGCGACCGTATCATCATGGCAACCTTCCCGGCCAGCTTGGATCGGCCATTTGTAGTACTGTGAGGAGTCCAGACTGAAGCAGCCATGGTCTCTCCAGGCGGTTGCAGGCGACATGGCCTGACGACCGTAAATATAATTGGTAGCAGTGGCATCAAGCACATAGAAGGCCTGCTCCTCACCCCAGAGCAATAGAGGGATACCGGGTAGGAGCAATGTTGTGATATAACTACCCAACAATTGCCGTTCAACGCCCCATTGCACAGTTGGCCACCGGAAGACATCCTGGTTGGTCGCACCGTACATGTGCCGGGGGTCGAACTTGCCCGTGTTCGCATTGACAAGGTCGTTCGACCGGAGCATCTGTCGCCACATGTCGACCCAATCCAGAGGGACATCGTAACCGGCAGCGAGATTACCGTCCATCCCCAGGAAACGGGTCAAGGTTCGGTAAACGGAATAGTGAAACGCAGCACTATCGAGGGCTTCATGACCCGCCTCACGCAGGAAATACTGGGCGCTGGACTCATTCGTCATCTTGGGGCCCTGGGAAGGGTCAGGAAGCCACTGGTTCTGCTGCCTGCCCCGTCCGAGGTAGATCGAACCGAAGTAATCACCACCGGTAATTTCTCCAGATATGAAGAAGTTGTTCTTGCCCACGGCGCGGGCACACTCCCGGTATGCCATGGACATTTCGCCGAGAGCGTCAACCGTCGCCTGGGTGGCTTTATCGTACCGGAAACCATCAATATCCAAGGAGGCGATGATTATGCAAGAGTGACGGATCAGTCGCTCTCGCACGCTCGGAACCCATTCTCGCAGACGATCCTGCACGGACGCGAACTTGGCCAACTGACGCTTCCAATCGGGGAACACACCGAACGCTTCAATGTCACCGTACTGATCGAAATCGCTGTTGTAGCAGCCCACCAGCTGATCGGCCTGGTCCGGGGGAAGCGGGAGACCGTCTTCATACCAGAAACGGGGGTAATCGCACGTTGAGTTGTAGTCATTGCCGATGTCAAAGTCCACGTAGCGACGATCGGTTTTCCACAGCGCCTTGTGCTCCCCGACCGAGAAGGGGGTTGTGGTGTTGAGATAGCCTTCGAAGCCAATGAGATCACCCATGCTTGTATTGCGTCAGTCCGCACGCAGAGAATGGGGTCTGGGAAGACTTACGTAGCAATAGTATTATCAAATATCACATACATCCCCCGCTTGTGGATCTCCGTGATCGCGTTGCGCCAGGTGTCAAGGTTACCAAAATGCTGATCCAAAAGCGTTGTATCCAATGCAGAGTAACCGTCTGCGCCCCAGGGCTGGTTCATGAGGACCGTTCCGGCCAGATAAATGCCCTGTCAGAGTCAGCATCTCATTTCCGCCAGATATCAGTCAGGTCAGAAAAACTTACTTTGATCCCCATTCCCTGTAAATAGTCCAAAGTAGCGACCAAACCCGCGACATCACCACCATGACGCATCTGGTTGGAGCTGATATCATGCTCGAACTGCGTCCCGTTGATATTATCATTCTCCGGGTCTCCGTTCACGAATCGATCCAAAAACAGGGTATAGAACGGAAACCGCCAGTTCTCCGGGGAGGGGAAGTATTTGCCCTTATGGTCCGGCCATTCTCCCCAGTACTCCGCCGGGTTTGTGGCCTCTTTATTCTCGTTGAGGTTGTACCCGACCAGGCTCTCGTCATACGGCCAGCATGATGCGGTTGTCGCATACCAGGCCAGCAACGCCCCGGTCCATCCCCACTTCATCGTGGGTGGTGGATTTCTGTTCGCTGCTTCTGAGCAATGCGGTGGATAAGAATATGTGGGAATCGACCCATGCACTGGAGGGGGGGGTTATCACAATATGAATCTCGTTATGTGTGTAATGTGCCTTTTTTTTCTATTAGCGACTTTCAGTCCT
The DNA here is from genome assembly GCF_000149645.3 of Aspergillus fischeri NRRL 181. Lineage (NCBI taxonomy): Eukaryota > Fungi > Ascomycota > Eurotiomycetes > Eurotiales > Aspergillaceae > Aspergillus > Aspergillus fischeri. The sequence goes on along the minus strand of NW_001509761.1, from coordinate 340,301 downwards.
GATTATGCCGAATTTCTCCTGCGATTTTTCTCTTCGTTTTTCCGTTTCGAATCGTAAGGTGTCCGATGAGCTGCTTGTTTGTACTGATAACGAGCGATCGACAAAGGCGATAACGGCGGGTTGAGAAAATATAGGGAAAATTGCACAACCGACGAAACGAAAGGCTGGAGGGGAAGCGAATGAGTATTCCTCTCCAAAAAAGCTGAAACGACAGAAACGACAGACAACGAGAGACAGAAAGGGGATGAGGACGAGGAGGAGAGGAGAGGAGTTGAAGAGGATTGGGGATCGGAATAAGAGAGGAAACGAGGAGGATCAAAGTTTCTAAAAAAGAAAAGAGATCAAACAAATAATCGGGGTTTCAATGGGGAAATAATAATAATACTCAGACAAGACCGACAAGACAAGACAGACTGGCACACTGACCAAGCGAAATTGCTATCAATAGACTATTAATATCATGACGAGCTAAGATGGTGATGGGATTAGTGCAGGCAGAAGTAGTATCTCGTCGTTCTGCTCTGCTCCTACACGATCCTCTCTCCTATTATTATTATGCGGATCCTCCCAGAGGTTACGACTTTGTCTCTGCGGCGGACTGGATATTGGAGCCGTTATCAAATTGGAAGCAGAAGTACGGAGTAGCAAAGAAGGATTCAGGCAGAAGAGGGGATTATTATTTCAGCACATGGTGATGATGTTTGTCGTATCTTACTTGTAACTTAAGAGCTGTTCTACTTCCATGGACCTCCTCTTTGCCTCTGCAGTCTTCATCTCTTGAGCTTTCAGCCTCGTTCGGTCCCTCTTTTTCCCATTCCCACGTTTTTTTTTTTTTTTTTTTTTTTTTTACTTCTTTCCCTTTTTTCTTCTTTACTTTCTTTTTTTACTCGATGGGATCCTGTAGCGTGGAAGTAAGCGGCTCGAACCGTGTATCGGTCTAACTACAAAGTTGCTAACCAGTCGTGGACCATCAAAGCCACAAGGCAGAGCCCCAGCTGACAACCAATCCGACTGCTCCGACTTGTGGACAGTATCTTACAAGAGGAGATAGTGGCTGAGAGCTGAATGCTCACTCCGAAGAAACAGAGTTGCCAAGAAATAAACCCAAGCAGAAAAACAAATCCGGTGAGCTCGGCATATATCAGCCAATACAGAGGCCATTCCATCTCGTAAAGCTTACTCTGTAATCAGCGTGAAAAAACCCATCCACAGACCCTTCGATGGAGTGTTCCATGGGCCAGAGTGGGTATGAAGTGGAGCCTAACGGTGATTTCCTCGAGTCTGGTCCGAGATTTGGACTAGGGCTCTGCCTTGTGCCCAATGAGCTCAAGCCACTTATAAGGCGTTGAATCGCTTCTCAATACTGGATCGGGACCACAATACGGATACTATAAATACTTTTTTTTTTTTCAGCTAAGATAGGTACTAAATGGGTAGTCGACCGTGCTGTCTGTCCTCCGTCTCCATTTCCTTTTGTGATGGGAATGAGTGATCGCTAAATCTTCGGTAATGGCTATTCCGGGCGATCCGTTTTGTGTAACTTTTTCCGCCAAGAATGAGAGAAGTTTTTTGCTTTAGCTGAGGGTCTATATTCTAGATACCCAGTCATTATTGATTCTATCCAGCAACTGTGGGTTTTTTCCTCGGTTCGTTGAAGTTGATGGGTTGAGAGTTGAGACGGTAGGAAATAGTGTCTCTACTATGTCCACTACCATGGATAAAAGAGGATCAAAAATTGAAACAAATGTCTTACTGTAATGTCCCGGAAGGGAAATAGGCTTTCCTATTGGACTTGAGGGTACAAATCTGCAATGACAGCGCACATATCTTGGAGGATGGATGTCCGCTTGTCTCATTATCATGTCAACAACAACGAATCGCGACGAGCGACGGGGTCGAACAGCATCCTCGGGTTTCAATCAGGGGTATTCCTGGTCGGGCAGTCCAATGAGAATGGTGAGAACAGGTCTGCCAAGGCTGTTATCTTGCTATGGTTGCATCCTTCGACGTATCGGGCCAGACGTCCGTATCATATTCCTGTGTCTACTCAGAAGATGCCTCCAAGGGTACCTCAGTTTTGCAAGAGATGAGTTTTAAGTCGAAATTTTTCCTGGGAATACCATGGGAAAGACCTCCATTTGTAGAGGCATGGCTTCATGAACCATCTGGAGAAAAATTGATTAACAACCGGATCTCCCAGACTGTCAATCTACAGGGTACAATATAATTGTTGTCAGGGGCCCCAGTGACTAATTCACTAGTGCGTCGTGGCGTGACGGTGGCGTCGCAGTCGGTCAAAGTGTCAACTCCAGACCCTGGTCTTTACACTAGCAGCTCTCAGTCTGTTCGTATCTTGACTTCGAGGATAGGTGCCACAGACTCAATTCTCACCAATACTCTATAAGAATTCCCAGCTGAAAGCAATCTTTTCAGTACTTAATTTCCCATCATTCTCGACAGGTACAATCTTACAAACTTACAGCGGACGTACCATGGATATCACAGATAGAAATACGAGATCTTTGTTAAGAACCGAAGAAGCCGAGCATCGGTCCGAAGCGGATCTAGTAAATCCATCTCTCAGACATTTGCTAATAATTGCCCAGAATTTTTCCCTTAGACTCGGTTAGACTATCAGGAGCTAAGGGTCTGGAACCGAATCTCTTAGAACAGAAGTGGAAAAGGGGCAGCTGTAAGTTACCATACAACTACTGAGAGGGTTACAGACGGTACGTTACCCCATGATTACCTGTAGGAGCGGAGTGGACGAATCATCAGTGTCATATTTTTAGTATTGTATTGTATTGGAGTTCCAACTTAGTATTCATACAGTATCTATCAGGAACAACAGGATTAACTGTCTTGACTGAGCTTAGCCTGGTAATTTAGTCTTGTGAAGTTTATCCTGGGGACAAATTTCTGAACTTGGCAGTCATTGTGCGAGTCCTTTGATGACAGGTGATAGAAATGATGCATCATCATGTCAAGTACTCTAGATATGAATAAATTATGAACCTTCATACGGAGTAGTTAACTGCATTCATTTCAATTAGCTCATAAGAACTATGCCTGATCAAGAGTGCGTATGACTGATCATCTGAGACATACTCCGAGTATTTCTTGCCTTAATGTGTGATGGTGAGATCACATCCAAGTACTCAACGGTCTCCTTCCAAGTTATTATTACTCCTTATTAATACTCCTCTTTCCTCCTTTCCAGCCAATATTTTCGTGCGCGAACGTCGCAGCCCACAAATGTGACGATGTGATGACTTATGTGACACAAATGTAAAGCTTCTCCCTGGTTGACTGCCATAGATGGTCAGACGTTAAGGCTCCGACGCAGCTAAACACTCAGGTCAATTCAGGTACCAAGTCCTTCCTTGCCACTGTGGACATCAACTACCTCCAGCCAGTGAGAAGCTCTATATAGGGATGTAGTATCAACGTAGTAGACTATAATTTGACGGCTGTGTGAGAATAATGACTTGGATGTGTCGAATAAGGCGGCGTCGCGGGATTGCTAGCTAGAAGAGGAAATGTGGGCGCGGGACTTGAGCCGGACCGACGACTGAGAACTTGCCTTGAATTCAGACTTGGAAGGTCACTATGATCTCCTGATGTGGATAGGATCTGCCATGGGACCATCACTGGTTCATGAACACTGCAAGGGACTCAAGACGGAGGAACCCCTCACGAGGACAATCAACAAGAATCATCAGGTCATCCTATATTGTTAAATACTTTCTGTCCATTGTTTCTATCATGAATTTAAAGATTCATGCCAATGCTGCGGAGGTGGTCCGAGGCAATATAGCTTAAGACTATATTAAGAAATCAGAGGACTGGTCGAGTGGTCATTCATGGTCTGGTCCGGCTATGTGCGGGTTGCACCCGGAAGACCCAAGACATGTCTTCACAAACGCAGGTACCAGGCACCGCAGTGTGCTTTTGGTTGTCTTGTCTTGTCTAGGGAGTAAATTCGGTAGAGATCAATTTGAACACACCCGAGTACTATGTTATATGTAAAAGAACGACTGAAGAGGCAATACATCAACAACCCCAAGTCTAACAAACTGATCACATGTCCATCATCGGCCATTTACCAAGGAAAATCCTGGAGAAAAATGGATAGACTAGAATCACTAGAGAGATGGTTCTGATGGTTTCCCCCACAATTCCACTCTTTTAATCTAAAGTTTCTGCAGCAAAGCAGGAAATCCTTACCCGCCTGACTTCTCCTTTCTGTTTGCTCCCCCTCTCTTTCGCTAACTCCCTTCAATCTTGAGTTCGAGGCCCTTTCTTGCTGCTTCTCTCGTTGGCCCTGTTTAATCTCTGTCTCTTCCTTCTCCTACCTTCAGTCATTCGTTCCATATCCTGCCTGCCATCAGGCCCGTCGTTCTTTACCCTGTCGTCCCTCGTTAATTTTGAGTTTATTTCTACAAACTTCCTTCTTTCGTCGTTTTCTCTCCAATATTCTAGCCGTCATCGCCAATTCCCGCCGGCTCCGGTGGTTCTGGGGATATTCGACGAAAATTATTCCCTATCTTGTCAACACATTGCATCAACGTATCTGGAACTTGCCAAATCGCCGATCATTTAACTCTGTTGTGGGACTCTAGAATTCCAATCGAAACGAGACAACCGTTGTGCCAAGGATCAGCACATCGCTCATTTGTTGCATCATACCCCATTCACTGAGTTCCGACCTTCAGATCAATGTTCCGACCATGAGTTCGCTTTCGATATCACGGCGATGCTTGCACATCGTCTCTCTTTCCCTCCTGGTCGCCTCGTCGCTCGCAGCAAACACAGCACAATGGAAACCCAGAGCCATATATCAGACCATGACCGATCGGTTCGGCCGCACCGACGGGTCGACCACAGCGCGATGCGTTTCGTCCGAGAACATTCGTTGCGGAGGGACATGGCGAGGAACGATTGACCATCTGGATTACATCCAGGGGATGGGGTTCGACGCGGTCATGATCTCCCCGGTCGTGAAGAACGTGGAGGGCCGGGTGAAGTACGGCGAAGCTTACCATGGATATTGGCCCGAAGACATCTACAGCCTCAACCCGCATTTCGGCACGAAACAGGATCTGCTGGATCTGAGTGCAGAAGTGCATAAGCGGGGCATGTTCCTCATGATGGACACGGTCATCAACAACATGGCCTACGTCACCAACGGCAGCGACCCGGCCACGCATATCGAATACTCGACGCTCAAGCCCTTCGACAGTTCTAGCTACTACCACCCCTACTGTGATATCGAAAACTGGGATAATTTCACCGAAGCGCAACGGTGTCAAACTGGTGATGACGTGGTGGCACTACCCGATCTTTTCACCGAACATCCCGACGTCCAGAGCACGCTGGAGAAATGGGCGCAAGACATGATCTCAACCTACTCGATTGACGGGCTGCGTATCGATGCGGCCAAGCACGTCGACACGGGCTTCCTGGCCAACTTCGGCAAGGCGCTCAGCGACACCTTCATGACCGGGGAGGTGTACCAGCGCGAAGTTGACATCATCTGCGACTACAAGAACAACTATATCACCAGTGTTCCCAACTTCCCCGTCTACTTTTCCGTCATCGAAGCCTTCACCAAGGGCAACACGAGTTCCCTGTCAAACATTGTAGAAGTGATGAAGAACAACTGTCACGACGTCACATCCATGACCATCTTCACGGAGAGCCACGACGTGAACCGTTTTGGCAACATGACCTCAGACATGGCGGTAGGGACCCGACCCCTTCCCCCCAAGGCTAACCCCCGCTCCCAGCTGATGAATTGAACCCCTGTTTAGCTCGCAAAGAATGTACTCACATTCAACATCCTCTTCGACGGCATCCCGATCATGTACCAGGGGCAGGAGCAGCACTTTAGCGGGGCATATACCGCCAACAACAGTAACCGAGAAGCCGTCTGGCTGTCCGGCTACAACACCGACGCCGAGCTGTACAAGCTGGTTGCCAAGCTCAACCGCCTCCGCAAACACGTATACAGCCTCGACAACAACTATCTCGACATCGAGACATACCCGGTCTACCAGGGCTCCAGCGAGCTCGCCTTCCGCAAAGGCGTCGAGGGCCGCCAGACCATCATGCTCCTCTCGACGCAGGGCACCAACCAGAAAGAGCCGTACGACCTGTACATGCCCGTAAGCTTTAACCCCGGTGTAGTGGCGATGGACGTCCTCAACTGCGTCAACTATACCGTCAACCGGGCCGGTCAGCTCATCGTCCCCATGGACAAGGGCGAGCCCCGCGTTTTCTTCCCCGCGAACCTCATGCCTGGCAGTGGGCTGTGCGGCTTTAGCGACACAGACATCAGCTATGTCGAGCTGAAGACAGGGAAGCCGGCATCGTCAGGGTCTGCGGGGGTGTTGTCGATGACGCCGGCGGGGATACCGCTGACGATTCTGTTCTCTGTTTTGGTGTCAATCGTCTCCGGGTTGGGGTTTGGGTTGGGGTGTTGATTTAAGCATTTTCCTTGTGCATACCCTATTTATTTATACCTTTTTTTCTCACGTCAGTTCCATGCGATGGCGATATCTCGGTAATGTTCTGTAAATGCATGTTTATATATTTTTTTATCCGAATGTACATACATATACATAAGTTGAGAGATGCGACCTTTCAGCCGCACTGTCGTTGCCCAGGCACCTAAGGTATTTATTGGACCAGATCCTCACCGAGGCTCGTATAGATCCTTTCACTCGCTTAAAGAACCCGTATTCGAATCTCACCACCCGCAGCCTCGTGTTGCCCATCACTGTGATGAGAATCCAATCCTGCTCCCACCAGCCGATTTGACTTCCGCTAGTTTCCCGATCAGGCCGTCGAATCACAGCAGAGTGATACAGTCCTGCATATCAGCCAATCAAATTTACGAATTGCCTGTCAGGATCGGTGTCTGAGTTTGGTACCTGATACCATACCTATTCCGTCACGTAATATACTCTGGCAACTCTCGTGTTCTGCCATGAAAATATCCGACCTAACCGCACAAATTCCATTCTATTGGTTCTATGGACAGGTTTCAAATAATTACGTAGACTGAATCTGGTGACAGACGAGCTAAGGTACCTACATCCCTGCAAAGGTAACGCCTTGCATAAGCCTCGAAACAAGTCGTACCTAAGGTACGGAGTACCTACCTACAGTATGTGCCGTAAGGTACAGCTTACAAATACATATAATACAAACACCAAAATGATTGTCAATGTGATCTATCAGCTAAGTTGCATAATGAAACACGCAAGGCAAAAGCAAAAGCAAAGGATTGCATTAATTATGTGGATAGGATAGATAGTGATAAGGACAGACAGTCTAATAATGCGAATGGCAGATCCTCATATACATAAAAGCAGTACGGAGTACACGTCCAGTACACGGTGGGTTGTTATCTATCTACCTACCTGAGTAGATTTCCGGGTGCGCGAACCGGATCATTCGTTTCTGAGATGACGAAGGTTCACGTTTACAGAGCCAGGGCGACCAGACCGAGCAGGAGGGAGCCGGCAGGAATGGCGAGCGAGCCGGCACCGTTGGGGGAGGTGGTGGGGGAGGTGGTGCTGGAAGCGGAGGCGCTGGTGCCGCTGCCGGTGGGGGAGGAGGTGCTGGAAGCTGCAGAGGGAGAAATATTAGCACAAATCTTGAAGACGCCAGGACAGGCGACTAACCAGTGCCGGAGGCGGAGGTGCTCAAGGTGGAAGCAGAGGCAGAGGCCTTGGTAGAGGCAGATGCAGAGGCAGAGGCAGAGGCAGTGCTAGAGACCGTACCGGTGCTAGAAGAGGAGGTGGACGCGGATCCAGTAGCAGAGGCGCTAGAAGCAGAGCCGGAGGTGGTCGAGGAGCCGGAGGACTCGACCTTGAACTGCTGCGACTGGGCGAGGATGCCGCTGTTCTGGGGATCCTTGGAGACAAAGTTGACCTGGTAGCCGGATCTAATACAGATCAGTATATGAAGAGTCTGCTGCGAAGTGAATAGGCGTACCCGCTGTCGGCGGAGAGACCATCAATGGTGTAGGAGCCGTCGCTGGTCTTGACGTTCTCGGCGACAAGCTTGTTGACGGGAGGGTAGGAGTTCATCTTGACGAGGTAGATGTCGAAGGAGGAGGGGTCAGAGCTATGCTTGTCAGTATGCAACACATGATGACGGTATACAAGTTGAGTACCTGACAGAGCTCCATTCGACGGTGGTCTTCTCGCTGAGGTCGACATCCTGGTCCTTCTTGGGAGAGGTGATGGACAGAGCGGCGACAGAGCCGACGAAGGCAGTGAGAGTGAGAGCGAAACGCATTTTGATAGTGAGTGATCGAAAGTAAAAGTCTATCCGAATGTATTAAAATTAAATATGGCTGTGGAAGTCAGACAAACGAGTGACTGGTAGTGAAGTGATTGATGAATGAAGATGAAACAGAGATGCGCCGAGGACAAAGGGAATTGATATTTTATATCTACCTTAGTATCAAGTCTTACGTGTAGCAGTATCCAAATTTATAAATAGCAGAGACACCCATGTCTTACTCTTGCAGAGCCCTATCACAGCATCAGGAACCAAGGGTGAGTCAACTATGAACCACTTCTCCTATCGGTCAGGTATCCATCCGCCGTGTTTGTTGAGATACAATGGATGGATCTAATCGAAATCAACCAGATCAATGCCAGTCTGTTCTCAGTACATTTAATTTGATTTACATAGTAGCCTTACTCGGGTTAATGCAGCTTGAGCTTCTATTCCAGAATGCGCTCATGCACTACAGGACCTCCATCGGACCCTGATCGTATCCACAAGGCCAAGATCCTTGTTTGATGCCCCTCGGCCCCTTCAATCTCCTTCAATTGCATCATAATCGCAAGCAATCAAACTCTTTGCGCGCGTACAAAACCCCCCTGTTGAAGCCGGACAAATTTCCGACCCTTCGCCGCCAAGTAGCAAAGCTGCAGGATTTCGTGTAGCTGTAGCAAAGGGTCGGGCCACTGCGCCTTGACCTCTCCAATCAAGTGCAGTGACAACAAAACATGTCTTAGGGTGACTACCTTACTATCAACAAGGGAAAGTAATCGATGCTCCACAGTATCCTGCGCCCTGTTTGTGTCCACCTGGATCCTGATTGAAGGATTTGCCTCTGGTTAAGTCCCAGGCGGATTACCGGATTGGTGTACTGCACTAGGGCTCCAGGATCTGTGGGATTTGCAACAATAATACAGGGCAAGAATAAAGCAATAATCATTTTGGTTGGTTTTTCCGGAGACCATTAAAAGATCCTTTGACCAGTGAGACAATACCAATCAGGTTCTGTCTCCTGCTCGGTTTTTGAGCTGCCAAGTGTCCGCTATTGCCCGACCCAGACTTTCTTGTTGCAGAGATTTCTTCGACCATACGCGGTATTGTACCATACCAACTCTTTCAGAATACTTACGCTGTACTCTGTATCGTTTCTTGTCCATAATCATAAGTAGTCCTAACTTAACAGGAAGCAGTCTTGTCATGCGTATGCAGAGTAAAAATCTGTTGGCCTATGATTGTGTCGTAGTTAACTCAGTCACTGGGCTATTGAAGCCTATTATTCCGTAGTGACTAATGGTTTATGATTCTTACGTTGAGATACCTCTTAGCAGTCGGGTGGATATACAGAAATCAATGTAATGGTCTCGCATAGGGCACAACGGACATAACGTGGTCTAACTATTTATGGAGTAGATCTTCTGGTTTCCCAGAATCGAAGCCCTTCAGACCCAAGGCACGCCGCACATCAAGTGGCTCAGTACTATTAATGGGTCCCCGGATCTGATGTGCTGTTCGGTGCTCTCCGAACCTGAACTCCCAGGTACATCCACAGTTCTTCGGGCCAACCGGGTGGCAACTGCAAATGGTGGATTTTAACCATTTTCTGTGCTGGTTCCGTCGGCTTATGCCGCCTTTCAGTGGTAGTCCGTACTCATCTCTTCGCAGTAGACTCGGCAGCGTATTTGCTTAGAAATGGTACCAAAATAGCTCAACAAGCAACTAGAGGAGCATTATTATTCCCCAGCCACACTGGTGATACTGGTGAACTGAAGGACCCTCCGAGTATGCAAGTTGAGACACACGCAGGGAGTTGACGGATTGAGGACTACCAAGCATGGCCAAGCCTGTCATGGAACTGCAGAAAAAGTCTTCTAGAAACTGATATCTGCGTGTTTGACTATGCTTTGACGCCATCTCGAAGCTCACTTCATCAGGCCAGTTGCATTGGATGTCAGTATAGTATTAGATTATGCTAGGTGCTGTAAAAACAAAAGAAATCAAGAACGAAGACATTGCAACTTATTCCAGAAGCAAAATCGTGCCTATGTTGAGCAGTGTTCTGCTATGTGAAGCCAATGGCGAGAAATATATTTTGATGCATTGTCCAGGACGCTATCTAGGCATCCTGAAAGTTTTTGCATCCACAACCCCTGGAGAGAACGCTGACATGATAAATTAAATGCCTATACTGGTAACCATGTCTGTATACAACGGATAATGTAATTCTTCATGTATCTGACGCACTTGAGGTATTCCAGGTGTTGATGTTAACGGTCCATAATGAGACTGTCTTGGCACTGATTGGCGGCATCGTTGCCTACTGTTGCCTGCTGCCGTCGCAGTATTAATATTCAAGCAACACTCATGAACAATACAGAGTATATGATTCAGACCAATCCATTCTGATATAGGAATCAAATTTAAATATGTCTTCCTCCATTTCACCACTCCCTCCCAACTACCGTCTTCATGATGGCTACCCCGCAGTGTCAGATTATCTCCACCTCCGCGCCGCTTCAGGTCTCACCCCCAAGACCAAGGCACAGGCAACTGCCGTGGCCCAGGGCAGCTGGTACGGCTGCTACGTGACATTCGAAGACGAATCATCAGGAACATCGACTCCCGTGGGGATGGGCCGCATTATCGGCGATGGGGGTTGGTATTTCCATATCGCCGACATGGCCGTCCTGCCTGATCATCAGCGGAAAGGATTGGGAGATATCATTCTCAAGACGCTTCTGGCGAAGATTCGCAGTGAAGCACCAGAGGGGAAGCCGTATGTGAATCTGCTTGCTGATCCACCCGGGAGAAAGCTGTATGCGAAGAATGGGTTTGTGGAATCGGCACCGAAGGAGCTTGGGATGATGATGGTGATGGACAGGGGTGAACCGTCGAAGTGATTCAGAGTTCTTGATGTGGGTATGCCTATGGATGAGAAAAGTGATGTTGCTCGGCCCCAAAGGCTTCTTTGATGGCTATCCACTCGAGCTTCAAGGTCCGCGTGGAGAGTGGCAATATCACTATTCTCGGTATGTCCGGGTGTGAATGTGCCTTGTTTCTAAATCGTTAGATTAAGGCAATGGAGTGTCAGTACTAAGCTGATATATCATTATCCTCTATCCCGGTTCTGGGGAAATATGGATGGCTTGCTGTCAAATTGGCCAGTGATGAATGATACGAGAATCCACAATCGGCACCGTCAACACCAAAGGGAAATAACAAGACTCTGACATTGATATGACCAATCAAATTGCTCAGTTTGAGCCAGTTTTTACTTGTGTATATAACCTCAAAACAAGAGCATCGGGATAAAAATCGATGCTCACCATTCTTGTTCAATTCCTCCAACAGCCATTCAATTGCTCGTTTGACTGCCTGCACAACATTATGGGACATTCGGTCATCTCGCCTGCCATCTTCTACTGGGGCACCCCGGTCGTTCTTGTGACCACGGTCAACGAAGACGGAACGCCGAACATCGCGCCTATATCATCCGCCTGGTGGTTGGGAAATCGTGCCGTCCTAGGGCTGGGACGGAGTTCACAGACAATCGCCAACATCATCCGCACGCGACAGTGCGTGCTCAATCTTCCGGGCGATGATATGGTCCAATGTGTTAATGCTCTGGCGCGAATAACTGGCACCAAAGACGTGCCGGCAAGCAAGGCCCAGCGAGGCTATCGATACGAGAAAGACAAGTTCGGCATCGCGGGATTGACACCAGAATCTTCGCATCTTGTACAGCCTCCGCGGATCCAGGAGTGTCCCGTTCAAATGGAAGCTGAGGTCGTTGATATCCATGAGCTTTTCCAAGACGGACCGGTCGAGTTGCAGGGGTGCGTCATGGCCATTGAGGTTAAGATCGTAAGGACCTATGTTATGGACGAACTGCGACTTGCTGGATATGCGAACAGAATCGATCCCGATAAATGGAAACCGATGATCATGTCGTTTCAGAATCTCTACGGATTGAAGGATGGGAAGCTGGCTGAGTCGACACTTGCAAAGATTGACGAGGAGAGTTACCGTGTATAGATTAGAACCTCTGAATGTTGTGTATTCCAGTTGTCCGTCTCATAGAACCATGCTGTCCACTTCATCTGTTTCTATAATCAAATCTCTTTACCTCATGCTACATAGCGTATCCCCTTTTCATCCTATGAGGATCCGGCTGACTGTTGGGCGTCCTCGTCGGCACTCCACCCCCTTTCCAATCATTGTGCCAACCACTACGTCGTCCCGGCGGCAGCGAGTGCCAATTACCCAAACATCAAGCATTCTATTCAATTTACGGAGGGCTGGATTGCAGTTTCTGAGACGAGTAGTTCTCAGTAACATACTCAGACATAATGAGAGGCTTCTCGCAAGGGTACCACGTCCGGCAATAAAGGGGTGCATGGCCAAGAACCGAAAGGAGGAAGGAAGTGTCACAGCATGAGATAGAACAGACGGTGGAGGAATCACTGCTTGAGACAACGGGGCCATCGGATGCGGCAAGAACTTTCTTCACTGCTGGTTCTATAAAGACTGCGAACTAGATATTCATAAAGACTGATTGGTAGACAGACCTGATTTCTGAATGAAGTATACCTATAGAAGGTCAAGTGTTGCTCCACAACAGATGGCATTTCGACAGATGGGGCTGGCTGAAACATGAGCCTTTGATCAGATGCGTGGTTACGAATGAATCCTCGGCTGCAACTCATCAAGCTCGTCTACAATTGTGTTTGATGCGCTTCCGTCTTGAACAGTCTACAATCCGTGAGACCCCGAGGCAACCATTTGGTTATTGGCCGGGATTGACACATAGACACTCTGGTTCACCGATCCAAGAGGAATCCAGCTCCTATATCCTGGAAGCTGAAGTTACATAGGCTCCCAAGGCACGCCAAGTGACGGGCGTAGTATCTCTTGGGGATGCCCTGTGAATTCTCATGCACTCAATCATGAGCAGCCTGGAGCCAACCTGCCACACCATGATCATTGGTCCTAGCTGGCTTGTGCTGCGGGCTACATTGGGAAAGAGAAGCAGTAAAGGCAACTACTACTATCACATACCGCCAAACTGCAGATGAATCAGTGCAAGATGCTGTCCAAGCAGGCGAGACTTCTCAACTGGGAAACTGCACTATAGCTACCTCCAGTCTGTTTTGAACCATTGTATATCGCACTCTTAATCAGACTTGGTACTTGCAAACTCTCTAACAGAGACTTCTCCAATACTCTCTTATTTCCTCGCAGCAGTCGACTCTGATCCACTGCAATTCCGACGAGTTACTAGTTCACTAAGGACTGATTCATCACAACTTAGAGCTCCTCGCATCATCAAACGAAGCCCAGGCAGCATTCATGGCATCAACAGCATCGAAATCGTCTCTCCCGATGCCTGGCTCCCACGCCTTCCATATCTTGTGCGACCGATATTTTTTCCCGATTCTCCTACACAGTGCTATCGCTCTCACAGCCATCCAGTACTACGTTTTTCAAGAAGACTGTGCTCCGAGTAACCTGCTTCGTACCAATGTCGACGTCTGCGTCATGCTTGCCCTAGACTGGCATCAAAGGCGAGCTCCTGACAAGCGCACCCTTATCAATGTGTGTCACGGCATACTCGTCGTACTACTCTTCGTGCTATTATGTCTGGGCATTTTGGATATTCTCGGCTATTTCCTGGGACTTCCAACCCTGATCAGGGGCCTTTCGGACCAACAGAGTTGTCGACATTTGACTGGTACTTTCGATAATGTCAACTGGTCGTTCTATGCTACTGGCCAGCAGTGTGATGCGACGGTGCAGGAATCTACTATTCAAGGTGCTATCGCCGAGTACATCCGCAACGCGGCGCATGGGAAAATCTGCGGCACCCAGTGCTTGCGTCTGGATCATGGCGGCACCTGGAATGGGTGGTTGAAGTTGGGCTTGGTCAGCAGCTTTAACGAGGATGCTTACTGTGGTGTCGGCCTGCCGTTTGATATATGTATCTCGGATGGAAACGACAATATCTAATCTGTCGCGAAGAATGTATTGCTGCTGAGGTGTTGAAGTCGCCGGCGGGCTCTATGTGTCTCAGGTGATGCTCCTTTGGTGACTGGTGGAAGAGTAAACAATGCCAGCACGGTTGATATCTATACTTACACCTGTGTTGGCTTTGAGGCATGAAGATTGCCCGGGATGGGTGGTAAAGTAATTGTTAAATCGTTAAACAAATGGAACTGCTATGACTTCGATCATCCGGCTTTTCCATTGTATGAGTATAAACCTTTAGACTATCACGCATGTGCTCTTTTCCTTTGCAGTAGTCATTGGCACTTGTGAAACACAGATTGCCTGATCTCAGGAAAATGTCATCAGTTCATGAATGTCTTCGGTACTTTTGAAAGAGTCACAAGTTCAAGATCCGCCACCTCTTGAAAGACCTCCTCCAACATTGAATTGATTCCGAGCAGAGCACTCAGTATATCTAGCAGCGTCCGGTTTTCTAGCCATTCCCTCATTCTCTCGACCTGGTACAGGTCCTATACAGTCTTTGTTGATATGTAGGCCAGTATTGCTGTTCCTTGTGTCGATCTGGGGTCACAACTAGCAGCCATGGCACCCCAGAACAGCAACTCCGTAGTTCATCGCACCAATAGTATTCCACGCTGGAGAAGAATTTGTCGGTTGATAACAGAGAAGCAAATGAGAAGATGTCCGTATCGGGATAGGAAAGTCGGCGAATCCAGTTCCTTTCTTCATCGTTCCAGGTGTCCCCAAGTGTCAGGCTGTAGGCCGGCCATTAACACTAAATGGATCAGCGAAGGCAACGATTGATATCCCAGATGCTTCCTACCTGACGTCCACTGCGCAATTGTCAGATGCATGGGAGTTGGGAGTACAGAATTGATCGGTTATGTATTGCATCCAAATTGTTGTCTTGCGACCCGTTGTCACTAGAAGCGCGCATCTGTCTATCATTAGTTACGTGCAGCGTGTTAGATACGGCTATTTGAGATTCAATATTATTGCACTTCACGTCTTGGCAGCTCCTGACATTCTCTTCTGGTGTGCCCCTTGGGAAACGTCCTCATCCCGATGCGGACCTTCGGAGGTCGAAGGACACTGTCGCTCAGATTCTGACGATAAGCCTAATACGATCTCTGGGTCTTCCACTGCCAGTTACAACTGTCAATTCGAGATTGAGACTACGTTGAATAAAATTGCATGGTTGTAGAATATATCGTTTCATGACTGTTGGTCTATTAATCTCACTTCTATATTTGATCACCAATTCCCCCCACGAGGCTGATCACTCCCACCAAGATGGCTGTTTCTATTCTCATGGGTGATCTCAATTTGATTAGACACTACAATGCCACCGGGAGGATGGTCACGACCAGTGCCGGGTGTACCAAGCGCCTCCAAGTTATTCATCTTCACATCGTCAACTATCCGCTCCTCACTCTCGCTGAAGGTCAAGTTGGCGCTGATAGGATGAACCGTGGGCGGACCCCGACGATTCCGGCTAAAGGACTCACCAGCACCGCCACCGATAGTCTGAAACCCGCTGGGAAATTTGTATGTCTTCTGGGAGCTGCCGAACGCGGTGCCAAAGAGTCGCGAGAGCCAGGATCGAAAGAGATGGAAGATCATGGGAAGATTGGTAGTAACCACTGCGACAAAGGCCTCCCTGTTTCCCCATTCGCCGGCCAGCTGTGCGCCATCTACGGGGTCCTGCGGGTATGCGTGTTAGCTTTCGGCTGGGGGTGGCAAATGTGACATCACGACTTACCACCAAGACAAACACGCTCTTTAGGATAGCGCACACGAGCACGAACAGTCCAGCGCCGAAGACAACGGTCGCGGCGATCTTTTTCATGAGTTTTAGGCGGGATCTCCAGAGCATGGGGATGGGGATTAAGATGAGGTAGATATCGGTGGACACGTTGGATGCAAAGGAGGCCCAGATGATCGGTCTGGATATGGCGGCCTGGCAGGCATCTAGGAGAGGAGTTGTCAGCGAACAATTGATCGAATGAGGTCGCAATCAAAGTGAACTTACTCCCAGGATCTGGGTTGATCTGCCAGTACTTGTGGAATGGCCGGCAAGCCGCGAAGATGGTGATCACGCTGACGAGGAATGTTCCGATGACAAGACCGAACCCAACATAGATGGGATTGCGATACCGCTGACCAAGACCATCCTGTCGAGCGCATGAGTACCAATTGCAATTAAAAAAAAGTCCTGGAAGACTTACTGTAAGTCGAAGGTAGAATGCCAGCATGGACAACTTGAGCGACCACATCAACACCGAATATGTAGTCCACCCAGCGACTTGAATTTTCGAGCCAATTACCCTGTATACGTGTGAGCTCGGTCGCATCCTCTGTACTCTTCGAGACTAGACATACGCCGCTCGGTATTCTGGATCATCAGGGGACAGTGCAGCCCGTTGAGCGTCGGTCAAGCCATTATTCGCGAGGCCATGTGCGACATGGCCCACGCTGTACGCAAGCGCTGTCTGTGCCGTGTAGAATACCTGCTCAGAATAGGCATTAGCAAATGATTGACATATATCGAAGAGCGTATCACGAACAATTCCAACCCACACAAGCAAGTCTTCGGCTTGTAAGTGTCTGAATCCCACGGCTCTCACCCGGGCGTACGTCCGGAGTAGGGTCACCGTAACCCCAATTGCATACAGCGTCCAGTGCTCAACCGTGGACTTGTACAAGGCTGCCTGAGCAGCTTCGTCTGCGGCAGAATCGGTCGACATTTAGAGAAACGAAGCGTCCGGCCCAGCATGGCCAACTGGCGGGTTGACGAGAACGTAGAGTAACAACATCGGACTTAGCTTTCCTATGTACGACAAGAATAAAAATAAGCGAAAGAATATTATCGAACAAGAAGACCAGAAAATTAGAAAAAGTATATTTTTGGCCCCTTCGTATGCCGGTCGTGGTCATTGCCGAGTTCATCTAATGCTGGCAGGGCGTCGGAGCTATGCGGATCAGTGTCCAGGATTCGGTCTATGACGATACCCGATCTCGTTAGGTTCTCCAGCGCCTAGAAGCAGCCTAGCAGGGATGCGACAGGGTTTAGGATGGATTCACCAATCCCTTGCGCCCATTAAATGAACTCTGATTAATTGGTACCTGCACCCTCATGCCACCTGCAATAGCCAAGGATGTACTCTATCCCGAACGAGGGGTTAAAATGCGACATGCCCCTGTACTTAATGTAACCCTAGGCGCTCGGTCGAGACCAATCAATCGTGCATTTCTCTTTATCTGAAATCCTTCTCATTTTTCCTCCCTCTGTTTCGAGTCAAACTTTCTTCTTGCTGCCCGTCCAATGCGTTGGCTTAGAATTGAGGCTGTTGCAGCCCTCGCTGCCTCGGCTGTACCCGCATCCTGCTTATCAGTGCCCGTCGCCTGTGATCTCGGAGGCATCTGTCCACGCGGAGATGCTGACTTGAAGGAGCTGGGAGAGAAGCTGTCGAGTACTGGCAAGATCTATTTCCCAGGGTCGACTGAGTTCGAGCAGGCGTCCACACGGTGGTCTGTTCTGGATGCCCCCAAAGTGAATGTTGTCGTGGTTCCGGGGACGGAGAACGATGTTGTTGAGACGGTGTGTTGTCCTTGCCTCTACTATTCTCTCTCATTTTTCTCCATTGATAATGGGTATGGATCGCTAACTGGTGATAGGTGAAATACGCCAACAAAAAAAACTTGCCCTTCCTGGCGTACAATGGCGTGCATGGAGCCATTACCACCCTTGGCAAGATGGACCATGGCATCGAGATCTACCTCAACCAGTTGAGCAGCGTGGAAATCTCCAAGGATGGGAAAACCGCCAAGATCGGGGGAGGTACCATCTCCAAAACCGTCACCGACCAGCTTTGGTCGGCGGGAAAGCAAACTGTGACAGGTACATGCGAATGCGTCAGCTACCTGGGACCTGCCCTTGGAGGTGGACATGGATGGCTTCAGGGACACCATGGGCTGGTCGCAGATCAGTTCGTCTCAGCCAATATCGTCCTGGCCAACGGCAGCTTGAAGACGGTTGACGCACGGTCCGACCTCTGGTGGGCTCTGAACGGAGCAGGTCACAACTTTGGCATTGTGACCTCTGTGACCACCAAGATCTACGATATCCAGCACGCCGACTGGGCAATCGACACGCTCATCTTCAGCGGTGATAAAGTTGAGGCCGTCTACCAGGCCGCCAACGAGCACCTCCTTAAGAACGGCACTCAGCCCGTGGATCTCATCAACTGGTCATACTGGCTCAACATCCCCACCGCTGACCCGAACAATGTAAGTATTATAGACCCTATCCACGAGTTGTCGCTTGTTTCTGACAGCCCTAGCCCGTCATCCTATTCTACATCATCCAGGAAGGCGTCAAGACAGTCGACCCAGCCTACACTAAGCCCTTCCACGACATCGGCCCGCTATCCGCTGAATCCATCGGAGGAAGCTACACTGACCTCGCCGGATGGACCGGCATCGCCACGACCTCGCCCCCATGCCAAAAGGCCGGGCTGGTCAACCCTCGCTTCCCCATCTATCTCGAAGGGTACAACGTCCCCGCCCAGAAGAAGGCATACGACATCTTCGCCGCCGCCACCCGCGGGTCCTCGGCGTTCAACAACTCCATCTTCATGTTCGAGGGCTACTCCATGCAAGGTGTCCGGGCTGTCAACAGCAAGTCCAGTGCCTTTGCCTTCCGAAATGAGAACCTCCTTGCCGCGCCGCTGATCACCTACGCGCCTGCCGGCCCGGAGCGCGACAATGACGCTGCGCAGCTGGGAAATCAGCTTCGTCAGGTCCTTTTCCAGGCTAGTGGGCTCAAGGAGATTGGCGCGTATGTCAACTATGCCTATGGCGATGAGACGCCGCGGCAGTGGTACGGCAGTGAGCAGTGGCGCCAGGACCGTCTGCGGGCTTTGAAGAAGAAGTATGACCCCGCAGGCAAGTTTAGCTTTTTTGGCCCGATTGCTTAGGGAGGTCATGGGGAGGTTGTCAGGAATCATTGTACAGAGTTTATTGCGGACGCTTTAGTATAATAATAGATGAAGTGTTGCTTCAGTGGATAGGTACGAACAATGCAAGTAGAGTATCCCAATTCTCCTCGAGATCGTACATCGTAACTAACTGTAAAAGACAGGTACATATTGCCTTTCCATGACCAACTCAGACATAATTAGATTCTTCAGCACCGAATAGAGTAAGTGCAATTCCTTGGCGATGCCGACTTCATATTTTCTGTCGCTTAACCAACCGGTTTGTTTCATCCGAGCATGCTGTGCCACTAATTCTGCACTCTTTGCAGATGTCAGATTCATCACCATCTTCGGAAGAATCACAGGCGAGATTGTCCCCATGGTCTTGTGATAGAAGCTTTGCCGTGTGAGGTTCATTTCTTGCAGTGGCTTTCATTTTTGCATCCCAATGCAAAACCATGGACGATACTTGTGAAGTCGCAGTTGATGGATCGACTAAGTCGTCGAGCAACAGCTCGGCGACAAGTGTGTTTCCGGATTCAACAGCTTCTATGAAAATATCTGTGCGACTCTTGTCTTGGATCTCTATGCTCACTCCAGCCCTGAGAAGCCTCGTAACTAGGTCAATGTGGCGTCCCCTTACAGCCCAAAGGAACGGGGTTGCTTTCCCTTTTCTCCATAAATTTTGGAAATGTGTGCTGCCTTGGTATATCAGACGCTCCAGAAAGATAAGGATTTGCTCATCATCATATTCCTGAACACGAGACTTCCATATGTGGCGCGCAGCCTCGCAACAGGCATTCTGCAAACGAGGTGGCATGCGAAGACGATGAATTGGAGAAGACCATAGAACCTCCCACGACTCAAATTGTGACTTTGATTGGAAAGTTGGGTTGTATCGAGGATTGGGATCAGCTCCGTTTCGAGGAGAAGGGTCACCACAGAACTGTAATCCAGTGTTCTTTTGCTGGGGCAGGAAGGGATATGGAGAAGGCAGCCGGCTACGTATATCAAAGGTGACTCCATGATGAGGTTTCTCGGATCTGGGGTGGCACCGGCCTCTATTAAAAGGTTGGCAACTGCTGTCCGCCCATATCGGGCTGCGAAGAAAAGCGCTGTCTCCTGCAATGCATTTCGATGATCAATTTGTGCGCCCTTCTCCAGCAGCAATCTTACGACCTCTTCACTCCCACTTGACGCAGCATAGAAAAGCGGAGTGTTCCCAGCAATATCTTGAGCGTGGACATCCGATCCCGCATCAAGTAGAAGATTGACAACAGAGACATGTCCTTTTCTCACAGCACAAAACAATGCAGTCTGAAAGGCCTCGTTGCAGATATGCGGATCTGCTTTACTGTGCAGAAGAGTGTTGATTAGGTCTCCATGCCCCTCTTCTGCTGCCCCGAATAATGCTGTCTCCCCACGCTTACCTCGGATATTTGGGTCGGCTCCCTTATCAAATAAGAGTTTCACCACACCCAGAGATCCATGTTTAGTGGATATTGAGAGAGGGGTCTCCAAAGAACTGTCCTGCATGTTTGGATTGGCGCCATGGTGAAGTAACTCATGGATGATTTCCTCATTGCTTTCTGCCGACTCGCATGCCACCATAAGCACGCTCTGTCCGTGATGATTTTGCATGTTGACATCAGCACCAGCCTTGATAAGCTTCTCTGTTATTCCAAGAAACCCCTTTTCTACAGCGTATGCAAGGGGTGTGGCGCCAAAATGGTCTTTGGGGTCAACCTGGACTCCCATTTCAAGAAGTAGCTTTACTACCTCTTCATCATTATTGCGTGATACTTCTGATAGAATCGTGACCCCGCCACCATTATGGAAGTCGAGATCTGCTCCCCTTTCCAGGAGAAATATAACAGCATCCGTATTTCCCGAACGCCAGGCGTTCATTAGAGGAGTACCGTCATATTCATGATAATATGGATACCGCTGATTGATTTGAGCGCCGTGATCAAGTAGAAGCCGCATTGTCTCAATATCCCCAGACGCAGCAGCAGCACCTAATGCATTGTAACCAAATCTATCCTTATGATTTGGGCATGCCCCGTATTGGATGAGAACGTGGACTACCTCTTTATATTCCCCAGAAGCTGCAAGTAATAGAGGTGTCCGGCCGTCCTTATCCTTCGAGTCAGGATCGACACGCTTTGATTCGAGAAGAACTCTGGTAATGTCAAGATGGCCGGCTTTAGCAGCATAGGCAAGCGGCTTTCTGCCATCGGGGTCTCGAATGTCCACCTCCTCATTTCGACGTATATACTCGGTAATGATGCTTGTTAAACCGCCACTAGCTGCGATATGTACCTTTGTCAATGGATGCGGAATAAACTGTAGCCAATCGCCAGCCAAATCCAGTCCATTACCTAGGACAGAACGGACCAGCATAACTTGCCCAGCCGCATGCAAATTTGATCCTTTCTCCAAAAATGTAACGATATGCGTCATTAATTCTTTCGATGTACCTAGAGCCGCTGAGGCATGTACTGCCCAATACTTTGCACAGTAATGATGAAGAGGATAGAGCTGTTGCCGGCGCTTATAATCAATACGGCTTGTAGAGCATCCGCTGGAGAAAGACGCGAAGGAAAGATATGTGATGGATGTCTGGGCAATGTCTGCTTCTGAATTGCATAAAGCAGGATGCCCCAAGAGATACTCCTTCGTTGTGTAGTGAACCAAGCGAATTAGTCCGGTGTTTTGATCGAGAACAACCAAGCCCGCGCACACTGAATCAATAATGTCAATATCCGGCAAGAGGTTCCGGTCCAAATCGCTCTTGCCAGACCGAGTCCCAAGCGCATGTTGAAGCTCTTTGGCAAAGAGCGCTCGCTTGCAGTACGTCAACCAATACAGAACTTTGACTGCCATTTGATAACACGGTTCAGATTGGGATTTAATTCTGTCAATTGCGTGATCATGGCTTTCCCCAGTCCGGCCCTCCCACGGGGCAAGTGACCGAGAGCTTCTTGGAGGTCACCCACAGTAAGATACCCCTTCAAATGGTCCATGTGTAATGTGGCGAGTAAGAACCTTGATCAAAGTTCGGTTGCGGTCAGATAAATAATCTATGGGGCAGGGCTTTAGTAGCTTACATTCCATCTGCGCTCTTCACCACCTCACGACGAACCTCGTCTTGAACACTGGGATACCGCGAGATCTTTGACCGGAGTAAGGTAGGTAGCGTTGTGTTTACATATCTTAAGATATCGTCGTCTTGCGCGCGGATTTCCCTTTGGATGCATCCCTCGAACTGTGACATAATCTCCGAGTTAGGACGAGAGGTTGCGAAGATATTTACCGGCCCGTCTTTCTGAAAGGTGAATAAGGCCGAGAGTAAGTCCTGCAGCTCGTTTGGGTTTGAAGAACAGTATTCATCCAA
Organism: Aspergillus fischeri NRRL 181; assembly: GCF_000149645.3. Taxonomy (NCBI): domain Eukaryota; kingdom Fungi; phylum Ascomycota; class Eurotiomycetes; order Eurotiales; family Aspergillaceae; genus Aspergillus; species Aspergillus fischeri. The sequence continues at coordinate 317,618 of NW_001509761.1, read as the reverse complement.
GGCATCGATCACAATGAAAATTCTCCGAAATGACCGCGCGGTTCGTGATAGCTCGGGCAGAATATCCTTGACACTCGGGCGTGTTTTATTGCCTGTGTGGCTTTTGTACATCTGTTTCGGGAGGACGGTTGAGCCTTTGATCGCAAGTTGTCTGAGAAGACTCAGTAAGAAATCTAGTGTAGCTTGTTGGAAGCTTGGTTGATAACTGCAAAACAAGCACGCAATGCGTACTTTGGATCATCCAGAAACTTTGTTCTTAGGTGTTCCACTACAATTGAGGACAGGATCGTCTTTCCAGCTCCTGGGATTCCGGGGCAGAACAGTGTTTGTTGAGGTCGGCTGATCCACTGTTTGAATTCCTCCGACTGTAGGAGCCAGAGACCTGTCCCTTCAAGCCTTGATTTTAAGTTGTCGTTATGCTGACGGTCAAAGTCTAACTCGGTGATCCAATCGAGAATACGTCGAGAATGTTCGGTCATGACAAGTTCTCTGATTTCGGCCACATCGTCATGGACTAGATTTATCGTCATCTTACAGGTCAGATATAAGGACTCATCCGTGCAATTCATGCTTTACCTTGATACAGGATATCTTTAGCTGCAGGCTCGGCCTCAATAGCCTTGGGCTGTACATGTTCCAGAAACTCCTTTGCGCAAGCAGCGGCTGTAGCAGCGGCAAATGGCTGCCAGCGGTCATTCTTATGGGAATCGGCGTAATCTGAGATGCCACGGATGACGATACAAGGGAAATTATTCATTAACCCTGCTGCCTCCATCTCTAGGCATATCGCACCATGTCTGTCTCGAATCGAGTCTCGTGTAAGTGCGTCTTTGACGACCGTATTACCGGATGCGATGGTTCCATAATGGATCACAGGGCTATCGTCTAGTCGTGGTTCGCGGCTAATCTCCGCTGAGGAATCACATTTGGCGCAGGATTTGCCAGTAGCATGCAGATAGCTGGGTTGAAACAAGCGATCAGCCGAATGGCCAGGGTGAGAGTATCCCTTGCTGCGCATAAGCGGAAATCTCTCCAGCATTTGCTCGATATAGTACGCTATCTTGTTCTCTTGCATCAGGTGCTCTGTTTGGAGCTTTCCAAAGGCAGAGCCCAAGGACCTTGGAGGGCGTATTGCAGGACTTTTGTATCTAGTTTATGAGACTTTAAAACATTCATTGTGGGATTAAGACTTAGCTTAAAGCTATGTTAAAAACACAGGAATATGCCTCACTCCCTAGAGAAGCCTGTTGCCAGTGCCGGAAATCAAATCAAGAATATCTGTCAGAAGTTGCGTCTTAAGTTCTTCCCGCCTAAGTGAAATGAAGGGACCAAGGTCAAGATTACAATCCAATACTATAATTGGCGCCCTGACAACATCCCTATGTTCATCACTTCATGGGATGTCCTGTGAAATCCAGAGAGTGAGTTTAGGGTGACCTTTGTCCAGAGACCTTAGCTGATAATTAGAATTTGCATGTTAATATTAAACCCAATTATCAAAGTCTTCATCGATGGTACACAGGAAACGATGACGGATACATAGAATGTATATCTCAGGCCTCAATATTATAGAAGCTATGCCACAATAGACCATATTCATAGCACTATTACTATTCTTATTCTCTGTTTCAACGGCTACACCTTACAAGCTCTCCTAGTCACTCTTCATTCCAGGTTTCTTCCCTGCCCGACCCCTTGGGACCAAGAGACTGCTTCTATGCCGCTCAGTGGTGGTAGCAGGGGAAAATATCCATCCCCATCTCCGCTTGGCAGCCTAATAATCATCATTCTCTCGCAGTCGCATGAGGAACTGCAAGGACTAGTGAGCAGAGCCGCGTCAAAGGCCATCTGAAGGGATCGAATCAACTCCCCATAATGCCAATCAGACAACAGAAGACTCCTGATTAATTCTTCCTGCCTCTGGAGGTCAGAGCATATCTAAGGAAGTTTTTGACATATCATCTCCATGGCCATGGTGCCAAATGTTGTCTTCAACAAGGCCTCATTAAGGAATCCATTCAGCATATGCTCAACAATGGCTGGCCGCAAAGCACTTACTCAGTTTCTTGCCTACGCCCCACATCATGATCAAGGGGGCTATCTCATCTTGTCAGAGCAGGACTGCTTTTGTGTAAGTAGTTAGGCTTACATAGACGCCATTATCTCTTCTCTCTGCACAGGCTCAAGTCATGACACATTTCCCCTGTTTTGCATGGAGGAAGCCAACTGTGGTCTAACCTGGGCTCCATGGGATGTAGTGTTGTCTCTGTCCGAGATAACATTAGGCTGGTCAAGGGACAGCTCATCAGAAGCAAAATTAGTATTAAAGGCAACAGAGTCACTGTCAGAACCCTGGAGTTAGTATAAATCATGGAAGTTAGTTAACCAGCTGAACATGTTGTGGGAAAAAGAAAGTCAATTTTTATTTTTCGAGGCAATCGATGTTGTTTCTGTCTATTTATAGCACGGGTCGTCCACGCATCATTTTGCGACCCTACACATGGCACTCTCAATTGTGCATGCAGGGATTAACATTGCATCTATGCGGTGCAGCTGTCAGTTACATAAGTTAGCCATAAATAATAGACACTTAATGAAGCAAAAGTACGATACAGACACTGTCAAAGCCTAGTCGCGAGGTATTTGTCATGGTTATGATCAAAGGGTTCCGCTAAGTTTATCCAAAATAAGATAAGGCTTGCTGGACTTTGAATGGTCAGAGTCACTACAACTTAGTCTTATTCCATATCAATAATGTGAGGAACACGGTCCAGACCGAACAAAGGAAAAATACTAAAGAAAACCAATCACTAGTCATTATAAACTAGATAGGGTGAAACTCCTGCTCTGTTATTAGGGATGAAGCAAATAATATGGTGAGTGACTATAAAATTAAATGGTTGTGCTCGAGGAAGGATACATCCTAACAAAAAGGACTTATCCATGAGAGACAGAGCAGAAGTCTGGAGAATGTCCCGGAAGATTAATAGTAGCTGGCTGGAGATCCATGCTGGCCAGAAAGGTGTGTTCATGCGGGATCATGGATGCCTGGCCAGGTTGATCTCAGAGCTCCCCTAGCCGGAGCAGCAATATCCAGCCCTCTCCATTTTTCTTGGAGGTAAAATGAAAGACAATGCCCTTCAAGCCATCTTCCCCCACAATAACATCTGAAGAACGGCTTCTCGTGCTAGTATTGGTTTGCATTGTGAGACGCTTTCTGCTGAGACCAATGAGCTGTTATTGTTTGCTGATGGAGATGTTGGTGAACCCACCTTAGGCCAGCCACTGCACGTCCTGCCTGGTGATCACCTCGTTCCTGGCAGTCCTATGTCCACACTATCCACTGTACAAACAGTCTATTCTCATCTTGTTGTTCCGTTTGCTGATCTCATCTATATCTTTGTCATTAATTTCCAGGATCTAGCCGCAGTGGCACAATATTTGGTGGGTGTCATGAGAACAGGATCGCCGACCGGCGTTCCCCTAGCGGTTCGGCCCAAGGTCATTGTGGTATTGGAGGAGGCCAGTCCCGACACAACAGTATCTAATAAAATCACGCAGTTTTACCAACAACTGAACAGAATGGATCGACGACAGCTGCATGAGTCCTTTTCCTCCCTAAATATTATTCACTTAGATGGCAAACTGCCCGAAACAATCCAGTATAAGAGGCTCTGTCTTTTCATTAAGGACCAGCAGAGCTCCATGCAAGCTCTTCATTGTATGAACTAGTGTCAATTCACCACCCAGCATCTGGGGGCACTATTTCAGGCAGCCCTCAGGGCATTTGCAATGGAATCGCATTTTGACCTGGTTAAGGTGATGAGACTAGCCTTCCCTGTGGCGCCTGGACTGCATCACCATCTCGCACATTTCTAGGAAATCGGCCTTCAGGGAGGATGCTCATTCAATACACTAGCCCAGGTTGTAGCATCCGCCCTCCTTATGGACCATTATGTTCCTGGAATGATGTGTATGTTGCCCATTCTCTTCTAATCGCGTTGAATGAAAAAAAAGAAAAAAAGGAAAACCAATAATAAAAACTCTTCCCTCCTGCCAATTACTTGCTAGTGCTGGAGCCACGGGTTGTGTTTAGAACCCTATATCGCGCCCCTCTTATGAAAAGTTGCCAGGCCTATAAGAGGGTAGCCACAGGTGGTGAGCAAAAGTCCTTTAACAAAGAGACCGGCATTTCCGGAAACTTCCAGCTCCCTGGCCTGCCAATCAAAGGCCTAATAGGTCTAGTGGAGCGAGAATTTATCTAGGGGTTCCATGTCATATCTACCTTAACTAAAGCTTCTCTGGATCTCAGACAGGAAACGCTTATGTCATTGTGTCACGAGCTCAGGCAGATCAAGTCTCAATGGATCTGTCTCTATTGCCTTGTCTGGTGTGCACAGCACTGCCAGCGATGCCATCATGCAATTTGTGATACCTACGCGCAGTTATTTGGTAACCTGGCTGCGGACATGGAATATCAGTTTACTCTATCCATGTGCTTGCTGTGCCTCTCACAAGAGGAACTAGTGGTCGATGTATTGCCTCCGACTATGTACCCGACCATCTTGGCGGTTGATGGTGGTGGCGTGCGTGGGGTTATTCCTCTGGAGTATCTAATTCTGATTCAGGAGAGACTGGGTCGAGAATGCAAGTTGTGTGACCTTATGGACTTAGTAGTTGGCCCCAGCTCGGGTATATTGGCCTGTCTCTTTTAAAACCATTCTGGGCGAACCACCACCTGTCTACACCTGTCTAGCGCCTGAAGTGGCGAGGCGCTCCACTTTTGATTCTTTGTTATGGTAGATGATCATAAACTAACCTGGTCTAGGTGGATTGATCACCCTTAGCATGATAGGAATGGAGTGGGACATCGCCATTTGCTCCCAGATGTTCGATCGTCTCGCCCGCCGGATTTTCTATGAATGTAGATGATCTGCACTCTCCTGGCTGCCCCGATTACTCTTTGGACCGGATTCCATGCTAGGAGTGATCACCCAGTGGCTATCGTGGTTCTTTCATGATGGGTGCTACGATGCTCGTATTTTTGACGAGGATCATCGCATTTTTGGGGCAGTGGGGCTCCATTCCCGAACACATTCTAGGTTGAAATTTGGGGTAGTTGCAACCAGCATTGCGGAGGAGACGAGATCCTATTAGGGGAAAGGCAGGGTAAGCGTAAACCTTCATCCACAGGGTTGCCTCCAAGCAAACAAGTGTGTATTCTAGGACAGGTTCGGGCCGAGACCGGCCCACGGACCTAAAGATCGTACTTTATGACTCCTACTGGATGTATACTAGCGAGGTCCTTGTAGGAAATTGAAATATCAAGATGTTATTGGATAATGTATAGAAAAAGAAATTTAAGTCTAGTGGAACATAAACCACTGTTCCTACCAGTAATAGAATATCCATCCAAGGTCTTGACGTCCTCTTGCCACCCAGGGCTGCATAAAAGGGCCTGCGTCGAGCCCTATTGAGATCTCCTTGCAAGGAACAAACATATCTGAAAATGGCCGGCTACAATCGTCACCAACCTTCTTCCCTAGAGGAGAAGATTGACTGTCTTATCAATGACGCCTTCAACTTGTCTCTCTTCCACACGTGCAAGGTCTACATTCTCATGGAACACGAGAATACTGTCTGTATGTTCAAATCCTGCGAACAACGCTCCTGGCTGCCGCCCAATCAACGCCTGGTGAGTCTAGAATCACATTATCTCCTTTTTTCTAAGCTAAATGGAAAGCAGGAAGGACTCTACCCCTGTCTTGAGTATCTGTATGCGTACCATGTAATTCGTACTCGAATGACGGAGGACGAACGCAAGGATCTGATTCAGCTGTTACTTTATTTCCTCCACTTGCTTGAGTGTTTGCAAAACCCGGCGCGACTAGGCCTCCTAGAACTCGATGAGGAAGTCTGGACCGACATAGGACAGATGGGCGAAGATAATGGTGCTCCTCAGGGTACGGGTGCCAGTGCGATGGATGGCGGCAATGATGATGGCAGTGACCATACTCTGGTGGAATAGTGGTCATATTCTGTATGGATCTCGTCTGAAACGAGCCAACCCCTGGTGTATCTTAAATACCTACTAATAGCCTTTGCACGCTGTCCACAGCAATCACTATAAATACACCCTACTTCCCAGTCCTGCTGCTGGTACTGAACTTCATCAGACCTGTATTGTCACCTGTAAGGGACTATGGGAGCTGTGGAAACCATCTATTTCTTAGCCCTTGGGGCTGCCCTGGCAAGCCTGGTTCTTCATTGTCTAGTCTGTGTCTGTATTGTCCCTTCGTGCATGACCAACATGATTTCTTGCTTGGGCAATCGCAGCATCCATCACATACTCCTGAGTTACTTTATCTACCCTAGGCTTCCAGTGAGGCTCCTGGGAATCGACTCCCTCTCTCCACTGCAGATTATTTTCTTGATCCTATTTCTGGCTGGTACCACTTTCTGTAACTTATTCTAAATTGATACTCTCTCACAAGCTTCTAATTGTGCTGCACAGATCTCCTTGAGCCTCCTCTTTCCCCTCTTTCTCTCTGGGGTTCATGAGTATCCAGCAAGACTGCTGGGTGTAATGCTTAAGACATATAGATTTGTCCACTGAATCACCAGTCTGCTGTCTGTGGTTGAGGCTACTGTATATGTCGCGATTGCCAGCCAGAGTATCAGATTTAATACTTCCAACCATACTCACTTTAGTGGCCTCGTGGTGTGTCAAGCTTGCCAGAAGTTTACTCCCTTCCATTCCGTCCAGTTTGCTGATCCAACCTAGGGAGGTTGCATGCTATTGTCCCTATTGTTTATACTGATGGTGAAGCGCCGGATCTACAAGGCATTCCTATACACTCATCTTGTCTTTGCCCTCGTTGGCCTCTACGCTATTTGGAAACACCTCCCACTGAATTCCACGAAGCTGCAGTGGTTCGTAGCCACATGCCTCACCGCCTTTTCCACCACCACACTTTTTCAGGTGGTTCGCATTATATATCGCAATTTTGTGATGAGATGGAAATCAGTACGGATGACAATGAGTCCGCATGCAGAGGACATCATGCACATCACACTTACTCTGCTGAGGGCGTGGAGGGTAAGTACTGGAGAGCAGATCTGTCTTACAGTTCCATCTGTTGGTCTGTTCTATTTCTTTCAGACTCATCCTTTCACCATCACCTAGTGGGAAGAGGGCGAGGATGAAAACGCTACTTCTATTTCCCTCATATTTTAAGCACAGACGGGCTTCACTAGGAAGCTTTAAGACCGCCTGAAGGCGAATCAAGAGTACTGGGCCCTGATCGATGGGCCATACAGTCCCTTCCTTGGCGGAAAATATGGGATTTCGCAAGACGTGGGGGAGTATGGTCACATTTTAATGATGATGAGTGGAATCAGTATCACTGCTTAGCTTCCCTATGCAAAGGAACTGCTACAGAGGCGCCGCGCAGCCGAGGTGCAGACGCAGAGGATCTCCCTGGTCTGGAGACTGGATCAAGTTAGGGACTGGGAAAGCACCTGCAAATGATTACAGCAACTGGTTTTACAAGACAATGGCTACGTTAGTATTCTAAGGGCGGGACTGCCTGTTCATCTAGTGGACACTAACTACACATACAGATACTAAATGTTACTGTCTACGATCCACTTAGAGATGATTCCCAGCAAATAACTCACAAGGTTAGTGAGCATGAGTTAATCACCATCACTAGCAGCGAGGTGGACTGGGCCCATGTACTTTCGTCCAAGATGGAAAAGCAGAGGGGAAAGCTCCTTATCACAGGTTCTATCCCTTCCACTTCCTCCTGAAGGGTAGGTAATCTAACAGAGAAGATAGTTTCTACTCAACACCAGTACCACAGGACCATGCAACAGCTGGTAAGTAAAAATGTGCAGCATAATATGGAGTTGTTTAAACTGGAGTTCCAGCCTTAGCGCAAGAGTAGGGACTATTGGTCGTTCTTTACACCATGAAATAGTTCTATGTTCCTCCATCCAGATTATTAGTCCGTGAGAGTCATTTACCATCTTTGGCCAGAGAGATTCTTGGAAAGTCACCAAACCCTCAACAATGGGGTCCCACACCCTCGTAAGCTCCCACACCCTCGTAAGCATCGAGCATGTGCTCAGCCTTAATAATATTATATTTTATTTCTGGCAGATAACGGGTACTGCAATTCCTTGCCAATGAAAAATTTTTCTATTCTTAGATGTTCTTTCTCCATTAGAGGAAATAGACATAGGATATTCCTAGTGAAGAGACTACTGCATCATTGGCCAGGATAGTCTCTATAGAACACCTAACGTAATCGGACACCGAGCGAGACACCCTTCAACCCCTGAAACACTGCAACCACCAAATCACCATCGGATCCAGGTTTCCATCCAATATGGCATTAAAACAAACTGATTCAACAGTCAAATTAGAAGATCGCATATTACTTGCTGTCAAAGCATATCAAAATGGCCAGTTTAAAAGTATACGAGCAGCAGCAGCAGCATATGATGTTCTACATTCCACTCTAGCCCATCGAATCAAGGGTCGAAAAGCAAGGACCGACATACCAGCAAACTGCCAGAAGCTTAGCAGTCTAGAAGAAGCTTCCCTAAAGAAATGGATTCTGGATATGGATGAGCGAGGACTACCACCAACACATGCTGCAGTTCGCAAAATGGCAGATTTACTACTCCATGAGCGAAAGGGGGAAGCAGTCAGTGAGAGATGGATCACTAGATTCATCAAACGGCATGATGAACTTATATCCAAATACACTCGCAAATATGATTACCAGCGTGCAAAATGCGAAGATCCGGAAGTCATCAACCAATGGTTTAATCTTGTTCAGAATACTATAGTAAAATATGGTATTCTTGAACAGGATATCTACAACTTTGATGAAACTGGCTTTCAAATGGGTGTGGCCTCTACAGCAAAGGTTATTACTGCATCTCGTCACCGAACAAGCCGTGTACGAGCAGTACAGCCAGGGAATCGCGAATGGGTGACTGTCATTGAATCTATCAATGCTTCTGGATGGTCTCTCCCCCCTATGATCATCTTCTCTGGCAAGGTCCATCAATCTCAATGGTATCAAGACATCAACCCTGATTGGGTGATTGGTCTAAGTGATAATGGATGGACCAATAATGAGCTTGGTTTATTCTGGTTAGAAAAGATCTTTGAGAAGCATACTGCAACACGCACCCTAGGAAGATATCGGCTTCTGATTCTTGATGGCCATGCTAGCCATGAATCTGCGGAGTTTGATCTTTTCTGCAAGAACCATCAAATTGTCCCTCTTTATATGCCTTCTCATTCATCTGATAAACTGCAGCCTCTTGATGTTGCCTGCTTTGCACCACTAAAAGAGGCATATGGTGCCGCGGTGATGAGCAGCATCCAGAATGGCATTCATCACATTGATAAGGAAAACTTCCTTAATCTTTATAAAGAATCACGGAAGGCCTTATCATCCAAGAATATCCGCAGTGGATTTGAAGCTTCTGGTTTAGTTCCTTTGAATCCCCAAAGGGTGCTGGATAAGCTTACTATCAAGAATATCACCCCCCCAAATACTGCTTATGGACCTCCAGAGGGTGAATGGATTGCAAAGACCCCTTATACCTCTACTAAGGTGCAAAAGCAGATGGAGCTTATCAAGCAGCTTGTGAATCGCAACTCCCAAAGTCCCCCAACTAAGGCTATCCGTCAGCTAGCGAAAGCAGCTGAAACTACCATGCATGAAGTTGTTCTATTACGGCACCAGGTAATTAAGCTTCGTGCAGCAAACAAAAGGCAAAAGCGAAAGCGCGCGGCCCCTAGATCTTATATTGCTACTGGGGGTGTCTTGACAGGGTCTGAAGGTCAGCAACTTGCTCAAGAAGCTCTACAGGCTATGGACTTGGTGGAACCAGTTTGTAAAAAGCGTGCGCCACCACGATGCAGTAACTGTCATCACATTGGTCATATTAGAACAAGCTGTCCCAGTAGAACTAGGTAATTCGAAAACTTTTGCTTTAATTTGACTGCGTGGTAGTAAGATATCTCATGGTTTTCGGCCTCGGTTAAAATCACGTTCAGGTGTCTCGCTCGGTGTCCGATTACGTTATGGTGGATCTAGTGGAGAAGTAATAAAAATAAGCTTCAAGATGAGACCAGCTTAAGCCTAGTGTCTAGAAAAGGTTAGGGCGTAAGCAAGGTCAAAGCATCACATGTAAATTTTACAGACAGCTAGTATGTAAAGAAGAAAAGCCAAATACAATAGAACATCCATTCCAAACAGAACATTACTACCACATGTGACCAGTTCTCTTGATTACCACTGTCTGGTAATATCAGTGCCTTAGCATCTTTGTAAGTTATAGCCAGACCCTGGCTCTCAGCACGAAAGTTACTACCTAAGATACCGGTATCTGATTTCTGTGGTATTTATTACCAGGGGCATATGGTTACTAGCATGTCTCAACAGTGGCGCGCCCACTTAGTAAGTGTCGGATTCTTGGTAATCTGGTAATACGATTACGCTTGGAATCAGAGCATGTTCTTGTCAAATTGGACGATGTTTTTTCATCTATCGGTTGTCGTCTGTTGTTCTATGTCCTTCCCCCTATAATGAGCGACACGACCAGAAAACTCTGAGAGCTGGTCGGAATAGTCTAACCGAAAAGGGTAATCTGAGTGAGTGTAAAATATACCATCTGATACCAAAGATACAGTGCTTCGACAATTAATTAGTATGATGTCGTCTGACTGATTGCTAGTGTCTGGTTTAGATCGTGACTTCGTAGAGTCACGTATATTGGCCAGAGCCAAAAGTGCCTGAGGCAGGCCGCGAGGGCCAAATGTACGACGTTATCTGTAAAGCTCCTGAGGCAACCTGACTGGAATATACCTGGTTCGTTGCCTTTTGGTGGGCTGATATAGACTCCGAGCTCACTGGAAAGACTTAGGAGTTGAGGAGTATATATGGACTCACCACTGATGCACCGCGGCGCAATCTCGTCTCTGCACGGCCCTATCGCCTTATATATACATACTGTTATCCCAGTGTAACAAGAAAACAAAGCATTTACTTGCGCTCCACACTGCATTTGACTTTGCTTTTTGATGTGGTCACTTCTCCTATGGCTCCCCAAGCTCCCTGTCAGGTGCCGGCCGCTGTCCATTTTTTTTTTTTTTTTTTTTTTTTTTTTTTTTTTTTTTCACCAACTTCTTGTTATACCTATCAGATATGAGCTTGATATCCAACAACCCCTAGGTAATGGGTTCTTGGAACAAGAGTGGGTGGAGATGGCAGAATATCTAGTGAGCAGACAAGGGCTTACCTTAAGACGAGATGCAAGACTGGTGGCTGGATTACAGCAGTAAACTAAGCGCAGGTGAAGCAGTGTCTACTAAATGTATTTGCTGTAATTGCTGGCCGCCTTGGCGGCAGTATATCACATCCATCCGTACATAATGATGTCCGTCTTGAGCTAGGCATCATCCCTAGCTAGAAAATAATGCCTGAAGTGCCATAGCCCTGTTGTACCTCTGGGTATAACCTGCCTCATCCATAGTATATTGATCACGAGCGCTGTGCGCTAGCTCAACAAGTAAGCTAACTGCATCGCAAGTACCACGCCCAGTTCTAGATGAGAACTTGAAAAAGTAACAGTTCCGCTGGGTTGCAAATACCTCAGCTTCTGCGTGTGATATGGCGGCTTCACCTTCACCTTTATCCATGGCGGCGATCATTGTGGCAAGAAAGGGAAGGACCCCCTCTTTGCAGCGGTTGCGCATCCTCTCGCAGGCGGTGACTACTTCATCCCACGATTCCCTTGATGAAGCGTCATATGTGAAGATGAGGCAGACATGCTGCATAATGCAGGAGAGAGCTACACTAGACTGTGGGGTGCTAGGCGTGAAAAAGCGGATAGTGTAGATGTAACCATCGCAATAGTAATCTGTCTCAAAGTCGTCTGTAGGGTCAAACTCGCTGCAATCCTTCTTCTCTCTTTGGAGTAGCTAATGAAACCGCGCGGGGTGAGCTCAGCCCAGGGGTACTCAGAGCTAGGAATGTTACACGAGGTACATACCCTGTAAAACTTCAAGTAGTCCGTGGCGCCTTTAGCATTCATGACAATAATTGACACGGACTGTGCATCGGCACCAGGCTTGCGGGGTAGCTTAGTGGGTGACCGCCTCACATCACTCATATGGATGGCGCGAGGGGATGGGTCAGTAATTCTGGTCTCTGCTGTTGTCGCCAGTGCTGATGGCGCGGGCTCGCTGCCACGACTGCGACTACCACAGAGCTTACGGACGATGATCCTGGCTTGAGACAACATGGGTGACAGGTGGATGAGGTGGGCGAGTTGAGTGGATATGGGTAATGCTTAGAAGATACCTGGAACTGAGGCACTCCTGGCTATGAATTGTGTAGAAATAGACTTGCTGTGTTTCTGCGGGGGGGAAAATATCAGAATTGAATGACTGAGATGCTCTGTGATAGTTAATGGATGAAGGAGTCAGACAATGCTTTGGAGGTCATAGGGGAACGGCGGACCAGACCGGCGACTCCGCCACATCAATTTGAACGACTGCTTGCTAGTTTAATTACTTTAAGCGTGCATAAGAAGCTTAGTGTGTGTATAGAAGACTCATGTGCTTATAAGCTAATAGAGAGTGCGTAATATACATATCCCTCTATTACCACACAATCGTTTTACGGCACACGACCCCCCCCGCACTCCAGGCTGGTCGTTCCGCCAACCACTTCCACTTTAATTGCTCTACTTTAATATCACTTTGATCACACCACTTTAATATCGCTTTGGTTTGTGGGCATTAGGCGCTTTGCGGGGAGCGTAGCATCGCTTGTCCCTAGCGGCTCAGGGCTGGCCGTCGGGGCGTTCAGATATAGGCCTGAGTACTAGTATGTAAAGCCAGGGGACTGGTGCTTCTACGTAGACTTGCTTATAATTATTTATAATCTAAAGCTACTTTATTTTGTATGGTAAGTAAAATAACTCTAGAATATTTTAAGAATAACTGGCCCAACCAATAAATTAAACGGTTTGGCTGCAGCCTGTAACCATAACCTTCCAAAGTTAGGGCTGTACGTAAGAGGAAGGAGACTCTATTAGCCCAATATAAAGCAATTAAAGCGGTTAAAGTAGATTAAATTAAAGTAATATTAAAGCAGAGCGCAATCATTAACATGTGCCTTGCGGGGCATCCCCTGAAGCAGCTCAACGAAGGGCTCCGGCGGATGCTTCCGCACGAGCCCGACTGAGTATGGTCTTTGGTGGCGCTAGTTAGCACTAAGGGAGCTTAGCGTTGAATGACTGTTAACAAGGGAGCGAGCCGAGGGGAGGATCCGGCTTAGCCTGCCTCAATCCAAAAAGTCTCGAAGACCAGGACTACGGAGTAAAGGCGCCCCCAACACAAGGGTATGATTCTAATTCGCCCTTTCGTGTAGGCTAAACTCCCGCCGCACCTGGTGCCTGATCAGCTGAGCCTCTCGGGGTTCTTGATTTCAGGGCTCACTTGCGCTAACCATCTTGAAGCTAAATCATGCATTGTTTAATGTCAAGTGCCGCTGCTCATTGGCCCGCTGAGCCTCCCAGGAACATCGCAGTTTAGAGGGTTCCAACTAATGAGCCTGAAACTACCGCGCAGCGTCCAGGCCGTACAATGTTGCACCAGGGACGACTTTTGCAGTAGCCTCGTAGGCACTAGCGCGCACTGGTCCGAAGACCCAGCCGCCCTTGTCGCTAACGCGTCCGGAGTGTGCATCAGGTTGCATCCACAGCGATAAGCGAAGTTTGATGAATTTCTAAGTGTCCTTGCCGCCGACAGTGTGGAGCGTGGTGCCCACGAGTTCCCAATCTCGACATAGCAATGAGGCTAGGGCATACGAGCCGGACGCGAAGCAGATCAGGTTGTACCTGGTCTGGTCAGTCGGAAAACAACCGGAATCGATAACGTGGGATCATGGGATGGAAGGCAAGTCATGCGTGAACTAGGGGTGGAAGACCCACCACAATAGAACATGGAAAGTTGGAAAGATTCATCGGTAAAATGGCTCGAGGCCACTCGTGTGTGGAATGAACCGTATGATGCACGAGCATTAGATTAGGACAGGGGTCCAAAGAAGACTGCTCGGTGCCCCTGCCATGGGGACTTATCCTTGGGTCTAGAGGATTCGCTTGCTCCGCTGCCCACCCCTGCGCCGTGGGCTTTCGGGCGTTTGTCAGGTAGCTTGCAGGTATAAGAGGCCGTTCGTTCCCGCTGGCTTGGTTCATGTCCTCACACATCCTTCCAGCTTCCTTCAGTCAGACCAAATCGCCATGAAGTTGCTGGCTGCCCTCGCTTCGGCGTTGGCATGGGGCGTGAGCCTTGCCGAAGCCAAGGCCGTGTTTGCTCACTTCATGGTAAGTCATATCTCACTCCCAGTCCGGCCCCAGGGTTGACTAACAACACCGGACGCTGCGCAGGTGGGTAATACCAAGTCCCTTGGCTTGGTCGACTGGAGACATGAGATCATGACCGCACAAGCTGCAGGCATAGATGCCTTTGTGCTGAACATGGCCAGCAAGGACCCCACCAACAACATTGCCCTGCCCATGGCCTTCACCGCGGCCGATGACATGGGCTTTCAGCTCCTCTTTTCATTCGACTACGCCGGCAATGGTCCCTGGGACAAGTCTGTCGTCATCGACATGATCAAGGAATACGGCGCCAAAGACACCTACTTCAAGACGGCCGGGAAGCCATTCGTCTCAACCTTCGAGGGCCCCAATAATGCTGACGACTGGAAGGATATCAAGAAGGAGACTAACTGTTTCTTCATGCCCGACTGGTCATCTGTCGGTGCTCAGCCTGCCGTCCACCTGGGCGACGGCATTGCCGACGGTCTCTTCAGCTGGGACGCCTGGCCGAAGGGGCCGGCCAACATGACAACCTATCCCGACGCCTCGTACTACGACTTTTTGGGCTCGAAGCCGTACATGATGCCTATCTCTCCGTGGTTCTACACCAACCTGCCCGGCTACGAGAAGAATTGGCTGTGGCGCGGCGACGACATGTGGTTCTAGCGCTGGCAGCAGGCCATCTCTCTTGACCGCCAGCCTGACTTCATTGAGATCATTTCGTGGAATGACTACGGCGAGTCGCACTATATCGGCCCCCTGGACGACCGCTAGTATGAGGCTTTCGACATCGGTCGTGCTCCTTTCAACTACGTCAAGGACATGCCCCACGACGGCTGGCGCGAGATGCTCCCGTACTACATCTCCATGTACAAGTCCGGAACTGCCACCGTCACGGAAGAGCGCCTCGTGGCATGGTACCGAGTCAACAAGAATGGGGCCTGTTCTGACGGCGGCACCACTGGCAACACGGCAAATCAGCTGCAGTTCGAGTACTCGCCCAACGTCATGATGGAGGACAGGGTCTTTTACGACGTGCTTCTCACGAGCAACGCCCAGGTCCAAGTCAGCATCGGTGGCGTGACTCAGGCTGGCAGATGGGACCAGGAACCCCACGGGGGCGTTGGTGTATACCACGGCAGCGTTCCGATTGGGACGGCAAGCGGTCAAGTCGTGGTGACGGTGAAGAGAGGGGGCACGACCATTGCCACCATCGCGGGGGCATCCATCACCAGCAGCTGCAATGGAGGCCTCAATAACTACAACCCTTGGGTGGGGAGTGCCAGGGGTCCCTCCATCACCCCCGTGAAGACCACTGGCGACCTTTCCAAGTTGGATTGCGTCAAGGGCTTCGGTGTGTTTGACTTCATTGGCGTCTGCGACTTCGCCTGTGCGAATGGCTAGTAAGTACATTCCCGGCCCGTTTGTGTATCAATCAATATCACTGACATTGTGACCCTACCCACCCTATCTAGCTGCCCCAGCGCCGCCTGTACTTGCCTCAAGAAGGGCGTCGCCAATGCCCCCAATGACACGGGACTGGCGGGCTATCCGCTCCCTGGGAAGAGCGGCTCCTTCGCGGGGCTCTGTAGTTTCGACTGCAACCACGGCTACTGCCCGGACTCGGTTTGCGGCCAGACTCCCAACGATGGCGTCGTCCTGGGCTACTCGCCTTTCCTGCCGCCCGCATGCACAGGGGGCACCGGCGCCGGCGACTTCCAGGGCCTCTGCGACTTTGGATGCCATCTTGGCTTCTGCCCCATCCACGCTTGCACCTGTACCTCGACTGGCATCTTGGTTCAGACACCGCCCAAGATGAACGTCACAGGATACTACCTCAACTCATCCAAGAACGACTACGGCCTCTGCAAGTTTGCCTGCGAACACAGCTACTGCCCCGATGTCTGTGGCAGCCGACCCATTAACGACGACGGGCATCAGAGCAAGTATCCCACCGTCACCCTGGATCCCGCCGTCTGGACCGCGCCGACGGCCCAGTGTGCGCCCCCTTATGTCCTTGTCCTCCCCCCCTCTTCCCTTGCCACTCCAACCACCATCTCCTTCAACCCCTGGCCAACATCTCTCGAGTTCGGGTGGATAGCAACGGACACGGTTGACAGCACCAGGACGACCCGCTACACTGCTGTCACCATCACCACTGAGATTTCCATCCCGCCGGTGACCACAGACCTCATCAGCTTCTCAGAGGTGGTCCTAACCACGACAGTCGACGGTGGCGTCCCATCCATCATCATCCCAACGGCGAGTATCAGCCCGCCCCCCTTTGTCATCACGCTGATTACTATCCCCGACATCACAGCGACGCCCGTACCCCGGACCATCCGTCCACCTCCATGGCCATGGAGTGGCGCTAGTGCGATGCCAGATCCAAGCAGAACTTCCGCGACAACCTCTACTAGTGGCCCTATCGTCGTTGTTCCCATTGTTACCGGGCCGTTCCCTACCACAGTTTTCCCCACGGAAACTGTAAGTTGGGTCAGGGACTGGGTCCCAGAGCCCACTGCAACTTAAGTGGATGGTGGCGATCCTGTTCCTGTCGTTCCCTGCTGGGCCTGGTTCGTATGGTCATGCCCCCCCAATGTTGGTGGTATCGTCTTGTCCGGCTTCAGGAATCCGGGCATCTACCCCGAGTATGTCAACCCCCCCCCACCCCCCGGCACAAGTTAATACTTTCCTTCTCTCGGCCGCCGCCGTGCTAAAATAAACTCTTTCATATAGGGGAGGCCCGCCGCCCATCGGCCCCAACCCGCCTCCGGGTCTGACACTGAAAATCCCCTGGCCCCAAATCACGTAAGTCGGCCGGCAACATCCCCGAGCCATGCATGGTCTTGGACTCACCTCCACCGCCGCTCCGCTGAGTTGTTGCTGACGCTTTTGTTTGATCTTCCCTCTAGCATCGGCCCCGACCGCAAGCCTACGTATCCGGACAAGCCAGACCCGGAGGAGGACATCTGCGAGACGGCGACAGCCAGCGTGTGCACCACGACCCTCTCATATGGCATTGTGGCCAAGCGGGCCGCCGAAGGGGCCGCCCCGACAGTGGCGCCTCGGATCCCCTCTGAAGGGTTCCAGAAGCTCAACGAGCGTGCCGTCACCACGACGACATCCACCATCTCCTTCTGCACCTAGGTGACGGGGTGCGGCGCCAGCGACATCACGTCGACGACCAGCATCCAAGGCACCGCCACGACCAACCCTCGCGTGGTTATTCCTCGCGACCCGGGGAGCGTCAATGGCATCAGGACCACTCTACAGCAGCAGCTTGGGGGCTCTGCGTTGGATCTCTTTGAGTCCAGGACGGACCAGCTGGGCACCATGTTCTTCTTTGTCCCAGCTTTCACTGACGACCAGACCGCCGCCATCTGGGGCCACGCGCAGGTCGCGGACGCCTATATCCCCTGGGGCCCCCTGACGGCCGCCTATTGGGGCTTGGCTAGTGACCCGACCTCGGGTGGAGGACCACCTGCTGGAGATGATGATTGGTTTATGGAGACGCAGAACAGTACCAAAAGTGAATTACAAGAGCGGTCCATTCTTGCTAAGCGCAGTGAGATTGTCCAGTCGAATATGCCCAACGTCATGGCCCTGCTTTCCTGGCCTCCTGGGATGAGTCCCGTGCCATACGAGGGAGATTACAGGTGTGCGGTTTTTCTTATTTTCTCCCGCTGTGTTCCTCTCCTCTAGTGTGACTGTGTGTATATGTGTATGTGTGTGTATGACTGTGACTAATACAGACTGTGACAGGTTCGACTCGTCAGCGGGCGAGGGCACTTATGTGTACGACCTCAACTATGGCGCCCAGCCTTCGCACCCAGAATTTAGTGACGTGTTGTTCCACCTCCCATTGCTCCCGGGGCCGTACCCTGTGAGCGGCTGGATGGAAAACGACCCCAAGCGGCACAGAACCATGTGTCTCTCCAAAGTGGTGGGGAAGACGGTTGGTATCGCGCGCAAGGCGACCGTGGTGGCAACCGTGTGGGACTTTAAAAAGTCCATTTTCGACCACTGGCTCGACGGGCTCACCAAGGTGCACGCCGACATCTCCAACGGGGCAAGGGGCGCCAAGAGCGTCATCAATATCTCTGTCTCGATGCCCCAAAACCGGGTGTCGGCGGCGTTTGTGGACAAGATGGGTACGTCTCTTTTTGTCCCTCCTCAAGTAGGACGCCGTGCTTCTTTGACTGACCATTCTTACCTCTTTGCCTAGCCTTGCTGATTCGAGAGATCATCAAACTCGGCGCCGCGGTTATCACAGGCTCCGGAAATTCCGAAGGCAATCCAAATGGCTATCCGGCGCTTTTCGGAGACCCCGCCAACCGCAACTATATCCCAGAGCTCGTCGTCGTCGGGGCGGTTCTCGGATCAGGCATATTAAGCGACTACTCTAATGCGCCCTGGGTTACCTGCTACGCGCCTGGTATCAGCGTGGAGATGGCCACCTCTGAACCCAGTTTGTACCGCACTGCCCACGGGACCTCGTACGCCTCCGCAGCGGTCGCCGGTCTGGCAGCGTATTTCCGCGGTCTCGATCCCACCTTGACCACCGCGGCCAGGGTGAAGCAGAGAATTGTGGACCTTGCATACCGCCGGCCGGCGATCCCCAACTATCCCAACGAGAGGTATCCCGACAAGGTGGTCTGGAACGGACAGATGAACGGCCGATCCGTTGCCGGCGACTGCAGCGGCAGCTCCAAAACAAAGCGGCAGAGCAGAGGCGGGTCCTGCCCCGTCGCGTTCCCGCCCCAGGCGTCGCCCCTGACCTTCCGCACCGGCCCGGCCCAGCCAACTTGCGCAGGCACCGGCTGCGGCAGCAGCTGCGCAGGCTTCTTCTGCCCCGGCGCCCTGCTCAAGCAGAATCCGGACTTCCTGGACCCGCGCAACCCGGACAGCGTGCAGAACCCGGACAGCCCCTACTACAAGGACTGGGAAGGCACCATCACTCGCACCACCACCACGACCAGCACCACCAAAACCACCCCCACCCCCACCCCCACCCCCACTCCAACGCCTACCGAAATTCCGGGCGTCCCAATCGGAGGCACATGCACGTCTAATGCCGTCTGTGAGGGTGACTGCCCCAAGGGCCGGCTCCTTGGGTGCCTAAATGGGGTGTGCAATTGCTACATTGACCAGAATATCCCGCCATATGGGACGCTCTGCTTTGAGGTCCAGGGTTGCTTGAATGTTTATTACTGTGCACTTGGGGACACGATGGTGTGCGAGGAACGGGACTATTCCAACGGGGAAAAGGTCTGTCTTTGTATAAAAGGGAGTAGCAGTTGAGATAGGCAACGCCGTATGGCAGAGTGCCCACACTCCGCGAAGCATTCAAAGACATTGAGTATGTTTCGCTAACACTAATGGGCTTGCTATAGGAGAGAAGGCTGGGATATTGGGGCATTCGCCTGTATGAGATTTGTTGAGAATTTGGCGTTACGCATTTTATTTATGCAAGTCTTGAGTATGGTTGGAAAAACTTTGACCCTAAATACTGGTGTGGTTTTCCGGATGGAGAAGCCAAAGTTGCGGCCTATATCTCTGCACATCTAAAAACTCCAATGACGTGGTCCATTTTGACCTCTTCCCAGTATATTGAAACACTATCAGAAAACTACGACCTCTCCCTGATCCTAAAAACCTAGATATCCTCATCTTTACAGCTCCACTTGGAGAAGGGAAATGTCCTCTTCTTAATCTATCTTGAGGACTATGAAGCTTATGCCTGATGGATGCTTGATACTCCAGCTCGGAGCAGTCGTCTGGAAGTGCATGTTGCTACTGAGGATATTGCTTGGAGAGATCTTGCTTCTGCATTTATGGAGTTTACTGGCGAAATGGCAGTATACAAGGACGTCACATTGGATGAATATTTTCGATCTGGGATTTTTCCAAATTCTGATGCCAAAGTTGGCTATTCAGGTAACCCTGATGATAGGACCCTGTTGACCTACTGTGAGGACTTCTCGGGCTTCTGGAATGTTTGGAAACAGAATTTGACGAAGAGGATAGATTTAGTTCAGTTTGGTTTTGATTTTACGAGTTGATAACATAAATCTATGCATAAATAGCGCCTTGACAGTAGGCTTTGGAAATAAGCTTTGCTTTTTGGGGGCGAATGAGGTTTCGAACTTGACTGTAAGATCCGAGCCCTTGAGGCTGAGATATGCATAGATGTGACTCAGGTCATTCGGCCGTAGACCAGGTCCAAGCGCATCCAACCAGATACCGTAGGACGAGCAGTCGTGCCGTTCGCAGAGGCATTGTAGATAGGTACTCTGCGGTGAAAGCTCAGCTCTTCTCAAACCAGGATGTGATATACTCCAGGTGCCGTAACAGAAGGCCAGAAGGTGTAGATAGACAATATGAGGCTCGCCGATTAGGAAAACAAGTCACAGTGGAATTACCGCTGTGGGGCCTCCATAAGCATGGAACTGTTGGTGGCTGTGACATCGGGCTCGGTTCTCGGCCTCGGGGTCGGACTTGCTCAGTAACACCGAAGCTAGCATAGATATATTGCTCACTCTCCTCTTCTCACTACTCCTGCACTCCTCTACTCGAGAAAAATCCTTTCCAACAACATCTCAAGAAGATTTCAAATGCATTCCCCTTACACCTACTACGACCCAGCCCCATCTTTCGCCGGTCGAGGCCGTCGGTTTTATCGCCAGAACTACATGCGCGGCCTCAACCCTCGCGTTGGTGGCATAGGAGGTCTGGTCAAAGTCGCCCTTGTCGGAACGGCCACTTACTTTGTCTGCAAAAAGATCTACCAGTAAGCCACCACTTGCTTTCCTCAGTGACGACCATCTTGTTGAACTTGGCTCTGACT
Source organism: Aspergillus fischeri NRRL 181 (assembly GCF_000149645.3). NCBI lineage: Eukaryota > Fungi > Ascomycota > Eurotiomycetes > Eurotiales > Aspergillaceae > Aspergillus > Aspergillus fischeri. The sequence goes on along the minus strand of NW_001509761.1, from coordinate 296,350 downwards.
GCTGTTTGCTTTAAAATAGTGCCGGCGCCCAAAGCAAGAATAATGGACAGACTTCGCAATAACCGCCAACCAATCCAATTACCGGGCAGGAGGGTGTGAACTTGTGAATCCAAATGATGCATTTGCAGAGATAAGGTGTCTGAATGTTTGCGGGCTTTGTTTTCTTCAACGGCGTTGCGTATGTTAATAATAATCTATGGGGGGCTCATTGATAGTCTCTCGCTATCATGGGGCTTAGAAACTCATTGTGGATACTAAGACAAAATTACATTCTTACCCCTCAAAGTGCTTTAGGCTCGCAGTAGTAAGATTGCATTGAAATGGACGGACTACCCAGAGAACTATACAGAATTCTCGAACTAAGAGCCTTGACATCTATGACGGTCAGGCCTCACGCATATTTCATTCCTTCTGATTCATATATCTCAGTTCAATTTCTGGCCCATCCTGCCCCGAATGGAGACTATACCGTTCAAGGACAGCCATCAAGGTCAACTTGAACACCGTATCCGCCAAATGCTTCCCGAGACATCGTCCACTCGCCGCCCCGACACCAAATCGCATAAACCCGTATCGCACTTCGAGGACGGAATATCCCGGAATCGTTCGGGGCGATACGTATCCCCGTCTTTGCCCCAGGTGGCTGGGTCCGCGTTCAGGCGTTTGGCGTCTATCACGACAGGACATCGTGCGGGAACTCGATACCCCCCAATCTCTTTAGGGACAGCCGTGCATTCGGGGAGAGAGAATGCTGCGACAAGAGGATTAGATTAGAGAGCTGGAGTTATTGACAGTGAAAGGAAAGGAAATAGACTGACCAAAGGCCGGCGACAAGCGCATAGCCTCCATCACGGCGTAGTTTAAAAGTGTATCTTGTTTTGATAGATATTTTCCGGTGTGGGTATTAGTATCCGTTTCAGTATCGGTGTCCGGGGTGTGGGTGCGACTCTGAATATGCGCTTCAACCTCCCCTCGAAGCTTCTGTTGAAAAGCCGCGTTCGCAGCTAGATGCTCAAATAGAGTGTTGAGGACCGCGGAGCTGACGTCGACGTTGGCGAAGAGAATCTCGTCTAGGGTGTGCAGGAACTGGATACATCAGCGCCACCGTATATCCTGAGGGTGGACCGTACGTACCTCCTCAAGTTTCAAATCGCCCTCTTCGACACCGCGATATATCCTCTCGGCAGGGCACACCTGCGATGCCTCCCGAGCAGACTGAATGATCCTAAGATTGAACTCCCTCCACTTAGCACGGAATTCTTCCATCCGTTTGGCGGCTTTATGGTCCAACCAACAGCCTAGCCTTGTCGCCAGCCGTTTGTTGGCGATCACGTCATGCAGGATGACTTCGTGGAGCACATTTAGTTCCAATAAGGCAGAGAAACGCTATTGGCAGCCAAGCCAGCCATCAGCCAATGGCCCATAGAATGTAAAGATGACAATAAAGCAAAAGAGAGGGAGGATGTAGGGTTAGCTACGCTACCTCATCATCAAAAACCTCCCCATACACAAACTCCGCCGCAAGCCGGAGCGGCGAAAACCGACAGGGCTTCTTGATCTCCAGTGCAAACTCTTTCTCCGTTCCTGCTCCTTGCAGTGGCAGATCATCAAGCCATCGGTTGATGCTCGCGGTGAGTTGCGGGATCGCTTGTCGAGCGGATTGGAACGAGAACTCGGGGTCGAAGTAGCGACGGATCATCGACCATCTTTCTCCCGCTATTGCTCCGACTGCATGGCCAAGAATGCTGGAGACTTGCGTTAAGATTTCGCCCGGACTGATAAGCGTAAGGTGCGAAGGAGACTGACTGACCCGCTAAAGTACTTTCCCATGTTCAGATATGGTGGCTTAGGATGATCTGCGGGTCCTGTATCAGTACCCTACGGAGCCGTTTATGGTTTCAAGGTGCCAGGAGGCGTACGCTTAGTATCGCCCTTGTAGAAGTCATAGATGTGTTCTGGCTTGGTCACCACCAGCTCTCTTGCCCGGCCATTGCGGATGATGAACGGCTTCCCTCCGGCGAGAGCCTTGCCCTGATCGGAGAGCTGCTGGCTAATGAACATTCATTAGCTGGTTCCTCCCGCTTGTTGGGCGAGGTCGACCGCCAGATCGGAGACGTTCGTACCTGAAAGCGAACTTGGACACGCGGGCATCTCCAGGAAGCTCGCAGATTTTCCTGCCATGTTGGTTCGTGATTCTGTCTGCTCGGTGCCTGGCGCGGATTTTGAGTACGAGCACGGCAAATAATATCAGGGCAAACAACTTGAGGACTTGAGGACTGGTCCTCAGCCTCTGCTTGTCTAGATCGGATGCCTGTGTCAGAGTATCGACGAAACCCATTTTTTGCAAATGACTGCGCAAAGATAGGTACGTGTCATCGATTGGAGCTCCACGCCGGAATGCTTATACCCAAAGGTGCTCAGACAGCAGGCTTGATCTTGAATGCCATTGCGAATCCCCGCAATAAACCGAATCGTCGACCATTTTTCCGGTCATGGTGGATATGTACAGGGAATGGTGAGAGGGACTCGGAAAATTGAAATCCTGGTGTTGGGGGCGATGGGCAATTCTCCGAGATTCCCGTCACGAGAAGCACAGAGACCGACTAGGTGTTGGTATACTAAGGCAAGCTGGAGGCAGCTCATCAACCTCCTGTACACTTGTAACTTTTGCTTACCTTTAGTCCAGATTTGGGCCACAATGATTCCTCCAAAGCAACAAACCGCCCTAAAAATCACACCGGAAGGACGCATCGCCGCAGTCCCATGCTCACTCCCGTCCCCCCAGAATGACGAACTGCTCGTCCGCGTCAGGAGCATCGCGTTGAACCCCTTCGACGCCAAGTCAGCCGAAATGTCACCTACCGTCGGCGCAACTCTGGGCTGCGATTTCGCAGGGGACGTCGTCGCAACAGGCTCCGATACCAACAATCTGGAGTTCAGCATTGGCGACAGAGTCTGTGGCTGCGTCTTCGGCAATAATCCAAATAGGCTGGACAATGGCGCATTCGCAGAGTACGTTGCTGTCCCCGCGGATCTACTGTTTAGGATTCCGGAGAATATGGACTACAATGAGGCTGCGAAGTTGGGTGTGGGGTTGGCGACTGTAGGGATGTCGCTATATCACTGTTTAAAACTGCCCATGGAGCCTGAGCCGGCTGGCAAGTCGCCATATGTTCTAGTTTACGGCGGTTCAACGGCGACTGGGACGCTTGCGATCCAGATCCTTAGGCGGTAGGCAACCCCATATAATAATCGTGATATCGGCAGGCAAGTCGAACGTTACTAACCCATCTCCATTGCAGCTCTGGCTACACCCCGATAACAACCTGTTCGCCCCATAATTTCAACCTGGTCAAATCCCTCGGCGCCATCGCGGCGTTCGATTACCACTCCCCTACATGCGGGCGTCAAATCCGAGATTACTATTCCGGCACCCTCTGCTACGCCCTCGACTGCATCACGGACACACGGTCGATGGCCATCTGCTACGAGGCCATCGGGCCATCCGGCGGTCAGTACCTCAGTCTCGACCCGTTCCCCATCCGGGGGCATACGCGGCGAAGCGTCAAGCCGAACTGGGTGCTTAGCCTGACGATGTACGACCAGCCGATTCCGTGGAAGAGGCCGTTTAAGAGGGATGCGCGTCCACAGGACTGGGAGTTTGCGAAGAGCTGGTTCCAGATCGCTCAGAAAATCATTGATGCGGGTGAGATTAGGCCGCCTATGTCGGAGGTGAGGGCTTGCGGATGGGATGGTATACCGGAGGGTCTGGGCCTGCTACAGAGGGGAGAGGTTTCGGGAAGAAAGCTTGTGTATGAGGTGGCGAGACATTAGCTTCTTTGATGATTTATGCTCTTCATGGATGTGTGAATGTTTAGGTGGATATTCTACGAGATCAACTTTACGAGCGGAGGTATACCATCGTGTACGTCTCGGTACACATGATATGCAGTATCTACGAAGAAGAACAACATCTAGGATCAGCCATAATGTACCTGAAGTCCAATAAGTGTATTTTCCGAGCATAGTGGATCGATCTCAAAACCCGAGGGTAAACGGGGCAGTGCGCGTGAATATTCCGAGGCGGAAAATAGCAGACAGACACCAGCCGTCCTCTAGGCACTCAATCGACAAGAAGAATGCACAGAACCATTTAAGTCAGTCATAGCAGGGTAGGTTCTCTAATACAGCATTTCCCCAGTACCCACTCCATCCACCGGAAAGAAACATGCCTACCGAAACCCTCGATCCAGGAACCGTCCTCATCGTGGGCGGCGGCCCCGTCGGCCTCATCACGGCCACGACACTAGCCAAGTACGGCGTGCGCAGTGTGATTCTCGAGCGCAACCTGACGACAACCAAGTGGCCGAAGATTGGACCTCACGAATGCACGCTCGATGGAAATATATCAGAGTCTAGGGATTGCAGAGGCACTCCGAAAGGTCGCCGTGCCCTCGCACTATCCGTTTACATGTCTCTTTTCGAGCGGGCTACATGCCGAGAAAGCAATCACCGCATGGGACCTGCCGAGTCCGGACGAGTACCAGAGACGGATTAAGGAGCAGAACGATGGGAGTATGCCGTCGGAACCGTGGTTGCGTGTTTCCCAGGAGATCTTTGTGGCGTGGCTTAAAGGGCTTGGGATGGAGAATCCGCTTATTGACTTCCGTGCTGGGTGGAAGGTTACCGAGGCGAGTGAACTTGACAATGGAGCGCAAGTGGACGCCATCCATCCGGAGACAGGTGAAGACTGGAAATTCAGTGCTGACTTTGTAGTCGGATGCGATGGCGCCCACAGTGCTATACGCAAGAGTCTGGATATTCCCTTGGACGGGGGCCCGATGTAAGTACTGACCTGGCTACCAGGTTGACACGCAAGTTTGCAAGACAGATCATTGACAACATGTTAGCCACGGGTACGCGGTCCTCGTGCATTTCAAATCAAGAGATCTCTCACGCATCCAAAAGCAAGGCCAATTCTGGCACTTGTTTTTCCCCAATGCTGCGAGTGATGGCGGGTCCATCAAGGGGGCCGTCATCGCACAGGACGAAATCGACACCAGGACCGTTCATCGTTTCATGCGGCCCGACGTGGATCATACACAGCTCTCGTCGGAGGAGATCGTCTATGACCTTCTGGGTGGGATGAGTGGCCGACCGTTCCCGATCAAGATTGACGAGGTCCTTGTTCGCTCGACGTGGACACCTAGCGTCGCACTGGCGCGTTCTTACGCAGGGCCTAAGCATCATATATTCATCGCGGGAGACGCATGCCACCAGACTGTGCCGACGGGCGGCTACGGAATGAACACTGGTATTGCAGATGGTTACGATATCGGCTGGAAGCTGGCGGCCGTGATACAAGGGTGGGCTGGTCCCGCGACACTGCTCTCCTATGAGCAAGAGCGCCGGCCTGTGGGAGAACTGGCACTGCAATGGTCAAAGGTCCACATGGGCAACTTGATGAAGATGTCGGCCGAACTGGGTCTCGACGCCGACGTGATCGAGTCCAACAGTGAGGCGGGCGCTCAAATGCGATCAGCCATGCATTCCTATCTCCAAACATACGACGGCCATAACCAGAGTATCGGGGTGGAGATGGGATACCGCTATGTGTCTGGTCTTTGTGTTCCTAGTCCTCTTGACGTCGAGCTTTCTCCGCCAGAGTTTCATCCCAGAAAGTACACACCAAGCACCATGCCGGGTTACCGACCTCCTCATGTGTATCTGACGACCGGGACGCCTGTGTCCCATCTTTTCGGTGACGGCTTCACGCTTGTTGCGTTCCCAGAGAGGGAAGAATTGGCCACGTCCATTGGGCTGCTGAGAGAGTCGGCGCGGAAGAGAGCCGTGCCCCTTGACACTGTTGAGTTACCAGGGGAAGTGCATGCTCATGTGGTTTGGGGGGCTTCTCTAGTTCTCGTTCGACCAGACGGATTCGTTTCATGGCACGGTGACAACATTCGCAGCCGCGAAGAAGCTGATCGCATTATAGCCCAGGCCAGTGGTTTTGATCCTGGTTCCTTTGGGTGGCCATGAACAGGTACTAGAGAGGAGCACCTTGTAGCTCAGTTATTGAGTCTAATTCTCTTAGTACGTAATTATATATATGAAAGGCATTCACATTCATTGCCACGAACCAAGCATAAGACCTCATTTAGAAGTCCAAGATCAATTTGCAGCCCCAATAAACGCACAGATTACTGTCCCACCCTCGGCTTATGCCAGGTAGGGAAAACATTATCTGCTTTTCTAGCTACGAAGAATAAGTTGTTGCCCCTGGGGTATTGTAAGTAAACAGCAGGGCAAATACCTGTGTGAACGATATTCTGATTATGCAGCACAACAAGCCCAGTAAGGGTGCTCTTGAAGATTATCTTGACACCACAAGAGGCAAGTCATTCTGGGCAGGACTCGAAAAGCATACACTCGTTAGGGATAATGTCCACGACAAGGCGGACATGGCCTGCATTGCCCCGTAGGCGATTCTCGATTTGGTGAAAATCGTCAAAGTTGAACTTATAAATAATTTAGTGGCCCTCAGAATAACAGGAGGTTCTGTGGATTCAAACCTCGTTACTTAGTCAAGGTCCATCCAGCCAGGCCATCACTGGTGACCCAGTTATCGTAGGTACTTCTGCTCTTCGTATATTTTCATGAACATCAACTCGTTAAAGGCATCGTGTTGCTGCAAGGTTTCGACTACTTAGAACCTATCTACAACACAGGATCTTGAGATCTTCGCTTCTCTCAGTCCTTGAACAGCGCGATTTGCACGCCAGTCTTGTTTGAAGGTCCGACGCGCATCACTCCGACATAGGGATTTGAGTCTCTGGCTTCAATCCGCTTATAGACGCGCATCAGTCGGGCCAGGAAGTAGCTGGCTTCTGCTGTCACCAGCATCTGAGCCGGACAACGACGGGGCCCTCCACCAAAGGGAACAAAGTTCCAGTAGGGCCGCAGATTCTCCCATCGTTCGGGCCGGAATTCCTCTGCATCGGGGCCCCAGATATCGCGATCTCGTGGATGACATTTTTGTTGACCTGGACGACATCGCCCTTACGGACAAAAATCGGTTGCTTGCCATCAGGGCCCCCGCCCACGGGCAATGTCGTATCTCGGATGCATTTCCGCACCTGGGTCACCCCGTTGGGGAAGAGGCGGTGCGCTTTCCTGTATGTCAGTCCCTGGGTCACGAATACAGAAAAAAAAAGGAAGGGAAATCAGCTACGCACTCTCATTGAGGATGGCGATGAGATATTTCATATTTCGCAGTACCGAGAATGTCAACTCCGCGTCGCCCACCGCGAGTACCTCCTGGCGACATTTCTCGTATATCTCTGGATGACGAGCAAGATTCCATAAGATATGGCTAATGAAGATGGAGGTCGTGTCGTTATTAGGCACGAAGATCAAGCAGAGCTGGGATCGGAGGGCATCCTTGTCCTGCAGATTGCTCGCTATATACCATAGCAGGTCCTTGCGATCAGCCGTCTCCGGGTCTTTTCCTTGGCGTTTATATTCGTCAAGCTCTTTGTACGTTCGGTCAATATGCGCATTCAGGTATTTATGGACCACATCCACGGCATCGAGCCATGCCTGGTGGCGGAAGAGCCAGATGTACTTGTACCATTGAAGCCGCAGTCGAAGACCTCGGAGAACGTCCACCATGGCCCAGCATATTGGGGCTCTCTCAGGATACACCAGAGACTCGATTGACTCACCAAAAAGAGACTCGGTGGTCACGTCAAGGAACTTTAGATCCCGAGGTCAGACGGAGGTCCTCGCAGCAGCAGAGAGGAAGGGGCTTACCCAACGTTGAATGAGTGGCTGAATATTGACTGTTTCACCGTCCGCTGGCAGTAGTCCAAAAATTCGATCAACATGGATGGCCAGACGAGTGGTATCTGTGAAGGTTTCGCGCTTGAAGAATGGTTTAATCAGAAATCGGCTGAATTCCCACTCATGGCCGTCAACAGTGTTGACGCCTTTGTCCGCAAATGGTGCAGTCGCCTTGTTATTGCGCCGCATTGGACCGACAGCAAAGTCCTGCCAGTTGATGGCGGACATACTCTTCATATTCTCAGGTTCGATAGTGTAGATGAACCGGGTGCCAACAAAGTTCACCAAGAAGGTCTTTGGCAAATTCTCATGGACTTTGTTGAGCCAGACAAGGAAGTAGTCATTGCGCAGTGCCTTGGCCATACCAAGCACAACATCGAAGCCGAAGAACGGATCGCGATGAGGGTACCGAGGGATCTTGCCACACCCATGTGCCTTGCGTTTCCACTCATAGACGATCCAGTCTACTGCAATGATGCAGCAGGAATAAATCACGAATGCAGAGAAAACAAACTTTATTCCATCCAGAAAGGTGGCGTGCTGGAGGAGAGTTTGCAAACTCTCCTTCGAAAGCGTGGTGGCGAGACTCATCATTGCGGGAGATAATGGTGACAGGCAAGGGGATACGGAAAGCTACTACCAAGCGAGCTGCTCGTTTCTCTGCACTCAAGGGCAGCCCGGTTCTTTTCCATTTCAAAATCACTTGATGGCTCTCTGAGCATCTCGGAGTATCGTTGTGGAAATCCCGTGGATTTCCCGTAATCCCGCTGAATATCCCGCTGTCCCGCGATTTCGCGATATCCATCGCAGCAATTAGGGCTTCAATAGAGGACCCACTATATTCCTTAGCAATACATGGCTTATGTATACCTTGGTGATTTAGATAGATACATACCAGCCCTATGTATAACCTCTCAAGAAACATACACTAGGGGACTACGGGGCAGAGCAATACTTGTCCGCCTTCTTCTTTTTTACTCTTCACAATCACACATCACTCTCTCAGCATGCAAGACTTGATTGCCATTGTTGGATCTGCTTGTCGATTTCCTGGGCAATCAGATAGCCCTTCAAAGCTATGGACCCGGTTAAAAGAGCCCGTCGACCTTCGCAAGACCTTTCCTCCCGAAAGACTGAACCTCGCTCGGTTCTATCATCCAGACGGAGAACACCACGGCAGCACAGATGTACGTGGGATGTCATACCTGTTATCAGAGGATCCTCGTCAGTTTGATGCCTCTTTCTTCAATATCAACCCTCGCGAGGCAGAAGGGATGGATCCTCAACAGAGGCTGCTGTTGGAGACTACCTATGAGGCCCTTGAGGCGGCCGGCTACTCACTGGAGGCCATGAATGGTTCAAAAACATCTGTTCACGTCGGTGTGATGAACACAGATTTTAGCAACATTCAGCTGCGAGATTCAGAAGTGCTACCTACATACAATGCCACCGGCACCTCCATTAGCATTCTTTCAAATCGACTGTCATACTTTTTCAATCTAAAGGGCCCGTCAGTGACTGTTGACACGGCCTGCTCTAGCTCACTGGTAGCCCTGCATCAGGCCGTCCAGGGCCTTCGCGCTGGTGATGCAACCTCCGCCATTGTTGCCGGTGCAAACTTGATTTTTGATCCCGCTATGTACATCGCTGAATCGAGCCTGCATATGCTGTCCCCTGACTCATGCTCGAGGATGTGGGATAAGGCTGCCAATGGATATGCTCGGGGAGAAGGGTTCGGTGTATTGCTCCTCAAGCCGCTGAGTCGAGCCATTATGGATGGCGACCACATCGAGGCAGTCATCCGCAGCACGGGTGTCAACTCCGATGGCCGTACCAAGGGTATCACCATGCCTAACGCAGCGTCCCAAACGGAGCTTATTCGGCAAACATACCGGGATGCAGGCCTTGACCCTGTCCGGGATCGATGCCAGTACTTCGAGTGCCACGGAACAGGCACTGCTGCTGGAGACCCCATAGAAGCGCGGGCTGTGCACGATGCATTTTTCCCCACTGAAACAGGCACAGCCTCGAACCTGCTTATCCCCGACGGCAAGCTGTACGTCGGATCCGTGAAGACAATCATTGGCCATCTAGAAGGTTGTGCGGGCATTGCTGGAGTTCTCAAGGCTGTTCTCGCCATCAAGAACCGCACCATCCCTCCAAACATGCACTTCCACGAGCCAAATCCTGAGGTTATCCCCTTTTGCGACCGTCTTCAAATCCCAACAGCCCCGATACCTTGGCCGGATACTGGCCGATCTCCCATGCGTGCCAGTGTCAACAGCTTTGGGTTCGGCGGGACAAACGCCCATGCTATCATTGAAGGATACGACGCGCTGAGCAGTCCAGTACAGGAGAAGACCGTAACACCCGAAGATCTCTTCATCGGACCTCTGTTATTCTCCGCCAGCTCTAGCACGTCCCTGGTTGCCAATGTCAAAAACATGGCGGAGCGGATCAGGTCCGACGCCTCCATCGATCTTGAAAGTCTGGTGTGGACATTACATGCTCGGCGGAGCGTCTTGCCGATCAAAGCCTTCTTCACAGGTGGTACCGTGCAGCGATTGCTCAACTTCATGGATCGGTTCGTTGCGGAGTCCGAGGAAACCACGAGCTCGACAGCCGGGATCAAATACCAGCCGCTGAATCCCGCCGAAGCCCCCGGAGTCCTTGGTATCTTCACTGGCCAAGGTGCGCAATGGGCTTCAATGGGTTCCGCGCTCCTCCAGCAGAATCTTGTCTTTCGTGCAGCTATTGAGCGGTGCCAGGCTGCTTTGGCCGCACTGCACGACGGCCCTGCATGGTCTTTGGTGGACGAGCTCGTGAGAGGAGCGACCGAGTCTCGCATCGGGGAAGCAGCCTTATCACAGCCGCTCTGTACCGCTCTACAGATAGGGCTAGTGGACATGGTGCGGTCCGCGGGCATCAAACTGGATGCGGTAGTGGGCCATTCCTCCGGCGAGATTGCTGCTGTATACGCTGCTGGGATTATCGATGCAGAGGACGCGATCAAGATTGCATACTACCGTGGCTACTACGCCAAATTAGCTTCTGGGACACGAGGTCAAGCCGGACGCATGCTGGCCACCGCCATGTCCTTTGACGAAGCGGAGGAATTCTGTGCCCGGCCGCAATGGCACTGTCGTCTTGTGGCTGCCGCAAGCAACTCCCCACAGAGCGTTACCCTTTCCGGCGACATCGACGCCATCGAGGAAGCAATGCAGATTTTCGAGTCCGAGAAGAAATTTGCACGGATCTTGCGGACCGATACTGCTTACCATTCGCATCATATGCAGCCATGCGCGGAGCCATACCTAAGGTCATTGCGAGCCTGCCAGATTAAGGTGAATCCGCCCCGGAAGGACTGCGTGTTGATATCCAGCGTCCGTGGCGATACCCAATTGCTAGAGGCGGGCCTATCGACCCTGGCCGACCAGTACTGGGTGGACAACATGTGCAACCCGGTTTTGTTCTCGCAAGCAGTTGAGACCTCGATCTGGAACGGAGGCCCCTTTGATGTGGCTGTCGAACTGGGCCCACATCCTGCCCTAAAAGGCCCCGTGGAGCAAACAATCAAGGCAGTCTATGGGCCTATCCCGGCCTACGCCGGACTCATGCGGCGCGGCGACAATGAGATCGAGGCCTTCTCTGGCGGCGGTCGGTTTCGTTTGGTCGCGACTCGGACCGGACTTCGTCGACATGAGTGGATACCGCAAGGGTTTCAAGGGAGCCGATCGTTTGCGGCCACAGGTGCTGAAAGACCTGCCACCCTACTCTTGGGATCACAGCAAGCAGTACTGGAGGGAATCTCGTATCTCCCGTCAATATCGGCTGCGGCAGGATACTCCGCACGAATTACTAGGCCGTCGAGTTCCCGATGACACTGATGACAGCCGGAGATGGCGAAACGTACTGCGACTCAGCGAATTGCCTTGGATCAAGGGCCACGTCTTTCAAGGACAGGTTCTGTTTCCCGGAGCTGGCTATGTGGCTATGGCTCTGGAGGCAGCAAGGGCGCTGACAGATGGCCGCCCGGCCACTTTGTTCGAGATTGAGGATGTTTCTCTGCGCCGCGCATTGGTTATTCCAGAGCAAGGAAGTGTCGAAACCGTCTTCACTGCCCGGGTCATCGACGCGGAAGATGGGAGAAAAGCCACCGATCGACTGGAAGCAGAGTTTGCGTGTTATTTCTGCTCCACCGAGGGCACCGAGCCCTTGGCCAAAGCATGCACAGGCCGTCTCATCATCAACTATGGCGATCCGGCACCAGATGCCCTGCCACAAAGAACCCGGCTACCAGCAAACAATGTACCAGTAGACATGGGGAGGTTCTACGACGCCATGAACAACGTTGGTCTGGATTATCAGGGAATTTTCCGTGGTCTAGTTTCTGGCAAGCGATCTCTCGGCTGTTCATCCGTCAAGGCTGCTTGGGCGCCAGATATGCAGATTGGACGACTATGTTGTCAACCCTGGCTTCTTGGATGTTGCATTCCAGTCACTCTATACAGCTTTTTCATCCCCCGCCAGTGGAGAGATCTGGGCCCCTTATCTGCCGATTCACATTGAGAGACTTGCCGTGAACCCCAATGTGACTTACCGAATCGGAAAAGACGAGACTCAAATGGAGGCGGACGCGTTCGTTACCGCAGCGGACTCTACACTTCTTAAAGGTGATATCCAGCTTTACCAATGCGAATCTCAGCATGCTACCCTCCAGGTCGAAGGGATCTCCATGAAATCCATGTCCGAACCTCAGCCGGAGAACGATAGATGCTTATTCTCTGAGACCGTCTGGGGCCCTGATGTCTCGTTAGGCGTCACCGAAGTGGCCAGCTGTGCAGCCAAGGACGACAATCATCTAGTAGAGGCTTTGGACCGAGTATCCCTGTTCTACTGGCAAAAGCTTCTTGAAGAGGTCGGTGCGGAGACCGCCCAATTCCAATGGTACCACCAACGAATGTTTGACGCCGTCAATTTCCAGGTCGCCTCCGTGCGCAGCGGGCAACATCCCATTGCGAAGTCAGCATGGCTTGAAGATGATTGGAATACCATCCTTGCTGTAAGCGAGCCATATGCGTCTCGTGTGGATATGCGACTCATCCACGCGGTTGGAGAGAATCTGGCCTCCGTTGTGCGTGGTGACACCCAGCTACTAGAAGTCATGGTTCAGGATGACATGCTCAACCGCTTTTACATGGAAGGATATGGCTTCTCTGCCATTAATAACGCGGTCTCGGACGCTCTGGAGCAGATCACGTTCAAGTATCCCCACGCAAACACCCTGGAAATCGGCGCCGGCACTGGTGGAACGACCCGGAGTATCCTTGACCGGATTGGCAGCCGGTATGGATCTTACACATACACCGATATTTCCCCCGCCTTCTTCAAAGCCGCGGCTGAAAAGTTCGAGGACGCACGAGGAAAAATACAGTTCAGGGTCTTGGATGTGGAAAAGGAGGTTGGCGCTCAGGGCTTCAACGAGTGCAGTTACGACGTCATCGTCGCCGCGAATGTCCTCCATGCCACGCACAAGCTGGAAGAGACCATGAACCATGTTCGGGCTCTGCTCAAACCCGGTGGGTATCTTGTTCTGATGGAGATTACTGGCCCACATGTCTTGCGGACGCAGTTCATCATGGGTGGCCTTCCAGGGTGGTGGTACGGTGTGGATGACGGACGTGTCCTGTCGCCCGCCATATCGGTTGAGCAGTGGAGTCGGCTGCTTCTCGATACTGGCTTCTCCGGCTTGGACTGTTTGAGGCCGGACATGTTGGATGAAGACAAGCACTCTTTCTCACTCATGGTGAGCCAGGCCATTGATGAGAAGATACAAATGCTCAGGTATCCGGCATTGTCGACGAGCCTTGTCCCAGCGGGGGATATTCTGATCATCGGAGGCCGAACCAATCCAACTGTGCAGGTAGTTCAGGATATTCGTCACTACCTCGCCTCCTGGACGAGCCGTGTTCAGGTTTGGAACAGTATCCAAACCAAGCAGCTGGATCAGCTGGCTCAATTCGAAAACATCATTTGCCTCGAAGAGCTGGATCAGCCTTTGTTCTCCACTGCCATGACCGGCGAGACGCTGGTGGCTCTGCAAAGGGTTTTGAGTGGGACAAGGAATGTTGTCTGGGCCATCAACAGCGCCAATGGTGAGAACGCCCATGTGAACATGACAGTCGGTATTGGGCGAGCATTGCGAACAGAGGTCCCTGGTTTGAACCTCCTTTTCGTCGACGTCGATGCTATTGATAATGCCCCTGCATGTGCACAACAGCTCTCGCAGATGTTACTGCAGCTGGTGATTGGATCTCTGTGCTCGGCTGAGAACATGCTGTGGGCAATGGAGCCGGAAATCCGAGTCCGAGACGGGCGACGCCTTGTTCCTCGGGTTCTTCCCATAACACCAATGAACGAGACGTACAATGCCAGTCGGCGAGTCATTACCAAGGCAGTCGATATCGAGACCACGTGCGTGACTTTAGAAGACTCTGGAGGTTTACTGCGCCTGGTGCAGGGAGCGTCCATGGTAGATAGCCCCGTCCAGCGCGGCCATGATCGGCTCCGAGTCCATTTTTCTCTCCTTCTCGCGGTCTCTGGGGGCTCTCCATGCTACTTGTGCAGTGGTGTTCTGAGAGAGAGCGGACACCCGGCCCTGGCACTCTCCACCTCGAACGCGAACTTTGTGGACGTCCCCAACCACATGGTCTTGACCGTGGATCACGATCAGCCTTGTGATGCCGCGGTACTTGAAGCGACAGCCCGCCATCTCCTGGCGAGAAACATCTGCAGCCGCCTTCCGGCCTCGAATATAACACTTGTCTATCAACCCAGCCACGACTTTGCTCAAGCACTGCTGTCAACGGGACGCCACTTTTCATTCGCCGCTACCGACAAGGCCAGCTGCTTCAGAGACTGGATCTACTTCCACCCTAGAGCCTCGCGCCGCGCTATTCAGTCTCATCTACCCGAGAACTTGGACGCCCTCATCGACTGTACTGGTGAGGTACCCGAAAACCTCACAGCCTGTCTCCCGACACACTGCAAAATATTCAACATGACGCTCCATCAGCTCGACGCCAGCCTCCTGGGTCCCGCATATTCTGCCGCTCTCACATATGCCAGCTCCTCGCGTAACAGACCGAGCATCCAAATCAGAGACCTTCCCCTGGCCACGCCCTCCAAACTGCAGACGGTTGATTGGACCGGTGTCGAACCTGTGGAATTGATGCTTCAACCACTTAGCACGAGCAACCTATTTTCGCCAAACGCCACTTACCTCCTTGCTGGAATGACAGGCGACCTTGGTCTTTCACTCTGCCGCTGGATGATTAACAATGGCGCCCGAATTATTGCTCTGACGAGCCGGAATCCAAATGTCGACGAGGAATTGTTGCAAGACATGCGCCGGGGTGCTGTCGATATCCGAGTCTTCCGGACCGACATCACCGACCGAGACGCTGTTTGTCGGCTGGTTGAAGAGATCAGAAAGTCAATGCCGCGCATTGCTGGTGTTTTCAACGCATGCATGGTCCTCCAAGATGGACTCTTCTCCGAGATGGATGCTGACACCCTCAATAATACCCTCGCGCCCAAGGTTGACGGGTCCAAGATCCTAGATGAAATCTTCCAAAATGACTCTCTCGACTTTTTCGTCCTCTTCTCGTCCCTGGCGAGTATCATTGGGAATGCTGGCCAATCCAACTACCACGCTGCAAACATGTTTCTCTCCGGTCTTGCCGCCAACCGTCGCAAGAAGGGGCTTGCAGCGTCCGTCTTGCACATTGGTCTGGTCACCGATGTAGGATATGTTGCTCGCAAGGGTCAAGCAATGGAGGAACGACTCCGTAGACTTTTTTTCCTGCCGTTGTCGGAATCGGACATCCACCATGCGATGGCGCAAACCATTCTAACCAGTCCGCCTCACAGCACGCGTCAGCACGAGATTATTTTGGGGCTAGAGCCTTTCGTTGATTCACTCAACGCAACTAAACGGCCCCCCTGGGAACACAATCCAAAGTTCTCGCATTACGTTTCGCGGCCATTGGTAGACGGAAGCCCGGCGGCCACGACATCGGAAGCTGCAGCAGACGTGAAACAACTGTTGAGGTCGGCGGTTTCCGCAGAGACAGTCACCCCTATTGTCCAAGAGGCATTCGCTAGGAAGCTCGAATCGATGATGCAGCTCCCTGCCAATAGTGTCAACCTGAATGTTCCCCTGATTGACTTGGGATGTGACTCCTTGCTGGCCATTGAAATACGACGCTGGTTCATCAAAGAGGTTGGCATTGACGTTCCGGTCCTCAAGGTGTTGTCCGGCGATACCACGGCTCAGATCTGCGAGGATGCGGTCTCGCAATTTCTGGCTTTACAGCTGGAGAAGAAAGACGCAGTGCCATCCAACGCCACGGAAAAGCCCAAGACAGAGCCTCAAGGACCCAGTGATGCTCTTGAAAAAGTCGATAGTGCCAATGGGGACTCCGAAACAAGTAGCCAAGGCGATGATTCGCGAGGAAATTTCTCGTCGTCGAGCAGCCACACCAGTCCAAGTCTCCAAGCTACTACTCCTGGCGTCAAACCGAGTACACCAGCGCCACTGGATGATGACGCGGGACCTCTCGATGGTGCTTTTAAGCGAGTCATGATTCGCGCCGAACGTGCCTCCTTTGCCCAGTCAAGACTGTGGTTCTTGACGCAGTATCTTCATGACCCAACAACGTACAATGTCACCGTCCGTTACGATGTTAGAGGGAAGCTGCCAGCTTCACGAATCGTCAATGCGCTGGACACAACCATCCGCCATCATCAGTCTCTGCAAACGTGCTTTTTCATGGACTCGGACAAGGGAACACTGATGCAAGGAGCCCTGTCGCCGCCGAGCAGTTCCATCAAAACTATTCTTCCTGGAAACGAGCAGACAGTCATAGAGGAATACGAGCGTTTGCGCCGTCGAGTTTGGGATCTCGAGAAGGCGGAAACCTTCGCGGTCTCTGTCGTTTCTTTGTCGCCGGAACAGCATACGATTATCTTCGGGTACCATCATATCGTCATGGACGGGGTGAGCTGGCACCTTTTCTTGCGAGACCTGGACCTCGCATATCGCCTGAGACTGCTCCCTTCAATTGAAAGGGAATACATCGATTGGACGGAGAAGCAATTTCAGTCCGCTCAGCGAGGAGATTTCACCAGACAACTCGATTACTGGCGCAAGCAGTACTCGCCTCCACTCTCCGTCATGCCACTGCTGCCAATGGCTCGGACGACTTCTCGCAAGCCGCTCACCACGTATGACAGCCATGTCGTCAGTGCCGAAATTGATCGGGAGCTCGTGTCGCACATCCGGAAAGTCAGCCAGTCCTTGCGCGTCACTTCCTTTCACTTCCATCTAGCCGTGATCCAAAGCATCCTCTGCCGCTTGTTAAAGATAGAGGATCTTTGCATTGGCGTGGCGGATGCGAACCGAACTAGTGAAGCTCACTCGGGGACTGTAGGATTCTTCCTGAATCTTCTTCCGGTCCGCTTCAATGCGAAGGAGCACAGCACATTCCAAGATCTGGTTTCATCAACCAAACGCACGATTCTTGAAGCCCTGTCCAACTCGGAGACCCCGTTCGATCTCATTCTCGACGATCTGAAAGTCGTGCGAAGTGCAGAACACAGCCCCTTGTTTCAGGTCGCTGTCAATTATCGCATGGGCGCAATGCTTCAGGTTCCCCTTGGAGACGGCACAATGGAGATGGCGTCTGCCGACGACGCAAAGAACCCGTACGACCTCAGTTTCGGGATCACAGAGACTGCGACGGGGGCTTGCTTGCTGGAACTGACTAGCCAAAAACAACTGTACACGGAGCACGTTACGGAGCTCTTGCTACAGATGTACGTGGACGTCCTTCGCGCTGCGTCCGACAATCCTTCACTTCCTGTCAATCAGCTACCAGTCACGTTGGAATCGCGAAGCGGGAAAACACTTGCCGTCGCCAAAGGCCCCAGAGTTGAGTATTCCTGGCCCAGCACACTATGGGAACGATTCGACGCGATCCAGAAGTCGTTCCCGGAGGAAACTGCCATCAAAGACGGGAATTCAGACATGAGCTACTCGCAGCTGGCCAGAAGGGTTGAGCAACTCGCCGCGACGCTAATCAGCCAAGGTGTTGCTGCGGGAGATACCGTCGGTGTTCTTCTTCATCCGTCCATCGACGCCATTGCTTGTATGCTGGCCTCGCTGCGCGTGGGATGCATCTATACACCCCTTGACACGCGACTGCCCCGGGCCCGATTGAGTACCATCGTCGATGGCTGCAAAGCCTCCTTGGTCTTGTACCACGCTGCGACCCATGACGTTGCTCTGGAACTTGGAAAGTTCGCCAGACTGGCCAATGTCGACGATATACGGGGGACGGTTCAAGCTCACGTAGCGGCAATTGCGCCTCCATCAAATCCGACGTCTTTCCTGTTCTACACCAGCGGCAGTACCGGGGCGCCCAAAGGCATTCTGCTTACCCAGCAAAATTTTGTGAATCATCTGGCTGCGAAGACCGACAAACTGGCTCTCGGCAGGGAGGTTGTTTTACAACAGAGCTCATTGGGTTTCGACATGTCCGTCGTGCAGACTTTCTGCGCTTTGGGCAACGGTGGAACTTTGGTTATCGCACCGGAGGAAGCGCGGGGAGACCCCGTTGCACTGTCCACACTCATGGCAAAGGAACGAGTGACGCTGACGATTACCACGCCCTCGGAATACTCCTTGTTGCTGCGCTTCGGTCTTGAGCAACTCCAGAAGCCCTACGTATGGAGGCATGCCTGCATGGGCGGCGAAGTCGTGTCGCGGCAGTTGGTTCAGCAGTTTTGCCAGCTGGATCATCCTGATCTGCAGCTGACCAACTGCTATGGTCCGACGGAAATCACTGCTGCTGCGACGTTCCAAGACATCCCTCTCCAATTGGAAGGCCAGAGCACCACCGATGGATCTCTGGTGGGAAAGCCCTTGCCCAACTACTCGGTCTACATCATGGACGCTTCCGGATCTCCGGTGCCCATCGGTATCGCAGGCGAGATCTGCATCGGAGGCGCTGGTGTTTCACTAGGCTATTTGAATTTTCCGGAGCAGACTGACGTGAAATTCGTCCAGGACCCCTTCGCTAGCCCAGAGGACATTGCCAGCGGTTGGACGAAGATGTACAGAACCGGAGATATGGGGCGGCTCCTCGAGGATGGCACTTTAGTTTTTATGGGCCGCATGGACGGCGATAATCAGGTCAAATTGAATGGTGTGCGGATTGAGCTCGATGGAATTGCCAACAGCATTCTCGCCAGTGGACATGATCTGGTGTCCGAAGCCGTTGTAACCGTTCGTGCTGGCTTGGGTTCCGGTTCGCCATTCCTCGTGGCTCATGTTGTCCCTCTCGGAGATCATGTCGACGACTCCAGACTTCAGCAGCTCGCCAGAGATCTTCCACTGCCACCGTACATGCTTCCGTCCGTGGTCATTGCCCTGGACCGCCTGCCTACCCACGCCAACGGGAAGGTTGACAGGAAGGCCGTCATGGCACTGCCTCTGCCAACTCACTGCGCTGAGAGCGCGGCGGGTACCGGCATCGGTAACGCAAGACATCTCAGCCTCGCAGAAGGCGAGCTATGCCTGTTGTGGGAGAAGGTCCTTCCGGTCTCCAGTGGCCCGTCACGACTAGATGCCAATTCCGATTTCTTCATGTGAGGAGGAACCTCCATGCTGCTTGTCGGACTCCAGGGAGCTATCAAGCAGTCGATTGGGGTTTCGATCCCCATCGCGGAACTGTACCAGTTTCCGACTCTCGGTCAAATGGCGCGGCGAATCAGTCGCCGTAAGGAAGAACATCAAGCATCCCACACATCAGTAATCGACTGGGATTCCGAGACCTCACTGACCCAAGACCTCATCTCTGCGGCTCAAAGCCAATACTCGACACATCAAGCAAAATCCCATGACCGTCAGGAGATCTTGCTTACCGGTTCCACCACTTTCCTCGGCAAAACAATCCTGCAGTCCCTCCTCCACAACCCGCTCGTTGAACGAGTGCACTGCGTCGCCGTTACCCCGGAGGATGCCTCACTCCTCCCGTCGTCAGACAAGATCATCATCTACACCGGCAACCTCCTCACACCCAATCTGGGGCTGTCCCAAACCGAGATGGCGGTCCTTCAATCCTCCCTAGACGTAATCATTCACGCCGGTAGCACGGGGCACTGCCTGAACAACTACTCTTCCCTACGCACTGCGAACCTCGGCTCAACGAGGTTCTTGGCGGGCCTTGCTCTTTCACACAGAATCCCCATCCATTTCATCTCGTCCAACCGCGTCACCTTGCTCACCGGCAACACCATTCTCCCCCCGGTCTCGGTTTCATCCTCCCTACCCAACCCGGATGGCTCTGAGGGCTTCACCGCCAGCAAATGGGCCTGTGAACGGTTCCTTGAATCAGCTGCCGCACTCGAAGCCGGACTCCCTGTTACAATCCATCGTCCGTGCGCGGTCATCGGAGACGAGGCGCCCAACGAGGATGCTCTGAATGCCCTTCTGAAACACTCCAAGCTCACGCGCTGTGTTCCGCGTTTCGAAAACTTCGAAGGCTATCTTGATTTCGACGACGTACACAGGGTAGCTGGGGCGATCGCTGCGGACGCTCTGTCTACTGCTGAATCGAAGGAGAGCAAGCCTGCCACACGATTCGTGCACCACTCCAGCGGGCACAAAGTGTCCATGAAGGACTTTAGGGGCCGAATGGAGACATTGTTCGCGTGTCCGTTTGAGGAGGTTTCTATGGCTGAGTGGATCGAGCGCGCATTGCAGGCTGGCATCGATCCATTGATCACGGGGTACTTGGAGGCGATGACGATGAAGGGGGAGACGATTCGGTTTCCTTTTATGGGAGAGGCGGGGTCGCCTTGAGGATTTGTGCTTTTGTATCAATTGATTTCTGTTTCGTCTATCTCGGTTCATTTTTGATACATCTTGCTTGTATACTCAGTGTCCCGAATACAATCAGATGAATACCCAATCTGATCTACATAGGCATCTCTCTCTGAATACAAGTACAGAATGGCTACTCTCTTCCATGAAACACGAGTCTATGGAGTGGACATTCCCACGAATGACATCTCCCTTAAAAATAAGCCACCAAGCCGACGGCAGCCAAAGCCGATGAGCCGATGACCGCCCATGCGATCTTGATAAACTGAGACCTGCTATTCAGCGTGTATCCAGTGGAGGAGACAACATATCGGATGCCATTAAAGAGATGGAAGGTGAAGGGCCAGGCGACGGACAACTTTAGGAGGAACTTGGCGGCCACCGGCAAAGAGCCAAAGGCCGCGACGAGGGCGGCCGATGACAGATCCCAGCCGAGCCAGGGAGCCACCAGGTAGGAGGTGCCGAAGAGATACAGGCTGCCGGCGAGGAGAAGTCCCGTGTTTCGTTCTAGGGCGGAGCTGACCGAGTGAACCTGCCATTTGTAGATGGACAAATGGGGCGCCACGGGCCGCCGGAGACGTTGGCGAGCGAGTTCTTCCTGGGCGGTTTCCGGCTTGATCACTCTCAGTGGTGTCGCGACGGGCTTCGTGGTCTGCATCCTGGAGGGAGAATTAGGTTGATTAATACATATCTCCGCTAAATCTACCGCATGTCATACCGAACGTGTTGTTGCCGCGCAAGACCCATGATAGGCGTAAATGTAATGGATGGGAATGCTACTGCGACGCGGCGTACAGCGGACATAGGCGACGCTGGGGACTGTTACATAATGAAGAAGGGAGCGAACGATACAACGGAAGGCTCACTCTTCTGCATCAACATCATATTTTTTCGGATGGAACCTGCCATGGCGAATGGAATGTGAAATCTTTACAAGGAACCCAGAGAGAGAGAGAGAGAGAGAGAGAGAGAGAGTTGGGAAAGGAAGAAAGGAAAGGGGAAAAAAAGAAAGAGAGAGAGCATTGCAGGGATAGGCAGCCTAGCGTTGCGCCATTGTTTGACCAAGCCAACATGAGTTGTCTGGTCTTGTCATAGTCTAACGAAGACCTTACATTACAGTTAGGCTGGTGTGGACTGGATATGGACTGATCCGCACTATATTTAATCCCACCTATGCAGATTATGGGATGATCCATGGCCTATTAACTCACCCCCATATCTATGCGGATTAGATTGTGGATAATACAAACATATATCCATACTACCTAGTTAGGTGATATCTCACTATCTAAGCATTATATATAACTAGGTTTGATTATTTCCGATCTATAGATATAAAATATACCCCTTATACGTAGATAAGCCCATTCTTTCTAACAGGCCTTAGATCGCATGTACCTAATGGGTTAACCCATATCTACATGGGTTGGATCTAGGTCAGCCTGATCCCATCCAAAGTGCAGATTAGGTGGATTGGATATGGACTTGCCAATTGGGCCAACCAGTCTAATTACAAGCATGTAGCTACTAGGTAATGTATATATGCCTAAATGTGATACACAAGTTTAACCCCAGTCACTTTGCCTTTAACTTGATTAGACAAGAAACAATCATTAATTAATTAATCCAGCCTATCCTTATCCTTTAGCCAAAGCCTCCTTCCCACCCACCATCTTCGCCACAAAGGCCAGAACACCCCCAAACATCATCACAGTCGCACTAAAGATCTGGACCTGGAGAAAGCCACCGTAGTCATTAAGCAGCGCGCCGTTGATAGGTGGGCCGATAAGAGTGGCAACCGACATAACAGCCATCCCCATTCCAATGTAAGTGCCGATTTCCTGAGGATGCCCGGCACAGTTGGCAATCGCGGCGGGGGTGATACCGATGATACCGCCGGAAAAGAAGCCGTAGAGCACAGAAAAGACGATGATGCTCGCGTTGGTGGTCATGCGGATCCAGCAGAAGGTGATGATGGCGGTGATAATGCTCACCGTTGAGAGCATGTTATACGGCCCGATTTTGTCTGCGATGACGCCCGGAACTAAGCGCCCGAAGAAGGAGGATGCGTTTTGGATCGCGATGAGGTAGAAGGCTAGGCTGGTGCTCATGCCATGGGACTCGCCGTATAACGGGAGGTAAAAGAAGGGGGTGAAGATGCCGACGTTGAGGAAGAAGACCGCGGTCAGAGTCGCGACGTACTTGGGTTTTTTGAAGGCCTCGAGCTTGAGGAATCTTTGTCTCTTTGGTGGGAGGCGCGCGCGGATCCCCAAGACTGCCAAGGACATGACGCCGAGGATGACGAAGCCGACGATGCGGACGGCCCATGCAAAGCCTAATGAGGAGTAGAGCATGTGGTCTAGGGCGATGGGGAAGATCACGCCGCCGAGGGATGAGCCGGCGATGGTGATGCCCATTGCAGCGGCGCGCTTTTTCTGAAAATACTGCGCTGTGGAGGAGAGTGCGGGGGCGAGCGACATGCCCATGCTAATACCACCGAGGATTCCTTGCGCTAGGAAGAATTCGTAGTATTTCGTACAGAGGCTGGTCATCATGACGCTGAAGATGACCAGCACGGCGGGGGCCCAGATGACCTGTCGTCGGTTAGCAGGAGCCAACTGGATCATGTATCTCGTAGATGGCTCACTTTGGCTCCATAGCGATCAAATAGCGGACCGCCGACAAGGCCGGATCCGAAGAGGAAAAAGGTCTGAACAGACCCAATCCAGGCGATGTCTGAAGCACTGTAGTTGCTCAGTTGATGGGTGATGTAGTAATCCTGATAAACGCTATACTCGTCGTTAGCATATCAAATACACGCTCCAGGGAGAACGAACCCGAAAGCATTGACATATCCAAATGTACAAAAGAGAACACCTCCAGCTCCCAGAGCCACCATCCAAGCTCGTGCTCCGCCGTCCGGAAAGGGCGCGGGCTCGGGGGCCTTTGGAGGCTGAACGATGGACCCTTCCTTGGAACTCTCACGTACAGAGGACATGATGTTGGCTTAGGCTCTGTGTATGGATAGAGTGCCAATATAAGTCTCCTGTTACTCATTTCAATCTCCTCTCAAAGGTCTGGGATTTATACCAAGCCTACCCATGGGGTGCAAACCCGAGCCAAACTCGGCTTCGGCCTCGGCCCCGAGGATGGAGACCGAGATAGAGCTCCGGCTCGGTCAGGCAAAGACCTTGCCCCCATGGCCCCTCAATTTTCCGAAGCCCTAGGCAAATTGAGGGGCCATGGGGTGTCGATCCCGCCCCCAGGCTAAAAGCGCTAAGGCTCCACTAAGCACCCAGGCGGGCAGAGGCGTCACCTCGTTACGAATCCGAAGTGGGTTGTGCTCATGGAGGTCGATGATTCGTCCAGCAGCCTAGTTGAACTCTAGGAATGCGTAAGGCTGCATATCTGCCTTTTCATTAGTTATTTGTAGCTTCGTTGAGTAGGCTGGCAACCTGTATGTATCGCCAAGTGCGGTCAGCCGGTCACGAAATATGTTGGTGGCCGGGAGGTGTGTAGTAAGATGCGCATGTTGTGCCGTGGGCAAATGTTAAGGAGTAGTTTTTTTAATATAGCTTGCCCTAATGAGCTGACGACCAGGAGCATGTAATTACTGGTATTCCAAGCTTGAGGAAGCACAGCTATTCAGACTCCGGTCCGTGAGTAGAGTATATATGTGGCAAACTTCCTGGATAGCCTGACTCCAGTTCCTGAGGGGACGACAATATCTGCTCATAGAGAGGTAGTTTCGACGTTGGCATACAACAGGGGGAGAGGTCAGATGGGTCGTCTGACTGGTCAACCAAGAGATCTTCTGATTGAAGGCGCATTTTGAGGGAAAAGTAGGGTGGAAAAATTGTAATCAGGTAATTTCAAGATCTTACCAGTAGGGGTCCAATCGCATGAGGATTTCTCTTATTCACATTCGAAACCACTCAGGAGCATTGAGACAAGTTATAGTAAAGTTGATTCTTGTTAGTTAACTAAAGGTTATCGTTACAGGGGCGGGATGCCTCGTATGTATATCTATTCCCAGTTTGCCTGGGATACATAGCCAATGAAGTGTCACTCAGTACCAAGCGCTCTCTGAATCCTTAAAGCCTTTCTCGCTCAAGAGGTTTGGTGACCCCATCAGCAATTTGCTCTGTAGTTGGGATATACTCCTCCACTGTTCCAGGGTCTCAGCCGTCTCCTTACCACTTGCATTGGATTTCTGTATGCTTTGTGTGGGAATGGTATTGCGGGTTTGCGGACAGAGTAATGGCTCCTTGGTTGTCACCACAAATGATCGTTGCTGCTTCTCCTTGGCTCATGTTAACTCATTAAGAAGGGTTCTCAACCAGATTGCTTCTGTGGTTGCTTGTGCCTGGCCTAGACATTCAGCTCCACAAGTCGAGAGGGCAATGACGCTTTTGTGATTTAATCACCAGCTGATTGCTCCTGCGGATGTTGAAGAGATATCTGGCTGTTAATCATCTTGTGTCGTAACATCCAGCCCAGTCTGCGTCTCTGAAGCCTTTCAGCATCTGGGGCTGGCCCTTAAACGTGAGCCTTAGATCAAAGCCCTCATCCACAATCTGCAGACATCCGTCTGACGAGGTTCCGACTATCATCAACTCATAGAGCACAGGTACCTTCACGAGCCTCTCAACGACAGGTGGAGAAACGGATCAGGATTGTTCAGATAACACTATAGGACCAGTCGAGGATTCAGTTACCGTATTCGATCCTCGATCCTTTCATATCCTGAGGTATTGATTCGCAGACCAAAGGTTTATAGTTTCCGATGCACCTGAATTCAGTTACTGAAGTTCTGAAGAGGAATTTGTTCCCTGTAGACTGGCAATGGCTGGATGTCCACTCGTGTCCTAATCTGGATGTCGGACCGAGATATTCCGCAGATCGGAGACCGATTTCTCCACCAAATCAAGCTGAAGACCGAGGTCCTCCTCGGTGATCATCTCTGACCATGAATCTCAACACGATCCGTCTTGGCTGATGCTTCTGTTCTGTCTGCATTATTGAGAACGATTTGCCATGGCCGACGAGGACGGTTCCCGGAAACGCAGACGGCCAGCCCAGTCCTGCGAGCAATGCCGCCATCGAAAGGTGCGCTGCGACCGCAACGTTCCGTGTGGCCCTTGTACACGTGCACGATCTGTTCTTCGCTGTTCTTATCGTGATAAAAGTCCATCGCCAAGCTCAGCTGACGTAGAAAGTATCAATACCTCGGTCACTGCCCAGCGTCCAGTCACAGAGACCTTCAATCAGACACCACCGGACCGCCCGATCCCGACAGACCTTGGGGGTACGAATCTTCAATCCAAAGTGGAACTGCCTCTCCGGGAAATCCGGCATCGACTACAGTCACTTGAAGATCGATTGACTGCTCTAGAGAAGAGCTCTCAGTTGCCCCGAGGTGATCGGCGGCTGGAACAGGCATTGCATGACCTCACCGAGAAAACACGCAACATCGAACAACAGCTTACCGCAACGCCACAGCACTTCCGCACAACACAGAAAGATGGTGATTTGACCGTCAGCGATATCCCGCGGCGCCTTAATGTGGCGGCCGGCAAGACGAAGCTCCTCGGCCCTACTCATTGGATTCATAAGGTGGACAAAGTATGGCACCACCCACTTTTCTACTTTGCGGTGCGAGAAACTAAACAAGTTACAGCTTCAAGTTGTTGAGTCTTTCAATCCTAAAGAATCCGAAGCTCCTTTCAGAGAGCTGAAATCGGATCTGACAAATGTGGTCAAAGAATGTAGGGCCCTTCGGAAGTCCATCAAGTCCCACAGGGCTGTGACACTCGATGACC
This sequence comes from Aspergillus fischeri NRRL 181, assembly GCF_000149645.3. Classification (NCBI taxonomy): domain Eukaryota; kingdom Fungi; phylum Ascomycota; class Eurotiomycetes; order Eurotiales; family Aspergillaceae; genus Aspergillus; species Aspergillus fischeri. The sequence goes on along the minus strand of NW_001509761.1, from coordinate 269,737 downwards.
CTGTTCCTGATCTCCGTACCACTATTCCGCCACAGCCGGTGTGCGATGAGCTTGTTCAAGGCTATCTACGCACCTTCGAGCCAATCTATCGTGTGCTACATGTCCCGTCTTTCTGGGAAAGTTACAGAATTTTCTGGACAGAGCCCCAAAGCTCCCCAATGTCCTTTTTGATGAAGCTAGTATTGATTCTTGCCATTGGTACTGCTTTTTATCCGGATCATACTAGCGCACTTGATAATCGGTTCACGCGCCTCAAACCGAAATGGGTCTACGCAGCTCAGTGGTGGCTTACAGGGCCGTCGGAAGAGACAACAGCCAGTCTAGATGGATTGCAAGTATTCTGCCTGCTACTAACGGCGCGCAAAGTCTGCCGCATGGGTCCGTCATATATGCTTTCCACGAATTCGCTTATCGAGATGGCAATGCGATTGGGACTTCACATTGATCCTTCCGAATTGCCTATTTTATCTGCATTTGAGTCTGAGATGCGCGCCCGCCTCTGGGCTACTGTTCGTGAGCTGGCCCTACCCTCAGCTTTGGAGTCAGGCCTGCTTTGTCGGCTTCCCCCGGGATCTAATCCGAGACCACCATTCAACCTTGACGACGGGGATATCGGCCCTGACATAAACCAACTTCCTTCCCCAAAGCCGCATACGCAGTGGACAGATACGTCTTTTCTGTCATTGCTTCAATGTTCGGTCGACCTTCGTATGGAAGTTGTTCAGTTCGTGGCCACTCCTGGTGAGAAGTCCTATCAAGAGGCTTTGCGGCTCACCGCAGAGATGAGACAAGCTTGTCGTAAATTGGCCGATTTTGCCCAGCCTTGTATAGCATCACCATCAGTTCACGGCTTACGGCCCACAGAGTTCCACAAACAGTTTCTGGATATGGAGTTCCGCAGATACATTATGGCTCTGCATGCGCCATTCATGGTGCAAGCTCGAAAGGACCCCCGCTTCTACTACTCTCGCAAAGTCTCTCTCGAGTCTGCAATGGTCATTGCATCCTATGCTAATAGCTTGGATCTACCAACAATTCCGGCGGATGACTTTTCCAAGATGATTCTCGCTGGTACCGGCAGCTTCAAGGGTCCCTTAGGGCTGGACATTCTCTCAGTCCTTGGCGTTGAAATCGTCACTCAATTAGAAGAGGAATCCTCTGAGCAGTCTTTGTTAGGTCCCGAGGAGGAAATGGCCAAGGCTACTCGTGCTCCTATTGTTCGGATTCTGCAGCATATTCTCCGCCAGCTCCGTCAGATCATCTCATTTGGAAGTCCCAGCTTGAAACGATATATTTATCTGTCGGCGGTATTGGCTCAGATTCGTGCCATGGAGTCGAACCAATGCATAAAGCGAGTAGTATACGAGACCGTAAAGCATGGTTTACAAGAGTGCTATGCGTTGTTGCAGTCAAGTATGGCTAGCATGCCTGGCAGTGCAATGGCGGGAGTGCCCGCTGGCACAGCTGTTGAAACTACCCTTGGTTTGCCTGATCCCGCTCTCTCTCAGTTTGCTTTACAACCAGACGTAAGCTTTTTGCTCCGGGAGATGAGTTCATGAGAAGAACAACTGTTTCTAAATTCTCAAGTAGGACCCTGCGTTCGATCTCGACCTCGCCAGCCTTTTGTGTCTCGAAAATATTGGTGATCCCACCAATCCATACTTATGACACGAGACAGGGCCTAAAACCCGGATTCATGCTGCAGTGGATTGGATTCTACAATTCTATCTTTCTACCTTTCATTACCCACGACACGTCTACTGTGATGAGCTCCCTAGGGGACTGTGTGTCTGAGTCCATGCTCCAAAAAAGGAAGACGATGAAGGAGGTGAAGGAGGCGAAACGCCTGGGGCTGACAATAGGTCGGCCTGGAAGTTCATACCTTGATCAATATCCAGCACATGCATTGTTTCCGCCCAATTCTTTTCAGGGCTGTTGGACCATTGCGCTGACTCAAGGATATGGTGGCATTGCCCCAGAGCCTTTTTTGCCGTTGGAAAAATATCATATTTCCCATGCCATCCCGAGCGTAATGCCTCAATCTGCGCAGATGCGCATAAAAATGCCACATACTCCCGCATACAAGGTTGGTTCTGCTCCATACGTGTCCGGTAGATACTGATCGAGTCTTTTATAATTTGGCAGAGCTTGGTATGGGGATCTCGATCCGTGATTGGGAACGCATCCTCCACCAGCTCCTGGATCAGATCCTGGCAAATTGCTTCAGTGGCCTGTCGCAGGACGTTCTTGAAGATGCCCTGGCCGGAGATCTGCAATTGGGGGTAGTAACTGCCGATTGGCGAAGAATGGCCAGTGGCGGTGTTGTGGGACAGAGGATAGGACAGCAGAAGCAAGGACGCATCGATGCGGCCCTTGCGAGTGTAGTATAAGGAATAGTTCGAGCACGATTCGTCGGCATATGGAAGCTAGAAGAAACCTTCGGGTCCAGAGGTCGAGAATCTTGATCTGGAACTCGGTGGGCATAACAGCGCCCGGTGCTTGAGGGGTAAAGGATTGCAACAATCGTAAGTTGGCATTGCAGACCCGCCTAAGCTCGGATGCTAGCTTCAGTGCCTCCTCATACGGTATTCTTGTGGTGGGGGAGTACAACAGATTCAAAATACGAATCCGGATTCTCTGTGTCTCGGCGAGAAGAATCTGCATGGTGGAATGGGTGAAAAAGGAGCGGGGCTTGGGATCGCACAGCGTAGCCACCGAACCGAGATCGGTATCGGACAAATTCGAGGGGAGTTCGGTGTCAAACCCACCATCGCTGGGCAGTGGGGCAGGAAGTTCGGCGTCCAGACAAGCCTGGAGCGAAAGCTCGAGCAGGGTCACCCAGAGCCGTCTTCGGACTTCAACCTCGGTGCCGAGCATTGCGGGATTACGGACGTGGGGGTCCCGATGGAGGCCGAGTTTCATGGCCATCCGGACCAAACAGTCCTCCGATAGCCAGAAATGCCGATCACCGATGGCAGTAGGACTGGTATGGCGACATAAAAGCAGGAGACACCCGACCTGCAGGATATCGAGGTTGAGCTGAGCGTCGAGCACGATCTTTTGAAACAGCCATTGATGGCCGTAGTGCATCCACGCCAATGCCCGAGACCGCATGTCTGCCAACTGGCCTGCTGATGGCGAGGCGGGGACGAACAACGTTCTGATTGCCATGGCCAGCAGCAACTTGCACAGAAAGACATCGCTGGTGCTGTCCGGGCTCTCCCAATACTGTCTATACTCTTGATAGAACGACGGTATGTGCAGTATGCGAATCGAAGACTCGAAAGTATTGACGTGCAACTCCAGTAGCACATCACAAGTGGCTCGTTGGGGGATTAGGCTTGACACTTCGGGTATTGTAGAGCCTGGAGACCAATAGAGCCATTCCGAAGGCATCTTGGACGTGGCTAGCGAGAGCTCGAGATCGCGGATCTTCCTCTGCATCCGTCGTAGATCTTCGGAATCGAACCAGAACGTGTCAGGGTCACAGTGGAGTATTTCCTTCCACGGCGCGGTATGTTGGTCCCGCAACTCCCCGATCTGGCCCTGCAGGTTAGCCACGGAGTCGGACTCGGCCAGGAATTCAACGCCGGTCTCCGGAGGCACGATATCCCAGGCTAGTGGTTGCGTCACGGAGGAGAGGACCGAATTGGGCTCGGCGAAGATGGACGGGCTTGTCGGCAGGGCTGGAGGCACGTAGTCTAATGAGAGGTCGCTATCCAGGGAGCCACTCCCAAACCCGTGAAACTTGTTGTCCTTACTTAGCGTCAATTGCGGAGAATCGTTCGCGCTGGACTGCGAGCCTGGGATTATCACCCGCGCTGTTGCAGGTGGAGTGATGTTGGATTGGCTGATATTGGGACGCAAATGGTTATAGATACACCGCAGAGCCGCCTTCTCACAGTGACGGCAAGGTATCGCCTGGTCACATCGAATCTTCCGTCGTCGGCATTCGGTGCAGGCCACAGCTGGTCTGCGGCGTCTGACTGAAGGGTTCCCCCTGCTGTCCACATGCATGAGGACGAGGGTTCGGGGCCAATGCGATCAAAGGGAATAATGCTAGGACTATGAGGCTGCTGACAGTCGACGTTTGGATAAAGCAGGCTGAAATAAGACTTTTTAAATGATGCCAAGTAGACGCCCAACACTGGGCGACCATAGCTTGTTAAATAACGCTGTTCATAAGGCAGCTCTATGGTCATCGCCCTCGGCTAGAGTGCGAGATGACCTATACGGTGCGCCTCGTGGGATCCTCATGTTGGAAGGATTCTCCGTGGCCCCTTCTACCTTGCTGCAAGTAAGCACTAACAGGGGCCGGGGAGATCCATCCATAATGATGGCAGTCCTGCCAGCTGCATGCTTGACTAATGGCCATTGTGTAGTTGGTCCAATAGAGACCGCAAGTCCCTCACTAACTACTGTGGTCAGTTTTCTTAAGGAGGTATTAGTGTGGTGGTTGTAACTAGTCATAATTTGTCCTATTGGACGAAGGAGCTATCCCATCAAGGGTAGCTATCCAGAGTGAGATAAACCTTGCTGGACTTGAGAGGAATGACAAGGATTGTTACTTCTAGTCCAATTCCATATCCTTGACGTGAGAGACATACATCAGGTTCCAGATAGAACCAAGAAAAAATAACAGATAAAAACTAGTTACCAATTATCACACTCTGGCTAACTTAAGACTTGAAATCTAATATGGGGGAAGTGCTCAGATTTCATAGCCAGTAACTGCAAGATAAACTGGCTGTGCATGAGGAATAGAAAGGTGGAGCAAAAAATATTTCCAGGGGAAGTGAAAATCAAGGAAATGTCCCATAAGCTTGATACTACATAGCTAGCTCAAGATCCATCCTGGTCCAGAAAGGTCTCTTCATATGGGATCACGGACCACTGGGCAAGTTGTCCTTCCCCCACCTAGAGCAGCAATATCCGGAATCTATCCATGTTACTTAGAGGAAAAAGAAAAAGCATGGCTCTTCAAGCTATCTTCCGCCCGAGGTAGTATCCAAACGTACGTCCTCTCACGCTAGTAATGGTTTGTATTTCTAGACGCCTTCGGCTAAGACTAGTGAGCCGTTCTTATTTGCTAACAAAGATGTTGGTCAATCCACTTTTCGCTGCCCACCACCCGTCCTTTTAGGCAAACCTACTCCATACTTCGAGACTATCTGCCCAGCATACAGTCTACGCCCATCTAATCTGATCTGTGTCTTTGGCATTGATGTGCAGGATCTAGCCTCTATGGCATGGTTCAGTGCATGAGAACAGGATGGCTGTTGGCTGCTATCTAGCCTCCCGCTGGGGTTCAGCCCAGCATCATAGTAGTACCAGTGGAGACAGTTGGCAGGAGGGTATTGAATTACATTACAAGGCTACCTACCAACAGGTGAACAAAATGGATCAACATCAGCTTGCGTAAGTCCTTATCTCTGATTCATTTGGACAGCAAATTGTGTGATGGTCGCTAACGTTCTACCATAGTGGGCTGGGACCCCGCTCAGCCTTATTATTAACTAATTAGAAAGGAAAGTGATATTAACATCTATCAATTAGCCTCTTATCTGTGTCGCCTTTTCCTTCTGTCCTTCACTGACTCCTTTATTTACATATTCTGATAATGCTCTCCTTGTCTAAATGTAACCCTAATTCAGCCAGGGCTTAAGGTGGTCACCCCTCTCTTCCAAGTCTATGGAGACACCATCGCTAACTACTTTAGGCCAGGTGAGATTAACTGCCCCATGTATGGCATCTAAGATCCTTAGTTTGGGATGGCTAAACAGTGACGAGGCCGACCGGAGGAGAAGGCTTATTGTACATCACCTTTATTTACTCTAGGCTCATTCTGCTCGGGGGCTGGTTGCTGGGTAGCCTGCCCTTGTTAGAGATCACGCAATCCTGTCTATGGAAATTGGCCCCTTCCAGCTAAAGGTTAAGGGGGTGGTCCAGATTGTCAGCCTGAATATCCTCGACATCAAGACTGAATCACCAACGTGGACTTATCAGTCAATAGGACTACATCAGGCAAGACCAAGCAGGCGGCCGATTAGCAGATGGATGAATGTGATCATATACTAGGTGTCTAGAAAGCCCTACAGTTCGCTGTAATGCATAAATACAGCTAGGAAACCCTAACCATCACCATCCCATGCCAGTCAGTGAAGAGAGCCATTCAAAAACTGCCTGTTACCAAGCACCTAATAAGCCTGTGATTGTGGGTGTGTATAGACTAGAAGCTAGACACAGCCCGTTGACGAATCCGCCCCCGAAGATCCCCGAAATACTCCGAACTTGGAAGTCGCCGCAAGAGGTAACCAACGCCGAACTCGGAGTATGACAAAATCCCGTCTACTCAAGTCTGAAGGCGCTGAAAATTAATACCCACTAAATACTTGTCTATCTCTATGATCTTGAACACCTGCCATCAGCACTCAATGAGTATAGACCACTACTGTCTATCTCTTGTAATATGACAATACATCTTATACTCCTGCATTTGTAGTGGTTGATACTATAAACAATCCATATTCCATGTTACAACCTACTAAAAAGACAATATCACGCTCGCAAGGATATTTGTAGGGCCTTATCTGAGTGACCCTGGCCCAGCAGCCAGTACTGTCTTGCCACGTTCGAGTTGCTCTGTGCTATCAAACGATCCGAACACAAAAGCAGATGGGGATTATTCCCTGGTGAACATTAATGACCTGTCGGCGTTTGCCTGGCACTGTCAGGGTGGCACTTACCTCTCAGCCGCATAGGTAGATCTGCCATAGATCATAATTAGCCTCCACTCTGTCGGGCTGTTGCATTGATCCTTCACTAGCTTGCTTGGCTCTCTGACGGCATGACAGGTGTGGCCTGTAATTCTGAGTTCTTGTGCTACTGGCCCTTCTCTACTAAAGATCATCTTACAGACCTATTTAAGGTACTTAGAAAGTTAATTACTTAATTCTACCAAAGGTTACTAATTATAGATCTAAGAACACTTAACTATTGGGATGATATCTGAGAGCTCCATGCCCAAGCCCAAGGGGGATGCCAGTTACGAATCCCGTCTCAACATATAGTGAACCTGTAAGACAGACTGGGAGATATTCGCTGTCGCTATCTGTCCCCTTTAGATTTTATTGCTATACGATCGTCGCTCGCCCGTATTCAATAAGTCCAAATGTTAAACGAACGGTTCACTTGATTACCAGCCTCTTTAGCGAAGAACTCAGGCAAACGTTCGAAAGATTCGATCATCTGGTACATGTTTCTATTGCTTCGAAGCCAAGCGAGGCAGCTTGGAAGGACGTCATCCGCGGCATATCGTGGAAATGTATCCTGATAAACACCCTTTGAAGTTCCCTTTCGCAATTGACTGCAACATATAACCCTTCGTTGACTGACTGATGATTGTTCAGGGTACAGATTGCTGCCGCAGCCCAACCGCTACTTCAACGAGCCACGTAATGTTTCCTCCCGGCATCTCGAAGAATCGCGTCTCGCTGTGCTCCACGGTGGGCCAGAAGAGCCAGAAAACAGAAACAGAGAAAATACAAAAACAAGGCCTGTAGATAGCACGTATCCGCTGCACATGCAAGTTGACAGGTGCGGTAGTACCCAAAGAGGAACGCGAAGAGATAGACGAGGAATCTACGGGATAGTCAATCGGCGAGAGCAGTAACTCATGGGACTGGACTTACAGAAATGGATACTTGTAGCATCCCGCTTTTTGCATCAGCCGCTCGGGAAAGCCCACATACGAGGAGACCGCTGCAGCCAGTTCCTTCTGTTTAGACGATAGTAGCTGAGACTCGACAGAGGCTTCGTCCGGCTTAGACGCCGGTATTGTAGGGGTCGTTTCTTCTTCCTTCATAGTTAAATAAATGCGCACTAATCAAAACTGGAAGGTACAAGTTACGGTAGAAAAAGCTTGGTGTAGATCTGATCGGTCAGCTAAGTATCTGGCCGCTGGCCTATGATATAACCAATTAATCTGAGCTTGTGGTCCTCTGGAAAAGGAGGCTTCCGGGCCGGGGCCGTGGGTCCTGCCCGCCCTAAACTAGGGGGTGGTAGGACTAGGCTATGATGGGAAAACGTACATAATGAGACCACGGTACTTACAACATCTGCAGAAGTACGGAGTTCGTACCATGGTCCGGAGTGACAGAGACTAAAACGGTCCTGAGCTAGAGAATGTTGTCTCAGTCCATGTTTTGCAGAGATACCATGGCTGCTCTGGTGATCGGAGAGAGGAAATATTGACCACAACGAATCATTGCCGTGGGGGATTATCTTGTAAGAGCCTGGTTCTCATTCATTCTGGAGAATGCTACATAAGTGCCCCTTTGTCGAATATTGACGGACGTGCACCGCTGTTATGATCTAGAAGGAGATTTCGCTGTCTATTGAGTACGATGAGACTCGTGGAAATGATGGTCAGCCGCAGGTACACTGAAATAACTGCATGTCTAAACGGCGTTTCCCGTGTCATTTTACTGGGTTATAAATTAGACTGTACACCGAACAACTCGTAAGGTACAAGTCAAGATAGCATGATCTAGTAGCGAATCTTAGGATCGGCCGAAATAGGGAGTTCCAAATGCGGCGAAAATAGTGGCTTAGGAGGTAGGGGCTTGTGGATATAGTTTAGATAGATTCTCTAGTCCGAGAGGCTCTCCGCCAAATCCCTGATATCGTATGATTTGGATACATAGCTTCAGGCTGGATCCACACGGCAGTATACAGAGCCCTCTTTCATTGCTTTATCATTGTGAAATACGAGTGATTTCCAAACCCAAACGAGCCCCGAACGGTAAAGCGGTCTCCAGCAGAGCTTTAGGGCCTTAGAGAGGTGACAGAGGCATAGAGAACAAAGGCCTAAAGGAAGAGACGTCGAGATAGTTTTGGCTTTATACTTGTAGCACATATTCAGCAATCACCGCAATTAACTAACTAGGCAGCAGTCCCCACCATTAGCTCCTTATGACAGAGTTGATGTCATGTCCATAATCCTAGAACCACTCGACAACGAGGTGTTCAGACGATGTACTCCTTAGATCAGTGATAGAATACCTGGCATATCATGCATTCCTACCGTCTATGAAGGACAAAGAGAGTGAAGGTCATCCTGTCCAGAACAACACAAAAAAGGGCATCCGCAGAGTTGAAGGCTCCCCCGACAAGGCGATTGCTGAAACCATCAGAGACAACATTCTCAACCATGCAGACGATACTACATACGACGCTCTCTTCCTCACTGCCGGCATTGACAGGTATGACTACCATGTCACCTGTGAAGACTTCGCCACTGTGTGCAAAGACCCAGCCTACATCAGCCAGTGCATCATCCAGGCTAAGTTCGAGGACAAGCACGCATCCACAGCCATTCAAAGCCATTCGAGTTCCAAAAGAAGACCAGCCTGTATCGTAAGCTCTCATTGGTACTTGTGCATTTTATCTGCCCGCTTCTCAGATGTATGATAATATACAGCGTGTCTGAATCCACATTCAGAATGCGGCATCCAATTGAGATACTCCGTACTGTAATATGATAAACAGGTATTATGCGAGGTGGAGGAATTGAAGGTGTTGGAGAGTATTTCCAATGAAGCTTAACCCAGACTGCCGGAGTAGAGAAAGCTTAAACATTCTAACAAGTGACAAGCGACAACTAAGGCAAGTCAATCTAGGACCCTACAGTGAAATTTGGTCTGACAATCTTTGATAACATGATATCAATGAAAGGTTATCAATCAGAGGATTCGTGCTCGTCTTGTTTATGGCCGCTATCCACTCTTTTTGGGACGTCTGAGCGCTTGTCCGTTTCACTTAAACCATATCTCCTTCTTACCCGGCGCTCATTCGGCCATGTTATCCACTTACTTATCGTCAAGTTTTGGAAATACTTTATGCGCCTGGACGGTGGCCTGTGTTGCATCTCTGATCCTCTCCTTATGCATCAACAGCAAAACAATAGTCGCAACCTCTTAAGATCAGTATGCTAACTGCAATCCCAGAACATGACTTGTGAGCGGCTTTTGCAACGACTCAATGAGTGTGTCCCAGAAGCATCAATTTTTCTGAGCCAATCAGTACAGTTCAAACCAGCATTGAACCAAAGTCCGGTAGTAGGGAATCAAGTCGAACAGTTCTTAATAGTCCTTCTGAGTCCTCACTCATCACGGTATATTAACCTTCCACTAGTTTTTGATTCCTAAAATATTCGCATTCTTAGGGAAGCTGCTGGCTGGGTACACTGATAATCAGAAAGGGCTCATCTACTTACCTCTAAGCCACATAGGTAGATCTGCTATAGATTATAATTAGCCTCTACTCTGTTGGGCTGTTATATTAATCTCTAACTAGCTTACTTAGCTCTCTAATAGCATAGTGGGTATAGCTTATAATTCTTATGTGTTATACTACTCCCTCTTCTCTACCAAAGATTATCTTATAGACCTATTTAAGGTGCTTAGAAAGGTATTTCCTTAATCCTACTAAAGGTTACTAGATTATAGATCTAAGATTACTTAGTTATTATAATTTATATTCTATAGCTGCTTAAGATAAGAGTAAACACCTATCTAGGAGGTAGTATATAACTCTTTACAATACCTTTTATATACTACTAGGGAAATGTCTGAGTGTAAATCCATGCTATGGGTGCTAAATTTAGATTATATATTATAATTATATAGCCTTTAGCTATAAACTGCTGTTTAGTTTAAGTCTTCTAACTTAATAAAAAGGTTATAGTATGAGCGCTGCTTCCTTAGCACCACTATATAGACTATCCCTAACACTGCCATGATTGCCATCTCTAATCAATAATCCCACATATCTCATCCAGCTCATGGTCCTCTTCCTTCAAGTAGCGGCTGTCGTAATCAAGCAGCCATCGTTCTTCACCATCAGGGCATAAAGACAGACCAAAAGTGTATTTGTGGCTCCTTTGCATGAGATTATCCCGCTGCTCGCTGTCCGTCATCCGCGATGCTCCCCGGAAGTCAGGCGCAATCCTGCTCCGTGCGACCCACGGAATCAGCGACCCAACTGATTTCGGGATACGCGGCCCATCAAAATTGTTACGACGGAGGGCGAATACGAGGATCAGCACTGAGATATCTATGGACAAGAGGACGATGACGATGACCATCGACGGGGTTGAGGGCATCATGCCCCAGAGTTTCGTGATGATGGTTCCGTCCACCGCGGGCCTTTCAGAGGACCGGTAACGGTCGAAGTATGTATTCCTGGCGAGTGTGAGGTAGCTACTGAAGATTTCCCGGTAGGTGGACTGGGCGGCACGGATGAGGAACTCCGGCTGAAGGGAGTCCAAGGTTGGGTTCGATGGCTCGTATGCAAAGGCCGTCAGGAGCCCCGGCCAGTCATACTGATAGAAGGACGAGTCGCGGTGTGTAGGGAACTTCTTCTGTCCGATGCTGGCTAGTGCCTGGTTGAAATGTCCCAGGCAGACGCATTGCGCAACATTTGCCCGCGTGGGTCAGTCGTAGCAGTTGCGTGCTTGTAGGAAGCGATTGTTCCCTGGTCATCGAACAGGACTTCAAATTCATTGATCTGGATGGACGGCGTACAGTACAGCGCCAGCGAGTTCTGACTGGTTATTGGGGCGGGATTCTCTGTTGCCCACCGGGCCAGGATGAAGATTGACGTCTGGCAGGGAGTGACCGGAGAGTCCACAGTGGGTAGAAGATATGCAATGGATCTCCGGATTAGATCACCATCGGTGCCACTGTTGCGGACTTCTGCCGTGCAGTTGACGCCTGATGAGGTTGTATGATTCCAGAACACCTTACCAGCCTCGCTGTCAGTCCATGAATTGTTGATCGGAATATGGTGACATTCCAGACTAGCCCCCACGCCTAGCGTGATGGCACTGTAACTGACGCCTCCGAAAGAATTGTAGTCCGATTCATTGACCGTAAGCGGGAGGAAGGAATAGTCTGGAGTGGTCCAAGGGAGTAGGGGAGCGCCAGTGGTTAGGCTGCTCAAGGTCAATCCGTAACCGTCAAATTCCACCTCAAAGGCTGGCGCGTGAAAGACGGTATCATTATACTGGGCAGAGAGAAGTCCGGAGGCCGGTGTCCTGTGCTCCTTCAGCCGGGGTTCGAAAATCCCACCGCTCAGGACGTTTAGCAATAGGTCCAGGACACAGGTAACGGAGAGGATAGTCAGAAGCAGAGGTGCACCGCGACCGCTCTTACGCAGCACGGCGATTGGAGTCTGCGAGCCATAGTTCAGTGCTAGTGAGTCCGTCGCAGAGGCCATGCCCCTCTGCAGGCGCACCCATGGTTCCAATACGCTGAGGTGGCGGAGGACGGATTCGAGCAGCGAGCTGATCACAGAGGACACGACTGTTGGACCATAGATCAAAAGGATCGTGAGGGCCAGCTCCCGTGGCGAGACGTCGTTAATATCATTCACTCTCAGAGAGCTGAGCGCGAGGCCAAAGGACACCAAGATTCCAGTCAGCAACGCGCACTCAACCAGGAACCAGTGCGGGACCAAGAAATGCGGCCTGGGGTCTTTTCCTCTTCGGGTTGCTGGGAGGGCCAAAACTTCTGAATCAAGAGGTCGACCCAAGGGAACGATATTGACCTTTCTCTCGGACGGCTTGCCCGCCCACTCGCACCGGAAATTCTTGGACCACCGGCGGAGCTGCCTTGTCGTGGCCCTATGAAACTGCGCATCAAACCGAGCAAGAACCGTATCAGATGGGAAGAGGTCAGCAATAATCCCGCATTGTGCGGCTATCGACCCTGGATCGCCTCGAAGGAAGTTCAGACGTCTTGGATAGAGAACTGCCAACAACAAGAGCAGCACAACTGCCGCAAGGAGGATACTCTCAGCCATCAGAGCTGTTCTGGAGATGATCGCGAGAGCCACAACGCGTGTAGCCTGCCTTGCATCTACCTTCGTCGGGGTTGCAGTTGGGTTGAAAAGTTTGCTCATTGTGGTGATGAATTTCTGTTTCCAAAGCTGAGTGATTGCATCCTGGTATTGGGCGACGTGGATACCGGCTGTAGAATTTGACGCTCTTGGCGGGTCTATACCATCCGCCGCTACGGCATTCGGGGTCCCAACCTTTGCAAGGGGGTTCGAGTGATATCCCGAAAAGAGAAGGTCCTGAAACTCTTCATGGGCAAAGCCCGTGCTTGTCAGACTGCGCTCAGTGGAAGGGTGGACCTTGACTTCAGCTATGGAGCCGTTGACGCTGATCAAGAGCTCGGCCTCAGCAGACGTGTAAGTAGCGGTGCATGCAAATGCAGTGGCATTGGAGGGTCCAGGGTCAGACGTGCCGTGCACATCCATATCTAGGTCAAGGAGGATCCCAAACAGGGCGACCGATCGGCAACCGCGGGTACGAAAAGCGACCGGGGCGTGGAATCGAGCCTTGGAATGGGCAGGTTCCCAGTACCGCACCTGAGAAGAAGCGCCCCGGTTTGCGGTGATGTTGCCGAGGGAAACGTCAACGTAGCATGTGGATGCTGCATTGCCGTCGCCCAGTGACGGGAACTCCATCCCGCTTATGTTCCGGAAGACGCCACGATCTGGGGGTTCAAGGTCCCTGAGGGCCACATCCTGGCAGGCGAGCTCGGCCCAATACACGGTCTGATTGAGCGACAGCAACGACGTGTCGTTCTCATCAAGGGGCATTGACACAGCGGCCGTGGCATAGTCAGACGATCGCAGTAGGAAAACGTCGTCAACAGTGATCTTCACGGAGGCATTTGCGTGAGGCCGAAAGGTCTCGCTGGATAACCAGGCTTTCTGGGTATCCACGTCAAGCAGATCTGGCCATGTCAGAACCGAGATCGACTCGGTGGTGGTCACTTCGGTTAGAACCACCACGCCAGAGAGAAGAGAGGGGAGGAAGATCCGCATGAGGATCGACAGACTGGAGGTGAAGAATACAAGCCAATGACGATTGCGAGCCGCCACCAGGGGGGCCATGAGGCCGTAGCAGAAGCTGTAGCTGGTGAAGAGCACTGTTGCAGCAACGCCTTCAGCTTTGGCTAACTGGAAATATGGCTCTAATCGCAGAACGTCGGATGCGCTAAAGTTCCACAGTGTGACGGCCAGCACTGCCACAGCCGTTGGTATGTAGATATAAGCCACCGAGACGCTCTTCGGCAGTTCGGCAGCCGTTTTGAAGATAACGAGGCCCTGATTGCGGTCCGAGTATTGGCGAAGGCACTCAAGGGCAATAGACAGGAGGAAGAAAAGCGCAGCCTGCGAGCAGAGGAAGGGAGCCTGCAACGATGAGGGCATCCAGCCCCGGTCTTGAGCTGCGGTGCCGTCATTTTGGTCCTGTTTCTGGCCCTCTGCGGACCTATGGTTGCTGTCTTTTGCGACCATACTTTCTCACCTTGGAGAAATGGGTTTCTCAATCGACCTGATGAGTAATAGCCTGCCTTGTTTCCCTGGACATCTGTTCCGTGACTCCTGCCGCATCGCTATCATCAAGAAAGGGTCTAGCATAAGTAAAGATCATACGTCCGGATTCATTACTAGGCTATACGGCAGACCCTCCGAATTCATTGAAATCTGCTGTGACCAAAGATTATTTTTCTAATCAAGGAAAACCCCGGTCACGTTAGGACACAGTAGAAGAAACTGGGAGATATGTGGTGGCTTGGAAGTACTAAGCTGAAGGAAAGTCCGTCTAGCATGATTTACTCGAAATTTTAAGAAAAGATAAATTTTCAGGAGTCTGAAGGTTCCAGCAATACAGTGAAACATGGCCATAGACAGCATAATAACATGGATAGAAGCAAGCGCTAAGTGGACTTGTTTCAGCCAATTAAAAGTCCTATTTAACGGGTTATCAGCCATTTTCGGCCAGATATTTTCCTCACCAGTCATAACGGTAAGCTTATAAGCCTATGGCAAAATGGCAGGCTATCCTCCAGGTGCAAAGTCAGTTCTTGAGACCTTTTTGTTCGATTTAGTTGACTAGGTGTCGACTCTACGGTCCCTTACCGATCCCCTAAATGTGGGTTTTCTCCACTCATGCCTCTCGATTGTGAAAGACTAGACTTTGCCTAGATAAAGGGAGCTGATGATAGTATGTGGAGTCCGGGACTCTGCTTAGGCTTCCAGTTCCACCTAGCGGGTTTAATCTCTTCGTATCCTTAGCTTAACATTCAAAGAAAGAAAACCGCATAGGATTCGGCAAGTATTAGCTGTAAGACATCACTATTAACCTCTATATCTATTGGAGAGGCACCTTAGTAGACTGTTAGATAAGTATTACCAACCCATAGCAAATGTGTCGCAATACCTATACCAGAGCACGTAGGGCTATCTATTAGAGGGCTGTTGCCTAGAACACTTGTAATTTGTGATATTAGGTAGGCCTAGACCTTACTCCACCGCTGAAACTCATTAGCTTAAATGCAATGTCCAACTCCAAAACCGCGGGGTGTTGTAGGTGCACATGTCAGCTCCTACAATAGATTATAGGTATAGATAGTTCGGTCTACGGCAAAGAAAGGATATATGATTCTCTTGGCCTCTTATCCCTGGCTACTAGCCTACTGCTCTATCTGGTGCTGCCAATTCAGCTACCTTAGGTATGGGTAATAAAGATGTGCCTTGGCTGAACAAAAGCTTGAATGACCATGAAACATATTCTCTTATACTGACATACATGGACGTATGATGTTTTTTGAGGAGTTCATAGCTGCAAAGACTGTAATGCATTTCAACGCAAAATGAAGACCCCCTTGACAGGTCGCAGTAGACCTGAACCAACTTCAGACGATGGGATGAAGGACAGTCTTCGTCCGTTGCGCCGAAATAAGTTTCCCAGGCAACCCTGGTTGTCGAAATGAGAAGCTCAACTATTGCTAACATCGACGCTCTAGTGAGAAACACGGATTGCAAAGAAGTGAACCTCCGTGGGACCATTTCCCTGGTTATAGTTGCCAGCCTTGAAGTAGCTATCGGGGTTATCGAGGTCAAAGGTGTCGAGTGTCTGGAAAGCCTGGCCATTGAGGCTAACGGATAGAATACCCTTCTCGTACCGGATTTCGTAGGTGAATCTCTGGCCTACAGGGACGTGGCCGACAGTGAAGGTATCCTGTCCGCAGGTGCGGCATCGGTTGACACCCATGGTCAGATCACCCTTGGAACTATAGTAAAGCTCGCAAACGGGCTTCGTGGAGATGGAGCCATCGATGTGGATCTGGCCAACCACAACTCGGTCGTCCGTGATTTGCTTCACGAGCAAGTCGCCAAACAGCCGGTTCTTAGAAGCAGAAGGACTCCACTTGGAAGGGCTATTCTCACGCAGCTCTGTGCGGCAGTGTTTGCTGTTGGGGGTCGTAACACAATCGGTGGTTGATGTAGAGCCCGGGACCGTCATGACGAGGGAGCCATCGTCGGGGCTGGTAAAGAAGTATTCGGACTTGTAACCATTGCAGCCCTTGAGCTCAGAAGCAGAAACCTCGTCTGGTGACCCAGCCTTGCCAGTTGGAAGCTGTAGTTTCCACTTGGATAGGTCAAAAGTACCACCAGGAGCGCAGGCTGAGCCTTGTGCCATGGTCATAGGTGGGAAGTGGACAAGGGCCAAGAGAGCGATAGGTATGAGGTTCTTAATCGTCATGGTGTTTATTTTGAATGATTACTGAAAGAAGACAAGCAGTAAGGATGGATCTCAGAGAATTGTTGGAAGAAGACAACTGGTGAGTGTAGTGCTGGATAGAATTTCTTCTCAAAAGGTCGAGTTATTCTGAGGTCTCAAATATCAATACCTAGCCAGTATATCTGTATGCTCGAGACTCGTCCCAGCAGTTTCAGGGTCCTAATGTCGACATCATACAACCCTACTTTAATTAAAGCAGCTTTCCTGGCGCACTACCATTCTGGAAGGGATCATCGTTCCTCAGCGGCTCTGAAGCCCGACACGGGAGATATGTGACAGGTGGGACAATACCTCGCAGACGGATTATCTCGTTTACGTCAATAAGAAAGAGCGTACGGATCTGTTTACTCTATGACACCTCTCATAACACAAATGATCTGCAATTTTCTTGCCCGCAAGATGATTTTCCACCAACTGAGTAATCTGAATCAACAAAGCTTCTGCTAGCCGCGCATAAAGAAAATATTGGCTCGGGGGTGCCGACGATCTTGGGACTAGCGGCAATTGAATCACTTAGCTAAGTCTAAGGTTACATTTGGGTCGATTAGTCGTATAAGAAGGTATGATAGCTCCTGCGCCATGTCCGGGCATCAACCCGTCAAAAGGGTCATGGCTCCCTGTCACCCAAGTGTGCGGCAGAGGACTTGCCCTTTCCGGTAAGCACTTCTTCCCCCGCTTCCCCACGGTCCAGAACCCCGGTTTCTCCGCACATGCCGGCAGCTACAAGCCTACAGTAGCCTCTAAGAATAGCCCTAAGTGCCGATGCGGATCTGGCACCTCAATTGCCGTTTTCCCTGTCCTCCTTTTCCCTGATCGAGGATGAGTTGCCTACCCACGTTTATGTCTAGTTGTAGTTTCTCTGCCGTAATTCAAGTAGTGGAAAAATGTATCATTTCATTGTCAGTCAGTCTATCAGCTTCCACCAACCATAAGCATGTACACTACGAGCTGGAAAAGGACATAGAGCTATATTTATGGAGCTAGACGCAAGGTTGGCTCAAATGGAAACCAACTCATTGATTCTTCAGATACACCTGTTGACTCGTCTACTCCGTGCCATCGTTCAAGATGAAGCTCTTTCAGATCTCCTGTCTCAGCCTCTTCGTATCACTCTCTAGCTCCCTCAGTCTTCCCAATGGCCACGGTCGTCACGACATCATCCCAAAGACTGTTGTGATTGACGGCGCCCGTCTCGTTGAGAATAAACTGCGCCTCCGAGCTGGCGATGCGTCACTCACAGCCGCTCTTGGTCATCTCACCACTGAAGCTGATAGCTGGCTGAGCCAGGGCCCGTGGACTGTGACCTCCAAAACGCAGGCACCACCTAACGGCACGATCCACGACTACGCATCCCAAGCACCGTACTGGTGGCCCAGTAATACCACTGATGGCTGTCCCTACGTAGACCGGGATGGCGAGCGCAACCCCGAAGTCGAAAAATACCCTGATCACAGCGGACGTGATTCGATGTTTAGATCCAGCTACATACTATCTCTCGCATGGTACTACACCGGCCAGGCGAAATATGCTAAACATGCCTCGCTTATTCTGCAGACCTGGTTCATCGACCCCGCTACGGCAATGACGCCTAACCTGCGCCACGCACAGATCATCCCTTGCCGCAATGACGGCCGCTCAATCGGCATTATCGACTTCAGCATGGAGTACACCAACGTTCTGGATGCAGCTGCCATCCTTGCCTCGACCAATGCTCCCGGCTGGACAAGAGCAAATCAACGAGCGTTCATGAACTGGAACCGTCAGTTTCTCGACTGGCTAGTCAACTCGCCTTTTGGCAAGGAAGAGGCAGGCCAAGAGAATAACCACGGCACTTTCGCCAACATGCAGATCGCGGCGCTTGCTCTCTTCACCGGAAACACATCTCTCTCGAAAAAGACATCCCAAGGAGCAAAGTCTCTCATCGACGTCCAGATCCGGCCTAATGGCTCCCAACCGATGGAGCTCGCGAGGACGCGTAGCTGGCACTACTCCAATTTCAACCTCGGAGCACACCTGCGCTTTGCGCTTGTCGCCAAGAAGGTCGGCGTAGACCTGTTCGGTTATAAGGGTCCCGATGGACAGAGTCTGTTTGGAGCGACGAATTTCCTGTTGAGGGCGGCTGTGGAAGGGAGGAGCGCATGGGGATTCGAAGAATTGGAGTTTAAGCCGTACGCGGCAACTGATAATGTACACGCAGCAGCTGATGCAGGAGACAGTCAAGCCAAGGCAGTTGTGCCTCAGCTTCCTCCGCCGCCGACTGGGGACATTTACCTGCTTAGACCGGCCGCCGAGCAGTTGGATAATATTGCTGGCTAGACCACCATGAGAGGTGAACAGACATCTAGTGATTTTATTTGGACTCGAGAAGCAAAGCGCCTTGGAAAATAAAATTGAGGGACCGATATTAGCTATCGAGTCGTAGCTCTTGGGTCTATAGTTAATAGAGCCGTGTTGGTAAATTGAACTGATCCAAAGGCACTCCCCGCAAAATCCGCCATTTAAGCATTAGTGGTAAAAGGAGCACACTATTATTAACCAGATAAACCATCTCCCTGCCGGGCCAAGCTTTTTCTTGCCCCTGCTTCAGTGGTCTGATCTGGCAAGTTCGGCATCCGAGCCGAAGACTCGGGCTCCGCGGACTGCGGTTGAAGATGAGGTCCAAGTTCGATAAACCGGTTTAGTTATTTAAACAAATCGCAGATGTTGTTTTGACAGTAGTCGTACGATCAATTGAAGTACTTGCAATAGGTCCCAGTCCTGTTCCAACATTGTACTAGGTTGAGACGCCGCATAACCAGTCGAATATGACAAACATGATTCCCCATCATTATTACCCACCTACTATTCGTCTGCCGCATTATTCAGCCAACGAGACTTCGGTCTTGTCATTGATTACTCAATTTGGATTTCTCTGGGCCGCTGTACTGGGGATAGCCTTCATTGTCATTCAGCGAATGCGACCTGCTGTCAGTCGGTCAGATCAACTGTCTTTTATATGGATGTGCTTGAGTACGTTGCCCTAATTGGATAGATATTGAATCGGTGCTGACGAATATGGAAATAAATAGCGGGCTTCATCCATCTATTCTTTGAAGCATACTTTGTTATCCATCATGAATCCCTCGCCGGCGCCCAGGAATTATTCGGCCAGTTATGGAAGGAATACTCCCTCTCTGACTCGCGTTACTTGACCTCAGACGCATTCCTTGTCTCCATGGAGGCAGTCACGGCGGTATGTTCTGAGATCACTAAAGTCAGCCAGCTTAAACTAAGTTGCCCATAGTTCTGCTGGGGACCCCTCGCATTTTTCATTGCATATTGCATCGCAGTCCAACATCCCCTCCGTCATGCCCTCCAGCTCATTATGTCAACGGGACAGGTCTACGGGGATGTTCTTTACTACGCCACGAGCTTGTTCGACCTCTATTTCCATGGAGTGACGTTCTGTCGGCCAGAAGGCTACTACTTTTGGTTCTACTACTTTTTCATGAACTTTATTTGGATTGCGTTTGGCTCCTGTTCGTCAGCCCTGAACTATGTCCCTGCAGTATCTTGTTGATTACTGATGTTTCACAGATCATGTGTACCAAAGTGTTGTCGAGATCGCTCGTGCTTTTCGAAGGCTCGGAGAGCTTGATCAGAGACAGAAAGGGAAATGATGCGACCGGATGAGCAGCAACTTGATTGTTGGTCAGTGGTAGATATCCGGTTGAATGACTATCTAAAGAAACATAACGTTGCACAATATTCCACCCTGGTATAAGTTTAACGCTTTCAGGGAACCGGAATCGTGCTAGGCAACGGTAGCCATAGCGGCCATTACTAGATAGCCTACTATATATATTTAAAGAGAACCCAATTAATGTCTAGTTCTCGCTGAGTTATTTTGGACTAATCAGATTTGTCATAGGTTGGTATAACGTAGCTAGTTTGCACGGCACTGATACATAGATACACACATGCATGATGCAGTCAGGACTGTCAGCATTTCGAGCTTAAGGACTGATTGCAACGTATATTTAACTACTCTGGTTAATTCTAACGGAAATCGTCTTCATTCAAAAATTTATTTGCAAAATATGCGAAACCAAAGGCTCTCAGTTCGTCATCGACAGTGTACGAACCTATGCCAGGCATGTGTGTCAAGCAAAGTCTCGCCGCTGACGTCGAGTTCGGGCGCTGAAGTGAAGTATGTCTCGCATCGAGTGCTAGTCAAACCCGAGTATTCTCTTCTTAAAATCTGAAACAGTAATCCAAGTATGGGATGACAGGACGGACAAGTAGAGGATAGAGATATAGTCCACCCGTATGAACTGAGATGGTTTTCAAGTTCTTTCTGACTTAGTCGACCTTTCGACAGTAAATAACAGGCATTTCATGCCTCGAAGGATCTTCGCACCTGGCATGGGCATGAACAGCAGAGACAAGGTGAGGAATAGGGTGTATGGTACTAGTAACCTTCAAATGCCTTAGACAAGGATACGAGTAAATATTTGTTCCAGATCTGACTGCTAAATATGTCTAATGCCGCTCCCACATCAACCGGTTCTAATGAATATTTGCTCAATCTTTCCAGTCATCGCCCGGAAACAGCTGTTGTATGTCTATCCCGATGATATTTTCCCTTTATCTTTACAAAGTTCTGTTTGGGACCAAAATGAGTTGATAACATTTCGTACGAAGTACCGGCTATGGTATAGAAATCAAACAGATAGCTGTTCATTCAACAAACAGGTCTCCGTGGCGCAATTGGTTAGCGCGTCTGACTGTTAATCAGGAGGTTGGAAGTTCGAGCCTTCCCGGGGACGAATTTTTTGTTTTCTTTTTTCCCCTCCTCCACCGGCCTCATCCGGGCGCCTTTAAGCATCCACTTTTAGTTTCCCCCCTCTTCTCGACCTCTGAAACATTTAGATAAAGTCGGAATCTAGCCTCGATAGTCCGCCAACACTATACTTACGATGTCTAGAATTATTGATTTAGCCGAGTTTGAGGCTGCTGATGACTTGGTCAATTTTATGGTCCAGAGAGATAGTGTACCTTGACCCATTGCACTTCATGGATGAGATAGATTACTCGATCGGTCGGTCGGCAAAGAAGGGGATGATCTGGAGGAGGGAGGGGTGGGCGGTCATTGATCAGGAAGATACTCTCTATGGGTGTCATGCATGTGATGTCAATGCTATTTGCAAATATAAAACCCGACACGCTGCCTTAGCGATCCATGTCAAGCCACGCACGGAGATATCTGATGTGACAAGATGGCCACTCAGACAACGCAGCTGAACTTCCCTCTGACTGCCTCGACCGAACCTCTGGAGCAATATGTTCATCCTCCAGAGACAAAGCAGGACAGTGAGTGCTGTCTCATACAAAGATACTTAGATATGCATCTGAATGTATTACAGTCAAGTATGCAGATCTGGTTACAATTGATCTGTCGGAGTTCGATCAGCCAGGGGGAAAGGAGAAGCTCGCCGCACAGCTAAAGGATGCGGTTCATGAAGTTGGTAATCTTTCCTTTCCTCAGTGTCTCTTACCTGACTACTGACTCGCCAGGCTTCTTCTACGTGACCAACTTTGGGCTCACCCAAGAACAAGTGGACCGGCAGTTCGCCATCGCCAAAGAGTTCTTCTCTCTTTCCGAGGAAGAAAGGCGCAGTTTCCGCGCTCCGCTGGAAGAAGGCATCTATAACGGCTACCGGCCTCTAGGCTCGATCGAAATTCTCCCAGGCCTACGCGATAATATCGAGTTCTACAACATCATGAAGTTCCTCCCACAATATGAGCGAACACACCCCGATGTAATGCGGCGACACTGGGCGGAGATCGAGAAGTTCCATCGCCATGTGCACGAACACATCGCGTACAGACTATTCCGCCTGCTAGCAATTATCCTGGAGATTCCCGAAGACGAACTCGAAAAAGGCCACATGTATGATTCTAACTGCGACAGCGGCCTGCGATACATGTGTTACCGTGCGCGCTCCGCTGAGGAGAACGAGAAGTACAAGAGCCTCTATTCACGAGGCCATACGGATAACGGCACCATCACCTTTGTCTTCCAGCAGCCTGTGGCGGGGTTACAGGTCAAGAAGTATGATGACTCGGAGTGGGAGTATCTGCGCATTCCTTCGGGTACGATAGCGGTCAATATTGCCGATCTACTATCCATTCTCTCGAATGGATATCTGAAGAGCGGGGTGCACCGCGTCATTACCCCTCCTGAGGATCAGCAACACTTGGATCGGTTGGGAGTGTTGTACTTTGTTCGTCCGAGTGATCGGCTGACTCTAAGGACGGTGGACAGCCCACTTCTGCGGAGGCTGGGTTATTACAAGGAGGGGATCAATGAGATCAACATCCCTGCTCCTGAGTGGACTAGGGCACGCATCAAGAAGAATTGGACCAGATCCCCGACAGATCCAAACGAGGGGACCTCTATGGCTGGGTTTAGTGTGAAGCATTTCCATGATTGACCCGGCTGGTCTTTCAAGTACTTGCGAGCACGAGGACCAAAGCAATGACTTGATTGGCGACGGAAGTTGCGTAGATTGGTTAACATTAAGCTATTTCTGTTACCATCTGAATATGGCATTCCATCCAATGTAAGTTCTAAGACTAATGCATAGAGGCTGGCTGAGTTGGCAGCTCGACAAAGTTGAGGATAGAGTACGGAGTACTGCTGAGCATACATAATGCGCTGGACTGAAGGCGTGTGTCAAATCTAAAAACTGACCGTCCATTGGTCCTCTTTTCAAGTGTGGATCGCAGCCATACAAGCTGAACGAGAACCAGTGGGACGTGGGTCAAGTAGGATCAGACCTTATTCAAGAGGGGTAATTGCATTAGTTTAGCTGCATGTCCCGCCACACTATTACACTCACCAATACCATCGCATGTTGAATAGCTCAAGTCCATCACTCTACAACTTACAATGCGCTCTCTTTGCCAATGCAATCCCCCGCAGCATCTCATTGGTAAGGATCATCAACCCCTCATCAGCTCCGATCCCCGGTTTCGACAGCAAGAAATCCGGCCTCGTCGCCAACGCCACATGCGCCGTGATGCGAGCAGACACATCCGTCTCATTCGCAGATCCTCCCAAACAGCACCCGATCCCCTTGCCGTGGCAATACAGCACCGCATCAATGCTCTGATCGACCCCGCCCAGATCGGGCATTTTGATCTGCACGTAGTCGACCGCGTCTGCATCCGCGAAATCCCGAATGTCCTGCAGCGTATTGCACCATTCGTCCGCGACGATCCTGACATCAATGCTCTTCCGCTTTAGACAAGCATGGAGGTCCGCTAATCGCTGGATCTGCGCCTGTTTGGATGACGCAATGATCGGAGATTCGATGAGGAGGGCGTAGGGTCGTGCACGCTGACGTAGCTGGCCTAGAAAATCAGCCAGCCTCGTCGTCTCCGGGAAGACGTCTCCTAGTGTACCGTAGACATCGAAATGAAGACGGGGGTGATAGCCTGGGGGAGCGCGATCCTGGATCCTACGAGCGACGGTGTCCACGTAGTCCATTAGCACTGTACCCTGGGGACCTATATCGGAGACATGCACAAACGAGGCGTGGGGGAGCATCGGGGCCTTCTTCATGATCATTCGGTCCAGCTGGAGCGTGTCATTGCGATGGCAGGAGGCGAGAATAGCAACAGGACGATCTGCGATTGAGCCGAGACTCCACTCGTGACATATCACCTCGGCGATGGTACGGCGCTGAGCCAGTGCGGTGGCTGCAAGGAGCGCTTGCGTGAGACCATACCGAATTGCGGAGTGAAGCCTGCGACCGTGTAATTCCTTCCAGGGCAAGTCAACCCGTTTTGCATTATGCCGGAAATGCGAGATATCGCAGCTGAGCAGCCACGGCTTCACCCCGGACTCGAGGATAGGGAGGTGTTCTTCAGCAATGAAGAGGGAGTCTCGGGATGCAGCGCCTGAAAAAATGACATCAACGCTGTCTCCAACTGCGGTCCCGCCGCAAGGTAGATGCAGAATAATCGAAATAACTTGCCCGGCTTGTACGACCCTTCGGAAACCAGGTGTGCGTGGGAGGATGTTGTCACTTAAAGGATCATACGCTGGACTCCGGCGAACTGCCTCGAGATCCTTGACAAAGTAGCCGGATAGGCCAATGACGAATTGAACGTCTGTAGGCTTCATTCTGCTTGATCAAGTAGATGATGTGAATTAGTTACGGGCTACGGCAGGAGTGTACATACAGGACGCTTATATAGTGCTTCGCGCTAATTCGTGATGGATTCTGATAGATTGATGAACAGAGTCAACTCTTCACTGCGCTTGATCCCCACAACAGCAATATTCCTGGTGCGGTTGATCAGAGTCTAAGATCTAATCTGGTTTTGGAGAATACTTCCATCCACAGGAGGCGGTCTAACATCATGCCCTAATCATGCAGGGTGCTTATATTACTGAGTTTTCGGCTACTGCTCTTTTTCGATTTCTGGATTTAAAAAACTAATGATCCGGAAATAACACAGGATACCACTTAGATTGGGTCTCTAACATATCTTGACTGACTGAGTCAATAGTCAATCCCCTTCTGCATCACTAGCTATCAGAGCGCTCCAACTAGTGAGAAGAATTGAGGATTAAGAATATGCTTCTCAAGAGCTTGCAGTAGAGTATGATCGTGTTTTCAATCAGCCGGGAAGTGGAAATCTGCTTAATGTGTTTGTGGTTGGAACTATATTATACGATATATACAGTATGAACTCGGTATAGGTACATTAGAACCGCCTGTCCCCGACAAAGTCAAGCTTCAACCAACCTCAGCTTCATCTCTCGCTTCCAGCCCTTCATCCCCAGTGTGATAAAGACCACCCCGTTCCAGAACCCTCTCAGCGATCCCATTGCCCCGACAGCCAGCAGCAACGGATAGGAAACATGGCTCGGGTCTACAAGGGCGGATAATCGATTGATCGTCGGGGCAACCCATGTGGCCAGCAGGACGAGGAAGAAGACCATTGGCATGAGGATGTATTGTCTGAAAGATACGTTGGAATGCTTGAATCGTTTCTGCCCTGGGGTGACGTTGTGGGAGGAGGGGTCGTTGCGCGATGGTTGGGGCTTTGGCTCGCTCGGGGAGGGATAATCATGGGCGGCGGGCTGGGATTGAATGTCGATTTGGACGGTGACAGCGACGGTGTTTTTGGGCTGGTCAAAGGCCTGATTGTTGCTGGAAATGTTGGAAGAGAGAGCGATGTGGTCCGTATGGGAGATATTGAACTGGTGCCGCAGTTTGATTACTTTGATGCCGACGAGGATGTAGAAAAGTAACACGGTTAGGATTAGGAACCTGGAAGAAGGGCCGAGTCAGCAAGCTCAAGTAGGAGCTATAGGTCCATTAGAAGAGAAGGATATATACCATATCGGTCCGTAGTAGAACACGATTCGGAAGACAACCCAGTTGGGAGATATCGAACACCAGAGCTAGAATAGTTAATATCAGCGGAATAGAAGGAGAAACAGACGCTAACTTACAGTTACGCCACCGTACATGGGCCCCTTCTCCGGTGTATGAATAAAGAAAAAGATAATCGCAGGAGTAGATACAAGGGATGTAATGATAGCAATATACCATATCTCAAGCTTGCGCAAGGCCCGCACGTCGAACTGATAGTAGACTACCAGGAAAACGTCGCAGGCCATCGCAAGAGTCCAGAGGACATCTGCCATAGGAAACCTGTTATAAAGTTAGAGCAGTTCTCCGTCCATCAGCTATCCATCGAATGGTAGAATAGCTTATCGGGACATACATCTGGAGACAAAAGCCCTGAAACTGGCACAAGGGCGAGCTGTTGCCTGCCGCGGGCCCACTTGTCGCGATCATCGTTGCAATAAAGTCAAACAAGTTATAAAATGCATTGATAAAGATCAGCCGGTGCATTGGATTGCGAAAATGCTGCGAAAAGGCAAATGTGCCGATGATCGTGATGACTCCCAGGATGGAGAGAATCGAAGCGACACGTTCGACAGTAGTCAAGGTGCGAAGTTGCGCTTCAGTGAGGGCCATGGCGGATGTGACGAGGTCATATGGAACTTGATCTCTTGGAGGAAGTGGTCCTACAAAATCATTGATCACATATCTGCTCAGCAGATTGCATGTGGCATGCAAAATCAAAGATGAAGCAGGTTAATATCAGTTCCACATGTTGGGAATAATCTAGCGCATGCTACTAGACCCTCGTCCTGTTTCTAACAGCACAACGATGCTGAGGAGGAGGGAAAGTGCAGAATATACCATTCTCTCTATCTACTGGACAAGATGAAATGGTAAATCGCACCACGCTATGGCGTCATTTGTACCCGATTTGATGTATATACGACTTGTCCCGCTCTAGCCTTTTGTTTGCTTTTTTGGTTGTCCTCGTTGGTTTTCTGTTCAGAAGCGAGTCAATCAAATAATCATCGGTTGGAGAATCATTTGGACTCCACGTAGTTCTGCTCGCCTAAGACTCGAAAACCCGTGCGTGATCTCAATTATTTACCCGCCATGAAATCGTGCCGAAAAGCTTATCAAGACCGCATCGCAGCAGCGGGAGGAGTCTGCTTGAAACACTGCACGCCGTGACAATTACAGAGCTTAGAGGCGAGATTTGGACAGAGACGCGAGAAGCGAAACTTGCGTAGGAACCATCAACATGATTTGAGATCCGTTACCTGTACGCTGATCCATGGCAGGTTTCTTCACTATGGTTGGATAACAAGGCTTAGTCTAACATGAACCCTGTTCTAACGTCATTCATGGCGCTGCTTCTGTCATACTTCTGACCGAATCTGATTCAAAAGTCGATCTTGGCAACCCCTGACATGATGCGTCATCTTGATCAACAAGCATTCAATGGCCTCTCTGTTCCGGCTGCCGCGGAACCCCAAAATTGTCGGAATCCATGGCAGCTCCAACGGTTATAGCCTCACAGTTTATGTGGGTCATATTGACCATCCAGGGCCAAGTAAACGCGACTGAAGAAAAACAGACTGACGCGCTATCATTTAGCCTTGAATTCAGGGTTACTGCTTGGTTTTGATTCTGTCAAAATGACCAGAATGGTGCATCCGCACAAGTCGGCCAAGATGAATCCAGGGTCTTGTTCCTCCAGTTCGTGACGATTTCCGCCTGAGAATAGACTTTTTATCTATCATTAGCTGTCTGGAACATTGACATGTTCTAATGTACGTATATAGGTGGTATCAAGAGGTATGCAACTTTGAAGCGACTCATGACACCCTGTCAGCAGAGGTGGCGCTGCAGTCACCAGGATTTCTGTCACCTTCCAGAAGGAACCCCTCTATACACTATAGAATGTATTTCTCTGTATGCTCGCATTTGATGTTCATCGTACTGCCCATAGATCTCTGTTTTGATTTAGGGTTGGGAATGTGGAGATTTCTGTGGCTCATACAAAGTGCCGTCTTGGCGCGGGGCCGCGAAGAAATTTTTCCCCTGGATTTGATGAAATCTCCACTGCAAGACCACCAAAATAGGTTCAGCTAAGCATCAGTTCAGCTCTTCCTAAATACTCGAATACCCTATAGAGGAAATTTACCAAAATTAACGGATCGAGCTGGATCATACAGGTCATAGCAGTACGAAATGAACCCCCTGCGATATCTGGCCCCTCCCCGCCCCTTTGGGGACATCTCAAACTCCACCCAGGAGGAGATCGAGGGGAGAGAGTTATTTGCGAGTTGTCTCTTAAGTAATTCACACATGAGCATGTCAGATTCAGACAGAGATGCCATCCGCGCATACAGAGATGCATGCCGCCGTCTTGATATCGGGGACAGCCAGACGCGCGAAAACGACATGCAAGCTGTGAGAGAATACGAGCAATCGCTCCAAACCAACGGACCAGCGAATCTTTGTTTTGATCTGGCTACCAGGACCAAGATGGGTGAAGAACTCGATAATCTCCATGATATGTGGAGCTATGTCCGTTATGAAAAGTACCTCCCCGCCACGGTCAAGGAGGATGCGGAAAAGCATCCCTCGTCTAAAGTCTTGGACCCCTGGCACAAGGCCTTCTGGAAGCCATTCTATGGGCGCCTCGAAGCCGAGGCAGACGCGTGGGCTCAAATCATGTCGGGCAAAAACCACCTCAACGAATGCCCGACATACCTCCTGCTGGCCCTGTTGTGTGAACAGCAAACCATGGACTGGGATGAGGCCGTCGCGCTGATCAGATACTGCGCCGTGGAGGGTGTCGAACTCCCGAAAGCGGATTTTGTGGATTACTTGAAAGCCAAAGATGTGACTGGTCTCGCGAAGAGGCTGGAACTCGATATGAACACTATCGCCTTGTCTACGGAGTATGTCATGGGCGTTGGCACGATGCTCCTCGCCTACTTCAGGATGCATCTTCCTGAAGCGCTGTATGAGTGTGAAGATGATCTTGAACCGGAAAGATGGGTCCCTAAGAAGCGATTGCACGATTTGATGGCGCTCCAGGACGGACACGAGCAAGCGGTCCAGGAGTTAATCCGGGAGATCTTCTATGAGATGGTCCTCGGCGGATCTGATGATGACGACGAGGAGGGTTGGGACGATGACGATGATGATACAGATGAGGACGAAATCATGGATGAGGCTGATTGATGGTGATGTTGGCGGTCGTGCCTTGATGTCCTCCCTGCGTGGTTGTTATGGTCCTGATGGTTACATCGACAACCTACAGGGGCAATAGAGAGGCTGCGGAATATCAATGGGGTCTGTTGGACTCGGAGTGATTATGGGCGGTTCATTTTTTTCAAAAAAATTTCTTATTTTCATGATCCCATGTCGTCTTCTAAGACCCTACGCAAGATGAAGCCATGTCTGATACCCTCTGTTTAAAAAGTCTTCAGTTGCGCAGTCCCAAAACACCAATATTCTATGTGACACTTCCTGTGCATCTTCAGCTTTCAAGTTCTTCGCTGTAGGTCAAACCCGCTACCACTGAGAATCGTCTTATATTGGCGGGGAACAGATTAGGTCTGGTGCCCCGCTAAATATTTCGACCCTTTTCCTATCAATTGTCAGACTGCGATTTGAATCTACTCAAAGCAACCCCTACTCTATTCATTAGTCCTTCACAGAAGACAGTCTCTTTCTTTTATAAAATGGCTCTCCTACCTCAGCAGAGCATCCGAGTGTCTATCCCAGAACCCCTCCCACCAATAATTACCCCTAGACTGTATCTTCGGCCCCTGGCCGACTCTGATGCAGAGGGCTTATTCGCTATCCGGTCAAGACCTGAAGTTGCCAGAACAAAGTAAGTACCCACTAATCTCCTTCCATGATCAAAAATGATCAAGAGACTGACAATGATCGTAAGCGACCCCAAAATCCCTCATCGAACGGTCCAAGAAACGAGGGAATGGATGGCCACGAAGATCTTTACTGCTGGGCCTGAGAGTGTCCTCGGTCGTCACTTTACGTACGTTCTCATTGAACGCGGACTATCAGAAAATGAGACTCAGCCACCTGCCGACAAACAGGTCATTGGCTACATGAGTATCAATCAAGTATATCCCAGCCCTGAGATTGGGTATTCGATCCATCCTGATTACTGGGGCAAGGGGTATGCGACGGAAGCTTTGGATGGACTACTGAAGAAATGGTGGAACTTACCTCGTCAGCCTCAGTTGAACTCTGCAGAAGACGGGAGTGAACCGACTGAAAAAGTCTTTGCCATCTGCGAGAAGAGTAACGCGGGCTCGAGCAAGGTATTGAGCAAATGTGGATTCAGGGTGATTAAGCAGGAGGTGTATGACGAGGATGAATTGTTGCTGTGGGAGTTAGAAAGGTCGGTACTTAAGCACACGTGTCCGTGAAGTGTAGCGGTCAAGGATCTCAAATGCTCACGCTGTTAAAGCTATTCAACATAGTTTCAATGTCAGAAACATGTTATCATCACTACTCTTATATTCCCCAAAAGGCCCGCAGACCTCAAACCCCATCCCCAGATACAACCGCCGAGCGCTTTCAAACCTCCCGTCCGTCCCCGTCTCCAGACTCAACGAGTGGTACTTCCTCTCCCTCGCTTCGGCAATGATATGCTTCAAAGTAGCCTTGGCAACGCCTTTCCGCAGGTGTCCCTGCGCTGTCCGCATCGATTTGATCTCTCCATGAGTCGGACTCAGCTGCTTTAACGCGCCGCAGCCTAATAGACTGTCGCCCTCCCAGGCGGTATACAGAGTAATTGACGGGTTCCGGAAAGCGGTTAGGTCTAGCGCAAACGATGTCTCAGGGCGACCTTGGCTTCGAAGCTCAGTGAAGTGGTGCTGGAGCAGATGCTGGACCTCTGGATAGTCAAGAGTATCGGATTTGATGAGCATCGTTGTCATTTCAACCCGTGCTATGTAATCTTTAGAAGCGATATGCTGCTATGATGGATGTAGATGGTAGTCAATGGTTCTAGCTGTGGCAAATTGTCATGATCTAGAGAGGTGTGTGCAGAAATCAGGTTAAACCAGGGTGATCTATAGAATTAGCAGAGTGGACAATTTTGGAGTGTCAGGAGATACTGACATGTCTTCAATCTTTGGCCCTTTCTTCGGGTCCTTATCTATGAGTCACCAAATTGACAAATACGAGCACCCGTTGAATTCAATGATTGCTGCCCCAAAGAAGCCAAAGCTCCTGAGCTGCCTACGGGGACTAACCTGACGAAAGATTCTAGCATTCAAGACGTTCCTCGAAGAAATAGACGGATGCTGTCTGATAGCAGTTGATAAGGATCTAAGTTGAGGAAGGCATGAAGATACACTCTATGTCCATCGTCATAATCAGATATCAAGAACTCGAAAGCCTAATTCACACAATAAAATGGCCTGAGCATACGGGAGATATTCAAGGCGATCATTGGATAGTAAAGCCGCCATCAACTCTGATATCCGCGCCATTAACCATACCGCTCGAATTCTATACCTCAGTCAGCATCACGTCACTTCGAATTCCTCTTTGACAGACCTACCTGACAAAGAAAGACAGCAGCATCCGCAACCTCCTCAGGAAGCGCAAACCTGCCGGTGGGAATAGTCTTCAAAAAGGCCTCCCGCACCGAGTCCTCCCCCCAAGCCTTCTTCCCGAGAGCCGTCCACGCCACTGTGGGTGACACAGAGTTGGCGGTGATACCTCGTCGACCCCATTCCGACGCCATACTGCGAGTCAATCCTAGCAAGGCAGCCTTGGAAGCGCAATACGCCCCATGTCGCGGCAGTGCCACATGCGCAGCTTGCGATGCAATGTTGACAATTCGGCCGGGCGGGGACGGATTCGCGGATGATTCTGCAGTCTTAGAGGCGGCAAAGTAAAGTCGCGCAAAGGCCTGCGAGCACAGCATTGGCCCAAGGACATTGGTGGTCAAATGTTTCATGGTTTCCTCTGGCGGAGTCATCTCCATGTCACTAAGCGAGACATATCCGGCAGTGTTGATGAGTATGCTTGGAAAGACCACGTCGCTCTGGGTTGATGAAGACGGTCTGATAATTTCCCGCTCTAGAGTACTAAAGGCCGACTCGACTGATGATGGCGAAGTAATATCGCACTCATAGGTACGAATTGCGTCGCTGCGTCCTCCATAGCCGGATTCGAGAAGCTCCTCTCGACGGGCAGCTTCAAAAGGGGCATAGAGGATGGCGAGGTGAGCGCCCTGTTCTCTGAGCTTCTTGCCTATGGTAGAGCCTAGCCCGCCTATATGGGATATTGTGTCAATATGCATTGATTTCTGGTATCGAAGTGTCCATCGGTGTACCTAGACCTCCGGGGAGGATAGCTAATCTGCGAGCGAAAGCCATTGCGGCCAGGATGTGTTGCAAACTTGTCAATTCTGTTACGCGTTACGCGTGACCTAAAAGAATCAATTGAATTAGTTTATTAATCTTCCATCGAAGCCTTAACTCCTCCTCAGCCACGGGACTGTGACTCTTTAGGCAATGAGCACCATGATGGATCGGCGCATCCCCGATATGACGTCAGGCCGCGGGGAAGCCCTAATAGCAACTAGAATACGAGAGGAATATGTGTGCCAAAAATAAGAAGAAAAAAGCTCGAAAAGCGCGGAAGCTGGGATCGCTATCCGATAGCTTAATTGATAACCACCCCACCACCGAGGCTTTTTCTAGTTGTAGCTACTGCTGACTCACAAGCGGGGTAAAACACTAGTTATCATCTCGGGAGAAAGGCGGCCAGCGTACACTCAAGGATACTCCAGATACAAAACTTGGTATCAGTGACTACCTCAAGCTTGTGACAGGAAGTCACTAAATAGCATCTGGCAATGCCACCAAAGGCCCGCGTGCTCTTAGTTGGAGCTGGAGGAATTGGGACCATTGCCGCACTCAATCTTGAGCGCGGAGGATTAGCCGAAGTCACCTGTGTCTTGCGGTCTAACTATGAAGCCGTCAGAAGCCAGGGAATTGAAATTATCTCGTGCGAGCACGGTCATATAAAAAACTGGCGGCCGACTGCAGGTTTGCAATCTTGCTTTTACGGAATGGCATGGCGTGGCTAACGGAGCACTCCAGTTCTCAATGTGATTCCTCGCGTCCGTAAGGAGGACAGTAGCACCCTCTTCGACTATATTATCTGCACCACCAAGAACATCCCAGAAGTCACACCCTCTATATGCGAGATTATCGCCCCCGCAGTGACTCCGGGCCATACAGTGATTGTCCTCATTCAAAATGGACTAAACATCGAAAAGCCATTCCTGTCTCATTTCCCGCAGAATGTCATTCTCTCAGGTGTGAGCCGATGCGACGCTCATGAAATCGCCCACGGAGTGATCGAACAGAAAGAGGAAGATGACCTGCACATTGCCGCCTTTCGCAACCCGCTTCTCGAGCCAGATACCCAGCAAAAGACTGCAGAGCAATTTGTGCGTATCTATGGTGCAGGAGGCAAGACTAACGTGCGTCATGAGCCAAACTGGGAGCGAGATCGCTGGAGCAAGCTGGTGTATAATGCCACCTTGAATCCCATCTGCGCGCTGACAGGGGTCAATACGGGAGATTTACAGATTGCGGGGAGTGCTCTTGATCGCCTGGTTATTCCGGCTATGCAGGAGGTGGTGAAAGTATCTAAGGCTGTGGGGGTTGAACTACCTGACGATATCATTGAGACGACGATTCGTAAGAATCCTATGGAGAGGAAGATTGCTCCAAGCATGCAAAAAGACATGGAAAAGGTATGTGCACACTTATTTCTCCATAACTTTGGGGACTCACAATAGCAGGGCAATCTACTTGAGCATGAAAATCTCATTGGTGAGGTGGTTCGCGAAGCACAGAAACAAGGTGTTGCCACACCTGTCTTGTCTGTTCTGTACGAGCTCTGCTCCGCTATTCAGTGGAGGGTGGCCAAGGAGAAAGGCATTCGAATATCATAACATTCAATCTTCGTGTGCATGAGACTAGGGCAGCAGCCAAATCAAATGGAGGGGCATCAGACGGGAGTCTAGCTGCTTTAGGGTAGCACACCTAAAATGCCAAGCATGACTCATTTTGGCTCATTATGATCCTTTATGATCCATTATGATCCATGCAAGTTATGCTGTTCACAAATTAATCAAAAATGGAGAAAAGAAGGTCGAAGTATTCTATATAAATATTGTAGACTCTGCAGACTTGCATCATCATCAACCCAAATCACACCATCTCATCTCCTCTTGATCATTGAAGCTGGTTCTTCTAGTTCAACCCGTCAAAATACATCTTCTACCTAGTACACGGTCCACATCTTACCAGATCGCCATAATGGAGTCCAATTCCAAGCCTACCATCCTCTTCTATGATATCGCCTCCGCCCCACCCGTCACTTGCTATGCGCCGAACCCCTGGAAGACAAGGTTCGTCACATTCATTATCTACCAAGCACATAAGCTAAGATGCAACAGATACGCCCTCAACTTCAAACAAGCCCACTATAAAACACAATGGGTAGAACTGCCCGACGTTCCCACTGTGCGCATGAGATTTGGCATCCCAGCCAACAGAGTCCTCCCCGACGGCAGTCCCTTCTACACCCTTCCCATCATCAAAAACGAATCGACTGGCGAACTTGTGGGCGATTCGTTCGAGATTGCCCAGTACCTTGACAGACTCTACCCCGAGGGGCCGAGATTACTCCCTCCTTTGACTGTGGGCCTGATCTCCGCATTCAATTCCCAGGTCGATGCTGTCTTCACCCAGCATTGCGTGCTCTGTGTTCAGGGGATGCCTTTCAATCCTGCGACAGCGGAGGAGTCGAAAGCGGCGTTTGCCAAGCGAGCGGGCAAGGAGCGCTATGAGGATCTGATGATCACCGGAGAGGCGAGGGCTGGCATGCTCAAGAGCTTCCAGAATGCGCTGGGAGAGCTGGCAAAGGCGTACCGCCGGACGGAGGGCCCGTTTCTTGACGGTGATACGCCTACGTATGCCGATTTCATTGTAGGTAGCTGGTTGAAGTTTTACAAGAAGACGATAGAGGAGTGGGAGCAGTTGTTTGGTTGGCATGATGGGTTATGGGGAGAGTTACATCGTGCGCTGGAAAAGTATGCAGAGGTCAAATAGGTATGAAAATGTCTATATCAGATTCATCGCTTCATCATAAATTAGACGGCATTAGTGACGTCTCGGGGGAAGAGGAGGAGCTGGAAGCTCGGGATGAACTGGCGCGGGACCAACGGCCGGCTGTTGCTGTTGCTCAGGATGCTCATCATCGGGAAACCCCTGGAAAATCAATCAGAGTTAGTCAATAAAATGCATGAGGCTCGGTCAGCTCACATTCAGCAGATACTCCACGGCGCGATCGGGGTTGAACGACGCCGCTCTCATGGCTCGATCGATATCGATTCTAGCAAAGCCCATGCTCTCCATCTGCGCCACGACGGCCTCTTCGTTCTGGACGCCATCTAAGTGTACTGAACGGTCGTTGAAGGTAGCAGGAGTTTCAGTAGCCGTCTGAGCCGGGGCGGCCAATGCCCCGTGTGCCATGAGATTCGAATTTGCCAGATCCTCGGGCGCGATATCACTCGGACTCGGTCCCGTCGGTACAGCAACTCCAGAGGGAGTCTGATCAAACTGCTTGTCACCCTGGGCTGAATGGAGAGTATGCGTCAACATCCTGACAGACGCGTTCTCCGTCCGGACGTGAGCAGCCATGATCTCCTTGACAGTCACCTTGCGCCCATAAAACCGCTCATTCTCGTCATTGCGCTCAATGAGAATCGTCCCGTCAATCTGTGCCCCCGCGTAGAAGCCGCGACTCTTGACGTACGACCAAATGGGAGCCTGTCGTTTGTGCACTTCCGACTCCAGCACCCCTCCCATGCCAACCGGCCCAGCCGCGACGGAGATCTCGCTTCCCAGCGTCACTCGCACTTTGGTGAACGCCTCCAGCGCCTCGTACGTATTGATGACCATGACGCAGTCGTAGATGTCTATGCCAGCCAGGAAGCCGAGACCAGCGGTATGCAGCAATATCCCTGACGGTGCACTCCATTCCCCCGTCTCGGGCACGCGAGCGATGAGGATCCCACTCCCACCAGCGCCGCTGAACCACAGTCCCGTTCGCATGGCCGTGAAGATGGCAATCCCCTTCGCCTGGCGGATCACCTCCGCAGGAATCTTCTGCAGAACCTTGGGTTTACCCCGTGGTTTGTCAATCTTCCCGTCGGGTGTCTGTTCCCGGCTTGCCACGGTCGCATCGTCGGCAACGTATACTCCTTCCTTACAGAAACTGCGCAGGATCCGAGCGGCCTTTTCGCTTTCTTTGTCCAGCGTCATGGGCCAGAAGGCTTCGGAGCCAAGTTTGTTGCTTAGCCGGTTGACCGGGGCGCCGACTTTGTCAAGGGCGTCCCAGGCTTTGTCGAAGCCTTTTTTGCCGTAGATCCATGCTTTGTTTTGTGTTAGGGACTTTTTGGTCCCGGCGCTTGGAGGAGATGGGGATGTAGTTTTGGTATTATTTGCTGTTGAGGACATTTTGAGCTGAGTTGGTTTTTTGTATGGTGTTGATATTTCTTTGTCCGAGGAACGGACAATTATATAGAGTGATGCCGATCAGTAGCACCAGGCAGAAAGATAAAGCCATCGACATCATCAGCAGCTGCGGGACAGACATAGATTTGATAGCAGACAAGCAATAATAAGCGTGGCGAGCCAACCCACTTGCTCCAATGATGCGTGATGATTCGGTGCGCGATGCTATGGCTGTGCTGGCATCAAGGCAACGACATAAATTTCCTTGGTTGCTGATGGTTGATGCTGCGTTGGTGCTATAGATGAATAAGCTACACCTTAACTAAAAACCGACTGCTTTTGAATTAGGTTGAGCGACTTTAGTCTAAGTTATATAGAGTAGTCTTATAACTATCAGTGATAAAATGTTTTATTGCCAAAAATGAAAAGTATGGTGCTCGCACTTGGATTCGAACGAGGTCTCATCATAGATACACAAAAAGAAAAAGAAATGCTCACAAGCGGATTTGAACCGCTGACCTCATGATTACTAGTCATGCGCTCTACCAACTGAGCTATGCGAGCTCGTTGAGGAAAACAGTCAGCACTTTTGCTTTATCAACCAAAACCAGCAGAAGCCAAAGATGTTCCTGTGGGTACCATGAAGACCATGATGAGTCCATGTCGAAACATGGGGCATGCCATGATCCTCGTATTCGTATGTTTATCTGAAACGGGCTATACTCTCCGTATATCAAAAGTCAAGAACTCGGCTTTTCTCCGTACTGGCTATATATGGTATATACCGTTATACCCTCCCCAATTCTGGACTCCACCTCGTTATTCGAATATGCTAGCTATGTGTGATCGTAATGAGTGATATCCTGCCAACTCTTGTCACGGTATCGTGTGCTCGATATTCAGTGCATGACCGTTTTTCGATAAGCAGAGTATGTCCGGCAGGTCCGTCAGAAAACGCAGACTTCACCTGAGACTGTAGCGTAATAGTTCCCGCAGGAATAACTGTCCACAAGCGCTGAGAAGAAGGACCGTAAGACTGGAATACCAATCGGCATTGGTGTGACAATGAATATGAACCGAAGAATTTCCGTGTCTCACTTTGTCGTTAAACAGCCAAGTTAGCAAGCCAAGTTAGTGGTGGAGAATCTACATAGATGGCTCGTTTCAGGATAATTTGCCGGAGCATAACTCGCTCTCGCATAGATTGCGAATATGGATTCTCTGCCCCCTGAAGCAGTCGTAGAACATTTAAAGTCCAATCTCTGCACGTCAAAGGAATGCCACCAAGAACAAAATTTTCAGTGCTTAAGTTGAGTCTCTTTGTACCATCAAAATGAAGCTTGTTCTTAGTTTCCTCCTCCCTACCCTGGGCCTATCTTCCTCCGTCATCAAACGTGAAGACACCTGGGGCGGCAGCGTCTCTCTCGGTCCTACCAAATCCACCATCGTCAACGCCGTCACCACCCTCATCCCCGGCGCGGCGCCTGCAACTCAAAGCGGCGAGCTCTTCCTCTGGCCCGGGATGAGCAACGGCACCGGCGATCTCGTCCAGACGACGCTGGAGAGCTGGCCCAGCAATGACTGGTGCGGTGCGAAGACAGGCCAGTGGTGTGTAAGGGCCAGTCTGTTCGGCAGCTTTGGACAGTTGGATGGGGACGCCAGCCCGGTGAGCGGGACGGATCAGGTTCGCATCGAGTATACTTTGTTGGATGATCAGGAAACCTGGGTGCAGTATGTATATCGCACTAACGGTAAGGATGTTGGCTAATTGGGACAGGAATGTGACCAATGCGCAGACGGGCAAGGTTCTCTCGACCTTCTCGCACAAGTCTGGGCCTTATATGACTGGGTGAGTTTTCGTTCCCGAAGTTGTAGGAGTAATGCTGATCGAGTAGATATGGCACTGGAACTGAGTGTAACGGTGGCTGCACAGGCACTGTTGCAGAGCAAAAGTACCTCAATACCAAGATCACTCTGGCCTCGGCTGATACTACCTTTGGCAACACCATTGCTTCAGCTGCCGGTGCGACGTACTCTGGCTTGAGCTCGAGCGAGGGAGGAAAGGTGTGGACAATCGAGAGCATCACCATTCCCGCCATGTCGAGCTCGTAGAGTGAAGGTTATAGCTCACCTATCTCGCCTAGTGCACCTCATTCAGCACAGAATCTTTTCTTTTCCTTCCTAGATAGTATCAATATCATCAGTTATTAACTCTTCCCTTTCAGAGTAGACAGCTCCGCGCGGGCAAATGAAGGGCTATCCAGGAGCAAGATATATCAATGTATACATTCGAAAACCTATTTACCCATCGAATATCCATATACAGTCGAGACCGAACAACTCAACCACTGTAATCCACCTCCACCACCAATCTCACCGCGCCAGCACTCACACTACCCCCGATACCATCAACAGACGCCTCTGCCGCCGTGTACGCATTCACCACCTTGGCCGCATTAGTCGTGATATACGAGCAATCACCCCCTTTATGATCACAGATCCTCATTCCCTGCACCGTCAGACCCGCATTCTGCGCCTGGATAGCAGACACATCCCACCCTGACCACTGAGCGTTATCGGTATTCCCAAAATCAAACTCGCCCCAGGTACAGGCGTACCCGCCGTACTCATCCGTCGGCAGCGAATCGCCCGCAGCGGCGCCCCATCCGCCCTGCGAGTTCTCATCAAAGGCAACGTACTTGGTCTGGCCAGCCGCAAGGCTGAAATTGAGCGCCGAGTGGCCGTACCACCCGTCCAGCTTGCCGTCGGGGCCAACCTTGTTCCAGAACGAGACGAACCAGTTGTTGGTGTTGCTGCCTGTGAATTTCGCAACGTACTTGTACTGTGAGGCTGTGGAGGCGGTCACCTCGATGATGTTGCTGCCCCAGGGGCTGCCGACGTTGCCGATGTACTCGATCCCTGAGCCGGAGGAGCTGGTGCGTTGGCCAAAACCAGAGGTGGAGTACACGCCATTTGAAGGGGTGGACGTCCAGCTGACGCTGTTGCCGGAGCTGCTGGTCGCCGCAGACACTGTGGCGCTGCTGGTGCTAGTGCTAAACGTAGTCGCTGTGCTGGTAGTGGCCGAAAGAACATCCAGAAGGTTCACAGCGACGTCGAGGTTGACGCTTGCGAGAGGCTGGCTGTCAGCAGTGGAAGTCTCTGCGGCTGCCGCGGTGGTAGTTGGCTTGTGGGCGTGAGGGCGTCGCGTGATAGTGGTGTACAAGGTGACAACCTCGAGGTTGACGATAGTTTTGGTGACCGCCGGGTTGGCTTGAGCGTCAACCTCTCTGGCCTTCAATTCTGCATTATGAGCAAGATGGCGACGACGATGAGCATGCTCGTGTGCATGGTGTGCTCCAGCCATGGCCGAGCCAGCGGTGATGGCTGTCAAAAGGAACGACTCCCATTTCATGACGAATGGGCCAATCTAGCTCTGCTTATATCAAAGGAGTGACTAATAATCAATGGATTCGGGGCAAACAATGAAGGAGTGGCAGTGATGGTGATCCCGTGGAAAAGAGTGTTGAGTGCGATATATGAATGAATGACTGTCGGATGAAGACTCCTGAATCTCGTCAAGTGGGACCAGCGCCAACGAACAAAGACGTGAACGCCTATAGGCAAGACGTATGGCCAAGACAGTTATCGTCAGCGCTCGACAAAGCGGACATATTGGACAAACGCTTGTCTAGTCAATTGGTATTCATCAAGAGCCCACTCGGGTCAAGCCCTAGGATGGTTGATCCGTCGAGCGTACAGAATTACAGAATATGAAACGGACTGCCCCACCCCATCAGGAGCCTAACGGTGTCGAGACGACTAACTAGCTGAATAGATATAGTCTGCGCTGTTCTAGATCTAGGCTTTGTTGATTGTTGATAGTCATGGAACCAACATACCATCCCTACTTAAGCGGGGCCCCTCCTTGCGTCGTCAACATTCT
Source organism: Aspergillus fischeri NRRL 181 (assembly GCF_000149645.3). NCBI lineage: Eukaryota > Fungi > Ascomycota > Eurotiomycetes > Eurotiales > Aspergillaceae > Aspergillus > Aspergillus fischeri. Next base: position 229,162 of record NW_001509761.1, on the reverse strand, counting down.
CAGCCACTCAGAACCAGGGCATGCACAATGCCATAATGAAAAGATCTTGAATCTTCCATGTGGTTATGCAGGAGGATTGACCTGATTCGTGGCTGGTATCTGTTCAACAGCGTTACCATGTTTGTCTTGCAGTGGCATCTCCGGGCGTAACCTTATGGCAGGGCGGTGGGATTTCCAAGTCTTCAAAAATTCGACCAGTGGCCTAGATGCTATGAATTATATTAGTTTGGCACTGAGCAGAATAACAATCGATGTGTTGCCCTCGTAGTTCTCTTACTCCCTCTACTTATCACGCCCTTAATATGCTGATGCTCCCACCTCATAGCAACTTTTAACCCACACGGGTATTTTTCCACTGGACCTATACTTTTCCAAACGCACAAAGTATCGGTTGCCATGTCTTGACCATACAATAATGAGGGATGTGAAATTGTGCCGTTTCTTCAAAAAGAAAATGGGAGTGGATCCGTCACTTACGTATACAACGGCTCTAATGAACGCCCTCGACCCGCTAACAGCAGCCACTGGCTTGAGGCAAAACTTTAGATCGGGATGACGAATGCTTGGTACTATTGACTAGTCTAGCCCATGTCTAGGCAAACACGTTGTTGATGATGCGGAAAATAAATCAGTTTGAGAAGGGCTGCTCTCAAGATACGTAGGCTCAGTACGCTGGTGAATGAAGCTGATTTCGAACATAGCCATAGCGTCGCATCATGGGGTTGCTTTTATGAAGTGGCAATCCCTATGGCTAAATAAGTGGCATTTCATACCCACAGATCAATTGAATCGGCACATTAGTCCAGGAATAGCCGCTGTGAGGGTGAAGTTCCGGGCCAGTGTCCGAAGCCGCGTATCTGCATACGTAGGTCTTTCAATTGCGGATTTACTCAGACGACTAGATAACTTACTATGCTGATTTCAGTATCTCATGTTTGAGGCTTTCGTGCCCGGCACCACATGCATCAAATTCTCATACACTCCGTGCTACTAGAACGTTTAAAATAATCAAATGGCAGCATGGCGTGATTTAAGTATGGACAGTCAAGTGAATATCTCGTGCCGGATGTTTGATATTCATAAGGAAGGCCGTGCTAAGACATTTAGGATGCGTTCGTTCGGCAGACTATGTTGCTGTAGCTGACAAGGAGCAAATAACGCCATTAATGAGTCAATCTATCTGGAAGATCAGCACAACAATAACTCATAAAGCTACGAGTGCGGTACCGGAATGCCAAATTCTTGATTCTAGTCGGGAGAAGGATAAACCAGGCTAGCCATCACCCCACAGCCATATGTCAGCCGGTAGCTCCTCGTCCTCTGCCCCAGGAACCAAGCTGTTCGCGTTCAGCTCATCCGTTGCCGAGAGCATATGGTTCAAAGATAGTCCGAAATCCCGCCAGTCGAACAGAAGCTCCTCCTCTTGTACCACTGTCACTGTGGCTGCAGGAGTCGGACCGAGGCCTTCTGCATCCGGACCCAGTCCGCGGTGCTGCTCTTGAGCCACAAAACCTCTTTCGTTAGTCGTCCCAATAAGAGGAAGTCCCGGATCCTCTTCGGGGCGAGTGGTCTCTGGCCGTATAAGTGGTTGCACCAACTCTTCGAGAAGCTCAATCTCCGATCTGCGAAGTTGAGCGACTCGGTTTCCCCGGGCGATCATCTCGTCTAACAGACTGAAGGCCATATCTCGGAAGCTCTGGTCTGGTAGTGTGCCCGGCAAGACGGCGGAGATCAATGAGAGGATAAAAAAGGACGAGAAGAGGTTCTCGAGGTCGAAGGGGAGAAAACTTTCTGTCTTGCTGTTAGGCCACGGACCAGTCGGGGGCATTGAGACTAACCAAGGAGATTCTGGTCTCGCAGGGCCGTTAGTATCTTCAGTGATCTGAGTGCTGAATCGATACACGCTTGGATCAGGGTTCGAACGGGGGAGGAGAGACTTCGGAAGACGTCGCCGTCTTCGAAGCAGCTTAGTCGTTCCCAGAGCAAACTTAGGATGAGTGGACGAGCGGTGACAATGATGCACTGTTTCCATAAGCCACCTAGGCATGATTAAAGGAATAACACGCACCGAATGACATGAAAGTGTCAACCGAGTGGTCACGCCAGAAAGAGTATCCACCGAACTCGAGAATCGATGAGCAAAAACCTCCTCCAATTCCCGCGACAGTTCGGTCATCTCATGCAGTATGGAGCGTATTCCGTGAAGGAAGGCACCGCCCAACTTCCCGTTTGCGCTGTACACCGCTGTGGCAACGTCAGCCTGTTCTTACCAGCCGGCAGGTCACTTACTATTCAACACCCGCGTGATAACCTGTGTGATCCTGACATGAAGGCTCAAGGCTGCTGTCTCTTCAGAGGAGCTCTTCGGGTCCCACAGGACGGTGGTCACATCCTCATCATTCACCGAGGCCGGCGACCCGATCAATGAAGAGAACTTGCGGTCGAGAATGTATACCGTCCACCAGATCTTAGTACACCGTTGGACGCGCTTCTCTCCAAGTTGCTCGACTGGAAGAGCACGGTGCAAACCTTCCACCAGAGCCACACGCATGGCATGACCGATCTGCGCTCGTCAGTTGTCGCCTATGGATCGTGAAGTAGGCAATGCATACATAGCAATAGGCCGAGTCCCGCATGTCCACCGAGTGAAGGTACAGCGCAATTAGCGCCAGAACCTCAATTGCTAGAAGAGGATCCTGCCAGAGCGCCGTGGTATCTGGTAACAGTGACATCGCTCGGGAGAAGTACTTTGTCCATGAAGCAGTGTTTGATGCCCTTCGCACAGGCGCCAACAGTGCTTCTCCGAAGGCCAGCACGACGAGAAACTGCACGTACCACAGCCGAGATTCCTGGACTTTTGCGGATGCATTATGATAGAACTCGTCCAAATTACGGGTAAAGTCCTCCTCGTCAAAGAGCTGATACAGATGGCCGAAATGGAAACGGACCGTGTTCAGCATGTAGATTGCTTGATCGCGGGAAGGGAGTCCGCTTATATCGGGGATCTCCTCCGAGCTGGCCTGGCGCCAATGGATCTGATATGCATCGCCGTCGACGGCTAGAGGGATTGGTTTGGTGCTTATAGGGTTAAGACGGGCCTGTATCGTGCTGAGGACCCGACGACTGAACGACCATGTCGAGGTTGGACCGAGAAGTACTGATCGCCACCATTAGCAAGATACTTACATCAAGAGGTTAATAGCATACACCAAGCCCGTTGCGTGCGCCCGCTGTTCTTCACGTAGGTGGATGGTGATACCAAGGGATTGGCGGCGAATCGCTCATCATGTCGATTCAACTCCTGTTGCTCAGGCGTAGCGAGTCTGCATGACCCCGACACTGACTGTGGTGCTTCTTTTGAACAGCTAGACTCCGAATTACTGGCATGACTCTGCAAGACGCGAGGCCGCTTTGACGGGGCCGATGTAAGCGGGCCTTCTAGTTCTCTCACTTTTCTCTTGAGCGAAAGGAACAACCTCAATGTTCGTTAGAACAACAACATCTTATGGCAGTCTTCCTCGACATACTCTTCAGAAACTACAATCTTCCGATCTTCCTCAAATACACAGTCCTGCTGCCGATTGCGACACTTGTCACACGGCTGGGTTCCGGAACATTTGACCTTGCGAGCTCGACATCGCTGACACCTGTGGCAGTCAGTCGGGAACTCGGCTGGGAGCCAGGTCGACGTACGCGTTGGAAGTTCGCTTGGAACGAGCTGAGTGGTCCATCCGTTTTCATGCAGTCAGAACCATTGTACAATTGGCCTTTACTATTGCCATGGCATATTCTTGATGCTGTTGTTGGCATTTAGTCACCAACCCCGCAGATAGAGAGGGACAGACGAGATCTGATTGGCCAGTAACAGTATGCTAAGTGTCTCTTCGACTATTATCAAGTCGATCATCTTGGATATCATTGTGACGATATATAGGAGTTGAGAAGATATCGTAAGAAAATACATTGAAACGGACATAGAGGACTGCAATAGGATACAGTGTCGAGTATGAATCCTCACAGTATTATCGCAATGAGTTCCCTAGTTACTCCGCTGGTCTGACATAGAATGTCCAATTCCAGGCTGAAACAGCTGTTGCTCCATCAAGCTCACCAAGTCCCGTTCAGATCCGCCTTGGTGTATCAGGTAGTTGGCATTGCGTAGTAGCTGTTTCTCCATTATTGGTTGTAAGTGCTGCTTCGCGCTTCGTACTGACCCAGCGGTTATTGCCCAGATTGATCGGGATGGCGCGACTGACGTTACTACTTCATACTTGCCCATTTTTGAGCCTGTTTGTTCTTACTTTAGACCTGGTTAGTCACTGCAGACGAGCTGGTAAAGAGACTCTAGGTCTCAACCTCAGGAACGGTCTTTACCGTCGCATCGCTTAAGCATGGGTGTCGCATTGTCCGCCACAGTCTAAGGCATGGACGAGGTTTCTGCAGTCATCGAGGGCTAAGTATTTTTTCAAGAGTCGCTCATTTCATTGAGATGATTACTCTAGAGTAATCAGTCTCGTTACGTTCCTTGTGAGAAACTATTATTGGGACGTCCACGATGGGACGTCAATGCCAGTGTCACTGGCTTTTATCTTTACGTTTGAGCCTATTATTATCGTTATTACTACTCCCCCTCCGAGCGACCGCACTCGATCTCAACGTTACAGATCCAGGTGAGCTCTACAAAGGCACGATTCACTCCGAACGGACCTAATCGCCCGCAGAAAATATCAAAGAAGTAGCCAGTCAACTAGCCTGGGACCTCGTCAGCTTCTACACTGGCAACAACACCGGCGACGTCCCGGGTAACCTCCCTGCCCCCTACTACTGGTGGGAAGCCGGCGCTTTTTTCGGCACCCTTGTCAACTACTGGCGATATACCGGCGACGACACCTACAATAACATCACCATGCAGGCTATCTTGCACCAGGCCGGAACAGGTGACTTTATGCCTTCCAACCAGACCCACACCGAGGGCAACGATGACCAGGCCTTCTGGACCTTTACCGCACTCATGGCGGCCGAACATAATTTCCCCAACCCACCCGAGGACTCGCCGTCGTGGCTGGCCATGGCGCAAGCGGTCTTCAATGAGCAGATCGCGCGCTGGGACGATCGGACCTGTGGAGGTGGACTGAAATGGCAGATCTTTCCCTTCAACAACGGCTACACGTATCGCAACTCCATCTCCAACGGAGGGCTCTTCGATATCGCTGCCCGGCTCGCACGGTATACAGGGGATGCCACGTATGTCGACTGGGCGAACAAGGTCTGGGACTGGGTCACAGAGACTGGACTGATCGGTCCGGAATATTACGTCCTCGATGGGACGTACGAGAGCGACAATTGCTCCGAGCTCAATCGAGTCGAATGGACGTATAACAATGGTGTCTTTCTGCATGGAGCCGCCCATATGTGGAATTATGTATGTCTCCTAGTCAGTTCTCCAAGAGTGAAGAAACAGCTGACCCTGTCAGACCAAAGGGGACTCCACATGGAAAAGGCGCATCGACGGTCTCCTCAACGCGCAGAGGACCTTCCTCTCGCCGAACAAGTCATCCGAGAATGTACTTTATGAATACGCCTGCGAGACGATCAACACGTGTCGAACCGACCAGTTCTCCTTCAAAGCGTATCTGGCGCGCTGGATGGGAGATGTTGCGCAGTTGGCTCCCTGGACCCGCGATACGATTGCGACTCGACTGCGGGCTTCGGCCACGGCAGCAGCAGCGCAATGTGTCGGCGGCAAGACGGGGACGTATTGTGGAATGCGATGGACGACGGGTGAGTACGACGGCACGACGGGGGTGGGACAACAGATGTCGGCGTTGGAGGTGGTTCAGGCAAATCTGTTCGATACGGTCGCGGGGCCACTGACGAATAGCATCGGGGGAACGAGCAAGGGGAACAGTGCGGCGGGGAGGGGATCCTCGGAAGGAACTGCGGTGCCCGGTGATTCCAGTACGGTCACCATGGCTGATCGAGTAGTCGCGTGGGTCGCAACGGGGGGATTGGGGGTGCTGCTGGGGGGATATCTTTATCTTGTTGTGACATGACGCTGGCCGTCGACAACAGCGATGATAACCTAATGGATAACGAATGTCAAATGAAACGAAGCGCCTCGTGGAGTTGTCTTTTCTTCTGTCAATCTGGACAAAAGAGGAAATGATAACACTCGTGATGTGCTAACCCTTTTGGGCAAGAGATACGCCGGGTCAGAGATGGCCAATAAGAAACTGCACGTGACTCTCTGCCTGAGGGGCAAGGCATCCGCCCACCAATCATATTGTCTTTGGTCTTTGGTCCATTGCGTACAACACGAACTACGTAGGTAGATATGTCGTACAAAAGGGTATATAAAGACCCCATGACTCTGGTCAAAAACATGGCAAATTATTCTGTTCTTTTCCTCCCATTTGACAGACAATCATGACGGCCCTTCATCCCTTTGACCCCATCACTCCGGCGGAAATCCAGTTGGCTGTCAAGATTCTGGAAGCGGCTTTCCCGGGTGTCTCCCTGAGATACAAGAAAATCGACGTCAATGAACCTCTGAAAAAGGAGGTTGTACCGTACATTGAAGCTGAGAGGTTAGGGAAGCCTTTGCCAACGGCACCAACCCGGTTGTTGCAGGTTCTGTTCCATCGTCTAGACAATGGAGCATTCTACAAAGCGTTGCTCAATGCGGGGACAAGGTCTGTGGTGTATGCCAAGCAGTTGCCCAAAGAGGTTCAGGTATGTGCTCTATGTCATGGATGAACCTTCAGGAAAAGGCTCTAACTCAACCAGGGCCCAGTCGATGCAGACGAACTGATTGAAATTGAGCAACTCTGCCTGAGCCACCCCGCCGTGCAGGCAGAGATTGCCAAAATGCAACTGCCGCAGGGGGTGACTGTTTGTAACGATCCCTGGATCTATGGGACGGACGACCCCAAGGAAACCCGGCGTCTGTTCCAGTGCTACATGTACGTGGTGACCACGGACCATCCGCAAAATAACCACTATTCTGCGCCCTGTAAATTCTCGCCCGTGTTCGATGCGCTTACTCGCGAACTTGTCCGTATGGACTATCTCCCGGGTGGCGTGGACGCCCAGGTCACCGAGACTCAGCCGTGGAAGGTGGTGGAGACCATTCAGTACGCGCATGATCTGCTCACAGAACCGTTGCGGACGGATCTGAAGCCTTATATCGTGCAGCAGCCCGAGGGTCCGTCCTTCCATGTACAGGGAAACCTGGTCTCGTGGCAAAAGTGGAAGTTTCGTGTGGGTTTCAACACCCGCGAAGGGTTGGTCATCTACAACACCACTTATGACGGACGCAATGTGTTTTACCGGCTGTCAGTGTCTGAGATGACCGTACCATATGGAGGTATGCATTGGCCATCCATGATTGTGGACAAGAGAAGTCGCTAATAGGATAGATCCGCGCGCTCCGTACCACCGCAAGCAGGCGTTTGACGTTGGGGACGTTGGATTCGGCATCACTGCGAACCAGCTCTCCCTTGGCTGCGACTGTCTGGGTCACATCAAGTACTTCGACGGGTACCGTTCCGACTCCAAGGGCAACCCGGTGCAACTGAAGAACGTCATCTGTTTGCACGAGCAAGATAATGGTCTTCAGCACAAGCACACCAATTACCGCACCGGGGCTGCCACGGTGGTCCGCAACCGCCAGCTAGTGGTCCAGATGATCTGCACAGTCTCCAACTACGAGTACATCTTTGCCTTTATCTTCGACCAAGCTGCGAACATCGAGCTGGAGGTGCGCGCGACTGGCATCCTGTCTACTGTGCCGTTTGACAACGAAAAGTTCGGGACGACAGTACCCTGGGGAACGAACGTCGGGCCTGGTGTTATGGCGCCTTTCCACCAGCACATGTTCTCCTTCCGTATTGACCCTGCCCTTGATGGGTTCAAAAACACGGTCTACTACGAAGATAGCGTTCCGATGCCCGAGGACGAGAATAACCCATATCTGGTGGGTTACACCACAGAACAAACCGTCCTGCGGACCAGCGGCAGCGCCAACACCAGCGTGGAGCGCCACCGGGTGTTTAAGATCCGCAACGACGCCTGCATCAACCCTATCACTTATAAACCGGTGGCATATAAGCTGCAGACCTCGCCGAGCCAGATGCTGCTGGCTGGGAACAGGTCGTTTGGCTACAAGCGGGCCGAGTTCGCTACCAAGCCGATCTGGGTGACGAGGTATCAGGATGACGAGCTGTATGCGGCTGGCGAGTTTACCAACCAGAGCAAGCAGAGTGAGGGTGTGGAAAAGTGGGTGAAGCGCAATGATCCTGTTGAGAATGAGGATCTTGTCCTGTGGCATAGTAAGTCTGATCGACTCCTTGTTGAGACTTCACTGACAGTCCTAGCTTTTGGGCTTACGCACAATCCCCGGGTAGAGGATTTTCCTGTGATGCCGATCGAACGTGTCAGTGTCATGCTCAAGCCGGATGGCTTCTTTACCAAGAACCCGGCGCTGGATGTTCCCGCGTCGACTCAGTCATTCAACCGGTCAACGCTGCATCCGGAGCCGTCTGCTTGCTGCGCTCCTGGCAAGGTGAAGTTGTAGTTTGGTGATTGACATGAATACGCTTGATGATGTCTATCTTATTATTTACTATACGCAAAGACACCGTGTCTTCATGAATCAATCTGTTATGGATCCAACGAGCGACGAGGCCGCATGTAAGTCACCGTAACAACAATGTCCATTAACGATGAACTTAATCTGAAAAGAGGACGCTCCGAGTTTTGCTTCCATTCGCGAGTCAATCACCGGCCATCGGGGATTGAGGGCAAGATGTTTTATTTCGACCCTTAAATATCTATTACCTTCCGGTCACTAGTTATTACAGTCATTCGCCGTTCAAAATCATCCACAGTAGAAAAGAAGACGGGATCAGATATAATTATCCTCTATATCAAAAGATTTTATCCCCGAGTCCCCGAACTCGGCCGACAAGTCTATACAGAGGCACATACACAGAAAGCTATAAACAGAATGATTGCCATCACAAGCGCACGCCATTTCAATTGGCAAACTCCGAATCATGGCACCCCTCTCTAGAATCTGGTCGTACCTGAACGAGGACATCGGCGAAGACCTCCTCCTCGAATCACAACTTCTCCTCCTCTCCTTCGCAACAGGCATCCAAGACGCCGCAACATGGCCCGACTACAGCTGCTTCGCCTCGAACCAAACAGGCAACACCCTCTTCCTCGCGATCGGGGTCGCCGGCCTCGCCAACAACGCCTACAGCTTCCCCAACATCGGCATGAGCCTGGGGATGTTCATCGCGGGGGGACTACTCGTCGGCCAGCTGGGGAACCTGTTCGGGGTGCGCCGCCGGCTGTGGCTGCTGCTGAGTAGCGTTATTCAGACGGTGCTGGTCGTGGTCGGGTTGATTGTGCAGTATGCGCTGCCGGTGAAGCAGGAGGGACCGGCGGCGTTGGGGGTCATTGCGTGTTTGGCGTTCTCGTCGGGGGCGCAGGTGGCGATGAGCCGGTCGTTGAAGATCACGGAGATCACGACGGCCATGGCGACGGCGGCGTATGTGGATGTAGTGGTGGATCCGGGGCTGCTGAGGGTGCAGAACCGGCCGCGCAATCGACGGGTGCTGTTCCTGGTGATGCTGACGGCGGGATGTTTTGTCGGGGCGTTTGCGCAGCGGGCGGTTAATTCATCCTTTGCGCTATTGTGGTGTGCGGTTGGGAAGGCTGTGGTGACGGTATCGTTGCTGTGGAATAAACGGCTGGAGAAGAGATGTTCATGACTCCATGTATTTAGGAAAATAGAGTCGGAATGGCTGCATAATATTCGCTTGGCTTGTTGCTTATTGTACTGGATAGAGTGATGTAAATATCACCCCAGATCTAATCCTCAAGGTCCTCAGATCAGCATGGCAAGCTTTACTTTATTTTAACCTCTTCTCTATCATATAGTTATCTTCTATATCGCATCCAAGTCAATCTATAGAACTGATTACCACTTGTCGCAATAGAAATGCACAGAATGCGGTATCGGGGTCTCGGGAACCATCAATCGGCGAACTCGCTCTGTTCTCTTCTGGCTCTTTCTGTCTCTCTAAAATGATTCGATTATGACTAATGTCACCCACTTATGCCGAGTGGAGAGTAAAGTATTTAATATTGGAATTGTGCCCCTCCACGCGTCGACATCCACCAGAGTTACCAGACCTCGATCTAAACACGTCAGCCACTCTATACCTCCTCTAGAAAATGTGCATGCCATCCAAGTGCAACAACTGCCGTACGTCGCCATTGCAACTATCACACACTCTTACTAACAAAAACAGAGAAAAAAACCTGGTGGGGTTGCGGAAGCCATATCCCCTCCGTCATGGACCAGGTGCCCGAATCCGATCGCTGCACCTGCACTCCCAAGGTCAACGCCGACGGCAAGGAGTATCCTCCCAAGGGGGCCGGTCCTGCCTGACTAGCCGGTGCAAAGTGCGTGCTACAGTAGGAAAGAGATTAAGGGGTTATGAATGATGAATGATATTGTTATATGGATGTTTTGTTTGTATCTACATCATAGAGCATGTGACATTCCCTTTTTTAGGGTCTGCTTCAAAAGGACTACTGCTCAACCCGGTCCTTGTAGCATCCTGTTCCACCGGTGTGCGTGTGAGGAGTGCTCTTCTTGGCTTGCTCCAGCTGCGATCGCTTGACCACGGTGGACATATTGCGCGACGGGATCGAGTCGAGGCTGTTGGCGTACGTCGCCACTGCAAAGGCCGTCGCCTTGGAATTGATCAGGAAGGCCTCGCGGTTGAGGTTGGTCATGTTGTCGCCCTTGGCGTGGTAGTTGGCGTCCAGAGCCACGCCTGCCTGGCCGCCAAACAGCTTGGCCTGTTCCTCTGTCTTGATCGCCTCCGCGCCGGTGAAGATGCCTCCCGCGGGGATGCCGTTGAGAATAAAGGCCTCGTAGTCGGAGCGGCCGTTGAACTCGGTGGGCACGAACGGCTTGCGGATCGACTTGTAGTAGTCCTCGAACAGACGCTCGATCTGCGCCGAGCCGGCAGGCCCGGTCAGGTTGAAGGCAGATCCGTCGCCGTCATAGATCATCAGGGCGTAGTTGGGGGAGGCGATCATGTCGAAGTTGAGATACAGACGGATCTTGGCCTTCTCGGTGGCATTGAGGCTGTTGACGTAGTAGCTGCTGCCCAGCAGGCCGAACTCCTCGGCCGTCCAGAAGCAGAAGCGCACCGCGTTCTTGACCGAGAAGCGGGTCAGCGCCTTGGCGACGACGAGGTTGCTGATGATGCCGGAGCCGTCGTCGTTGATGCCGGGCCCGGCCTCGACCGAGTCCGTGTGGCCGCCCAGCGCGACGACGTTGTTGGGATCGCCGCCCTTGGTCTGCGCGATCACGTTGTAGGTGGTCCGGTTCTCGACCTTGCTGTCGATCCACAGGTTGGCTGTGACCGTACCCGCCTGGATCATCTGGATCAGCGCCTGTCCGTCCGCGAGGCTGATGCCGGCGATGGGAGCGTAGGGACCCAGCTCGCTGGTCGGGCCGCCCAGAGTTCCCGCCATAGAGCCCTCGATATTGTTGTACACGAGCGCAGCCGCCGCACCGGCCTTGGCGCTCAATACGGATTTGGTCGCAAAGGGGCACTCGCCCCGTGAGACCAGAGCAATCTTGCCCTTCAGATCGGCGGGATAGTCAGACTCAACGCAGCCCAGGTTGTTCACCACTGCCAGCGGAGCAGTGACGTTCACGCTGGGGCTGTAAGTCATGGTGGTGGCGACATAGGACTTGCCGTCAACGGTGAGGGCCTGGTCGGCTCTGGTCCATTGGTGAACCTGAGGCTGCTTGTATACGTCGTAGTAGCCGGTTTTCTTCAACTCGCGGTAGAGGTAGTTGACGGTGTCCTCATGGGCCGGTCCGCCAAAGACACGGTTGCGCTCGGGGTAGGCATAGGCGAAGTCTTCCAGCTTTTGAGCGCCATGCATAAGATCCCACAAATGGATCATTTGAGGCAGGACTTTCTATAATAGACAGGATGCTTTAGCATTCAGCAGGAAGACAGGCGAGAGGAACACTAACCGGATGGACTGGGGGCTTCCAGTCCCATCCTGGACCATTGGCCACGGCCAGAGAGGCAAACGATGTGAGGTAGAGCAGCTTCATGGTGACGCTGTAAGAATAATCGCCGACTATCTCTCAGCTCGGAGCTGTAAGAGATTAAAATGCTACAGCTGGAGAGAAAAGTGATAATGATCAACATTCCGATCGTCACCTGCCTTTTATACATTCCCAGCATACCATCGCTACTGCCCTCACTACTGCCAATCAGGGCTGTAATCCCGCCATTGTCAATGATTCCCCGCATCGCCATCGCAGCAATTATTCACGGAATGGCACCTCATCCCGCCTGGAGTTGCATTCAAGCAGGAAAAGACGTCTTGGCACAAGGACTGAGTCGAGGGCCAAGAGGATAGTATGCCTTGGCAGAGATAAGAGTCGGGGTAAGCGAACGGAGGAATAGCACACTTTGGCAACTGCGGCTTCAGTCCGATGATAAACGGCATTATCCAGGCTTGATCTGTTTGTGACTGCAATTGCCAAGAGGAGGATGAGGCCATATATTGCATTCCTCGTGTTAATCAATCAAGGCCATGTGCTGTCTTACCTGCATAGACCACATTCTAGAGCCCAACAGTACTTTAGGACTGTATACCTAACCAGCGCTATTCCAGAATCTGCTTAGATGCATATACTACGCCCATTTTACTCCGTCTGCAGAGTCCACCACCCCAGCCAGCCGGCGCTCTCCGTTGGAATTCCGGTTCCCAAGACCTGGAAGCTTGGCATATTCTACAATCCTACTGAAGAGTCAGAAGGAGCTGGAGAATATGTGTATTCATACTTCTTGCTCCTTCATCGCGTTGCCAGGCTGCCCTCCACGTCAGTCCAGTAGGCATAGATGATATTTACATAGCCACGATAACTGAACTGATTTAATCTATATATTCTGCCACATTAGTAAATTACTGACAATCCTCTACTCTATCGCCAACAGGGCTATCTACCGGGGTTTCTCAGGAATATTGTATATGTCTTGACGATACCTCGCACTAAACCGCAATATTACATAAGAGATTCTGTCAGCCGCGTACTATGCTAGAAATGGTCGTCCAGAGTGCGTAGTGGATCTGATGGCTGACAGATTCCGACAAGGAATGAGAGTCTACTATGATTTATGTAAAACCTTTGACCCTGCTTGCATTACTTGCATTACCTTGAAATAGCAAAACCCAATGAGATACAGTGAAACTGTGGACGAGGGAAGAATAGCCGAGGCTGCGGTGAGTGGCAGAAGCTGAAGATATTAGGCATTTAGGCATCCCCGGCGAATTGCTGATTGTGACTGCTCAACGCCAGGAACAAGAGTCATAATCAATGTTGTGTCATCGCTGCTGTGTTGACCCTACTGTGCTATCATCCCTACTAGCTAGAGATGGTTTTCTGGACACCTTTTTGGCTGACTGGGAGATGTATGGCAATTAATCTTCCTCAGTGACATGCACAGTCCGAATGCGACCCTTCATATACTTTTCCATCTGCAACGCAGGAACTTCGGAGATCTGCTTGCCAGACGTCAGATTCCAGCTCTTCTCATCGTGACGTCCCTTGAGCGCGGCGCATGGCCACTTGGCGAGATTGCGATCCCGGACAGATTCATGAATGAATTCGTTCGTGATATCGGACTCCTGACCCGCCGGGTTATACCCCATCGGCTTGCGAGTTGATCTTCCTCCCAGCTTACCCTGTAAGGTTCGTACTATACTGCTGTGGTCGAGTTTCCCCAGGCTCGTCGCCCAAGGAGACATCTCGCTTTCCTCTGGTTGCGGGGGATCGTCGAACAGATACTCTTCGATGTCAAAGCTCAGCTGCCTATGCTTCATGCACTGCGCAATCATCCATGCCAGAGTGATGTTCGACAGCCGGGGATTCTCGTCTCCACCGCCGACATCCGTATGCACACCGGAAAACCACACCTGGAGCATCTCCTGTCCCTCGTTCTTGTGCGGGATATGCCACACGATCGGCTGAAACGCCGTGCGCTCCTCGTCCAGTGACAGCGCATGGTACGCACAGCGCACATTATCCTGCAGTATTGTATTCCGCAGCTCCAGCTTCTCGCCCGAGTCCCGGCCCAGCCACGCCTTCTGGAACCCAACCGTATCCCACACCCCGATGATCTCGACTGTGAACCGCGGCAAAGGGTCGCGGAACCCCATCCGTTTGCGTTGCTCCGCATTGTATCCCTCGACTTTGTGGTTGTAGAAATCATCATACACAAGCGCAAAGTTATCCATGCCGCGCGGGGTCAGCAGACCCCATTGGCAGACGAGCCCGGCGACGGCACGGGCAGTGTACGCGCCGCGCGAAAAGCCAAAAAAATAGATCTTGTCGCCGTCGTTGTAGTTGTCGGCCAGGAAGCCGTACGCAGCTCGCACGTTGGCGCTGACGCCCAGCCCGGCCACGCCTGGTCAGGTCAGTAGCAATTCACCTGTAGGGGGAGGCTGCGGACCGCCCCAGTATTTGTCTCCGAGACTAGTTCCCACGCCCTTCTGGTAGTAGACGATCTGAGGGATCTCGTGTTGTTGGCCGTCCTCGCCATCGACAATGGCGAGGCGGCTCAACGCTCTGCTGAAGCGAGTGAGGTTTGACGGCGGTTGGGCCTCGTCGGCGAGCGAATCCTGCCAGGTGCCTGGTCGGTTAGCATGCGTGTTAAGAGGAGAATTTGGAGATATCTACCATCACAGCAGACAATGAGTCGTTTTGGAGGGTAGCGCTTGACACCAGACATGGTAGGGATGGATGTGTTACAATGAATTAGTGGAAGAGGTCATAGACCGAAATATAACAAAACAGCGATAGATCATTCATTGCTATTACTGCAGCAGAGCTTATATCATAATTCAACCGGTGGAAGCAGCGCATTGCCATCTTTGTCGGAGTCTGCTGAGCCATCAGCTGAAGACGTCATCCAATGGCAATGACAGAAGGATGTCGTTTGCGGCATAGACTTTGTGATTCCTCCGATTTGACTCCAGATCATCACCTCAGACTGGCTAAACAGGAGGCCAATGCTGGGGCTGACGTCTGGCGAGGACAATCTGACAGAATCATTGGGTGTGGTTTTGCTTTTTTCTTGGGGAATGCGCTATTGACATTGGTCTGGTGAATGATTGGAGGAAGCAGCAGACACGCTGAAATAGTTTGGATCATTGCAGCGTTCGCGATGGGCCCAGAGCCGTTCGTCTCGCCAGTTCAATCAGCCTCGTCATGTTCGTTTCAGCTGTGAGCAGTTTGCCGAAGACGCAGTCAGCATTTAGCGATTATATTCAGCGGGGAGAACATCTTCAGCTTCCGCCACTCAACGTCAGCCTCGGCTATTCTTCGTCCAAAGCCTCACAGGAATATCTTGAGTTGAATCTATTTCAAAGTAATGCAGGTAATGCAAGCAGTATCAATCGTTCAATGTGAATTATGATAAACTATCATTGTCGGAACCTCTCTTATTTAATATTGCCGTTTAATGGTGGAGGTTGTCATAAACATACATAGACATCTCTCTGTATATATACTCCCGTAATGATCATGACAAACCCGTGTAGATAGCCCTGTTGGCGATAGAACAGAGGATATTCACAGAATTGTACTACTGTAGTAGAATATATAGATTAAATCAAGTTGAGTTATCATGGTTCAGTCAACATCGTCTATGGCTACTGAGTCTGCCCTCTATTTCGGTACTGGATGGCTTCTAGTGTCTTGTGGACAGCTTATAATGTTATATAATGGTCGATAATGACATGCTTGATAGTTGTCCCTTGCAGAAATCTCACAGAAGTAGTATGCGCATTCCGTTGATGTCGCAAATCTGACCAGCCGACTCTTCATCCCTTGCATACTATTCCTGCCAGAGCACGGAACAAAAGGATAACAAAACGCGACACCCGTGCTCTGGACCTGCATCTTCCAGCGTATAACAAAACCTATCACGCTCAGTGAGAGAAAACTCATTTTTACCTTACAAAATGGACTACACGCGCCTCAGAAAAGACGATGACGAGGAGTTCGTCTACTCCAAAACAACACCACCAACCCAACCACCACAAGGCCGTCCCTATCGCTCCAACGCGACCCTTCTCTCCAGCCTGGCCCTCACTATCTCCATAATAACCGGCATCTTCACGTTGATAGCGTACATAAACGGTCCACGCAATCTCAAACCCCAATCACCAGACTCCCTCTTCCGCTGCGGCACATCCGCCGCCCAAGCCAAAGCAGCAGGATGCCATTTCGACCTAATGTCCTTCTCCTGGTTGCCGTCCGCCTGCTACAACGAAGACCTGACAAACGACTTCCTCAACTACACGGACTGGAAATGGTCGCTCGACATCGAGGGGCGCCACCTCGTCCCAAAGGAGTATGTCCAGCAGGGGGACTTTGAGTACCTCTTCACGAGCTACGAGTATCATGTTGTGCACTGCGTGTTTATGTGGAAGAAGACGCACCAGGCGATTCTGGATGGCAGCTTTGATCACCTTGATGGGTATATCGCCGGACTGGGACATACAGGGCATTGCGGGGAGATGTTGCTCGATCGGGGAACCGACTTGAAGACCTGGGGGACACCGGGGTGGACGAAGTTCCCGGCTTGTGGGAGGGGAGTGCTTAACTTGGAACAGGGGTGGTATCGCATGCATAATGGGGAGAAGGCGTGGGGGATGCCGGGTGCTGGGGGGCATCATCATAACTGATCTTAGACAATAGTTGGGAAAATATGATTGCTTAGGATAGTCAGGGATATGTAAGTAAGGGTGGTTATGTCTGCAATAAAACGAGGAGAGAAGACTATGCAAAACCATTCGTAGTAGGCTCAGGCATGGTGACAACCACCTTTAGCGCGCCATGTTTGGAGGATGCCTCGAACGCGTCGTAGGCGTCGTGAATATCATCAAACGTGAATTCTGGGACGGTGATTAGTGGGATCAAGGTAACGGAAGGCCAAACGTACTGTGCGAGACCAGGAAATGAGGATCGATGCCACCGGCCTCCACCATTTTCAGTACATCAGGGGTACTGACAGCGTCAACCAGCCGAGTCCTCAAGCCTAGGAGAAAGTCAGCGATGATCGTCGCAGGTTGGGCGTATGAGCATACAAATATTGCGATGCCACAACTTCTCCAGGTGAAGCTCGCACGACTCCCCAAAAACACCCAGACTGGCGATGGTCCCTCCAGCGCCGACCAGCGCCTGCGCAATCGCGAACGATTCAACCGTCCCCACTGCTTCAATCACCACATCGAACCCTCGCTCCTTGGTCACCGCTAGAGCCGAAGAAATCACCTCTTCCTGCCCGCCGAGAACACTCAGCGTATGATCCGCACCCATGGCCTTGGCTGTCTCGAGCCGGGGCTGGCCCCTCCCCACGACGACCGTCATCGCCGGACCGAACAGATTCTTCGCCATCTGCAGAATCATCAGTCCGATCGGGCCGGTTCCGATGACGGCGACGGTAGCCCCGGGCTGGATATCCCCGTTCAGAATCCCACATTCATACGAAGTCGGGACCGTATCCGACAGCGTAACCGCGACTTTGGGGTCGATGCTCTCGGGCAGCGCATGCAACGAAAACGACGCATGAGGGATGCGCACGTACTCGGCTTGAGTGCCATCGATCTTGTTCCCGAGAATCCACCCGCCGGATTCGCATTGAGATGGCATCTTCCTGTGGCAGTAATGGCAGGTCCCGCAGGAGGTAATGCAGGAGATGAGCACGGTCTGCCCGGCCTTGAAGTTTGTGACGGCGGCGCCGAGAGAGTCAATCACCCCGACGCCTTCGTGGCCGAGAATGCGGCCTGGAGTGCATGTCGCGACGTGCCCTTGGAGGATGTGTAGGTCGGTTCCGCAAATAGTGGTGTGGAGGATCTTGACGATCGCGTCGGTGGGTTCTTGGATGGTTGGTTTCGGGCGGTCTTCGACCGAGAACTTGTTGTCGCCAGTGTAGATAACTGCTTTCATCTTGCGGGCTGAGTAGCTGGACCAGAACGCCTAGGAGATGTTGAGGAATTAGATACTGGATAGAGTTCAGCACCTCACTGGCCCTTTTATAGACGCTTCGCAGCCAGAAAAACAAAGCACTGTGAACTCGACCATGAAAGCTCCGCGGGGTACAGCAGCTGAGCAGACTGTATAGCATACTAGTCTTTGCTTCTGCTGGCGCTGCAACCATATGCAAACGAACATGGGTTGGATGTAATGTTGCAGGGATATTGATTGGTGGAGTATAGTACCATGCATGAAGCCCCAGACATGCAGATATAGCGCTTATCGAGTCAGAAAAACGGCAGCGATAGCCGACGGAATCTATGGATAACATTACGAGATTTTGCCATATAGGAAACTGAGTGGTCGAACGGTGATTGTACATTGCCATTCAGGTTGCCATTTAATCACAGCATCGCCGAAGGAAGTGTTGTTCGATAAACGTAATATTCATAAGATATCTTAGTGTATTGAAAATTGATACCGATTCTGACCCTCGTGCTAGTACGTCAAGTCTGCCAAACAGCATGGACCTGAGGCGCCACAGGACATCCCGTAGGAACTGTATACACCCTGTTCTTCCCCCCCTCAAAAGTCACGGAGTTATCCGGCTCGATCTTGTAGAACTTGTACTCAATGGTAACACCCGGCTCGAATCCCTTGACAGTTGCGAACCAAAGATTCTCATTCGAGGTGTAGAGACCGGCGTTCAGACTGTAGCCAGCGCTCGCGTTCCAGTCGCCGAGAGCGCTGACATTACCGGTCATGTACACATTCTCGCCATAGTAGGTGTCCTCGATCAACCAAAAGGTAACAGGAACGGTCACAGCGGCAACGCAATGAGCGGTGGAGGTCGGAAAGGGAGGCGCCACAGCGCTGTATGTGCCCATCATGGTGGTCGTGCTGCAGGTAGTGGGAACAGTATTCGCAGACGAGAAGCCCCAGGAGCCAGGCATGATGTTGAGGCGGCGCTGAAGGGTGGAGAGGAAGGCTGCATAGGACCAGGTGAGATCGTTGGCCGACAGAGGGACGCCGGTGTTGCGGTCATACTGCTCAGCTAAGGAGCCGTTGCTTGGGGTGTATTGCTCAACAAGGAAGAAGAAGTTATCAGCGTAGGTGCGGATATACTCAGTCAGGGATTTGTAGGTTGGGGTATTCGACTTGTAAGTTCCTGGCTCGACGGTGGATGAGAAGTCACGGAAGAAGGCGAGCGAGGTTTGCGTGATGGTCAGATAACCTTGCTTTTTCCACTGATAGAGGGCATCATACAACTGCTCTGCTGCCGCAAGGGTTGCAAGGTACCTTTAATCCGTCAGAAGTCTGACAGGTAATAAGTGAGAAGAGTGGTTTGACCTACCATGGGTTTCCTCCCTGGTAAACATCCTCAGGGTAACGGCCTACATTTGCAGCCTTTCCAGGACCAAGACCAGCGTTGATACCGTAGATAGAACGGAAAGAATCGACATAGACCTTATGATTTGCCAAAGCTTTAGACGAACAGGGTTGGAAGGTCGAATCATCGCAACCAGCCGCAGGGTCAAAGGTATGAATGCTGGTCAGGACTGAGTTGAGATCGATGCCCGACCGGCCATTATTGACATTAATGTTCGAGACAATGGCGCTTCCGTTCCAGTAGCTCTGCAGGAAACAAAGGATCTCTGGAGCAACCGCGTCGTACGCAGCATGGGGCTTCCCAAGAGCTTTAGCTATCACACTGCCTTCAACCATCGCTCGGTGCTGAACGGCAGTCGTAAAGAAGGAAGAGCCATCGACTTCTTCCCAGAGATCGAATCCGGTGTGATTCCAGTACTGAGCGACATAGGTGAGATCGTTGGCAACAACGGGCCAGATCAGGTTGGAAGCCACAGACTGCTTTCCTTGCTGGATTAGGTGGCGCATATAGGTCAACATGGCAATGGCGCGAAGAGCAGGACCATCGCGCTGGGGACGGCCCCATCCGCCGGAGTATGGGTTGAAATTGACCTCGAATTTGGGCTCGCCGAGTCCAGACCCGTCAGAAAGTCTGCCAGATGGGTTGGACACGTTCTGCAAAACTGCCTGGGAAGAGATGTAGTCCTGGATGTGGGTTTCAAGGGCGTCGAAATTGACACCGATGAATGTGTTGCCCGCAATGAAGATATCGACAAGTCCCTTGAAAGTCAATGCCGCATCACGAGTCCACGTAAAAAAGTCTAGAGAACGGAGTAGATCGAGTCAGCTTGATCCTCCTAACGGGGCTTTTTTCCACCTACAATCAGGGTTCTGTGTAGTAGGGCTTGCAATGAGTAATCCGGCCGCTGTGCCAGGAGCATTGCTGCCAGTGTTCCCAAGAGCTGCGAGAATGCTCTCGTAGGCGAACAGTCCCTCTTTGACCAGGTAGGAATTCGCTGCTGCAGGGGAGCGTGCGGCAAGTTCTTTGGCAGGCGAAGGAGTGGCCAGGTGTCCCAGGACACTGGCTATGCCTACAACAATGCTGGCAAATCGCATGGTGCTTGATGTGCGAGATGGGTAGCACAGTAAATTTCTCGTGAAATAAGAGAACTGTGCAGGGAGGTTCCCTTTTATTTTATGGGGGTGATTTAAAATTCTAGCGCCATCGCTAGGTCCAAATGTCGATCTCAGTGAATTACTCAATAAAAAGTGGATGATCGCCTTGTCTGGATATACACTAAAAGAAGGCTGGTGTTCTAACCACACAATGGATTCACTTTGCACCAAGAAATTAAAGACGGTGGCTAGAAGAGTTATTAGTCGTCAGGGGGATGCCTGTATGCTAGCCATACAGAATGAGATTTGATACTGCGCACTGACAATACGCGGAGAAGCTGGAGTTTATTCAACTACATTCTGTGGGGAACTGGAGAACCTATTCTCTTGACAGCTGATTTGTCTGTATGGCCGAGGTTCTGCTACTAGTACAGGGGCCGGAGATTTATCACTGATTATACTCACCTACTGTGAGTCTGTGATGTTATTTGTTAAGACTTAAGAGCCTTGTCGGGCCTCTCTTCAGAGGTTTGCTCCTTGCCTGATTAGATATAGCGGCAGTATGTACCCCACTATATAGATACGTATCTTTACTCCTTCTATTCCTCCTTTTGTAGATAGTTATCTAATATAATTATTCCTTCAAATATAGCACTATAGTAAGCGACTAAGCGTAAGAGGTTATAAGCCCTTATTCTACTAAATAGGCACAAAGAGCATGCCCAATGTGATCAGGACTATTGCCTAAAACTCAGCATTCACAGCTGCCAGTCATTAAGCTCAGAAGCAAGGGCATTAATGCAAGACACTCAAAGGGCCAGTCACATTCAGACTGTATAAATTATCATACAGTCTTCCGCGGAGGCTAGTAAAACCAATCCAGCCAGGCATCTGATTATAGACCAGAGAGACCACTTTCAGTTTATGAGCCGTCGCGGCACTGTGATATCCTGGCCACTTGTGATGCTGCTGCATAACCCAAGAAGAGTCTGGCTCATAAATGATCACCCAGCCTCCATATGTCAGATTCTCATTAGTAATCTCCCGTAAATAGCTCAGTGAGGAAGGCAGCCCATTACTGAGTATAGTGCAGATTTTATTGTGAAGTTCAAACAAAACGGTAGGTATGCTGCTCCCTGCCTTCTAGCATGATTCCGTGGAATGGCATATCCTTATTTTTGGAAATATTCGGAATTGCATCACAAGGAATTTCGCGGTGCTGGACGAACGTCCAGTAAAACCAGGGAACAAAAATAGAGAGTGTCAGTGAAATAGCTGTAACCCAGTAAGTATACAGTGGCGCCCCAGCAAAATGAGGAAGGGCAAATAGGGTCTATAAACACTAGTAATTAGTATACACAGTATTGTTAAATTGCAATGTATTAACGGAAGGAAGCTTACAGCTATGTATGTTGGGGGGAAAAATAGAAATGCAAGTATGTTGAGTGACTTCAATGCAGAGCTGTCACGCTTTGCCCCTTCGGCAATTTCTTGTGATCGTCTAGCAACCGATAAAGCCAGCATGCCATCCTTTTGAAATAAAAGGGTGTGAATCTATGACAGATGATCAGGAGCAAAGCGACTCCACCTTGTCTTTGCATAACTTACCACAGTTATCTGATTCTCGGCCCGCCGCTCATAGTAGGCCAGATCAGCTTCGCGCTGCGCCAGTAACAACACGATATTATGAAGCCATTGCTCGTACTGGTTGATAGAGCGGGCAGCCTGGGTGAAAGAGCTGCTGATTGTATGTCCCAATTGGTCATGTGTCTCCTGAATGGATTTGAGGTAGCACTGAAGGAAACTCAGGCGACGAAGGGAAATTGACACTTGTTGTTTCGTCGCGTGTGCCATTTTTGAAAGCTCGTTATTGAGTGTAAGGGCTTCTGTTCCAGGAATCTCTAGCCATCCATGGTACCCTGTTGCTCTTTCAATCGTTCCCAATTCGCGGCGAACCTTTTCAACGTAGCGTCGGTTCGCAGCTAGGCTTGCTTCGAGTAAGACAGTAGGAACGAAAAGAGGTTGTCCGATCATATCTTTGTAAGACTCCTGGACCTTCTGAATAATGTCTCGATCGCCAGGACTAGTTCGCAATCCGAGGATCGAAGTAGTCTTGCTGTTGAATTCATGGTTGATGGCGAAAACAGAGGCGAAGCTAGTTGAGAGTCGAATAGAAACGATTAAAGCTGCAAGTATAGACAAGGTGTGGATCTGAGCACTAGCTTTTACGTTCTTGGAGTATTTAACTCACTGATGAATTTGACTTCTCCAGTAGCTTCATCATATTCGATGTGACGTGTCTCAAATCCAGCCGAGGCGCGATATTCCCAGGCATCTATCACGCCAGCAAACCTATAGCGTTGTTTAAGTATGGTGAAGATTTCCTCGCTGATGGCGAGTTCTAGTACTTCATCCGAAGACAGAAGATTACCATGGGTATCGGGAGCGGTTGAAATTGTACTCGCGAAGCTAGAGTGGTTGGTGTTATTAAGTGCTGAATGAGCTGGTATGTGAGGTTCTGGATAATTGGGTCATACATCCACCTCACTGTACCCATGACGTCTGGCAGACGCGCACGGTCACCCTGCTCAAGCGAGGGCGAAGGCAAATTAGAATGAGACGCATATTAGTGGCAATAAAAAACATACCCTTTGGTCAATCCAACTGTTGACAAGTTCTTCACCCGTGATAGTGCCTTCATGAAATTCGCTCCGTCCGGACTGTGAACCGTCTTTTAACGAAAATTGAGAATAATACCTTGATTGGATTATTAACATACCTGGAAACGTCGAAGCTCTGTAAATGTACAAGGCATTGGATCGTAGCGAATACTTTGCAGTGGGCCGGACTGGACCGTCGACTCCATTTCCGTGGGATGTTAATCAGTGGAGGTGGGAAAAGTCCACAAGTGTTGTCATCAGCTAGAACCTATACCTATGATCTTCTCCACTGGACTCTTCCTTGAAGCGAGTATCCCTGTCCTTATACCTGCATCCGGCAGAAATGGGCTCCGGGCCAATCAATAAGTGACGCGTCCTCCTGGCAAGGCTGAGATAAAGCCAAGACGAAGAGAGCAACATTTGGCATGGGCTTGCAGTTATTGTCCAGTAAGATTGGTCCGGGGTAGTCGGATTCGACAAAAGGCCAGATACTACCAGTAAGACACCAGGCAAGAAAAAGCAAAAGTATATACACATGACAAACTATTACTTTTCTAAGCCATTCAAATCTTTGAGAAGGCGCCAAAGGTTGCCTTGCTTAGGATACGGACTGACGAAAAGCATATCAGCAAAATCCAAAATGGCGGTTGGATATCAAGCTTGGATGAAACGAAGAAAAGCGGAAGAGAAATCACACGACTATGTCTGCATCTTGTCACTAATTGGTAGGGAAAGCTTTGTCTTATGGAAGGCAAGCCAATCCACATGCAAAAGACCCTCTGAGCGTGGGAGACAACCTGTACGGCCGACTATTTGTATGAAAGAAACTCTTGGATTTTTCTTACTGTTCAATGTATTACCTATTGCCACTACCTCCATGAATCTCCTACCTAAGTATAGTAAACCATAGTTGCTATGGCTGCACTAGTTAGATGATATTTAATTTCCCTACTAGTCAGCATCTGATATCGATACTAGATGATATTCGATACAGAAGATGTAGAAAAAGTAAAAATCTGCGGTCGCGTTGGCGCTGTCCCTGGACAATATCAACTAATGAAGTGCGAGAAATAGACCACTGCGCATACTGCGGGAGAATCTGAAAACGGGACCTGAAGTATATATAGTTAGGCTCCCTCAAAGACAGCTCATTGAGAGAATATACGGTAGGGTTACGCACCCTTGAGATACCGTGGGAGACTATACCAGCCTTCTTACAGCAGTTTAGAGGCTGTGCACTCAACTGTGGTGGCTGTGCATGCATGGTCAGCCTGATGCGCATTGGACATCTCTCAACTCTTCTTCCTACCAAGTGCAGATAAGGCTCCTCTGAAAATCCTTGCGATAATTGCCTTTTTGATAGACAAGTTTCTAGCATCCAGCAACATCTACTCATACCGTGTTTACCCGCCGAATGAAATCGTGCCTGTTAATCATACCCCGACGAAAATCTCGCCGAGATGGATGAGAGCAGTGTTTGGAATGAAGACGATACTGAGACAAGATTGTATCAACCTCCAAAGCGCCAAAAGACTGCCCACTACGACAGGTCATCCATCCAACGGCACGATAGTTATACCATCGCCTGGATCTGTGCGCTGCACATAGAGATGGCAGCAGCTCGGGCCATGCTGGATGAGGTCCATGAAGCTCTACCCAGGCATGTAGAGGACAGCAACGCCTATGTACTGGGAAGCATCAAGCAGCACAATGTCGTCATTGCGTGCTTGCCAGCAGCCCAATATGGAACGAACAACGCGGCGAACATCATGACGAATATGAAGCGAACCTTCTCCGCTATCCGCGTGGGCTTTCTGGTCGGGATTGGTGGCGGCGTGCCGAGCAAGGCCGATGTGCGCTTAGGGGATGTTGTTGTTGGAACAAGGGTGATGCAATATGATCTTGGGAAAGTCGTTGGAAATGGAGAGCTCCGACAAACGGCAATCCCTAGGATTCCTCACCATTTGCTTGGGACAGCTGTGTCCGCCCTCCGTTCGAGACATGAGCTGAACCCCAGTCGAGTCCCATCCATCCTACAGCTGAAGCTTGAAGGACACCCTGAATACGGTCACCCAAGCTCACCGGACCGACTGTTCCACGCGACGTATGAGCATGAATCTACAACGGCCAGCTGCGATGGGTGCGACCAGTTGAAGCTGGTTCCTCAAAGCAGACGGATGTCGGACAATATAATGATTCATTATGGCGCAATCGCCTCAGGGAACCAAGTCATGAGAAGCGGCACTACCCAGGACAACATTGCTCGAGAATTGGATGTCATATGTTTTGAGATGGAGGCTGCTGGTCTGATGGACATTCTCCCTTGCCCCCCAATTCAGGGAATATGTGATTACTCAGATTCTCACAAGAGCAACGAATGGCAGAGGTATGCTGCAGCAACCGCGGCAGCATACGCTAGGGAATTACTCGAGGACCTACCCGTGGCCAAAGGGCATGCAAAGGTTACCTGTATGCCAAATCCTCGTAAGTTAACTTAGGTAGATCTGCAAAGAGTCATTGCTGCTCACATCTGACGTGCAGACGAATGTTCATTGCACGAACACCGGCAGCGCTTGCTGGATTCCCTCAGGTTCGAGCAAATGGATTCTCGGAAATCAACTATCAGAACCGCCCTCACCAAAACATGCTGATGGTTTCTCAGCCACCCTGACTACCAAGCATGGCTTAATCCTGAAAACCTAACGCAACATCATGGCTTTTTATGGATCAGTGGCAAGCCTGGCGCGGGCAAGTCGACAATCATGAAGTTCGCGTACTCAAGTATGAAGAGCAAATCCCACAACAAGCATGCTATCACTGCTTCCTTTTTCTTCAACGCTCGAGGCGAACGTCTGGAAAAGTCGATCTCAGGGATGTACCGATCATTGCTGCTCCAGCTGCTTAAAGGGTACCCTGATCTCCAGGCGGTTTTAGATGACCCTGACATTAATTCTCAGAGTCAGGATGGATGCCCTTCCTTGGACATTCTTAAAGACCTCTTTCGCAGCGCAGTTTCTGCCCTCGGTCAACGTTCCTTTACGTGCTTCGTCGATGCTCTTGATGAGTGTGACGAACAACAAGTTGTGGACATGGTTCAATACTTTGAAGAGCTGGCAGAACAATGCACCAATAAAGGTGTCCCACTCCGGATCTGTCTCTCCAGTCGACATTATCCCTACATAGTTATTCAACGGGGAGTCCGACTTACACTGGAGGACCAGTCAGGTCATGGCGAAGACCTGGCAACCTACGTCGCTAGCCGCCTCCAAATCGAAGACCCTGGACTTCTCGAAGACCTGCAAACTCAACTTCTCAGGAAAGCTGCGGGTGTTTTCATGTGGGTTGTGCTAGTCGTTAGTATCCTGAACAAGGAATATCGGCATAATGGGCTGGCTTTGAGAAAGAGACTCGCAGAAATACCTAGTGATTTGAGCGAGCTGTTCAAGGACATTCTGAGACGCGACAAGGAGAATATGGCGGGTCTCCGTCTTTGCATCCTTTGGATTCTCCTTGCAAAGCGGCCATTGCAGCCGCAGGAGTTCTACCATGCTCTCTGGTCTGGATTGGCACTAGAAGATCAGGCTGATGAGCAAATTCCTGATGTCGGCGTCCCAGGTGCTTCAGACAGCCTTAACAGATTTAACAGATGTGTTATCAGCAACTCAAAAGGTCTTGCTGAGGTCACAAAATCTAAGCAGCCAACAGTTCAATTCATCCATGAATCCGTCCGAGACTTCCTCATCAAAGAAAGGGGTCTACATGAATTGTGGCCTGACCTTGGATTTGATTGGGAGAGCTCAAGCCATGAGACACTCAAAAAATGTTGCGACTCATACTTGAATCATACCTCAGTGCGTGCGTCTGTGAGTAGGGTGCTGTCACACAGACATGAGCCGCAATCGGGCATTTCAAATAAGTACCCATTTTTGGAGTATGCAAGTCAGCATGTTCTCTATCACGCCAACGCTGCGGCCAGAGCAGTTCCTCAAGACAAGTTCTTATCTTCTTTTCCCATATCCCACTGGATCAATGTCAACAATCTTTTCGAAAAGTTCAAAATTCGTGGATACAGCTCAGGCGCGAGTCTCTTCTACATTCTCGCAGACAAAGGATTCCCGGAGCTCATCCGCACAAGACTCAAAAAGGATCCGCATATTCATGTTCCCGGAGAGAGATACGGATACCCGCTGTTTGCCGCTTTGGCCAGCGGCAACAAAGACGTTGTTGCTGCTGTTCTGAAATCGCCGTCAAGTGCGTGCAGTGAAGTTGATACAGATGGGCTGAACTACAGGAAAGACTTGAAAGAATACGCGAAACGAACACCACTATCCTGGGCTGCGCAGGAGGGTCGAATAAACATTATCAAGCTGCTTCTCCAGACGGAGACATCCGTTGATGAGATGGATGCGAAGGGCAAAACACCACTTGAACGGGCCTCAGAGAACGGGCATGCGGCGGTGGCAGAGCTACTTATCAGCAAGGGAGCAGATGTCAATGCTAGCATTGATAGAAGGACCCCACTCTTAATCGCCGTAGAGAAGGGACATGAGGAGGTGGCAGAGCTACTTATCAGCAAGGGAGCAGATGTCAATGCTAGCATTGATAGAAGGACCCCACTCTTAATCGCCGTAGAGAAGGGCCATGAGGAGGAGGCAAAGCTGTTCGTTAACAAGGGAGCAGATGTTGATGATGGCAAATATATTAGTTGGACTCGGCTCTACTGCGCCATACGGAAGGGTTATCGGAACATAGCAAAGCTACTTATTAACATGGGAGCAGATATCAATGTCCGTGATAATAATGGACGGACTCCACTCTTACAAGCCTCAATGTATGGCCACACGGAGGTAGCAAAGCTGCTTATTGACAAGGGAGCAGATATCAATGTCTGTGATAATGATGGAATGACTCCACTCTTACAAGCCTCAATACGTGGCCATGAGGAGGTGGCAAAGCAGCTTATTGCTAAAGGTGCAGATGTTAATTGCAACAACAATAATGGATTGACTGGGATGCTTTCCTTAACAGCTCCGGGAGTACAAAAACGTCGTCGATCTGAAACTCCTAATGGGATCAGCTCTGAGGCGGAAGCAGACCCAGAGGATAATGTCAGAAAGCGAACTCGTTAAGAGTGATTACGTTCCAAGTTTCCCCTCTGTGGGCTCGAACAGTTGAGCTCGGAACTTTCAGAGCTCCTTAAATTAGGTGGGTGACAAAGCACTGAGCATATATCCTTGTAGCGGATTATTTATGCATTAAATACGCAGCAGTCGACCTCGTCAGGCGTCCCTTGCCAAGTTCAGCCCTCTGAGCATTGCACAGCCAGGCCGGTACCGAGTTCGAGTGATGTCTGTGCTGCCTCACACAGCGGAGTCACCACAAAGGAGTATGTCGACTCGGGGGCCTTCCATGCCCATGCAGAAGCGAAAGCCGTTCAGCGTCCAAGTACGTATTACCCCAGTATTTGCATCGCAACAGCGCTTGGATATCGTGACCACGGACTGACCGATTCTAGCTCCTTTGCGGGTATCTAAGCTCCAGGCTATGACAGGGGAAAATATGATATAACGCCGGATGATATCGCCGCGTGGCAGAGACCATCTCTCGAGCCTCACTCAATAGTGGGACTTGTTTCACATCACTCTTCATAGATTTGGCGTTATCACAATTAAAGGACCGGACGCTTCTAGCCACAAACCTCATAGGGACTTATTATTGTCTATGGGTCATGAAGCACAGCTGGAGAATTGGAGTTCTGTGTTGTTCGGCTCCGGTGTTCTGCGTTTTGATTTTGCAATCAATTTCCCTTCTGAGTCGATACTAATAAGGTGTTTACTGGGCCTAAAAAGCCGTGCGTTCATTGCCAACGGTTAATGTCTACAAGTGACAACTATCCAACTCGTTCACTCTTGGGTATGCCTATTTGACAGATTTACAAATCTGAAGACTTGGGCCATTTTTCATGACATGTAAAACCAGACTTGGGATTCTTCTCTAATTTAATTACACTAGACATGTCCGGTGACAGATACGTCCAGTAGTAGAGCCCAATTCAGCTCGTATAGTTGCTATAGTTTAGTTTGTACATGCAGGGCCAAGTCTTCATGAGGAATATCCAAGTAATCCCACATGTAGTGAAACCGATAACTGCCGAAAAAGGGCTCCGCATTGCCTTTGCCATCATAGACCCAGAACTAAGGACGTCCATACGCGCCTAAATCTTTGGCCACCTTCTCTGTGACCCTAGTTAGGGTCTCTTTGATCTTCGGATCATTAGCCCCTTTTATTATCTCTTGAACTTCTGCCTCATTAAAGGCTTTGCTAAGGGCGATCGAAAGTTTGTCCGGTCTGGGATGTCAGTCTGTTCCTTCCACATCGCCTCGAAACGTCGCAGAAATGTCTTTTCAAAGGTCTCGTTGTCATAGCGTTGCTTGACGAAGGCTAGAGCCCGTTGTGGTTAAGGAAACGGTTGGTTTTTGGTTCTACTCTTCATCGAGAGGGTAATGGAGTGAAGTACCAAAAGTGAGAGTATTGGAACGAAGGATGGGATTAGTGATTCACTTTCAGTCTCACGCAGGTGTGTCACGAATGACAAACGAACCGCAGTCGATGGAGAATTCGATTTTCTTTTTCCCGTCCATATCATAAAGGTTGGAGCTAGAGTAAGCAGTTCGGGATAGAAAAAGGAGACCAATCCTCAGTGCGAGCTTGTCCTGCATCATATGTATTCTCCAGCAAGAGTTGTAATCGGGCACGTACGAGGCGAGCCTAAACTGAGGGTATCTGGGAATGGCATCCCCCGAATCTGGGTCAGCTCCATCTGCATTGACTTCTACTCTGCGAAATATGTTTTCTCCCAGCTGATGTGACCAGAGATGCATCATTTGGGAATTGCCATCACACTAAACGCGAATGTCTTCCCTGCTCGATGGCGTGAAAAGAATAAACTTGAGCTGTTCAGGACTTCCCGCCATGCATTGGCTGTCTAACCCAGAACCGTGGCATATCAGAACAGTGTGACCCGGTTCTATCAGGGAACCTAGATCCTTGGTGAACCTTTTCTTCATGTAATATTCCAGCATT
This sequence comes from Aspergillus fischeri NRRL 181, assembly GCF_000149645.3. Lineage (NCBI taxonomy): Eukaryota > Fungi > Ascomycota > Eurotiomycetes > Eurotiales > Aspergillaceae > Aspergillus > Aspergillus fischeri. The sequence continues at coordinate 198,838 of NW_001509761.1, read as the reverse complement.
GTCCTGCAGTATCCTCGACCGTACGCCATTTGAAAAACATTCAACTGGTGGATGTTGCCCACCCAGCGGATAGTAGATCATTGATTTTTAATACGCCTCTACAAGTAAGGAGCTGTATATAGCTTTATTGAACTTCAAGGATAATCGTAGTTCTCAAGCATTCGCTAACATATCGACCTTGAAAATACCATTATATATAAAGAGAATATGAACTATGAGTCTACAGGGGAGATTTCCAGTGATTTCAGTGTGCTGGGGCGGCATGGACGACGATCATCAGAGCCAGAAACCACGCAAGCAGGATAGTAGAGGAAATTACAAAGTACATGACCGCTTGGCTCATGGGTGATCTGGATCCACCAGAGGATCGGATCACATGTGGAAGCCACCTTCTAGACCCGTAAATCTAAGCCGAACTCGGCTCGGCTACAACGTCGTGGCAGACCGCAAGCTTGATATGGAGCATGCAACGCGCTGAGGAGCCTAACGGTCTTCGGCAAACCGTATAACCTATCACCATGGTTAACACATACCCTTGGCTTTGGTCCTTTCCCTTGCCATACTTTTTGTTACCGTACTCAAGTGAAAGGCATCTTTCCAAAACTCAACATCTATCGTCCTATCTCTCACTCGATGCACGGCGAGACGCACCAAGTCATGATGGGCTTGTTTGATACCTCCCTCCGCGAAATTCTAGCGTCAATCAATTTATGGAAAGTCGCGACTATCGTTTTGCTGGCGATGAATGTGAAATGCCTGCCTTTCGTGTGGCATGTAGGTCGCCTTCCCTAGGACACTGAGAATCGCAGCTATTGACTGCGGACTAGTATCGCATCTTTAACCCCCTGTTGAGAGCCGCGTGGCGAAGATTTCGCTCTGGCCCTCAGTCAACGGTGATCTCTGACTCCAAGACGCCGACCGTGTTCCTGCCTTCTATCACAAGCACCTACGCTCCCTTATTTGAATGCGACTACAACCTGCACAAGTCAAACAGTACATACTTCACTGATTTAGATGCAAGCCGCTCATATCTTCTCTCCGCCCTCTGTTATGACGGGTTGGTCACGGTTGACCGCGAACTAGCCGCCGAGGGAAAGAAGGGCATTTTGGCTGCTATTATCGGGTCAGTCACCACTAGCTTCAAGAAAGAGATCCGGATTTTCCAGGAGTACGAGGTGTGGTCCAGGATTCTTACGTGGGATCGAAAATGGCTCTATATTGTGACCCATTTCGTCCAGAAAGGCTCAGCGAAACCGGCAGGTTATCTAACCGGGAAATCCACGCGCCTTGACTCGAGGAGTTCGACCGAAGAATCCAAATGCCACTCTAGCCAACCGGTTATTTTTGCTACATCGATTTCCAAATATGTGTTTAAAAAAGGGAGGCTCACTATCCCTCCGGCACGGCTTTTGAGAGCTTCCGGCCTTCTGGGACAGGATAAGAAGGGAGAAGAGAAACACGGGGCTCGACCTACCGAAGTTCAAGAACACACAAGCGACTCGGGCGTTCCTGAAGATATAGAGTCGGAACGCCTCAAGGGTATGAAATACGCTGAATCCTGGAACCAATTGGACTCCCTCCACGAAGAACTACTCAAGCGAGATGAGTTAATCAATGGCGTGCTAGCTATAAATCATGTTGGAGACATCACGCTCCCATGGAAACGATTTCCAACTGCCTAGGAGTAAGGGTCTTAAAGAAGTTATGATTACCAATGTCTGCCAACTATGCGGATGCCGCCAGCTTTGTGTGTTGCATGACGAGGATAAGGTCTTGACGGGGATTTCATGAAACATTTTCCGTCTTAGTATGCGGAATAGAAGCAAATACAATCCATAAACTAATGCTTCGTATTATTTGGCAGCGACAAAGAAGAATGAACCGACGGTCAGGCTCGCCACTCAAAGTTGGAACTGAGGAGATATCGGTGCAGTATCCACGCTTGTGGGGCTCAGCCCGTGTGTTGAAAAGTATAAGACCCTAGACTGATAGGACTATGTAATGTCCGGACACCTTTTTAGCCTAGTGGTATTAAATTTCGATACCGTGTCTCTCAATCATTTCCGCCGCCCCCCCATCGTACAAAAGGTGGTGATCATCACTGCTCATTGTAGAACGTTTGATCCCCGTTTATCATAACCAAGTAACCCAACTACCAGTAACTGCATGGCGGCTAGCGATGTTCCTCCTCAGCTTGGCGAGGGTCCAGTCGACCACACTGATGGTTCTTCCGAGGGCATCCATGGCCTATCATTACGAGTAGGTAGTTAGCTGTATGCGAGCAATACTGCGGAATGGTTATAGAGGGATGATAGTTACCTTTGCTTTGGCCTCGCAAGCTTCCGCCTCTTCAGCAGGCGTCGTGACGACATGACCGTTTTCGACTGCGTTGTTGATGAGATGATTAACTGCATCAACAGCAGTGATGGCGTTGTCGAGGGAATGCGTCCCGATGAATATGAGCAAGGCTGTCTGGTGATACAGGTGAAGAATAAGAAGGCACGATTTGGGTTTCTGGCTCCAGCAAAACCTGCTCTTGTGATCGTGTCTGTACACCATTTGCTCTGGGAGCTTGCACTGGCCTGTAACGAGCTGGAGACTTCTTGCTCCTCTTTGTCGCTTCTGTATTCCTTGAATGACCATGCTGTCTGCGTGTTCGAAATCTGTGGCGAGCTGAAAAGTGCGAATGCGCTGCTTGTCGCCTCTCTCTGCTCGCTTCAGGATACCTCGAGATGAAAGATATCTGGCCTGGGGAACGACTATCTCAGTCGATTGTGACAAGTCTTGTGTCTTCACTGCACATGGCACCCAAACCTTGGGAAAGTGGCAAGGTCGGAACAGGCCCATAGCCTCATACAAAACGTTCCAATCAACAGAAACGAAGAGGCGTTGTCAAAGTACCGCAGTCCACATCGTGTCGGCTATCAAAGCCAGTTTTATTCTGAGTAATAGAATTATCTCTGATCTAGACCAAGCCAGGGACCCACATTCTTCAGCCGTTCAGCTATCAGATTAGGAATTGTCGCAAGTATGATATTGGGAATAGCCGGCAAAGAGAGTATGAATCTCAGTCGTGCGAATGCATGATTCTGATATATGACACGGGGGGTTCAAAGCAGAGAACAGGACGTCACCCATTCCAGAATTGATATCAAATTCAAGAAATAATTTGGCTTCTCAGCTGAGCTTTCCACCCAGGTAATCTGAGACCGGAGCCGTCCAATTTTCAAGAGGACGACAGGTCGGCACGCAAGTCGGTCAAGTATTCTTTAATTTCAGGTCCACTTGTTCTTCTTCCTTTTCATAAAATTGTCTAGGAAGACATGGGAGAGCAGCTCAGTGTAGTCGAGCGGATAGATTCCTGTTCGAAAAGGAGAATACCTCACACATTTCGACTTAAGTTGTAGAGTAGCATCCAGGCTTAGATTAAACAGTAGCCTTGCATCAAACAACATCTAACGGAATATGCTGGGGAGGGTTGTCAATAATCAGCCTCATTCCAGGCTGCACAACTCCTCCCTTCTTCACTGTAGCCATAACACCCGCCAACCGCCTGACAATGTGACGCTCTTCATCACGAACCAAGAACCGGTCTTTCAATCCAGCCTGGAACTTGTCAATCTGAGGACAGGGATTTCTCAACCCTGTAAGGGCAATAACAGCCTCCTCGCCCGCAGCCTCGCCATCTCCAACGAAACGAATCTCCGTCCCGGTACCGAGACTCAAGAGATCGACTCCCTCGGTGGTGATATTCTGTCCCAGAACACCAGGCGCCAGTAGCTGTGTCTTCATCTCATCGGTTGGCAACGTTGCGCATATACCCCGCAGAACTTCCATCGGCATAAGGTGCACTTGGCGAAGGTTTGCTGGCGGAGGCTTAATGTGCAGGCGTGAACGATGCTGAACAGTCTCCCCGGCATGACAGTCGCCTTCCACGCCGAGATTGGCGATGAGTTTGATGGAAGGGACGGCGTTTTTGGAGAAGTTATGCGAGGCCGAGGTCGTCACTGAGAGAACGCGGGGTGGCCTGGATTGAGGGGCTGCCATCATTGAGGTATGGAAAGCCGACGAGGTGCTCGGAACAGACCTTCTGAAGCCACTTGATCGTTCGTTGATTGTGAATTTCAATCCTCTGGCATGAAACTATCTTCCTCAGATCTTTCATGAAGCGAGGAAGAGAGTAGATAAGGGCGGCACGATGGCATGACTCACATGAGAACACGGAATGATGGCTCTTGCTATTGGCTGGCCGCCTCGTGTTTCCGCTGTTTGTGCTTATATACCTTCAACAGCCATGAGGATATGGTTCCTCGACCGTTTCACAAAATTCCGACTTTTTTCATGGTTTTGATACTGATGACCCGGTGTGCTGAACCATGGTTGACCTGGATAATTGCCAAATGCTTAAATAGTAGCGTTGTCGCAGGGTCCTGGTGATCCCGGTCGAGGATAAGGTACCTGTAGCAATGGGCTCCGATGCTTGGATTTCTGGCTTGATTGCATTCGTCACATAGCTCGCGTTCCTTTACTGTACGGAGATGTTTTCTTTCGGTGCTACTTCAGTGCATCGCCCGTGCGACCTCTCCTACGAAGATGATGTAGGAGTTGCTCCAATTGCCACCGGCTTGTTACCGTTGGGGTTCTAATATGAAGTTGACTGATCGTCTTGTGCCTTGTGCCAATCGGCTTTCCTAAATAAGTAGCGACGGCTCATAGCCTGAAGCTGTGTCTATCTGGACGACTAATGCTATTGCCAGGTGGTTCAACCACGTTCGATTAGGTAAATTCGATTTGGCATTTCACCAACTCACGTTCCAGGCGTGAAGAGATGCGAGCGTAAGGCTTTCTGCGAACCGGCCTTGGACAAACTCAAACATGACTGTTCCCGGGGGAAAGAGACTCTAGAGCCCTAACTCTCCATGAACAGAAGAATCGATCGGCTTCTTGTCGTCTGGTTGTCGCCACCGGATCTCCGCCCCGGAGCTGATTACGTCGGTTGAAGACTCCAACGATGCGGACTCTTGTCGGTCATGCTCTCTCTAAAACCATAGATTGCTTGTCGAATAAGATTCAGATGTACTGTGAGTGACTCTCGTCTGGCAGGACCTCGCGCCGGGGCATGTAAACGGAGACCGCGAGGGAGTACTCACTCTTCAGGAGGACCATGTCGGGCCCGCATCAGCTGCTTCTTGCTATTGCAGCTGGGGATATGACACCTGACTCGCCAGTATCGATATACCCATTATCCGCATACCAACCTGCAGGGATATTAACCAAGATAGATCAGATATGGTGCGGATTAACTCAAACCCATTCCAGAACCAGTCTATGTCCAACTTAGCGGTTTCACTCTGGTTACGGTTTGTCGAGCAATAGTCGACGATGCTATCCATATCATTCCGGTCTTAATGTCTATGTTTAGTCCTGAAGCATTTCAAATACTGATTCGGGCTTGGATCATCATTCACAAACCCCTCCGGATTATAATTAGATAGACAGCATAATTGGACACCTGAACAAGCCATCGACTAAGACTCGCAGGAGCCTAGCTAGTTTGCATTGGATTGGCGACGCAGCCATGAGCTCCATTGATCTGGTATTTGGGAGGCCTGAAAGAGGTCCGACATCCAACCATAGCAAAAAGATTTCGGTTCGCCGCATACTTTGTACTGATCAAGTAGGCTGAACTCCCTGAGTCGTATTCAACCATTGCTTTGAAAATCAATCAAGAAGTATAAAAGCACGTTAATCTCCAGAGTTGAACACCATTATTATCAAATGACGCAACGCAACAGTTTATCAACCGATCCTTTCTCACTTTACAAACCCTTTCTTATCATACGAAATGAAAGTCTCGACCATCTGCTCTCTTCTCTTGGCTGCTGGCTCTACTATAGCTGCCCCGGCCAAACGGACAGAGCAAGCCATTAGCATCAGCGGCCTCTCTGCCTCTCAGACCGACCAGCAGGGATATATCGCCTTCACCTTGAAAGATCCCAACTACGACGACTCCACCGGTGCGAATGTGATCTGGTATAGTTATTTCCCTTTTTTATCCAATACGTGATCTAACAGACATGACAGGCATCGTCCCGGAAGCCCCGTTTCTGGCGCTCGCACTAGCGACGGTGCCTACTATGTCAATTTCCCGGGGGGTGTGAACGACATTGCGGTCTTTACCTTGGAGGTCCAGCGAGTCAAAAGCACCGAGACAGTCTCTGTTACTCTCAACGGCAATGGAAACGGCAGTGCTTCAGGCACTAAGTGGTCGTGCACCTCGGCCAATGACTCTGTTGGGGGGCCAGTGGAGAAGTGTGCCTATGATGGCGACATCACCTTGACCCCTTTCAATTCCTAGGGTTCACTGGCTTGTGATAGAGTCTTTCATTCTGTTTGCGTAGTATAAGTGCAATAGACATTGCCATATACAATGTTAATTTCCTTTGGATTTAGAAATTTCTGTTATTCATGAGAGGGGTCCTTTATCTCTATGCTATTAGACTGCAGGGGCGATTACTATAGCTCCCTTCTATTATTAGGTTTTCTTTTCTCCAGGCGTCCCGTCAATTTCTTCCAAACTATTCCGTAATGTCCTTTACTCAGGCCCGTGTTCATCTTAAGCTTTCTGTAGCAATTGGCCCAATTACCTTCAAGATCAGGCGTGCCACTGAACCGATCTTCGCAGGACGACCCAGTGAAAGTCCACTAACTAGCAAATTATTTATAGGGTAACTCCGCCAAAATCAGATTTGATGACTGGGTCATGAACTAGGCATCAGAGCTTGGGCACATAGTCCATGTGGGAGAAATAGACGGAGAGCAAGCATGAATACAAGCATCGCCCCCAGCTTTGAAGCACATTTTAAAGGTCTTTCATAGAAAGCACTTGGCTCTTTATTCTCATGATGAAGTCTTTAAGGCTTTACTCTGCTTTCTTTGTTTACTCTTCTCAGTTCGTCTTATGGACTACCTTCCCATACGACACGCTCTATGGTAAATGACTGGGCGTCTGTGAGCAACCTGCCACTGCATGCACTACTGGGATTGTTCAACTCATGCGGAATCTAGATTGAACCATCTCAGTATCTTCAGTGAACTCCTTGCTTTGACAACTTCACATGCGTGCCTTGGATTACAGGATCCATCACAGGGAACCACTGCGATTGCCTTTATTAGGCTCGCAGCTACAAATGTGACACAAAACACAGAGAATCTGCTAACTAACCAGGGCCGTCCTGGAGGGCCTGGCGTCGATATCGTACTCCAGGGAGGATCCAGTCTGGCTGAGGCTCTGGGATGGCAGCATAACATTGTCGGCTTCGATCCTGAAGGAGTCGGGCAAAGCGGTCGAATCACCGGAGAAACGCGCCCAGTTTGAGAACCTCTTCTACCCGGAAGTCTCTCATGCTTCATCTACGGCCCTGGGTACTCGGTATTACGCCGCTGAATTTTGCAAGGCTTGAACGGAAAATGTGGGAGGGCCCGATGGAAATGCCTCGTTCATCAGCACCCCTGCCGTTGCTCATGACCTGTCCACTTACATCAATGCAGAGCAGGCGTTATCTGGAAAGCCGTTGAACGAGTACAAGATCTCGTACCTTGCCGTGAGCTAGGGCGCCGTGTTGAGTGCCACATTTGCGTCTCTCTCTTCCCTAATCATGTAGGCAAGATGGTTCTCGATGGGTGGCTGACGCAGCGGACTACTATAATCTAGGCTGGAGAACCGATCTCTACAACGCGGATAAAGCCCACGACTCGTTCAGCAAATACTGCTTCCAGGGCGGTGCTACGAATTGTTCGTTCTGGGGTCCATCTGTTTGAAACATTACCAGCCGCTTGCACGGGCTACTGGCCGAGCTGAAATACCATCCCGTGCCTATTCCGAGCTCAGAGGCTTGCGATATCCCTTTGATAGCAATTTATTCGGGTTTGAAAGAGTACATCCTTATCGCGATGTATACTCTGCTATCGACTATTGCAGTCCTAGCCGACGTCCTTTCAGGTTTGGAGCGAGGCAATACTTCGGCATATGTCAGCGCAGTGACGGATGGCTCCATACCTGCAAAGCCGTGCAATAACGGCAGTGGAAGGACCGAGACAACTCATGTAAACACGCTGATCAGATGCGTGGACGGTTATGCTGGGCACAAGTTCGAGAATCTGACTGATTATCGAAACAATGTCCGCACATTAATCTCGCAATGCCGTTTCTTCGGCGAGGTGTGGCCCAACAATGCGAATGGGGTCCTATGCAGATCTGTTGATGCAAATCCGCTGAAGTCAGGACGGCTTCCAGGTATGTGAGCTGCGAGAGATTTGGAGTATGGGGTCGGTTCTAACCTCGACTAGGCTCTATTTTGGAAACCCGAAAGACCTCGTTTCCCGTCTTATTCGTCACAGCCGAGACTGATCCCGTCGCTCTAAAGAGAGGGTGAGTATCTAGCTATTAGATCGTCCAGTAGCCGAAGCTGATCATGTTACAGCGCGTACAAAATGACGTCGGTCTTTCCTGGATCTGTTCTTTTGACACAAGCATCAGTTGGCGTAAGTGAATCCGAATCGATTAGTCAAGCAGGGCCAGGACACTAATGAAGTCTTAACCAGCATACCGCCATTGCCAGTCTCTCTCCGTGCTATCCGAACCATGTTCGGATGTACCTTAGTGGCCAGCTTCTTGCAGCGAAGACAACCTGTTGACCGGATGTGATGCCATTTCGAAGTTCAGCTTCATTGTCTTTTGAAAGATAAACTTGTACTTTAGCTAAGCCAAATTTAAATTGAGGATTCTTGCAAAACCACGTTCTTCCCTTTTCCCCTTTTGCGCCCACTTCTTATTCTTCCAGCGGCGGCGTATCTGAGCAGAGAGTCGCCATCACCCTATACGACTAGTCAGCACTCTCTGGAGTCAAGAATAGGAAGAGAGGAATAATTACTTACGCAGCAGGGTACCGGGTGCCTTCAATCTCTACCTTCTCCGCCAGAGTCCTAATCTCCTGCACTTCTTGGTCGCTCAACTGCAGCAGTGCAGCCGCGGCATTTTCGTCCATCCTGGCAGCCGACTTCGTACCAGGAATAGGGACGATATCCGGTTCGGTCGCCAGCAGCCACGCAAGGGCAACCTGTGCTGGGGTGCTCCCATGACCATTAGCCACATCTTTCAATTTGTCCACCAGTTTCAGAATTTCCGGGAAGTTTTCCTCCGCGTACTTGGGGTACATGCGGCGCAAGTCACCCTCGGGAATATCTGCGCGAGATTGGAATTGGCCTGTCAGTATACCCCGTCCAATCGGGCTAAAAGCAACGATAGCCACGCCGAGTTCGCGGCAGGTCTTGAGGATCTCTGATGCTGGTGATTCGATGTCTAGTGTAAACAGGCTATATTCCACCTGTAAGGCGGTAATAGGGTGCACGGCATGCGCGCGCCGTAATGTGGTTGCTGAGACGTCCGATAGACCCAAATAGCGAATTTTGCCTTGGCTATATAATGGAACAGTTAAACTTCGGTTGCTCTATATTAGGTGAAGGTTCAGGCTGGATGACCTACTTCTTCAGCTCCACCATGGCTCTAATCGTCTTTTCAATCGGCGTGACTCCGTCCACCCTATGACAGTAGTAGAGATCGATGGTGTCGACCCCGAGTCTCTGAAGACTTCGTCCACATGCAGCCTTGACATACTCGGGATCGGACCGGAAAGTATGGCTTCCATTAGGGTGTCGCTGGAGCCCGAACTTGGTGGCCAGGAAGACGTCGTTGCGCTTGCCGGATTGTTTGATCCATTCCCTCACAACGTCCTCGCTGTCCCCGTAGATGTCGGCCATGTCCCAAAAGCGCAATCCGGCGGCATGTGCGTGCTCCAAAAGGGCCACTCTCTCGTCAAGGGTACCAGCTGGTCCGTAGAATCCGCCAATGCTCCCAAAACCAAGACCGATGGCAGAGACGGAGGGCCCATCTCGGCCCAGCGTACGTAGGGGAAGAGACATTTGGAGGTTAAAGAGGCTTGGAAAGGAGATGAGGGGAGGATAGACCTGTCAAGTCCAAAGCAATTCCTGAGTGATTCCTTCCTGATTATCATATCTTTGGTAGTCCTTCACGAGCCTTACCCGTTTGGGTTCCCGACTCTCCTTAATTGACACAGCAGTCCACCGCGGGGGGCCGGAGTATATGTAATAAGGCGACGAGCGTGATGATATTTGAGATTCTGCGCATCCCACTAGTAGCTATTGAATGACTCCAATTTAATAGTAGTAGAAGTAGTAGAAGTAGTAGAAGTAGTAGAAGTAGTAGAAGTAGTAGAAGTAGTAGAAGTAGTAGAAGTAGTAGAAGTAGTAGAAGTAGTAGAAGTAGTAGAAGTAGTAGAAGTAGTAGTAGTAGTAGTATTTAGTAATGTCCGGAACAGGGGCACTTTGTGCTCTGGCCTCCCATGGGGGATAGGGACGGGCTAATCTATGGAATTACATAAAGTGTGAGACGACTAGAAAGCAATCAAGAAGTTACAGGTTACAGGTCAGGTGGACCTTGAAAAAGATGAGGTGGACGCCCCACCTGTCTTGGCACTCCCAACCTCCCAGGTCAACATTTAAATACTGTAATGGATACCATGAAATTCGTTTTCAATTTCTCCTCTGCAATTATCTGCACATTGATTTAAACTCAAAACCACTTATTAACTGATTAGTTACTGCGTCTGTATTGATAATATGGATTCAGAGGCTCTCTCAATGAACTGTGGTGAAATAGATGATGTCTCCTTGAACGAAGAGGAGAATGAAGAGGTAAGAATCAGAACTGCTTTTCAAGTACTTACTAACTGATTTTTGACAACCTAGGCCCAGCCAAGCTGCTTTACTCAGTTAACAGACACAAAAACTCATCCACTTCAAACACTGTATATTGAATACACAAATGATTTGCCAGAGTATCCAAGGACAGATCCAAATGGATATACCTATGTTATTCCAGTGAATAACTACTCTCAAGAAGAAGCAGAGCAATTAGTCAAAGATGTAAGTACTTATCAAGTGCTTGCGAATCTCTCTTACTAACCAATTCAAAGATTCAATATTCTCGAGCGAGTGTCCAAGGTGCAAGAAAGAATATTAAATCATCCTTTTTGAACTGCCCAGTTAAGAAATGGATATGGAAATGTTCTGGAGCTCTAGTATGTGAATATCTGAAACCAGATCTACGCCTGCTGCACCATACTTTTTTAGATAAGGCAACATGGCAGGAAATCAAAGATATATGAGAGAATATCGACCCAATTGAACAAGATATTCGCAAGCGGAATGCGTATAGGTAAGCACTTATTGAGTACTTACTAGCTACTTACTAACTTTCTAAAACCTATAGTCTGTATCGTTCAAAAAAAATTTTCTTCGAGAGACAAAAGGCATGCCTTGAACAACTTCCAACCTGCGTCACCCGACGGTGGATAGTGCCAAAGTTACGAATGAACGATTCGTTGACCATTAAAACCGAACTACCGAGCAAAATCCTGGCTGACGTGTTGGAGGCATTGATCGGGGCTTCATTTGTGAATGGCGGATATCCATCTGCATGGACAACCATGCATCAATTTCTGAAACCGATTCCAACTGCGATGCCGTCTTTTTCAGGACGCCCGACGTCAAAGGCTGGGTTGGTTATTCCACCTGAATTAGACAAGAAAATAGGCGTTCTGGTAGGCCACAACTTTAGCGACCGTTATGTTATATGGGAAGCCCTCACGCATCCTTCATGGAGGAGAGACACAAGCACAGGCTCCTACCAAAGGCTAGAGTTTCTCGGAGACGCAATTCTCGACATGATCATAGCAAGACGGCTATACCAGAACAAACCGCAGCTGACTGAAAGTCAGATGACGCAGATCAAGGCTGCCATGGTCAATGGAAATTTTCTTGCATTCCTTTGTCGCAACCTTGGGCTTGAAGAGGAAATTGTACAGATCTACGAACCACGCACGGGGGTCTTTGACCGAGTCCTGCAGAAAGATCGCCTGGAGCTTTGGAGATTCATGCGACATGACAGTCCGGACGTCCCCGCGGCCCAACAATCCTGCGTGAGGAGGTATATTCGACTACGCGAGCAAATTCGACATCATCTCTCCTGGAATGACCCTCTTCCAAGAGATGCAGCAAAAGCGCCGAGCCTGGACCCGTACTATTGAAAAAGTCAAAGCGTCACACTGGAAACAGTTCCTAGACAGAGCTGGGGAAGGAACACTATGGAAAGCTGCTACCTATATGAAACCGCGAGAGACCTGGGGTTGCGTCTCGGCCTTGCACGTTGGTTCTAACGAACTGGTGGAGAACGAGGACAAAGCACAAGCGTTTCTGGACACTTTCTTCCCCAAAATGGACCAACCCCTCGAAGACCCACCAATCCAGGCCCCGTTGGAGCTGCCCTGGCCACCAATCACGGAACTAGAAGTCCAGCGATCTCTTAAAGCAGCCAAAAGCTCCACGGCACCGGGCGAAGACGGTCTACCGACGCTTGTGTGGAAATGCCTGTGGAAGTATGTAGGAAAGTCATCACCAAAATTTTCACAACATTAATCGAACTAGGGCACCACCCGAAACGATGGCGGAGAGCAAAGATCGTGGTGTTGCGGAAACCTGGGAAGCCGGACTACTCGATCCCTGGGGCCTATCGCCCGATCTCACTCCTCAACACACTCGGTAAACTTCTTGAGGCAGTGATGGCTCGACGACTATCGTACCTTGCCGAGCAGCACGGCTTACTACCCGACACACAATTTGGAGGGCGACCGGGCAGGACCACTGAACAAGCCCTGCTAGTCCTTTCTAACGCAATCGACCAAGCTTGGTATAAACATGCAGTAATGACACTCGTCGCGTTCGATCTGAAAGGGGCCTTTAACGATGTCAACAAAATCAGCCTTGACGCCCGCCTCCGAGCAAAGGGAATCCCAGCCATCGCTAGAAAGTGGATTGCAAGCTTTATGAGCGACCGCTTCGCTAATATAGGATTTGATGACTTCCGTACCGAGGTCGCCCCGCTAGTCAATGCAGGACTAGCGCAGGGCTTACCCCTCTCACCCATTCTGTTCACATTCTTCAACTCCGACCTGGTCGACCAACCTGTCACGTTTCATGGTGGCGCATCAGCCTTCATTGATGACTACTTCCGCTGGCGAGTAGGCCGCTCAGCCGAAGAGAACTAAGCCAAAATCCAGTCAGAGGATATCCCTCGCATCGAAGCGTGGGCGCAACAGATTGGCTCCTGCTTCGCAGCTGAGAAGACCGAGCTTATCCATATCACCAGGAAAAGAAGTGAGCAACTACAAGGGCAAATAGTCATAAACGGGAAAACTATCGAACCATCACCCACGGCGAAGCTACTGGGTGTGATCTTCGACCATGAGCCGAGGTGGAAAGAGCACGTCCAGCAAGCCATCAAACGGGCCACCAAGGTGACCATCGCTCTGGCTGGACTACGACATCTACGCCTAGAACAGATGCGACAAATTTACCAAGCGTGCGTCACACCAGTGGTAGACTATGCGTTCGGTCTGGCATGACCCTCTACGTGACAAAACCCACCTACGCCACCTAAAAACAGTACAAAGGGCCCCTCTGATCCGTCTCCTGTCGGCGTTCAAGACAGTAGCGTCCACCACTCTAGAAGTGGAAGCATATGTTCTTCCAACACACCTCCGCCTCCGCCGCTGAGCACAATATACTATCACGAGACTCCACACTCTACCTCGCAATCACCCTATCTGGAGTGCGCTCCTCCGAGCTCAGAGACGAAGGAACAACATTGGAAACTACGCTCGGTTCCCACTGGCGGAAGCTCTAAAGTCTATGGACCTACAAAGATTGGATGAACTAGAAACGATCGACCCAAGTCCCCTGCCACCGTGGCGAGTTGAACCCTTCGCGGAGATTGAGGTCGGGTCAGACCGAGAGACAGCCGTGGAGCGCGCTGAAACCACGCGGTTCACATCGGACATTGTCGTCTACTCAGATGTCTCGGGACGCGAGGGTCACCTAGGCGCTGCCGTTGTGGCACTCAACAGCAACTTGGAGACCGTTGAATCTCAGCAAATTCAAGTGGGACCAATGGACCGCTGGTCTGTTCATGTAGCGGAGCTTATTGGTATATTCTACGCTATCAGCATGGTGTTTAAAGTTGCCCATCAGCTCTCGAGAGGCTTAGAAAGGGGACGGAAAACAGCGACAATACTGTGTGACAGCCGATCAGCCTTGCAGGCAACTCAAAATCCGAGGAACAAATCTGGACAGCAGATCATCCACGCGATCCTCCAAGCTGCCACAGAAGTCCAAACAGAGGGAATCTCGCTGCACCTTCAATGGGTGCCAGGGCACTGTGATAACCCTGGAAACGACGCTGCGGATCGACTGGCCAAGGATGCCGCGCGCCCAGGCAAAACACAACCATTCTGCCCACTACCTTCGATGGAAAGCGCGCGCCTCCGCGGCAATATCCTCAATCAGTGGGAACAGGAATGGAGGTCATCCAACAAAGGTGGTCACCTACGAAAGATCGACAGCACCCTGCCAGCAACCTACACAAGGAGGCTATATGGGAGCCTGCCCAGGAACCGACTGTACCTGTTAACACAGCTACGCACAGGCCACAATTGGTTATCCACCTACGCTAAAGCCTTTCGCTTCCGCGACGACGACCTGTGCGTGTGCGGCGCACAAGAGACTGTCACCCATGTGATAGTGGACTGCCCGGATCTGAGGGACATTCGAAGGGAGTTACGGAGGGAAGTAGGGGACGCGTTCAGTAGCGTCTCGAGTCTGCTGGGAGGCTCGACCGAAGGTAAGAAAGGTAAACCGGACACCGTCTCAAGGGCGAAGACGGTCAAGGCCGTTTTTGGACTTCGCCGAGGCGTCACAGCGGTTTTGGAGTCGCGCGCCACGAGGGCAGCCTAACAATGGGAACGGCAGTTAGGCCACGGCAGGCCTTGACGAGGCTCTAAGTTCGTTTCAGGAAGTGGTACGCTCTACATGTACGTACGCATATATAGTTGTGGTAGGCTGCATATCGCTTTCATGGCGAGGGGTCAGGTAAATGACATCAACCAACCAACCAACCAACCAACCACTGTAATATGTATAATCAGTTTACTAGTAGTTCCATCACAAGTTGATTTCGAGCTCCCCTATTTATTTCAACAAGCACATTCTGCACCTCACTGAATCACCAGGATTGACCTGCTCCCTGAAGTATGACTCTCTATGTGTCAACCGCAATAACAGGGGCAACCCTTGCCTTTTAGATCCTAGTTGCAGCCACCGACAGCTTTTGTGGTCTATCGGGCCAGGACTCCATTGTGTGAGCGACCCTCGCACCACGAGACTTGGTGTCTGGGCTGCTTCTGATCTTAGCCCTTCTCCACTATTTTGAGTTTATCTAGAATGGCTTCTTCCATCTTGCGCTGGACCCTGCTGCACACTCTAGATATCATGGGAGCGGTTCCACATCTTGAGTTCCTAATCGAGACGGACTGGAGGCAGATCGAGAAGCCGACGAGGATAGCGCAGATATGGTGGAGGAGGACTCCTAACAAGGTTTGTATCACAGTTTTAGACTAGATGAGGGTCTTGCATGCTGACTTGTAGGTGTTTAGGAGCTGACCGACCATGAAGTCATTCCTAATATGAGCCTGTTCATTGTTCTGTGTATGAGGGCTTGGGTTTCCCTGTGAACCTCTGCTGCAAACCTGCCACAACACAAGGTCATGATAAGTAGGGCAAGCGTAGGTGAAGCAGCAGCTCAATCTTTCGCCTGGTTTCTAACTGTCATAACATAGAGCTTGATCATGTTTGCTATACATAATGTCGTCCTCCGCTTCTATATCGACAATTGGAAGATTGCCAGGCCAACCATGAGGAAGGTAGACCGGCTCATGATTATAATCAAAATCGACTGTATCCTTGATCTCGCAAGCGACAACGCGACAGAACTCTGCCGTTACTGAAGCCGGCATTCCTGTAATTATCTGCACTACCGTGGTTTGAGAGAGTAGGTGTCGGAAAGACAAACGGCTATATAAACCAGGGTACTTCGTTTGTCGATTTTCGTGAACGCTGAGAAATGGAGAGAAATCTAGTCTTCTTGGTGCCCTAATTACACAACCACTGCACCTCCCAAACATGGCAGAGAGAAAGCTTCTGTCTAGACAAATAGCCTCAGAATACACAGCCAGCCTCATATAGGGGCCACTTTGTGGTAGCATCTACAAAGGATCGCTCCGCAAATTCCGTCGTCCAGGAACGGCTGAGGCTCATCGTCAATCACGTTTCACTACGTTGTACCCTGGTTGGTTGCCTCTCATCAAAACACTATCGGTCTGTCGCCGCTGCCAATGTGCGGGCAAATTTATCTGTACGCGTGCAGCCAGATAGAGTCTGATTTACACACTACAACGTTGTGACCCCGCCACATTTGCGATCCGTCACAGCTTCATTCTGTTACCCGGCTGCACTAGGGATATACTACACACTAGTCCATGCCGCGGCACAGGTTGGTCTGCTGTTTAAGGGATTCCAACTGCGGAAAAAGTCGTAACATGGAGGTAGACAACGTGGTCGCTCCGCTTTGAGAATTTTGCTGGTACAGCTGGTTGCAATACCGGTGCAAATGTTTATACTTCTGGGCTCTTTCCTGAAACCTCATTCAAAACAGAGCTAAACCGTAAATAGCAAGCCCATGGAATATCTATCTTCCGTGTATTTTAACGGTAAAAAAAAGGTGTAATCTGATATAATGACATACGGACATACGTATGGATCCCGTACGGGCGATCCATGGGGGATTGACTTCGCGAGCAGAAGAACAACCTCCCTCTTGATAGGGTATCACTCCTAATCGGTGATCCCTACGACGGAGGAGCACGACAAAAGGGCGAAGATGATCATTTCAGAGGTGGGAGAAAAACTTTTTAAAAACAATTTTTTGCTTCTTCTTCGTGCGCAAGGTTTCAGTGAATGAACAATTTTGATCCCAGTCGACTGTCGGGAAGTTGAATAAGCTATGCTCCCAAAGCGACCAACTTTGCATGATTTGCAAGAGATCCACGATAAATTTCCGCGGGATAAAACAGAACTCAGTGCGCTGTGTAATATCAGCAGATTTGGTACTGTTACTACAAGCCTATAATGAACGGCTTATCTGCATGCCCGAGTTTAACACATTGTAATTTCTTCACTTCATTTAACCTGACGGATAGCCCCTCCAGAAGCGGCACCGAGGGAGAGAAAAGTTTCTGCCTCAGGCCTGTCTCACCGTACCGTCCATCTCTCCTTCGTTCGTCCTAGCAATAAACTGCCGTAATATCTGTTTGTTCCGCCCACTGGGTCCACCGAATAGCTCCATGGCTGTCCGCTCCGTATTTGCTCAGCCCATAGCGTAGCATCTGGTCCAACTCTCTCCATGCCATGACCTTCCGAGCCACATGCCCCAGTCATAGTAAAGGGCGGTCCAAATCATGTTCCCCAGTCTTTCTCGACAACTGCCCAATACGTCATCAATCGTCTGCTTCAACATCAAGGTCATGGTTGCCTGCCCACATGATTTCGCAACTCCCGCGAATACGTTGGAGTTGGCGTGGAAGACATGAGCAGAGGTTTTTTTCAGGCTTGCTGAGGCAAGAAATGTTGTAAGGGTCGGTGCTTTCAATTCAGTGATGGCAAGCTCAGTTGCGAAAGAATACAGGCGCTTGCAGGTTCGGCTTCCACATTTCTGCACTTTAGTCCGTAGTAACTTTGGGCAATTCTTCTCATATTTTACGGAGCGTACTAGGTGATATAGTACCGTAAAGAATCCCTGGAGCTTGGTCTTGGCGAAGTCAATGCCTGTGGGAAAAGAGTAAATCCAGGTCCGATTCGTCGATGGGAGACCACGTCAAGTGGAACAGGATCAGTCCCTATGTTCCGATATTAGCTGCTGGTCACGTGCTTGTCAAGAGGGGCCGTAGCAAGTTTACGTTAGTGCCTCAGTCGTTGGGCGGCGGTCGGAACTTTCAGTTCCGGGTCACTAAGTCAGGTGACTAAATTGCCCAGCTAACCCGAAAGGGCTAAGCACAGGAACGGAGAAGCCTGGGTTCCGAGGTGAGTGGCAAGTCACGGAAAGGTCTTCTGCACGAATCCTCTCCCCCTGCCTGCAAGTGTTCCGCATTTTCCAGCTCAGGGAACCCGACCTTGAATTACCCCGCGCCACCTATTCCCGGAAACTGAGTGATATTCCTGCCTCCATTCAATTTACTCTCACTAGATTGAGTAAAGAAAGATCTTTGCCACAAAAGCATCCATCACTTGGGTACCAACGTGCTCATTACACAGCTTGCAATCTAGAATCTGCTGGAGGCTTCGTGCGGGAATATAGTGAAGTATAAAGGGAATACTTTCCCCAGGCCATTCTTCTACAAAGAGACTAAGGAGAGTAGGTAAGAGGGAAGATAGGGACAAAGCACCAACTATAATTGTGGTAATTACAAAAACGTTTACCATGTTAGGTCAACCAGAGGAATGTCAAGGCACCTGATCGATGGCCAAGGATCACTGTTTTCTCTCTGGTAAGCACACATGTCGCCCGATACTGTGGTGGAAGCCAAATCAAGTGCTGCCCGTTGCGGCTTATCCATCTCTCATGCACGATTATCATGTTGCCGAAAGAATTGGAGGCTTTATAATTCAAGGAGAGCGAACTACGATCAGAGTTCAGACAACGGCCATCCGCCGAGAATGAGAGGGTTTTCACTATTGTATCAGAATGATATATCTGCCTCGCACTACCCGTGGCTGCGTCCCAGAGCCGGATGGTCTTATCAGCAGCAGCGGACGCGATTGTCTGCCCATCAGGTGAGAAGGCCACTGCCGTGACAGAGTCCGTGTGGCCCTGCAGGGTCTTCCTTACAGCACCTGTTGCTGCGTCCCAGAGCCAGATGGTCTTATCAACAGCAGTGGACGCGATTGTCTGCCCATCAGATGAGAAGGCCACTGCCGTGACAGAGTCCGTGTGGCCCTGCAGGGTCTTCCTCACAGCACCTGTGGCTGCGTCCCAGAGCCAGATGGTCTTATCATCAGCAGCAGACGCGATTGTCTGCCCGTCAGGTGAGAAGGCTACTGCCTCAACTGAGGCTGTGTGGCCCTGCAGGGTCTGCCTCACACTACCTGTGGCTGTGTCCCAGAGCCGGATGGTCCTATCATAGGAAGCAGACGCGATTGTCTGCCCTTCAGGTGAGAAGGCGACTGCTGTGACCCAGCCTGTGTGGCCCTGCAGGGTCTGCCTCGCACTGCCCGTGGCTGCATCCCAGAGTCGGATGGTCTTATCATCAGCAGCAGACGCGATTTTCTGCCCGTCAGGTGAGAAGGCCACTGCGATGACTGAGTCTGTATGGCCCTGCAGGGGCTGTCCCACACTACCCGAGGCTGCATCCCAGAGCCGGATGGTCTTATCATCGGCAGCAGACGCGATTGTCTGCCCGTTAGGTGAGAAGGCCACTGCCATGGCTGAGTCTGTGTGGCCCTGCAGGGTCTGCCTCACAGCACCTGTGGCTGCATCCCAGAGCCAAATGGTCCCATCTTTAGCAGCAGACGCGATTATCTGCCCGTCAGGTGAGAAGGCTACTGCCTCAACTGAGGCTGTATGGCCCTGCAGGGTCTGCCTCGTACTACCCGTGGCTGCGTCCCAGAGCCGGATGGTCCCATCTTTGGCTGCGGACGCGATTATCTGCCCGTCAGGTGAGAAGGCCACTGCTGTGACCCAGTCCATGTGGCCATGCAAAGTCTGCCTTGCACTACACATGGCTGTGTCCCAGAGCTGGATGGTCCCATCTGTGGCAGCAGACGCGATTATCTGCCCGTCAGGCGAGAAGGCCACTGCTGTGACCCAGCCTGTGTGGCCCTGCAGGGTCTGCCTCACAGCACCTGTGGCTGCATCCCAGAGCCAGATGGTCCCATCTGTGGCAGCAGACGCGATTGTCTGCCCGCCAGGTGAGAAGGCTACTGCCTCAACTGAGGTTATGTGGCCCTGCAGGGTCTGCCTTGCAGTACCTGTGGCTGCATCCCAGAGCCGGATTGTCCCATCTTTGGCAGCAGACGCGATTATTTGCCCGTCAGGTGAGAAGGCCACTGCGATGACCCAGCCTGTGTGGCCCTGCAGGGTCTGCCTCGCACTGCCCGTGGCTGCATCCCAGAGCCGGATGGTCTCATCAGCGGCGGCAGACACGATTGTCTGCCCCCCAGGTGAGAAGGCCACTGCTGTGACCCAGCCCGTGTGGCCCTCCAGAACTTGCATACATGGATCCCAGGATTCCTGCGTTACATATGCCCGCTCTATAAACTCGAACCGCTCATCCCAATAGAGTTTCTTGCTCAAACTATTTTGAGGACAGAAGACAAGTGTGGCACTATAGGTTTGTAGAGGTGCCTCTTGTATTATTATAGCATTGCCACTCGCAAACCTCTCGGCTTCCTTGAAGATAGCCTGATGCTGGGTATGACAAGCGGAAAGCTTTTTGAGACTTAATATCCCATGCCGGAGCTCGCCAATGAGGCCAAGGCTTTCTAACCAGTGGAGGAGATGCTGTTTGAAAAATTCGGATATTTGACCTTCTGATGATTCAACCTTCGTCAGGGACCCAGAATCAATGAAATGGTCCAACCAGTACGTGCAACTATATCGCAGGTCGAACAGCGGGTCAGGATGTGGTCGGAGAGCCGCTATCTCAGATACTAGAAGACCTGGATTATCAAGATTATAGAGGTTGCGTCGCAGCTTAATCGAGAGAATCTCTATGGATCGGCTCCACAATATGTGATGGGTCACTGACTTTTCTTGTAGGATGGCAGTATCGGCATAAATTTTGTCAAGATGGTCCTTGGCTGATTGGTGGATGAGATAGACATATTCATCGCGGATTGTAAGGAATGATCCACACAGCCCGACTGTCCTCTCTATCTCCCCTTTTTTCTGCTTCGCGGTTAGGTGGCGCATCTCAGATAAGTGCAGCGGGCGATAGGCAAGAACCGCCATGGACAAGACCTTTATACAGACGTCACGACGCCGACCCTTGAGTTGATCTATCTGCTCTATCATTTGATTATAGAGTCCGAAGAGATCTGTTGGAATGTTCTCAAGGGCGTCAAGGACTTCTTCTTCAAGCTCGCATTTGCGAAGTTCTTCAATCACCAGTGCCACCCATAAGAACGTCCCATCGGCCTTTTTGCTGAGTTGATCTCTGACATGTCCCTGGAGTTCTTGATCACTCTCAAGGATTCTGAGGCGCAGAACTTTGTAGTTGATATATGTCTCAATTGCATGAGAAATGCAACCCGTGTTGAGCTCAAGGCTGAGCTTATTGGCTTCATGATCAGGGTTTAGGATCTTCTCAATATAGCCCATATTGCGACTGGAGACAATCCATTTGACCCGGACGGATGACATGGACATTGTTTTCGCAATCAGTTTAAGCAAGTTTTCCAAGTCCACTTTACACTCATCAAGGGCGTCAATAAGTAGGTGTACCGGGGCTTGCTGTAGATGTTCAATCATGTTTTCAAAAACAGTGGACAGGCTGTAAAAAGCATTTGAACCCTCAAACAGTCTTTGACCTTCTGTGTCGTATCTTTGTCGCAGGCGTGAAATCAAGTGCGGCTGCTTGGTAATCAGCATATAAATCAAGCCTCGCAAGACAGCGGTAGCATTGTTCAGATTGCGATCTGTTCCTTGGCATAAGAAATAGGCAAGCAATTTAGATGATTTTGGTTTCAACAGCTCCTTGATGATCCCAATCATAAGCATGGTCTTACCCTTCCCAGCATCTCCCTTAATCCAAAGAAGTTGGCTCTCTGAGCTGTTCCACCATGCCTGATATTCGGAACTAGCCAAGATCCATCGGAATGAGTCGTCCAGCAATCCACCCTTAGTGCCTTCAATGCGTCTTCGATCATCATCTGGATGGCTCAAGAGCAAGTCTTGCAGGCAGCGTTGGTCTTCACTACTATAACCTTGAAACAACTTAGCACATTTCACGGCCCATCATATGAGCGAGGATAGTTAGCTTGTACTAACGTTGTCTTGACCGTGCAGCCGTGGCAGCTTCAACGGGCACGATCGATAACAATAATTTTGCATAGGCTGCTGCTGCCAAGGCTGCATACCCCTGCCACTGTTTCTGCTTGTGGGAATCGCAGTAGTCGCATATCCCTCGGATCACAAGAGTTGGAAGCTTGTCCATAAGACCTGCTGCCTCCATCTCAAAACAAAGTATCCCATGTTCTTGAGCTAGACGATCTCGTGTTTTTGCGTCCTTCATCACCTGGTCTGCGGACGCGATCAATCCATAGTGAATGTGAGGCGCTTTGGTATCACGCGGTTGTCGTTCGACTAATTGCTGTTTGTCGCACTTTCCGCAGTCATTGTCTCTGCTGGCATGGTGATAGGAGGGTTGGAAAAGATAGTCAGTGTCATATCCTGGGGGGCAGAAGCTCTTTTTCATGTTGGGATATCGTTCTAGTACTTGCTGCACTATTTGTGAAACATCCTCACCGCCAGTCATGTGTTTCGCCTGAAGTTGATTCATATGCGTCAGAAGGATCTGTGGCGGTTTATTCAACGTCCCCGTTTGTTCGAACTGCCCACTTTGAACTGCCTTACCATAGGCATACTGCATTACCCCACTATGCTTTACACCGGGCTTGCTGACTACCACGTCCCCTAATCGCATGTTATTTTGTTTTCCGGGGACCCCGCCTCCAATTCCCACCATTAATCCAAACCGAAGCCCAGGAAAGGTCGAGAGCATATCTGATACGACGGTCGCGGCAGCCACTGTTCCATACACTCCCGCTGGTAGGAGAACGATGACGATATAATGGCCGTTTAGTTCGCCAAGTTCGTAGGCGTTGGGATCAGTAGACCATTGAGGTGGGGTGTGGATCTTGTCGAGCATGGCGCGAGCCGCTGCCGCTTCTAGCGGTAAGGCACAGATCCACGCGATCGTATAATCATCAGGCGTGAAGGAAGGCATCGTCGGCACAGCACAAATCAAAAGAAAATGATACAAGGTTGCTCTGATTCCCACGACTCCAGGTATATAGTGATTTGGTACGGGCCGTGATTGAAGAAATCGAGTTTGGGAAGTACGAGGGGTAATCAGCTACGTGGCCTGCGTGGCGGAGGGCTTAACCATAATTGGTGTGAGTCTCCGGAGGCGTCCGCCCTTATTTAAGGGTGCCTTGACACTCCCAAAAAGGCTCATGTTGATGACATGCCTAGTGATAGTACTTGGATGGCAGCCAGCCGCTTCGGCAATCTGGGAGTGAGTAAGTTCATTTCTCAAAATCATATCACGGATAAACTCCAGAGTCGATGGAGCTAGATTGGGGGCCATCGTTTGCCTTACGAGGATGATCGACGTGATCTTTCGGGAGGGATCCTTGGTAGGTTCATTGGGGAAACATCCACGTGGCCTGACGGATACGTGGCGAATACAGATTATGTAAAGTATTATGCGTCACAGAACGGCCAGTACCATGCAATACAAGAACCTGTAACGAAGGCTTTCGGAAGGGTTTACAAAAGTGGCTTAGCGCGTTTCATATGAGGGTACCAGAAAGTATACAAGAGTATAAACATTTGCACCGGTATTGCATCCAGCTGTACCCGGTGCAGGTGCCTCCTCGAAATCTGCACATGTCGTGACCTGGTGATCACCCTTTCTAGTATTAGACCTTGTCTGGAGCGCACGTAATGTATGCTTGAGAATTGGATTGCAACGGAAATTATCTAGTCAGTTTGTTTGGTCATATTTTTGAGTAGAAGGGGACGCGGTCGCTCCCCACACTCAAGTATACTAAGGGTCGCCTTGTTGACAAATATTTACCTTTCATACTTGAGAATGGTAATCGATACAAATCATTGCCCCAGAGATAAGATGGCACCGTTAGGAGCGTCTCAGGTTGATTCGATGCAGAAAGTCCCTTAATTAGATTTTTATTTCGTCTCTTTGATTGTATGCCAAACCAGGATTTTGAGGTCAATTGCGTCGAATTCCCACAATGCACCGAGTCCCGAGAATAACGTTGAGGTGAGCCCTTGGACAACTTCCTGAAACAGGGTAGTCACGGCGCCTAGCCCATACATAGCAGCTGGGTCAGTTGGCCAAAGTCAGACATTTAAATATGAGGGGGTTTATCTTAACCTCTCGCCACTCCTCAGGCTCTAAGCAATCGACCAAATCGGTCAATCTTGCAGACCAACGTTGCTTTTACAGCCACATCAGACATCTCCACAAATGTTTTGCATGGTGGATAAATCTACAGTAATTTGAGACCGTCGCCATTTTCCAGTATTATTCTGACTGGTTGATTGGTCTTCAGTTTCACATGGCTTTCTACCTTTCAGCTCCCCGTCTTTAGATTAAATACAACCGTGGGGTATATCTTTCGCAATACTTTTGTATAGTAGTCTATCAAACAGAGGATCTTTGTTTTCACCTGTCCCTCCAGGGAAACAGTGGATGGTGGGGTTGATAATTCACTCGGTCAGAGTGTGGATTGTTTCCCGAGTGACTTTAGCTCTGGCAACCATGTACATCGGATTCGTCCTTGCTTCCCCCCTGGTCGACCAATCGATCAGCGCTTGGTCAAAATACAGCGCAGTTCATAAGGTCTATACCCCTGCGAAAGATCTGTGGAGCTTTGAGGTCTGAATATGACAGGGTGATATTCAGTGTTTCCGGGGGCTATTTTGGGCAGGTTCGGGTCATTTTGCTATCCCATTTGCTCTACTCGAACCTGGCTAAACACGGTCCATGATACATTTTGACCCAGTCAACTGGACAGAAAATACGGATCCACAGTTTGTTGACTCCCTACGACACAAATACCCACCTTCCTTGACGAACCCCACATATCCACTCCCTACGAAACCGCATACACTCATTACTGAATACACTCGACAAGGTGGTCAAAGAAAACCAACGCAGGATCCGATTTGGCCAGTCATCACCGCTCTGGAGAAAGAGTAAAAGACCTGGGATTTTGTTATTGGTCGCGCTGGTGAGCACCCAACAAAGGAATCAGAAAAAGTCTGCATGACCGGCGTGACCAGGCCTTGACTATACTTGCCTCTCTCCTGTTTTATGGCGGCCCAGCCACACAGCATCCTGCATTTGGAATTGGCCAAGAAATTAAAAGATTTTTTCTTGCTTTACTCCTGGTTAACAAGCCAAACGACCAGGTGCTAAGTCTGCTCAGTACGGTTCATACTCATGGCGGACCCGTGGGAAAGGGGAGCATGTGGCAGGTTAATATTAGCTATTCCAGAGTGCTCAAATTTTGGGGATTTTTCTTTGGCTCCCTTGCCCAGGTTATACTTTAGATGCTCATTTCACCAACTCGTCGGGCATCTCGACCCGGTCAACTAGGAAATGGATCACTGAAGTGTACTTGTTGGTTATGGACGAACAATCATCCGACCACCCCTTGACCAACGTTAACTTACTTGCGAACTTTATTACCCTTCTAACAGTGAGTCGACTTTGACACTGGTCAAAGAACATCCACGCCATATCGTGGTGGCCAGGCAGTCGGCGCTCCGACAGAACCGGAGAGGCTTGACCGTTACTGATCACTCTGGTGAATGGACCTTATACCGAAAGCTCCTAGCGGAGGAAAGAGTATAGTCTACACGACCGGTTCGGCCACACCTGGACATCACCTGGTTATTTCTGGTCATTTCACACTGACTAACGGGAGCGTCATGTCCCTCCACTCTGGATGGATTTCCAGTTCCTAGCTGCACTGGATGGTACCTGACTTACAATCCGTTGCCCAGCATTCGTCTCCCTCAGACCTGTTGTCAACCAGCAGCTCGCAGATCGCCTCATTTGCAACAGTTTTTGGGTAATCTTCAGTTTTTCCGCCCGTTTTCGTGTTCTACACCGCCTTCACCAGCTTTCAATGGCAGAATGCCCTCAGTTTCTGTTCACATTTTCATTCGATTGATCCCGTTTTATCAACAATCGTGTAATATGGGTAAATGATATTAATCCCACATCTCTTTCCTGCAGTGTTCCTCACCAGACCCGCAATTTTTACATCACTGCTCGAGTACGTCAAGATATGGAATATAACTCTGGCACGTCTCGGGTTATTATGGTGATATATTGAAGAGTCTATAAGAGGGGCCTCTGACCCGAGCCTGTCTAAGATCGGAATGGAATGTGGGCGCATCTTCGGAGACGATAGAGACTCTCGCCAAACAGAGGAGCATGTTAAGCCCTCTGCCACTAGAAATCACCGGCGCCATGGCTGACTTGGTGTAATCTTTTTAAGTCTAAATGATTTGTATTCCACACCAATTGCTACTGTACACCATAGCTTCCAGTCCTTGGCTCTTGTTTCTGCCGCACACTGTGCAGCTCTTTCGCTTCGACTCATTGTACCATAACCTTCCCTGATAGCGTGTGTGGGCTTTGTACATCCTCCATATTGGTCGGTTACCCGGGACCACTCCGGTCCCAACACTGCAGAAGTCCTGAACCACACCAGACATGCGTCAGTCAAGGCGCCGATGCATTGTTATGCTTAACCGTTGCGTGTACCGCAGCAATTCCTCCTCGCCAGTGATGCCGGGGAGCGCGATGAGCGAGTTCACCGCAGAGGCGGTACAAGCCAACGGACCGCCAGGTTTTCCAAACGACATCTGTCCACCCACACGGATCGGACTTTTACGCACGTTTGGACTGGCACTTTCCGCTTTGTAGTATGTGTTGAAGTCGTTGCCGCGAGAATTGAAGCTAATCTGTCGCATATTGCACGCAAGGAATCTGCATTCATGCGGAAATCCTGGGTGCAGACGGCACCTGCTCCTGCGCCGGTCATCGACTAGTGGGCATATGGCGTATGACACCGCTCGGTGAAATGGAGTAGAAGGCATGCAGCATCCGTGGGAGGTTTACGCATCACAAAAATTCATTCAACAGATCTCACTGCCGCTCACTGTTTTCTGTTTGATACGGATGCTGTAGATCCCTAACGGCGGCGCGTTCTCGATTCCGAGCTCTGTCGGTCATCAGCAGTATCAATCAACCGCAAGCGGGCAGAGTGAGCCCCCTTGGATCTCGGTTGATTAGGAGAAAGTCGGAATAGAAAGCATCGAGAACCTGACTTCAATTAGCTTCCAAGACACGGAGAAAATCACATCGACGGCTTCCCTACAGACGAGCCGTTTAAACGGTGGATAATTGTGTCCACAATACGAAGCGTGACCATCAGCAAACTTGAACGGCCGGGGAGCGGTAACCCTGGGAATAGAACGCAAAGGCCAGTGGCAACGGTCGTCACAAACAAGAACTCAGAACGTGCCGGTGATAGGGCTCCGGTGGAATGTCACCAATATGGCACTGTCAATCAGAAGCCAGTGACCGCATGGCGATATTGGAGGGCTTCGCAACAGGAACCGGCTCAGTGGAGGTTAGCTGTAGAGATAGACTGTCTACCTGCTATCCAAAAATCAGCTTGTCTGTCTAGATGAAGAGACCTAATGGACCGGGTCCACGCCATCCTTTTATTACCTCCTTGTGTCGTCCGCTCGGGAGAGCCGGTAGAAGTTTCGCACTGCGCATGAGCTTGTAGTCCGTCCTGATCGATTAGGTTGGTTGGGCTTTCTGAGTGTGATCTGGCCCATTTTCAAGTTGCTCGAGAGCCTCAGACATTTCCCCCAAAATTAACAGTCCATCATTGTTCATGCCAATGACTGCATTTTGGACCGGAGAAGAACATATCAGCCATTACACGAGATCCGAAATACCACAGGAAGAGGGAATACTGACTTTGAGATGCCACCTTATTCGAGAATGCTAGCTCCTGCTCTACCAGTTCCATCGTTTCCCTCTCAGCCAGCACATCACTCTCGTACGTGCGTGGGTTGAGTAGCTGTTGTGGAATGCCCGTCTTGATCAAGCCGTGGTCGGATGTTGACATCTTGATCAACCCTTTACGCCACCAAGGCGCAAATGTAACGATCCATCTTCCTGAGGTGTCGGCTGGTAAGTAGGCGCAAGGAGAACGTCGACCCAGCGGATATCATTGTCGAGCTCCCCATTTTCGTTTTTCAATATGCGAAGTTCGCCGAATAAATTCTCAACTCTCTCTGCAATTGAGTCACTGGCAAATGGAACACGGAAATGCCGCGCAAGGCTTTACCCGCCTTTGAGAACTTGTGCACGTGACGACTCAAGTGCCCACAGTAACCATTGACCCGCGGGGGTAAAATAGGCACGAATACCTTTTTCGCAAGTCCGCACTGCCGAACTGAAGCTGCTCTCCAAGGCCCCTGGGCCTTGGAAGTTGGTATCGATTTCTCGGGGGCACATGTCCAAGCATGATCTCAGATTAGTCCAAATGCGAGAATTTAAAGTCGACCCACAAACTTGCTTTTAGCTTGAACGCCAGCGCCTAGGAGAGCATGCGGAGTGAGCAAGGTTCGTTCAATCGCACATCTTTGAGTGTCAAAGGCAAACATGTGCAGCACCTTTGGCATTACCCGCTCCTCCTTTTTCACCGGGACCACAGCTAGATAGATTGCAGAGAGCAAGGCCCCTATAGTCGTTGATATGAGGATATACCGAAATACCCATTCCTCATTGGCTTCCAGTAAGAGAACTGAAATGGATGTCGCCCAGATATGCGCTATTATTCCGGCGTGGTCTAATCGAAATAAGAGGTTCGGTCGTCTCTTCTCGGAATCGAGCATTGAGTGGCACAATGCGGATATCATAAAACAAATCAAGTTGAAGTCCAAGGCAAAGATAGCAGTGTGAACTTGACCCCTGACCGAGTCATATTGCCAAAGATCGAGGATAATAACTAAAAGCATTCCATTTCCAGGAGGGAAGTAGGGGACGCGTTTAGTAGCGTCTCGAGTCTGTTGGGAGGCTCGACCGAAGGTAAGAAAGGTAAACCAGACACCGTCTCAAGGACGAAGACGGTCAAGGCCGTTTTTGGACTTCGCCGAGGCGTCACAGCGGTTTTGGAGTCGCGCGCCACGAGGGCAGCCTAACAACGGGAACGGCAGTTAGGCCACGGCAGGCCTTGACGAGGCTCTAAGTTCGTTTTCAGGAAGTGGTACGCTCTACATGTACGTACGCATATATAGTTGTGGTAGGCTGCATATCGCTTTCATGGCGAGGGGTCAGCGTAAATGACATCAACCAACCAACCAACCAACCAACCAACCAACCAACCAACCACTGTAATATGTATAATCAGTTTACTAGTAGTTCCATCACAAGTTGATTTCGAGCTCCCCTATTTATTTCAACAAGCACATTCTGCACCTCACTGAATCACCAGGCTTGACCTGCTCCCTGAAGTATGACACTCTATGTGTCAACTGCAATAACAGGGGCAACCCTTGCCTTTTAGATCCTAGTTGCAGCCACCGACAGCTTTTGTGGTCTATCGGGCCAGGACTCTATTGTGTGAGCGATCGTCGCACCACTAGACTTGGTGTCTGGGCTGCTTCTGATCTTAGCCCTTCTCCACTATTTTGAGTTTATCTAGAATGGCTTCTTCCATCTTCTGCGCTGGACCCTGCTGCACACTCTAGATATCATGGGAGCGGTTCCGCATCTTGAGCTCCTAATCCGGACGGACTGGAGGCAGATCGAGAAGCCGACGAGGATAGCGAAGATATGGTGGAGGAGGACTCCTAACAAGGTTTGTATCACAGTTTTAGACTAGATGAGGGTCTTGCATGCTGACTTGTAGGTGTTTAGGAGCTGACCGACCATGAGGCCATTCCTAATATGAGCCTGTTCATTGTTCTGTGTATGAGGGCTTGGGTTTCCCTGTGAACCTCTGCTGCAAACCTGCCACAGCACAAGGTCATGATGAGTAGGGTAAGCGTAGGTGAAGCAGCAGCTCAATATTTCGCCTGGTTTCTAACTGTCATAACATAGAGCTTGATCATGTTTGCTATACATAATGTCGTCCTTCGCTTCTATATCGACAACTGGAAAATCCATTTCCCTCTTGCTTTTGCAGGCCTCGGGCGCCTTCTGCTCACAATCTTCCAAGCCTCAAGCATCTTTACCTACTCGTGCCACTACAAGGGCGTCTGCACCTAGGCCTTGCCGCCATTCTTCCGCTCAGATCTTGTTCCAAGCCTGGACATGGGACCAGGCGAGACAAGATGCGTTCGCGGCATCAGTCTGCACAAGCCTCTGTTGCTGGGACTATCCCACCATAGCCTTCCACCGCCTAGTGGAGTTTCTATGGAGCCCTATTATCTCATATATTGTCCCATGCCATCTCCCTAGCGCCCCGATGTACTCGATGTTCCGCAGCCCGCCGGAAGAAGAATTCGCGATGAGCGGCCGTCTCGAAGTCAGGATCTCAGAGCGGACATCTAGCTCCGGCTGGGATGTGTTCAACATCCGATTTATTAATGTGCTGGAGGCCATTATACTACTCCTCCAGAGGCCGCTGATTCCTTCTTATGAGGAGAAGATCCTGTTTGGCGGCTTGACTGCCTTGCCTGCTCTTGTGGGGATCGCGGAGCCCGTGCTTGTTGGGGTGGTGGAGGTGAGTGCTGTTCCCAAGGCCTTATACCTGCTGGAGCAGGCTGTTGTTGCGCTGTTCTGGTATTACGATTTCTGTGGTAGTTCAATCAATACCGAAATTGGACCTAGTGTGCTGGTGCTGGGACAGCAGGGGCCGGATCCCGAGGTTGGGAGCCCAGGGCCTAGTACTAATCTGCAGGCGTTAGGGCATCTGATTGATGGAGAGGAGAACGAACAGGACCTAGGTGTCCGTGAGGTGGAGTAGGCATGAGACAAAATGCATCTTGCTACTCAGTTTCTCAGACTATCAGCCTAACCATGTTTTTATTTTTTTTTGGGCTCTGGAAACAAATGTTTCGAAGCCAGCGCCAAGGTGTCTCTATCAGGGTACACGAGAGGCTGACCAATACACTTTCTTTCTTTTCTTTCTTTTCTTTCTACTATATCTTATACACCGCTCTTGCTGAGTTCTATCAAATAAAGTCACCATGCAGTACTTAGGAATCATCAGGTATATCCATACCACACGCTTGTTTTATATTTTAGAGAACCCTTCCATGCATCTCTATATGTGCCTATCTACAGATCCAATCCGGAATGTTGGAGCGAAGCCGTCTAATTGTACGCTTATTGCAGCCAGCTGCCTCTGCCATCTGTGGGATAGCAAGTTCATTGCTGACAATCATATCATAGAAATCCTAAGGTCGATGCGGCAAGGTTAGGCGCCATCTCCGTCGCCACACAAGGATGATCGACCGGGTTCTGCGGGAAGGCTTGGGAAGTAGGTTGGAGATACATTGCCCTGAAATGAACGTAGTCAGAGGAAGGGAAAAAGTAAACCCGCCTGCGACAGGTGTACCCACAACAGAGAGGGATTTCTATGTTGAAAGGTATTTCCACGCGCGTTTCTCCTTCATCTGTGCCCCATCTGCTTTCGTCTCTTGTACCTTGGCATTTAGTTGCTGCAGTTTCTATGCAGGACTCTCATCCTTCATTAGGGCCTGGCCCACGAGAGCTCCACCTTCTTATTGCAATCACCCCATATACAATTGCCTTTCAACCAGATCCATGCAATCACGTATAAGAACGTGCCATTGAGATAAACCATGCATGGAAGATTCGACTGTGAAGGGAATTTCCTGCTATACCACTATAAGTTTTCTAACATATTAGATGTTGCTCATCATCATCTGACTACTTCAACCCAGAAGTGCTTTCTCAGATGGCTTCCTGTCATTTCTCTTTATACTAAATATAACTCGCCTGTTCCCAATAGTGTAATCACTTCCGGACACCAGCCAAGTAAGATCCTTTTTAATTGTAGGTCCTCCAACCTTGTCTTCTTCATCCAAATTCCCTTTATTCCACAGAGTTCAGTGATTTTGAGTTGGGAGCCATGTTTTGCCGTTTCCAAGTGCCAGAGGACCGTCTGACCATCAACCTGTTTTATAGGAACAAGAGCAGTTGAATATCCCATGAGCACCAGACCATGGCGAACCATTACCGGATACTCTACTGCTGCAAGTTGGAGCATCAAATGGAACTCTGTATCCAAAAGCACTTCTGGGCTGGTTTGAATGCGAGGATCCATTGCAATTACCGCAGTCTCAAAGAGACTGGACCAACAGTACGTGTTTCCTGGTTTTGGTACTGAGGCTAATGCTTGTAGGGTCGCTTTCTCTCCGTTAATCATGCAGGTCGATAGACTGACTTTTCCTAGCTCTGATCGATGGAATGTCAGGCAAAGCCACAGCAACAGGTCCCAAAGGTGGCTAAGTGACAAGGATAATGACACATGGAGCATCTGAGTTTGCGCCTTGATAATCATGCCATCGTCCTCTACACCTCTGTCAGAACTGATAATGACGTGTTCTATTAAGCTGTTACTTACCGTGTTTTCCATCCTCTTGCTCTAGGGCTCGTATAATGCCTCTAAGAAGGCCAATGCCTGCATTTCCATACGTTTCTCAAATATATTGCTCACAGGTCGATACTCTGATGGTGTTCTCAGACCTTGTTAAGGTGAGCGTATCCAGCAGAAGCTTCTCTCTGTCGAGTGCACCAGCAACAATCAATGGGAGTTCCTAGTTTAATTCAAAAACTCTTCGGTCCTGATTCTGTTTGTTCTCTATTTCTTGATGTAAGCTACTCTGTTATGGTTTATAGCCATCACCATGGAAGGCTTACCTTGATTATCTGGATTCGCTCGCAGTATGTGCTGTCCGAGATTAGCCTTCCTGTTAACTGACTTGCCGCATCCAGTTGCACCAAACAGGTGACAAGTCCTGATATGCCGTGTCAGGTCGGCTTTTCGGTTAAAACCATCCCTGCGCATACAGCCTTTCCTTCCACACACAGAAGAACAGGCCAAATTCCTTATCTGCTTGCCCCAAAGCTCTTTTTTGGGTGGCTATGGTGGTACCAGTTTCTCCATGGTGTGTTTTCGATTTTTTGGAAACAAAAGGCTCTGGGAAAGGCTCTGGACAATGCTGTCTGTTGGTGCACGTTAGTTTTCACCGTCATGGGATGGGTGAAATTAAGAGAAGCCCGAGAGAATTCACCGTTGAAGAGGTCCTGCCGCGATTGAAGGTGGCTCCAAGGTAAGGCCCAACAGATCATTTGTGGCATGGGGCTGCCATGCTGCAACTGGAGAAGAGACAGCAATTGTATTTTGCGACGCTGTGGAGGAACTCGCAGCCCAAGAACTCTCAGTCAAAGAACTAATAAATGGACCGACTCTACCTTGCACCAGAGGACTGGGAACAGGAAGTCCGGGGATAAGCTCGTCTTGTCTTGAAGACACAACTCCAGGGTCACTGGGAGGCCCGAATACGAGTCGGGTGGGTTCCATTTCACAGTTAAGGATATCCGAACAGAGAGGACCTCTAGTCGCCGAACCGTCGAGCAAGCCAGGCTGAGTTATAACCTCACAGAATAGATGTATGATGGTGTTGAAAGGGTTGGGTGATTCTGTAGGCTGCTGGCAAGGCTCAGCTTTATACTGGTGGTGACGGACATCGTGTTGAAGGTACTCAGGGCTATGGCAGGGACAAGGCAACTTGTGGTTGAAAGGAGTACACATGCGGTTCTTAAGAGCACCTGGGTAGTGTCTAGGGAACCAACTGTTTCTAAGAGAAGAGGCCCGGTTCTCAGGAGAGGGACCTTCCCTCCTAGGGGCGGCCCCGTCGCTCTCAAGCGCTTAGTCCTTCCTATGAACCAGCTAGGCACTCGCAGGAACTCGGCATCGGCTCACTGGAGACCCTGTACCCTGGAAGAGTAATGACCGTTCTTCGCCAATTCCAGTGTCACAATGTTTCATACAATGGGAGCCGTCGGGAAATGACAGATATAACAGCTGTCGGTGCCAGGGACTGCCGACACAACTCAACATCGGCTCAACTATGAAGTCTTCAGCCCACAGAGATCGTCTCCCAAAGAATCAGAGGATCAAAGGTAAATACTACATCCAGTATACACGGATTTTCTTACGTTTATGGGCTAACCATCCGTAGATGAACCTACTGGCTCTTCCCAGCGAGTTGCTCTTGTACATCGCCGCGAGCCTACCCCGCGCGAAAGACATCTTGTCGTTCGTCCTGGTCAGCCGGACTACGTCTGCCCTATTGCTTTCGTCTCTCTACAAATTCAATATTCAGCGTCAAAACAGCTCGGCATTGCACTGGGCCGCACGGTATGGTAAACTACATGTCGCGGAGGTGATGCTCCACCACCACCGGCACCACCGGCCTGATGTCAACGCTGTCTATCATACCTATACGCCTCTTGTGTACGCGGCAATCCACGGATCAGAGTCGATTGTTAAGATCCTTCTCACCATGCCTCAGATCTCAGTCAACTTCCAAAACGAACAAGGGCGATGCGCCTTGTGGTGCGCAGCACTGCAGGGATTCACAAAAATCGTTAAGGACCTGTTGCAGCATCCCGACATCCAAGTAGACCTCCCTGAGAGAGAATATGGCCTCACCCCACTGGCCGCAGCCGTGGTGAAGGGGCATGCACCCATCGTCGAGCGGCTTATCCACATTGGCCGAGCAAATGTCAACGCACCAGACCGATGGCGCCGCACACCGATTTTCCACGCCATCCGCCGCCAGGATTCGGCCATCCTCGAAGTCTTACTTGCCGATGACAGACTCGACCTGTCCTGGCGGGATGGCCTTGGCCGCACACCCCTCATCTACAGCGTGTTGAAGGGTCAGACAGTCCTGACCAAGATGCTCTTGGGCCACCCACAGCCCTGTGTGGACATTCGAGATCCAGACAATCGGACGGCACTGTGGCACGCCGTGCACCAAGGCGACGAAGAGCTCGTCCAATTGCTCCTCGACAGCGGCTCGGATATCAACGCCAGGGATATAGAGGGCGCGACCCCGCTCCACTTATCAATTAGGCAGGAAAACATGTCCCTGGTGCAGAAGATGTTGAGCCATTTACGTCGCGATCATTCGACAGCAACGCCCGGCGTGAACCATGGCGTCAGCAGCGAGCCACCGCCATTGTGCCTGGCCACGAGTCAGGGGAGTGAGGATATCGTGCGGCTGTTGCTCGACCATGACTGGAACGTGAACGAAGTGGATGCAGAAGGCCGAACACCATTGCACTTGGCGGCCGAGAATGGCGATCGGCCAGTCGTTCGAGCTCTTTTGAATCACACAGATGTCGATTTGCACGCCCGGGACCAGTGGGAATCCACGGCCTTGCACGAAGCCGCCAAGCGAGGGCACTTGGCTGTAGTCAAGCTACTTCTGGCCGAGCCGAGCATCGACGTCAACGCCAAGGACAGAAATGGCGCGACTCCGCTCTGGTGGGCCACTCGGCGCAACCACAACAGTGTGGCCGCGCGGCTGCTGGCCAAACCGAATGTGGACATCAACGCCGTTGGCCAGTTCGAAAGACCCCTCGCGGATCGATCCACGTCCCTTCATCATGCTGTCGAAGGGCGAGCAACTTTAGTCATCCGGCTGCTTTTGCTGGAGAAGAGCCTCGATCCCAATATCCTCGACCATCAGGGCCGGACTCCGCTGGGCTGGGCAGCCTGCCAGGGCGATGTCGAGACGGTGGGATGGCTGCTCACCCGGCGGGATATCCAAGTGAATGCAGCCAATCAAAACGAACAACCACCGCTGTGGTTAGCTGCGTGGCACGGCCATATCCAAGTCGTTCGACTCCTGCTACAGTGCCGAGATATTGACATTAACCAAGGTTGGGGAGGGTATGTGCCACCACTTCTGGCAGCCATCATTGCAGGCCACCCGGATGTGGCAATGACACTACTTGCGTGCGGGGAGCGACTGGAAATCAACGCGCAAACCTACCAAAGGGAATGTGCACTGTCTCTGGCGGCCCGCTACGGGCACCTGCAGGTGGTCGACACCATCCTGCAAGACCATCGGGCAGACCGCAATAGCGTTGACGACGAAGGGCGCACCGCTCTGTGGTGGGCGGCTCATGAAGGGCACATAATTGTTGTGATACGGTTGCTCGAAGATGTTGATGTTCGAGTAGATATCAAGGATCACCAGGGGGCGGATGCTCTTAAGGCCGCGCGGAGGCAAGATCATTTTGGTGTCATAGATCTCCTACGGGCTCACCAAGTGGGTCATCGCCGCGACGACAATCTCCAAAAATGACCTGTCTAGCCAATGGTCTTCGTACGGATCTGGGCTCTCAAGCTACTTTTATTGGAAACGTTGAGTTCTTCGGGACTACCGTCAGAATCAAGATAAGACCAGCTCCCGAGATGGATAGTTTTGCGTTAGCCGTCAAGCGTTGGGAATCATGAAGCATATGATGCAGGAGAGTATTTTCAGAACAGGCAGTGCGAACAATATGCTATCGCTTTGGCATAGGGATACTGTATGACACGCGCTAACGTGGCGTGAAAGGCCGCCCCTGATGAGGACAAGGTTTTCCCCCTAGTTCACGCGAGGAAGGAACAATAATCAGCTAGACTTGGATCACCGTGTTCTGTTTTGGTGAGTAAGAAATCGTGTCTTCTAGTCTGGGCGTGGAAGTCACGAATGTTTGACATTCGACGATTTTTCCGTGGGCCGAAATCTCTGACTGTAGGCATGCGGAGCGCCGGCGTTACTTTTAGAAAGCGGATACGACCCTGATCGCGGCGGTGAACTAATTGTCATGAACATAAGCAAGCATCAAGAAGCTGCATATATCCAATGCCCGTCAAGCGAAGACAAGCATACCCACCATTCCGTTTCTCCGAACTTGATCTGACGACAATACTGGCCTAGCCCAGTGGTGCCTCAATCGCAGTTTCGTTTTGCGAGCACTACTCAACCTCCCATAATCTTCCAGACCGAGATCCTCATCGTGAATGTCCGCTGAATCTTTGTACCGGCTCCGACGAACAAGGTCCACGGTCGACACGTCCGTGCTTTTCCCAGCGTCGAGGCCCTATGAACCTTGGAGTCCGCCTGCCGTCTTGCCGCAGCAGTATTCCGCTCCGTTTCCATATATTCTAGCTTTCCTAGTAGGCGGAGACGGGAGTTTCAGATCCGTCAAATTTGTCTCGAAGTTGAGGTAGGAGGATTTATCGCCATCGGTGTGTTCAGGAGACGTTGATACAAGTAGCAGCAGGAGCTGGCACTGGCATTCTCGCCGATGACGCGTGGTTAAATATATCGGCAGGCCGCACGGGGTAGAATCCAGGGATAGTAAAAGAAATCTCAGAGCCTGATATTCAGCTCAGCACAGCGAGCGATAGTGATAAAGTCGAGCACTTGGAGACATAGTTATTGACAAAATTTGACAAATGTGGATAGACGAAAGGCACGCACGGCTGGTCTTAGGCCATGTTGGTCGGGTACTGGCCAGAGATCAGCCGGTGCGACGCTAAGGCCGCAATTTTCCGCACCCTTATGGAATTGTACGATGAAGCGGAGGCTGAGCCCTCAGGACCAGCCCTGATGAAAGCAGATATGACAAGGCAGCCTCAAGCAGAAATAATGACTTGTACGGCGCCTTGACGAAGAGTACGGGAGTCTGGTGGAGGAGAGTTGTTGAAAGGCTACTATTTTCCGCATCAGCTGCTGCCCAAAACACGGCGAGATACCAAACCCCTATTCTCGTGAGGTTCATGAGGTTCACTGTGGGGAGGTGGCCTTCCTGTTGACGTTGCAGGGCTGATTTTTAATTCCATCTGTGCTTAGCGATAAGATATTTTTACTGGGACTCTTAATGGTAGTAGAAGGACCTTGTTGCCCAAACCATTGGCAGTGCCATATTGGTGATGCTCCAACGGAGCCATATCAC
This sequence comes from Aspergillus fischeri NRRL 181, assembly GCF_000149645.3. Lineage (NCBI taxonomy): Eukaryota > Fungi > Ascomycota > Eurotiomycetes > Eurotiales > Aspergillaceae > Aspergillus > Aspergillus fischeri. The sequence goes on along the minus strand of NW_001509761.1, from coordinate 160,973 downwards.
CGGCCAGTTCTGGTTTCTTGTTTGTGACGTCGCGATGCGTGGAACCTCCCACAGATTCTGGATGCCTACCGCTTCAGTTCACCGAGCCGTGCCGTACGCGATATGCCCATAAGTCGATGACCGGGTGTGAGAGCAGGTGCCGGCTGCAGCCAACCAGAGGCGCCGGAGCTTTTTCCGGCTCCGAACAAAACGCCGACGGCATCCAGGATCCCCGCATAAGTGCAGGTTCCTTCAAATCCTCGCAGCACGACTTCAACACCCACTCAAAAAGCGGAAAATGCCTGTCTCAGGGTGCGCAAAGTCTGATCCGTTCGGATGAACAGACGTCGTTCAGGAAAAGCCTGACGGTCCGTTAGCTTGTACTGCCCGCTGTGAATTCCCTCATCGCGCTCCCTTGCATGGCCAGCCAGGAGGAGTCGCTACGGTACAAGCAACGGTTAAGCCTAAGAATGCACATCGGGGCCTCGACTGTCACGTGTTAGGCGTGCTTGAGGATTTCTGCAGCACGGGGATCAAGAGGCATTTCTATCCTGTAAGTAATATGCAACTACTTAGTAACTAATTCAAAATTCTTTTCTAACTACTTCAAATAGGATGTGAACAATGAATACCATCCGTACATTGGATGTGTAAATGAATCACCAAACTTTCTTTCAAAGCATTATCATAGCTCTGTTAAAGGTCATACTACTATTGATCTTGACTTTCTGGAACGATTATTTAATGATTCAATTCTACCATCTCGAGAGGATTGTGGTGTGATTGAGCCACTAACATCAAGACGAAAGTATTGCGGTAAGTGATTCTAAACTGATTGTTTACTGGTTAATAACCAGTTACTAACTAGTTATAGATTATGATCATATACAAGGCCCTGGTAAACTACAACATCTAAAGTGCGGTGTTATTTTTACTGCACTAGTGCCAGTTAATATCCAGGCAGCTCCTTATATTTTATTTACTTCGCATGGTATTCATCAACATCCTCCACCTCCACCTCATAAGCCACCAGAGCTTATACTACGAGGCATTCAAGACATAATCAGGAGAATGAGAAACCCAAGCTTGACACTGGGTAAGACTAAACTGATTCTAAGCCAATTATCAATCGCTTTGAAAATGCTTTCTAACTGATGTTAAGCTCAATTTCTTCGCAGTCCTGAGCTAGAAGCCTTTTGTCAAGAATATAGTGTACTCACACCAGCTGAAGTACATTCAGCTTTCACAAATACAGACCGCATTTCTGCAATTATTCAAAAGCAGCGTCTTCTTTCATATCCAGCAGGACAAAACTTCAACGGGGTTATTTACTTATATAATACCCATCCTTTCATAAAGGTAAGTGGTTTCGAACCACTTGGCAACTACTTATTAACTGGTTCTAGGACTACATCCAGGAAAAGTATCATGATCCTCATGGGATAATGATTCTGTGTGCTTTCAAAGAGCAGATACAGGTCTTGAGGAAGTTGACTTCTTTTGAAGTTGACATGTCGTACAAGCGGATTCGAGAAAAAGGAATGAATGAAGTTGTCTTTGCAACATATCTTCATTCACATGGGAAGAGTAAGTCTTCATAATTTCCCATGTACTTTACAGGTAGTTATAAAATATTTATTAAGTACTCGCTAACTGGTTTGTAACTGATCCTAGTTATCTCACTCCTTCGAGTTTTTACCAACCAAGAAACGACAGAAGGTTATTACCTTCTATTTAAAAGAGCCTTTACTCTAATTCAGAAGGTAACTGGTCAGTCTGTTGAATTCCATTCTCTTCATTCCTCTGGGATCTATGGGATTGTTGTTGATATAGATTCAAAACAATATACTGGTAGGTGATTATTCATTAACTGCTTGAGAAGTACTTCATAACTAACTAGTTAAGGTCTTGGGACAGTACCTTCAAGAGATCGACCCTCAACATCGTCCAATACTATGGCAACTCAAAGGGATTATTGTATTCTGCCGAGTTCACTTTTTCCGGACAATTACTGAAGCTGTTGGGAGTGTTGCTCGAGGTACAGGAGTTTGGAGCCGTATGGCTAATTTAATTGATTGCAGGTCTGAAGAGGACTATGACCAACTATGCAATCTTCTAGCTGGTAAGTGGTTGATAACTGGTTTTAAAATACTTTCTAACTAGTTGTTAGAACATGAAGACTCAAAAGTCAAGGCCTGGGCTGATCACAAAAAGCAACCGATCATTAAAGCTAGGCTAAATAAAAATTGCTCTAACATTCCGGCTTTCATTTATGATTCTATTCAAAATAATACTAATTCTGCTGAACAATCTCACCATAAAGCAAATGCCACAGGGAAACGCCTGACACTGACTGGAGCAATCCAAAAGTAAGTGCTTACTGGTCTTTTAACTGGTTAACAAGCAATTGAAAACCAGTTGATCCAAAACAAGTCCTAACCACCTTATAGTTCTGCGAAACTTGATAAGCAGGATATCAGTCAATACATTAATCATATTGATTTCGGTATTCACCATTCATATCGCACAGCTAATATGGAGACCAATTACTTGAGGCATATGTCTCGTGAAGGTATATATCTCTATATGTACATTCCCTGATTATATATAAGTAGTTACTAACCACTTATAAACCGAGCAGAATCTCGAAAACGCCGCTGCTCATCCTCAACACGCTTATCTTCACCTCAGTTAGAAGTTCCTCAACAATCTCAATCACAGTCTCGCCAGTATGTGCACTCGTAATCACTTTATAACTGATTACTGACTACTTAGCTCTGTTTCTTCTTCCCAAAGCCTGCATCGTGTTGCGTCAAGGAATGCGCTATCTTTTGAGCAACAACGGCAAGCTCTCGAAATAAGGGAGATTGAACTTCGGCTCAAAAGAGAAGAGAATGAGCTTAAAAAGGTAGAAATCGAAATTAAAAAAGGTGAGGAAGAAGTCCGGGATATGCAGCTAAAGAATGAAGAGAAGGAGTTAGAACTTATGGAAAGACGGGAAAGACTCCGGCAAATGACAAGTGAGATATAGGAATTGCTTCTTAACTACTCTATAACTGCTTATAGCCCTTGCTGTTGTATGTCTTATTCTTGTATAATATAAACTGGTTAAGAACTGGTTTAAAATCGATTGCGGGTATATTATAAGTGTATGGAGTATGAAAGGAAATTTTGGTTCGTAATAAAAACAGGTGTGGTATGGGTAAGGTATGCTGTTACTTTGATACATGGTTAGTTACAGTCCACCTTGGCAACGGGACGCGTCCAGGTGACCTGTGTACTCCGTAATCAGCCTACGCAGTTAACTAACAAATTGAAGGCTGATTACGGCAGCCAGGCGGCAAAAAAGAAAAAGAAAAAGAAATGGGGTGAGCCGGGATTGAACCGGCGACCTTACGATTAAATGACTGAGTAACTTCAGTCGCACGCTCTCCCAACTGAGCTATCACCCCATTTGATGATTAAATTAGATCAAATTTTATAATAGGAGGGACGATTATGCGGCGACCCCATTAATCCAAGTCGATGACAATCTCCCCCTCTCCAACCGGCCGTTCAAATCCATTAATGTACCGTTCCAACAAATCTTCTGTTAGGTAGAATGCCGAGTCTCCATCTTTCTCGATCAGTGCGTTCCTAGCTGCTACTCTTCGCCGAATCTCTGTTGGATCCGCGTTCAGATAAACCAGCACCCAGCGCCCACCCGATTCCGAGATGAGCGCTTTCCACACCTCACGGTCTTCACGGAATGCGAAAGAGAAGTCAAGGACGACGTTTGCATTGTCATGTTGGAGAATATGGACAAGTTGCTGTCTCAGAGCTGCTTCCGCCTCTTCTTGATACTTCTCGTAGTGTTCCTTGGGGTAGTCCACGTTCCAAAGGCCATGATGAGAGTAGACATACGCGTCAATGGAGAGACGAGTGAAAGATGGATAGGCGGAGCAGATTGATTTGGCGAAAGTGGTCTTCCCAGATCCTATTAAGTCAGCAGATGCATCTATGATGATGGATTGACATAGTTACCTGCCACTGCGCAGGTCATCAAGACAACCGGGCGAGGATCCGAGGAAGTGCGCTGAATGGTAGGACCAAGGCGAGCTATAGCATCCAACAGACGACTCATAATGCGAATGTGTATTTGGCAGGGAACCCTGTAGAAGATGCTTGATAAATAGTTGGAGATCAGTACATGTTTAAAAAGTTCAGTGTATGACTCATTTATACGACGGAACCAGTAAGACCATTTCATATCCACATCCATGCATGTAGATCACATCGACCAAATAGCTTGGGCTTATCAAAAAGAAAAGCAAAATACTAAACTATCTGCTTTTATTTAGGACATCGGCAAACTTATTTTGCAGATGGTTCTCCAACATCCGTTTATGCCCATCAGAAATCTTCCTGGCGTCCGTCAACGTTTTCGCGTACTTGTCAATCAGCTCGTTCAGACTCTCTTCCTCTCCCCAATCCTCCTGTGCTGCTTCTTTGGCCGCGATGGCCTCCTTCCACAGTGATTCCATCTCCTCAGTCCAACCAAGGGCATCCACTAGTTTGCGCACCCCATCGTCGCATTCACCCAAGATGGACACATCTTCCGCCCGCTTTCCAAAGTCTCCTACCTTCTCGCGATTGACAAGCACCCGGGGAACGCCTTCGCGAGCCAAAGGCGGCAGTCTCGAGCATGGAGCAACCTTTAGACTCGTCCCCATCACGAGCATCATATCCGCCTCGGATACTTCCTTCTCCTTTTCATCAAATTCCGCTGGGAGAGACTGTCCGAAGAACACAACATCAGGCTTTACTGCTCCCCCACAGTCAGGGACTTGACAATAAGGGACAGTGCCTGTGCTGATTGCTTGCTTCATCAAGTCATCAGGATACAGAGTCTCGCACTTCCAGCAGCGCTGGGTCCGCCAGCTGCCGTGCGCATTAAGGATCTTATCCTCTGGAATACCGACATCCCGCTCTAAGCCGTCTATGTTCTGAGTAAACACAAAATGGAGAAGGTTCTTCTTCTCTAGAAGAGCGAGAAAAGCGTGGGTGATAGTCGGTTTGACGGTGCGAGGATGCCTGGCACGCGCGATGGCGTAGAAGGGCTCGGGGGTATGGCGGAAGTAGTTAATGTGGAAGATGGCTTCTGGATAGGGCAGTTTTAGGGGTTTGAGTCGGTCATAAATGCCTGTCTCGGGCGATCTGAAGTCGGGGATGCCGGCCGCGGTGGAGATGCCTGCGCCGACAAGTACAACGATCTTGTGCACCTGGCCGCTTTTGATCAGGTTGGCGATGTTTTCGATATCAGTCATTTTGTCACTGTGAAATGCCTTAGCATATTGATGATGGTTGTTATTCAACGTTGGCGGGGGGCTGCGTTTTTATGCTTTGAAACGCAGACAGCTGTCAGCCTTGCATGATAATAAATCACCACGGCAACCCTGTCTAGGCATCTGACAATCCGACATTATCCAACAGATCATCATCCCTAGCGGGCTACAGGAGGGGTTTGACCTTCTTATAACGTCATCATACGTCTCATATCTCATATGATTGACTGGTCGATGAAGATTCATTGCAGAAGGCTCTGTAGCCACCCAGCGTCAAGATCTTGTAACAGCCTCTTCCACCCCATTGCCCGGCGCCTATTTCAACCCTTATACCGAGATACTACTATAGACCGCCCTAACTGATTGGAGGGTCTACTTAACAATGAACATTGATACAAGGAAACCAAATTCTTCCCATGAAACTCTGCCGTCCCATCCAGATATAACTCTGTCTCCAGGAAGCGTTACACTTTGTTCTCCTTAACGACTGTTTATAGTTTGCCAATTTTAGATACTAAAAGCCGTTTAAGCGCTGGTGCTATCACTGCAATATACACCTCATAGCTAAAGGTCCGGTAGTTAGTACAGCCAGTGATAACGCAGCATTCCTATTCGGAACATAACAGCTTATGTTCCTATCATTATAGGGAGATAAGTGCTTGAATATATGGCTCAACGCAGTGCTACATCTGATATATTACTTTAAAGCATCGCATGCCCTACGCATAATCTAGCCTGCCATTTTCAAGATGCTACTACCCCCAACTATCTCGACAGAAAGTCCTCCTTAGCCTCATAACCCAAAAGGCACTCCTTCCGCTTGTCATCGCAACACAGTGCTACTTTACAGACAGCAGTCCCGGCTTAGCAGAGCTATAACCCTGCTTTCGAGAAACCGGCCTTTGCTCTGCCATCAATAAATCAAACGGAGACCTAATGATATCTGCCTGGCTAACGGGCTTTGCCTGGCCCAGGTCTCACCGTATACAGCTCTCATCCGGTTAAATAGGTGCACGGATCCGACACGGGAAGATAATAGTTGTCAAGCATCTGTCCTAAATGTGCGCAGTTCAAAGGTCTCTCGATATCCTGTCTGGGGACGGACTGCTAAACCAATTTCTTACCAACACCAATCCAAGGCAGTTACGGGATACACGTCCTCCCGTGTCCTGAGATGAGCAATGACCACTGGTGCTGCAGTGCCAATGGCTCGAACTGCTGTGACATGCATTCAGTTGCAAATGGGCAAGCTGATGCTCTCGAATATCGTCGACTGTCCCTACTCATACCGGTGCTGCAAACACCGCCACCACTACCACATGCTTTATGACAGAACATGCAACCGCCAAGGCAGATGCTTCAAGTGATTCAGGGTGCACAAATTCCGAATCAACGATCGTTGGCGTTAGCGTTGCTGTTGGGTTAAGTGCGTGTCTCGTGACGTTACTGGGAGCCGTGTGGTCCCAAAGACGGAGGTACCGGCGGGACTACATGAGAATCAACAATTCGCAGTAAACTGCATCTCAAACGATCAAGTATATGCTGCTCCGGCTGATGCTGTTGTACCTGTGGCAGAGCCTCCCTTGACCAAAGCTCCGAGAGTGTTTGATGGGGCAGGAGGTTGATCTTAATCTCTCCACATCAAGAAGCATATCCAACAGGCTTTCTGTATATTAAACCATAGGAGATATTACCTAGATGTATCCGTATTAGCCAAGCTAACGTAAACTCAGTATAGTTAAGTGACTCCTGAGCGTGTCCTCGCTGGAGCATTCGTCCAACTTGGATGTACCAGGTCGGAGGATCTGAAGCACTGCCATCCTAGATGATACCAAGGCTGGTCATTGGGACTGCGTCAATGTTCTGGTAGTCTAAGCGTGCAGATTGATATGCTGATCGTTCCTTTACTGCTCCCCGCCGGCATTGACCATGTGAGTCTTCCTGCCTTCCTGTTACCCAGACCTTCGCTTTGAAGATCGGCGAGATGCCTGTGCCAACGAACGAGAGGGGAACGAGGTGAATGATATCGCCAAGCAGTTTATCATACGTCCACGCTGCAGGTAAGACCCACATCTCCCTTCCGCAGGGCATCTCTAGCGAACTCGTCTAGTCACAAGAGACAGAGGATCTGCAGGGATAGCCATCCACTAGAAAAGGTTAGAGCTGTGAGACATAAAGTGCAACCCCACGAAGGCGGACGGCTGATCCTCAAACCATCGTATCAGCGAATTATCCACCAGTCCTGGTCTCACATTTCCATTGTCTCGGATGCCGACGGTGTCATGCGATCCTCTGCAATTCGCAGAGATCCTTATCGACGCCGCAATCAAGGGGTAAATGAGACTATTGAGCCTGTTCCATCCGGTTCTTGGATACTAGCCTACTCCCTACATGGCATTTTATCCGTAAGCCTAATCCAAAAGTGGAAAACGATGTTTTATCTGAAGAGTATCACGGACTCGCTTTCGGTTTCAAGTGGATTCCGTTCCATTAAATGTGGAGTCCCGACCTGGCTGGCTAAGATATTCAAGCTTTACCCCACAGGAGCCTGATTCTGTTTCTCCATAGAGCCATTTCTTCAGACGGCGGTCTCGGGAAATCGGGGCACCGTCCGTGACAAGTCCAGCGGGATCTACGGGTTCTACACATATATAAGAATCTATAACTCCCTCTTTCTTTCATAGATGAACAGGACAACAAGTCAACGGCAGAATGACTCTCCTTCTTCTGGCTGGCCTGTTTGTTGCAGCTAACGCCCTGACGGCCACCGTCAACACAGGGCAAACCTTCCAGACCATGGATGGGTTCGGCTTCTCACAGGCCTTTGGCCGCGCCAACGACCTGATCAACCTCGATGCAGACCAGCGCCAGTACGCCCTGGATCTTCTCTGTAGCCCTACTAAGGGAGCAGGCATGACCATCCTGCGCAACCGCATCGGCTCTGGTAGCGGCCACAGCATCTTGCCAACTTCGCCTGGCTCTCCGAATGCCACGCCGCAGTATAAGGATCTCGGCACAGACTCGAACCAGGTGTGAGTGACGCAACAGGCCGTCAAATACGGGGTGAAGACAATCTACGCCGATGCGTGGAGTGCCCCGGGGTTCATGAAGACCAACAACGACCAGGCAAACGGGGCAATCTGTGTAGTGTCACTGGAGCGAAGTGCGCGAGCGGTGACTGGAGACAGGCATAGGCAAATTATCTGGTCAAGTATATCCAGGACTATGCGGCGTTGGGACGGCAAATCACGTACGTTGGCTTCTTGAATGAGCCAGATCTCAAGTATGTCTCTCTTGCCCTTGCTCAGCAGCGGTGTCAATACTGACGATATGTAGGACTGCATACTCCTCCATGCTCTCTGACGGTATCCAGGTCGCAGACTTTATCAAGGTGCTGCAGCCCACCATAAAAAAAGCGGGCCTGAGCCACGTGGGCATCAACTGCTGCGACGCGATGGGCTGGAAAGCGCAACAAACTCGCACGGCACAGCTCTCTCGGCCGGGGTCGAGAAGCTTCTCTCGCGGATCACCTCGCACTCGTACTCGTCTGATCCAACCAGCACCATGGGCGCCTCCATCCCCGTCTAGCAGACCGAGAACGCAGACCTCTCCGATAAGGGCACGTGGGAGACAACCTGGTACTCCAACGGGGGGCAAGGTGAGGGTTTCACCTGGGCGCAGAAGATCTACACGGCCATCACGCAGGGCGGGGTGAGTGCATACCTGTACTGGGAGGGCTTCGAGAAAGATACCACTAACTTGTGCCTGGTGATTACTGATGGAAAGAATATCATCCCATCCGGGCGGTTGTGGGCGTTTGCGCAGTGGAGTCGATTTGTGCGACCTGGGGCGGTGCGCGTGGCAGTCTCCGGGTCCACGTCGACGCTCAAGATGACTGCGTTCAAGAATAGGGATGGCACTGTTACGGTGCAGATGGACTTGTCTTCAACGACACCGGTCAGCGTCAAGGGGTTCTCGGCTCGCTCGGCCAAGGCATACCTCACGAATAACAGCCACAATGACGTTAGCGGAACCACCGTGTCACTCAGTGGAGGAGCGGCTACTGTCAATATTCCCGGACATGCAATGGTGACTGTGGTTCTCTCATAGGCGACACCTCCACCACAAGACAAGGACTACGACTGCTGCTTCGACTACCGTTGCGGCGCATTGTGCTCAAAGTAGAGGATTAAGGACGGACGAACATACCCGGCAGGCGCAGAACGTGCGATATTCTGAGTGTCTATGATCACTTTAGCTATTTCCAACGATTTGCTTTTCAGACGGCTATGTGGTAAATTAGATCTAAAAAGAGTACAGACACTGATGTGACATATCGCAACCGTACTTTGATCCTTGCAGTGAGACATATCAGGTAGACCCTCGCTTAATCTTGGAGGTCTCACAGCAGTCTATGGAAGGTTTAAACTGCTGAAGATCAGTTTTGATTCATTTTGAATGTGTCTATTCTACAACGTAATGATTGAACAATAAAACAGAAATCCACCGTCTAGGTACACCTCCTATACCCGTAAAGCATTTCATTCTAATCGAGCAAGTCCAGCTTACTCTTCTCTATCCCCTACTTGATGAACACTTTCCATCGAAGAAATGAACGTCACCAATACAGACCAGCACGCAAGATTCCATCAGCCCAACGTAACCGTAATTCCCGCAGTAGCCGAGCAACTCTGCGTCGCAACATCATCCCACTCTTGATACACCTCGCTGCAGTCACTGTCCCCAGCCGCACAGGTCACAGATGAGCAACTTGAGTCACTAGGTGTAGCCGAGAATCCCGCCGTGATGAACTCCGAGTCCGAATCCATGTCAATTGCGGACAAGTCCCAGTAGAGCGCGTCGCTGGCCTTGGTATATTCGAACTGGAGGACGCTGGCCTGACTCTCGGTGGTGGCCATCTTGATGGAGATTCCGCCGCCGTTGGAGTTGGTCTGATAGGTCTCGGTGTACGTCTCACCGGAGGCGATGGTTTGCATAGCGCTGGAGGTATCGGAGGTCGACCACAGGTAGACGGTGGTGTCGAGGTTGTTTACGATCTGGACGCTGCCGCTGCTGCTGGTTGTGGCACTGGGGCTGGCACTGGTGCTGGCGAAAGTGGAGGTAGTGCTGATGCTTGTGCTGGAGGTGGTAGTTGCATCATGCCTAGTCATGCTGCCACCAGGATAGAATTGCGGGAGGGCTGAGACAGCCAGCGCAAAGGCCGCTTGGAAAAGGATTTTGGAAAAGAACATGGTGATTGACCGATTTAAAGGAGTGTTGTGTTTAAGGAGAGACTGTGGCACAATGGCAATTGATAGTAAAAGGAGAGTGTGAGGATCAACCTCGTCTAGGGAAGATTTTATAAAGAGAATGAAACTGTAAGGACTGCTTGCTTTGCGTGAGGATGTCAACAGGGTCGTCTCATGCCCCTGCTATATTTATATCCCATGGTGGAGTATGGGCGTCGCGAACACTTGATCAAAACGGTCAGCGCATACACGTGGATAGCATGTTTCAGCCCCGTTCTCATCGATCAGATCCATTGGATCGTGACTGGAGGCTTATTCGACGTTCTGTAGCTGCATCTATATCTGTCGAGGCTGACGCTGTCCAGGACATGATACGAGAACTCGTACTGTGTTTCCTCATAAACACAGGCCAATTGAATGGGAAACTGACAAAGCATTGGAGCGGTTCTTAAGCGATTGGACCAATAATACAGCGTGATTCATCTTCATTATCCACTGTGGTCTCGACTCTTGAATCCAGACTTTTTTGCGGGTCTCCACTTGGTCAATTTGCGTGACTAAAATCGTAAGCGCATTACGCACTCAGGGGAGTGCTCAGACGGTCACCCTCAGGACTCGGACATATGGTATATAGTTCCCTGTAAGGTACTCATGGCACAAGAAAAGAACCAGTATGGCTCATCCATGGTAGGCGCTTTGGTCAGCAATTTCATCGTCTAGAGAACTTCGTTGTCAAAGTGAAACTCATTTTTCCACGCAGGTCAACCGTCTTGGACAACTGGTCATCTAGACTTGCTGTATTTATTTTGAAATTCCCTGATACGTTCGGTTCAAGTCAATGGGATACTGGATACCAATGTTGATCCGATTTCTGATCTCTCATAACTACTCATACATTACGGTAGACTCTAGACCAGCAAGCCCTCAGTATCAAACGATGAATACTAGAAGAATCAACCTGTTTCAATAATACTGGGTAGTCAAATTAAGTATTAATGAGCGTTATCCTAGCAGACGAACACCATCACTGTTCGTGCTTGACCTAGGATTAAAATCTCGGGAGTATCAGCGCAATCAATCAATGCGGACATTACATATGTCGAGTTCAAAGCATCGAGTCCACATTTCAGAGCTTTCAAGTACAGCAGTACGGTGAGGGAAGACCAATCCTGAATGTCAATAATTAAGCTGTCATTTAAGCAGCCGGTTGGGCAACATCTGCTGGCGCATCCGCAGGAGCACGGCCCGCGTCGGGATGGGGATGTTTCTCGGCATGTGGGTGCATTCCCACTGGTCCCTCTCTTCCACTATAGTAGAAATTGAAGATCTCGAAGCACATGGCGCAGAGAGTCCAGAAGCTACACACGTGAGTTAGCACGCTTGACTGCGCTCCACACATCAGCTATCAACTCACAAAGCCAGGAAAGAGAAGGCTTCAGCAGTTCTCTTGCGGGTGCATGAGCTTGAGACACCGAAAGAGAACCATCGACAGTTCTCCTGCCCAATGTGCTGGGCCAGGAAGATGAATGCGGCAAGCCACCTGTTCATCACTCATTAGTACTCACGTCTCAAGAAACAGGGAAGCATATAAGCGTACAAGTAGGAAAAGACAATGTCCAAGGGCAGCATATATCCGCGGTTACGTTTCATAGCTGATACTACCATCGCAGGAATATAAAACGCTGTTGTTAGAACAGCCTGCCAAAGTCAGAACCATATTTCCCGTCATATAGGCACGATAGACCTACAATCACCAGCGGATAGACCACTCGGTAGCCATCCCTCTTGGTCACGGCCCAAGCCGTGATACCCATGACGATGACAGCACTCAGCCATGCGAATAGACGGGCGACGAGGAGAAAAGGGCGGAGCGCATCTCTTGGAGTCCAGGCCATTTTGGACGTTGTTACTGTGTGCAGTCAGCTCGATGACAATGGAAAATGAGGTGTCTGCAGCTCGTGTATATAATCACATTCAACACTTCCAGAGCTCCTTTTAACCATTTTGGCTGTCCTTGTGGTGTGACTCGAGGTCCGAATGTCATGAAATCATCGGCCGGGATGGCTGAGAACCATTGGCCGAACCACGGATATGAGACAGCAGCTGGAGTCTAGCATCACATCTGTCACACGATCAGCACATTACAATCAAATTGATAATCAATGATGTCTGAGCCCGGATCAATGATTACATCAGACATTGTTCCATGACATACTATATGTATTGTGCAGCGCCCCGGATACGGTACCTTGGATGGTGCTCCTGCCCAGCGGACAGATGAACTGGGAGTGATGCCGAATGGGCAGATGACAAATATTCAAGGGTTTAGTATATCCATACAGTGATACAGCCTCTGTAGATCTGTAGATGATCCATGACCGGCCCGCGTTGAGCCTTAATTGTCGAACATCCTCGTTGATCCACCGAGTCTGAGCGGGAATACCACGGCTTTTAAGTACCTACACTGCGGGCCTCCAGCATTTACGTCCAGTGACGGACAAAATGGACTTCGGCTCTCATTTCTGCCTGCATGTATCCTGACGTACAATAAGCAAGGTAAGATTGACAAAATTGCAACTGATGACTAGCAATCTTCGGAAGAGTCACAAAAAATTAAAAGTTAAAAAAAATGGTCACTACGAGGGTCGAACTCGCGACCTTGGCGTTATTAGCACCACGCTCTAACCGACTGAGCTAAGCGACCAGTTGTTGAAAGTACCGTTCTTATTATTGATGACAAGGCAAGAAGGAATTTCACGGCCGCTTCCTTTCGTCTTTTCGCATATCTGTATGGACAAGATGATCATGCTAACACAGACTTGATCTGACTCAGGCCCTCGGTGTGTCTTCAGCACGATGTCTCTTGCACTGGCCCCATTTACCTCGCTCCGTAATAGTTGAATATGCGTTGTTCAAGCTTGCTCTACCTCTCAGAAGCTATAATATATATAGTTCGATCATCCCGCGTAGTGTGTCCAATCACTATTGACGTTCACTCGTCAATGTAGATGTCAAAAATAATGGGAGAAAAAATTTGTATGGGATCGTCATGGACTATCGATGTCGATTCTCAACAGCGAAATTAAATAAGTATAGTCGATTACTCGTTCTACAGGACTTCCATTCTTCTATCCACGAAGTGAGGTGGCTAAGAACTACACCTGAAAAGTTCTAGATGCACACCTCTGTACAATCCGTAGCCTAATTGCTCGCTGGTATTAGTTGCCAAGCTGAAATACATTTCCTGCATCAAAAGACTTCCGAGGAAACATCTGATAGCCCTTCTGGTTGGCCAGGACGACCTTGCCTTTCTCATCCGTGAATTGACAGTTATGATGCGTATGGCCAAAGGCCCAAGCTTTGACAGCCGTGGACGTCCAGCATTCCTCCGAGGACAAATCTGTCATGAAAGCCGAGGTCACATCGCTATGCTTATGCCTGTGACTCATACAGCGCGAATCCATGGATGGGCAGTGATGAGTGAAAATGAAGATCTGTCTCTGTGGCTCCTCCTTTGCAATCTTGGATACCTCGGCATTCAGCCATTTGACGTCCGACTCATGAGCGAGGTTATGGTCCTCCACGGTCCAGTGAAGGATATCTTTAAAATCCACCGCTCGGGACTCGACGGAAAACTCCTGCTCCGGAGTGATATGAGAGAAGAGGGTACATCCAAGCACGGTATGGGTATCCGAGATGTCGTAGCGAGTCTGGTCCAGAAAGACGAAGCGTCCAACTCTGGAGGAAGAGACCCGCGTCCGTTCCATTTTTGCTTCAAAGGCTCGCATCGTCTTCTTTGCAGTCTGCAGCGACATATGGTATGGTTCATGATTTCCAAGAACGAAGAAGACAATCAGATACCGCTGGATCTGATGTTCGAGGAACTTGAATAATTGCTCATTTGCTACATGGTCAATGTCCCCGAGGAGTGCAGATACGATGCTCTGTTCTGGAATTGGAAATCATCATATGAGGAATGGGTCTCGAGATGAAGATCAGACATGATCTGGAACGACAAAGGAGCCATGTTAATGCCCCTGCAAGCCAATGTAATCAGTCCACATTGATATGCTGAGCGGGAGTGCGAGCTGTTATTTCAATGGTTCAAGCGCATTCCACGTCATCAGCAAAGCAGCATACCGTAACCATGGATTGTTTGCGGATATCAGCCGGGTTAGTAACAAATGCATATACCACTTCCAAGTGAGTATACGGACGACTCCTGTCTGTTCTACAAGAGGAAGTTGACGAACAGTGACGTTATGTAGGATCACGTGGTGTCAGCAATTGTTTCTGTTACTGTTCCTTTGTAGTAAGCTTGGTGATTCCGCATGTGACCTGTGAGACCTGGTACCAGATCACGGGCAAGCTTGGCTACGGAGCATACTCGACCAGTTGGCTATGCCGGGATCTTCAGTAGGCGTCTTCTCCACACGCAACGCAGGAAGCTTAGTTCCTGATTAATATCTCGGAAATACGATAGTCAGTCTGTAGCGACGTACATGGTACAACTGAGCTGCTCTACTAGTCCAATAGGCTGAGGTCCACCGCAATCTGCGTCACCACGGTGTACGGTTTGTCAAAGCAAGCGTCCCAACACGTCTCGCCTGAAGCCCAGAATTTCTCCAGCAGGGCTTTGGCCGTCAGCGGGACATATGAGCCAATGTGGCGACTCATCTCCGGGAGGTGTTCTCGAACAAAAGCTCGCATCCCTGCGCCGCCGATCACAGCTTGCACCCCGAGCACGACCAACGGCCATAGTATGGATCTTTTTACTCTTGGGGATGACAGGGCCTCATTGAGCAGGTCCTGCAGAAGCCGCCCATGGCTGGCACAGCTGGCTCTCAGTAAGGGGTTCAAAGGCAGAACAGACAGACTCTGCAGCGACAGGATGCAGTATAATGACACGGCGGCCTGGTACGATTTTCCCACAATCCTCCAGTCCTCTTTTGATGACGGTTTGGAATCGGCCCATCGTTCAGAGGAGAAAATATGGATACGGTTAAGGACTCCGTACGCCTCTTGGGCGAGGTCCCCCAGCCGTGTGGGATCTTGTTTCCAGGCTTGCACGCGAAGATGATTGATCCTGATAATCTCGGCGAACAGGGGCTTGGGACACATCTGGAAGTCAAAGACTCCGTTGCCAAAGTTCTCTAATATGAAGTCACTTTCTTCAAGGCGCAATCTACTGGTTGCCAAGTGGGAAGCGGGCGACGAAGTGTCCCCAATGACTGCAATGCTGTTTGGCTGTCAGCTGTATGCTACTCCAAACTGAACAGTTTGCGCGCAATAACGTACAACACAAAGCAATGGAGCAGTGGTGCTAAGCTGGCCGACCTGGCCAGAGAACGAATGCCGCCGCGCAGCATGATTAGTTTCTGGAGCCCTTCGATGTGGTATCGCCAGTGGGGAGAGGCACCTTGCTGAGCCTTGCGTGGCAGAACATGGTTTAGTACGGTGGATGGTCCTCATACTAAAATTTCGACTCACATCAATGAGTAGAAGCGTGATGATTCCAGCAAGGACGACATCGCTTGCACGCTTATGTCCTTGATTAATATCGTTTCTGAGGGAACGAATGACAAGTCCCCGGTAGCGATAAAAGGTCACCGCTAGGGATTTAGACTGAGGGTCATTCCGCATTTGGTTCATTCGATGACTGAGGGTCATACAGACTATACCGAGTTGTAAGTACTCAGGGTGCGCAGCCCCTCGCTGGAGAAGCGCGGATGAGATCCTGTAAACGCCATGGTGCGGCCCAAGGTCATTGACGGGGAGCAAGTCGGGGTATATACAGGCGTTAACTGTCCAGGGGTTAGTCCATTTTCTGGCCATGGCGCTACATATGTATTTCACTTGCAGTATTCGGCTGCCTGGGCCAAGACCGGGGCATTAGAGATGGTCTCGAAGCGGGGAACGACGGAGCGCTCTGCTGTGGTCCTCGCCCGGTTCATTTCCTGATTGTTCACCTGTTTCCGATTCCGAAATTTTACCCTCCCAGGAGGAAGCCACTTTAACCTGAAAGGTTCCTTATCTTCGTATCCGGGGCAGACGATCCCGGAGGTAGAGCACCGCTTACATTGGGGCCGGATAAAGTCACAGACTAAAGACCGCCGGAGACATTCCCAACAGTGGCGCTGTCGATCCTCCATTGTCTATATACCTGATCAGAGATGATCAAGCGAGGGACTGATAAAAGGCTTCAGGGGTGGGGAAGTGAAAGGGTTGTCTCTCTCCCCTGGAGCAAGCACGCGAGTAGTACAATAAGATGAGCGACAGTTCTTTCAAGTCTTCAATAGGCAACCGCCTCAGAATGATCGTCACCGGTTGAATTTAGCGTCTTGGCGTCTCTATTTTCCTAATTCGGCAAAGCGTCTCCCAACTATGATGCTCTCTTTGAAGAGCAACTGGAGAGCCATATAAGCCAGCATGGTCCACTGTCAGATAAATAACAAGGGAGAGGATCCTATTTGGTTCAACTCGAGAATTTTCTCTTCCAGGTCCAATACATGATGGCAAGCGGGCAAGTCGGTAGGCTAGCATCGATTTTTTCTCCACCAGAGTATTATACGATGTATGTGATAGCGATCCTGACAAGCCCTAGTTCCAGGGAGCCTTTACGTCTACGCTCCTAATAAGGCAGCCCCAATCTTCTTCACAATTGCATTTGCTGTCTCAGCAGTTGGCCATATTTGGCAATGCCTGTGGGTGTCCTGAGTTCCTGCGATATGGCTTCGTTCAATCAGACTTCCTAATTCCCATATTAGCCGCTACAGATGCATCAGAATGATCGGGCTGCACCCATTGTGTGCAGTGCTGTTTACAGTTGGATATGCAATGCGGGCATATGGAGCCGACGGGCACTATATTTACAACCCTGACAGCTCACAGAACCTGCTCGTCTATATTCTCAGCCAGGTTTTGATCTATATATGCCCGTGAGTTATATATGAGGTCAATGCTGTCTTCGCACTGACTGAAGGTCTGGCCCTATAGTCCGCTCCTCGAACTCGCCAACTACCACGTTCTCGGCCGGATGTTCTACTACGTCCCAAATCTCGCACCCCTTCCCCCCGGCAAAGTCCTGGCCATCTTCGGCGCCCTAATGGCACTTGTGGAGGCACTGAATGCTCTGGGGGTAGCCTTCAACGCTAACCCAACCGGCAGCCAGCAAGGATTGGGAAAAGCTTTGATCCTCGTCGCGCTCGCCCTTCAACTGTGCGTGGTTCTTTCGTTCGTTTTAATAGCGGCCTCTTTCCAGTGGCGGTGCGCAAAAGCCAATATTCGTCGCAGGTCTCTGCCGACCCTTCTGGTCACGCTAGACATCAGCATGGGGTTAATCCTGGTCCGTTGCATCTACCGCCTGGTTGAACATGTCGGCAACACGTCGGTGGATCTCGGCGATCCAGAAGAACTTAGATCCCTGAGCCCCCTTTTGCGATACGAGTGGTTCTTCTATGTCTTTGAGGCGTCGCTCATGCTCCTCAACTCTTTCTTATGGAATGTGTTCAATCCGGGCCGGTATCTGCCCAGACACCACACGGTTTATTTGGCAGCGGATGGCACGACGGAAATCGAAGAGGAGGAAGTCCGCAATGACCAACATGTTCTGGTTAAAGCTGCGTATGCGGCCGTCAATGCGCTGACATTTGGGCTGTTTCGCCTCTTTGTCCGCCAGAAGGATGAAGAGAACCATCCACTAACAGAGCGAAATAAATAGATATCTGTTATGGCGTGTCAGATTTGAACGGCGGCTGGAATACTGCAAGCAGTTCTCTGGAGCCATCAACATCCCTATCTAGATCTAGTAGAATGGACTCTAAGGGGTCACACCGGTTTCGGCATCAGATGCAGCCAGTGAAAAGAAGGGAATGGATTGCATGGATTACATGGCAATGAAACGGATTCGTCAAATTTAGACTTGTCCATATATTTTGCAATATTTTGCACAGAAGCTCTTCTTGCAGTCGAATGCAACCAGTGAACCTGGTAAGGCTGTACATGTTCGGGTACTTATCTTTTGGGGGTTAAAAGTCGAGATGCTGGAAATGAAAGATAGAAAGCAAAAGCTTGGATTGAGGGAAAGTACAAATCATCCTACTTAATAATGATAATGCTACCATTCTTCTATTATTTCCACTATCTGGCCAACCGCTGGGGTTTTCTGGCTCGGTCTTATGCCACTAGGGGTTTATGAAACGTCCGGCAAAAGCCTTTTATAGTGGGTTTCACTCTCTGACACAGGCTATTAAAAATTGATTAATATTGACTCAGTACTACGTGGCCATAATGCTCAACTAACGACAGATAATAATAGAAGGTTAAGTGATTCATACTATCATCTCCTCTCCTTTCCAGGCTGTTATGCTCCACTAGATGCAACTATCCTTTTCATATTTCCCGGCAAAATAAATAAACTCATAGTGACACTGATAATAATTCTTCTGGCAGATAACGTATTATCATGATCACCATTTGGGATGGAATATACTTGGACCAAACAGAGAGTAGTTACTGGCAAGAACTAAGCTTCGGCCGCCGAGGCTAGGCATTTCTTGGAGCCAACATGTTTCATCAACGAAGCAGTTCCCCTGTACTCTCTAAACTAATTTGGAAAGTGGAATGATTAGAGGGACAAGTGGATCCATCAAAAATGATATCCATTAACTCCTAGTCGGCCAGAATAGCCTTAGGCTGGGTACTGCTCGTCATCGGTCCTAGATTGTAAGTTTGTAGCGAGCATTGAGACCTTCTGTCCTTCTGGGTCCTTCCATCTGGATTATCAGAAGACCGTCACTTTAGGCTGTTGGTAAAAGTGCCGTCTCGTCGGGCCTGATTCCGTGAAGATTGTTGACTGCCGAAGTTGGGGTGCATGTGCACTTCTGCAGCAGAGGGGAAGCAACCGCTAAGCTTTTAGCCGCTGGGACAATCTGGGGAAAGCATTACTGCCGAGAAGCAAAGATCATCCAAGCAAAGCTTACCCTCTAGGGTGGCGTGATCATTCAGCTAGGCTGTTCGAAAATACATAAATTTAGCCGAAAAGAACATATAAGGAGGGTCTGTCCCCTCCCGGCAGAGCACTGTGACAATCATCACTTTATTCATTAGAGCCTACAGTTGAGTCTCAAAATGATCTCCTTTTCCTCGCTTAGCTTTGGACTCGCCGCTATCGCCAGCGCATATGCTCTTCCGGGTGACAAGTCTGTCAACTTAGCGGAACGTCAGACCATCACGTCCAGCCAGACAGGCACTAACAACGGCTACTATTATTCCTTCTGGACCAACGGTGCCGGAACAGTGCAATACACGAACGGCGCTGGCGGCGAATATAGCGTGACCTGGGCGAATCAGAACGGTGGTGACTTTACCTGTGGGAAGGGCTGGAATCCTGGCAGTGACCAGTAGGTAACGCCAGAGAACTATAAGAAGAAACGAAGAAAGCACTAAACTCTCTACTAGTGACATTACCTTCTCTGGCAACTTTAATCCTTCCGGAAATGCTTATCTCTCCGTGTATGGATGGACTACCAGCCCCCTAGTCGAATACTACATCCTCGAGAACTATGGCAGCTACAATCCAGGCTCGAGCATGACGCACAAGGGCACTGTCACCAGCGACGGATCCACCTACGACATCTATGAGCACCAACAGGTCAACCAGCCTTCGATCGTCGGCACGGCCACCTTCAACCAGTACTGGTCCATCCGCCAAAACAAGCGGTCCAGTGGCACGGTCACCACCGCGAATCACTTCAAGGCCTGGGCTAGTCTGGGGATGAACCTGGGTACCCATAACTATCAGATCGTTTCCACTGAGGGATATGAGAGCAGCGGTACCTCGACCATCACTGTCTCGTCTGGTGGTTCTTCTTCCGGCGGAAGCGGCGGTAGCTCGTCTACTACTTCCTCGGGCAGCTCCCCTACTGGTGGCTCCGGCAGTGTAAGTCTTCTTCCACATGGCTGTGACTTCATGTGTATTCTGACTGTGATAGTGTTCTGCTTTGTGGGGCCAATGCGGTGGAATCGGCTGGTCTGGCCCTACTTGCTGCTCTTCGGGCACTTGCAAGGCTTCAAACTCGTACTACTCCCAGTGCTTGTAGCACCTTCTTGCAGGGTTATATCCAAGTTATGGACACATCTGAATATATGCGATGGATTTCAAGATTGGAGATCCTGGCGTTCCCACTGTCTCAGATATAGCACTTATTCCTGAATTGGCATAGTAGTAATCAACAGTCTCACATTTACTTTGAGCTCCTAGGTTCTATATTACGACGTTAGTAAAGATAGTGTCGAAGCTGGAATGACCGGATCATCCCTCCTCTCCACGTCCGTCGCGCTCCTTGACTATTATACACTTGTATCAGGATTGCTATATATCTTCGCAGAAAAGCAAGGAAAAAGTAAATAAGGCGAGTTGCTGTACATGCATCCCTTTCTTCACAATTGCTTATTATACGCGTCCCTCAGTTTGCTATCAGCCAGCTTCGTACGCAGAAACATCAAGGCAACCCGTCAGAATGCGCCTAAGCGCTCCTATCGCCAATTATAGAAGTGACCAAGCTGACGATCGGCAGCAGGGTCATGAAGACGGGGAGTAATTGACCAAAATCCCAAGATGATGTGAGGCCGTTCTGGAGTAGACTGTAGATTAGAGCACCTAAGCTGAAAGCCCACAACAGTGCCAGCCAGACACCCGCCATTCTCCATGGAAAGATAACCTCCGCAATCAAGGATAGTATCCACCTTGTCAGTTTGGAATCCGTCTCCACATACCTTTCGCTGAAAGCTACCGCAGTTTTGAACAGACACGGCTTTGCTATGACATACGGGTTATACCGATGCCATATAGAGTCCGAAGCACCGCTGTGCGACAGAGGCTTCACCAGAGCCAACCATTCCCGGATAAAGACAATGTCCTGGGCCGAGGGCGAGACACGGCCGACGATGGTTCTGACCTCCATTGCCTGCTCGGAAAGAAAGACCGGTAGATATGTGAGCAGATATATCCACATAATGCTAATGGCCTCAATCACAGTTGCCGCATGCCAGAATTTGCTGGCCAACGAAGACAATTTCTCGGAATCCTTTGGTTTATTAGGCGACAGAATGCGCACCGCAACGACCAGCCACAAGCCGTAAATGATATACATGATGACTACACGGAGCGTAGCAAGCTTCCGATGACGCTGGAAGTAGGGACGGAGGGAGAGTAGCGTCGCTGCATGTGTGAAACTGGAGTAGCAAACCACATCGGTCACTGTCCATAGATTGTTGGCGCCGTGGTGGACGGACGACCGCCAGTACTGAGCATAGCCGCACACGAGCAGCAAGAGTCCGGTCACCAGTTGTTGGTCACTCAACTGAAGCACAAAAGCGGTCAAGACGCGTATCCAGAATTTGTCTGAATGGTTGAGTGTTCTGTGTTTCCCGTATTGCTCCTCGTGGATCGTGGACGCTGAAGGGGACGGACCGCGTCTTCGGAGGTAAAGAACCGCATACGAGGCGACAAAGGTCAATGTCCCGGTCAATATAAAACCGCTGATTACCTGGTCCTCTTAGCACATACCATATCAAACTCGCTTGGGAAACGCACCCCTGCTCCGGCAATATTGGGGTCTGGTTCATATGGATTTACTACTGTACAGTCACCCATGGACTCCACTAGACAAACGATTTGACAAAATATATGCTATAAAATTGAAGAAGATATTCTGGAAACCGGAAGTAGTCTGTGTTCAGTCGAAAAGTAGTCATGCTCGATGCCTGCTATGCAATGTATCATGGGAGATAGAAGGTCTACACTCGAATGTCTACGGAGGACAAGTAGGTCGTGATTTATGCAAAGACATTCTCCCTCAACGCAGGTTCTGATGTCTTCTGATGTTTAATTATCAACTAGGCAGTGCCCGACAAATATCAAATCGCATCGCAACTTCTGAGCTCGTGCTAGAGAATGCCAAGTCATCTTTTGCTGTGTAAGTGCCCGTATGTTTGCCCGGGCGTAAGTAGGCTTTGCACAGCCACCTCATTGCGTGGCAACTGGCAACTACAAGCGCAGACTTGTGATTGATCAAGATAAATACTATCATCTACCGGAAAATATCCTCGATTGTTACCCTTAGAAATGATGCTTAGATCTCTTAGAGCTCTCCAACGTCGGTGTGAGCGGTGATATTAGAAGGGACAGTTGCAACGCCAACTTGTCTATCGACGTCCTTTTGGAACTTGTCAACATAGCACTTTATTCAGAGATACTAAGATAGTAAACGCAGTGATGGTGCTTTCGAATTAATATCATACTGGCCGGTGATTTCAATCTCGTAGTACACCACTTAAGCCAGAGCCTTGGCCGCCACTTGCTCCGGACTCTCCTCTGCAATTCCCAGTAAATCAGCATCTGATTGCTCTCGCGACCGAGCAAGAAGACATCGAGATTGACCCTCATCGAACAATTGTGCCACCACCAGGTCCAGAATCCAACCACTAACACCCTCCTGGAATTTGCGTTTCCCGTTCTCCATGAGTGTCTGGGTGGACGCTCGTTGTACCTCCCACTGTTTCCCCGTCGCAGATTGAAACGCTTCCAACAGCTCGTTTTGACAGGTTATGATGGACTGCGCCTTGACAAAGCGGTTGGCAGTCTCGGCCGGATGCTGCAAGACGCCGACCACCGACTGTCCGATACCCTCGAGCGTGGTTCCGGTGAACCGTTCGGTGCCAGAGTCATAGATGATGGCCGAGCAGTGCGCTACATCGAAGCCCATCGCGGGGAAGCGTTTCAACGCCTTGAGAGCTGGTTAGCTTTGAGGCGAGAGTATGAGATAAATTGCTATCACTTACCCAATCAATTGGATTCCCAATGCTGATTCCGGTGTATGTAAAATTGGGATTGCTGTCTGCTTTGGCTTTCGCATGATCCCATCCCGCACGACGTTGCGCATGAATGGCTTTGAACTCGGGGAATGACTTGGGATTGCCACCCCAGCCAAAGTCATCAAGGATGAAGCGCTTCACGCCCGCAGCCTCGGCGGCATCGATCATGGTGACTTGTGCCCCGATCCCGCCGGGACCCACCACGCAGACGGCTGCATCCTGTCCCGCCAGGGCTGATGTGAGGTTCTCCAGGGTGTAAGTGGTTCTGATTACTGGAATGTCCGGAGGGAATGTCGCCGTCGATTCGGACCGGGTGATAATGGTTACTGTGAAGCCTGCACGTTGTAAGGCTGCTGCGATTGGGGTGCCAAAGTTGCCAGAGGCCGGTAGGGAGGTCAGTAGGGGTGTTTCCTGTCATATTGAACGCTAGACAGTCGGTCTTACACCGAAAATAGCGACTCTTTGGAGGACGGCCATGGTGCTCAAATGTGCTCTTGTTTCTGATTCGACTTATTGCTGGCTCATATTGATGCTTGAGGTCGAAACTAGGGCCTTTTATAAACAAAGAGACGGAAGACAGAGGTCCATTAATTCGCAGGCAACCATCTCACATCATCAGATGTCTCACTTCGTCTAAGCGCTGACCCCGCAGCTAGATGTACCAGTGACTAGTGCTTTAGTAGTCAAGCAGCATTGGGACAAGCTTGGAGGCTCATTTTGTCTCTGGCGTTCATGAGTCTAGACCTCTCGGAACAGATGGAAGGCACATTTTGTTCCAAATAGACTTGTAATCAGAGACTTGCAAGTAGTTCCTATGACAGCATGAGATGCGTAGTCTATAGACATCGTCCACATATTACACCTTCCGAGCTTTATAGTATCACGAATACATCATAGAGAACGAATGGAATATATTCTTCATTAATAATTAATGGTAAAGTAAGTCTAATTTATCATCTGTCCGTCTATCCAAAACTCCAGGTATTGATCTATGTTCTTCCTTTATGGTATAGGACGACCTATTTCGGCCCTCTTGCGCCCTTACACGGCATCCATATGAGTCAATGATTTGTCTCAGTTATCCCACGACTTGGACCATTGTATAGTAGGCAATCGTATGATCCAAAGCGGTGCGACCAAGCAGGGAGACTCGTCCTGTGATTTGCGTCGGGGAATTGAATTATACTGGAAGAGCTGCCTCACTTCGATTGGAGCAATTCGATTTCCTCATCAGGGGCATCCATCGCGGCTTCAACCGAATCATGATCGGCTATAAATGATGGTTTTGAATTCATTCGAGCATCGGATATTCCCTGCACCTTCGCGACCGCAACATTGCTCTATATTTTTTGGCTGAATCATCTCATTCGGATGAGAAGTGCGATTCTTGAATCTTCCGAGCTTTATTCCCTCTTTGTGCCTGGAATCCGAGGAATATCGGATAAAGGTGGCCGGTCTTGCTTCAGCCGACCGGCCTTATTCATTATGTTGGTTTCGACAGGTCAAATCACCTAGTCATCCCCTTAGGCTGCTGCTACAGCCTTGTGGTACTGAATGGCCAGTTCTTCACATACGCCCCAGATGCGTCGACGGTTCGCCACTCCAATAAGCGCCAGGTCGTCCATGCCGTAGCGAGCAGCGGTCATCTTGTCGAGCCACATGTACAAGCGCTTATAGTTGACGTCGGCCGGCAAATCCCTGGGGTTCTGCGAGGAGTAATATTCCCAGAACCATGGCATATCCCACTGGATGAATCGCTTCCAGAACCAGTTGTCCTGAGTGACAACCTGAATGCTCAGTGATGCCTGAGTCAGTGCCTTCAGCGAATCCCCGGGCAGGTATGAGCAGATCTGATACACGAGTTCGAGTGGGAGCTTGCCGAAGGGGCTGGCGGGCGAGCGGCCCTTGAGATCAAATTGTAAGAATGACTTTTTGAATTTGCTGTCGGTGGTCATGTCGGTTTTGAGAAAGTCGTCCAAACCAGATGTCTCGGTTGGATGAGTCGCGCAGTACTGTAACTGGTCAGTATGAGAACGATGCGACTTGGTCGTTGCTGCTTGCCTCTGCGCCGGGGATGCACTCCCAGTACCGGCCTTGCGCCCGCCGAATGTCGTCGCCATAGTTCAGTCGCAGAGCGGAGGAGGATTCGTTGCTCAACTCCGTCATAACATTGTACAGGAGTTTCATATCAATTGTTGAGCTATCGGTGGAGCCGGTGAGAACGCGAGTCAGGATCTCAAAGCAGCATCCGTGAAAGGGGATGACTGGTCCAGGAGTATCGTCAGTCCCGGAGCCATAGCTGCATCACATTAGACTAAATCCTTTCCAGTTCGATGGATAGGGTGGTCAAACCAGGTATAGACGTTCCGGTCTTGGCCCGGTACAGCGTCAGTTCCCGACTTGATGGCAATCTCTCCCTGCAATGATCTGTAAGCCTGCTGAATTGTGGATATACCATTGGCTGGAGAAGCATACAACGTCTGCATAATACCCTGGTCCGGAGACAAATGTTCTTAAAAAGAGTCAGATAACCTGCCTTGATCGATGCAAAAGCCGACCATCAGCACTCACTTTCCCTTTCCCGAGGCAGCTTGAGGGTTGAATCCGAGACAGTATGCCTTATAGAGCCATGCTACGTTCTCCCAGCCAACAATCTTGGGATCGTAACTGCGAACGGGCTCTTCACCTTCCTGTGGAACCTGGTCGATAGACTGACCCGCTTGGAGGGCCCGAGATCTCTTTTCAATCCACCGTCTTCGACGCTCAGTTGCTGTTTCTGAGGGAGTTTCGATGAGCATTCCACAAAAGCCGACGCCGCAGATGGCGCAGTAGCAGTCGTAGGCCATGGTGACTACTGGATGGAGTTCCCGTGTATCCACGGGAAGAGTATCAAGTGGAGATGCAATTGAGGATGGGTTGAGAGTTTGACGGGGGATGAGTGATCTATCTCTGCTCTCTGAACAGGGTGGAATGCATTTATTACTATCAGGCCAAATGGAGCCATCTGGACTCGGTGGTCACGCACGCACACATGGAAAATTCGAAAAGTTTTCGGTAGACGATCCGTTCCATCGACCAAATCCAACAATACTTGGATCGATACCCACAAGCCGAAGCAATTGACACGCAGGAAGCAATGGCGTCCTGCCAGTTTGCCCCTGATCTGAATCCATTATCCACCTGGATGAGTTGTCATTCGTTGCTTGATGAACTGCTATCTGTTAGCTGTTGTTTAGTGTCTCAGCTGACCTGACAAGTTTTCTGGCTAAGACCATCTATCCCCGTACACCGCTAAGTGATTGAATATCCCTAAGGGGAGCCAAGTTGATATCGCCGCCCCTTTGAGGCAATCCCGAGTCCCGAGGAACTTTCTTTTGCCCCTTTTTCTTTTACCTAACACCTCCATACCACAGCTGCAAAGGCGATAACTTGATGACTTGGCCTCCCGCTGTTTCTGACTATTTGATGCTTGATCTAAAAATAGTTGTTTTTACGGAGTACGAGGTCTCGATTCCCCCGGTTCAGCTACTCTCGATATTATTTAGGATGGCGTGTTGGGTCACTTGATCAGCAGAAAAGGACTAAATTAGTATCGTGGCCAGCCGTCGTTTAATTAAGGAGAAACGTGTCTAGACCGACACAACAGTACTTTCGTCGTCCTCCTCGCTTTCTAACTCCCTTCTAGCCTGGAGCGAAAATCCTTCCTTCCGTCTCCCCGACACCGGGCACCTGGGAAGCGGTACGGATTACTAATCAACTAAGTGGCTGAAAGGGTTTGTACGGAGTAACACGGGAGCTTTGCATGCAGCGGATAAAAAGCCGAGATTATATTAGTAGATTATTGTGCTTCTGACTCCAGTAGCAATTGCTCTTATGAATTCTCTTCAAGTGAGTTCAGGCACCACGGAGACTTGTAGCCATCCAGAGTGGAGAGCTCTTTGACCTGCTATAGCGATCTGCAGCTGCATCCCCGTCTCAAAATTGCGGTCAGACCGGAAATCAAACTTTTCTCGTCCACCTCCAGATTGTGTGAGATCAAATCGATGTGATTGGTGCAATTTGTGGGTGTGTGGGCTGTTCCTGTCAGGGATTATATTACGATTGGCTGGATTTCTTCCAGAATTGTTCCTTCGGACCCATCCATCCAATAAAATTCAAGCAAAGTCCAAGGGCACTCATAATGCTCCACTCTCAATGAAGAACCCATGAATAATGAGATTAAAGATGAGACAAAAAAGAGCTCAAAGATCAATCCAAAATCCATGCAAAATCCCCAGCTAATTCAACACTGCTAACACACAGTAACCTGAAGTATGATGCGATATATAGGTCCTCTCACTGCAGTCAGCTTGGAGAGCCCTAATGCAAGTGATCTACAGCTGATCTCCACATGCTGCTTCGTCTCATCATCTCGGATTCCCTAGACTAGTAATCCATCCTGGGTAGACGTGTCATCGGAATTGCCCTTAGAAGGTACAACAGGATTTCTCCGCAGCAAGGGATCAACTCCATGCGGAACCACACAGTCGACAGCAAGCAAGGCTAGAAGCTCCCAGCTGGGAAAACTTAAGAATCAGTTCACCCTGGGCTCATAGCTTCCAATCATTCTTTTATCTAAAGCGAATATGTGCGCAGTTTCTTTCTGTTGGCCGTCACTCCAACATCTGTTAAGTGAACCAAGCGCTGGGGCTTGACATATCAGTTATTATATGGGTTAGCACTTGTAAACTCCTATAACATGTCTTGGAGCCCAGTATAGCGGGATCTCAGATAGCACAGTCATGGTGAATGTGAGGGACGAGATGCATGGTCACCCATGTGCAAGCTAAAGGATTCTTTGGGCACGTCGGATATATTAAATCAAGGACGACAGCTTTTGGATTCTCTCAACAAGAGGAATTTTATATTTTCTTCTTCTTCTAGGCATTGGAGTGCATCTTCACCACGGTACTTACCCATACTGACAACAATCATCATACATCATATAGGTTTCATGTGGATATTTGCTGGTATACTCTCGTACTCACACTGTACAGTTCTTACTAATCATGTACTAAATGCTACTGCAAGCTCTCATGAAAGGAGGGCTTTGGGTCTTATCTAAGCTCCCTACACAGCGCTCATAATCAATCTCGTAGATTGCTAATGTAGTAAACAGGTATGTACTGTGTTGTCGCGCATTCAAGAGGTGCCAACTCAGGGCTGAGGGGAGAGAGTGAGGAGTGTAGCACAGCATCTGCCATAGGTCACTCTGACAGGTTTAAGGCTCCGACTGTGGAGTCCTCTTTTCGGTTGACCGTCGAATGAAAATTAAATTCAAGCTTTGTGGACCTAAAGACAACTGGACTGCTTATTGTGGAGAGAAGCTTGTTGACCATCCTTCAAGGACATTGAGGCCTCTATCCTCATCTTTGCCAGTAAAGAGAGACTGTTATCTCTGTGTCATCCCGATTGACGAGAACTGTTTTGTGAGCCATTTGAAGGTTTGTCTCACGCGCGCAATTAGCCTGCGCGGTCCGTAGTCTTCTGCCACTGGATTATACACAAAGTCATCGTTTTCTCATCATCCCAGGAACTTCACCAGTTGATTCTCGAGAAGGTGATATAGACCAGGCCTCATATCAGGCGAAGCACTATGACACCGAAATGATGCATTTATTCGTTAAGACCACTATGGCTCATGTACGGTCATACCGTCGGGGACAATGGGTTGGGCCTGGCTTACGTCAACCAGCACGCCTGATCTCGTTCTACCCTATAGCATCTAGGAAATATTACAGACAGAAGTCACAATCATCAGACGACCTTGTGCTCCAGTTCCTGTTTTTCAGAGCCTGCGCATACCTTGAGTTTTCCCCCCTGATTTGGACATCCGCATCATCGCATCATGCCTCTAGGATTTCCTAATTTTCGCAGCATCTCAGACGGTGCTCAAATGCAGATGGCATATAAACCAAGACGGGAAAGGAGCGGGGGAGAGCCTCTCTCCTGCAAAACGAGACTGCCTCCATAACCAGTGGCAAGACGCTCTGCCAGCCCGATCAGCAAAAGCGATCAGTGTTCTCCTCAATCAAGACAGGTGAGAGCCCCAGCGGCCTGCCAGGGAGAGTTAATGGACTGGATTGATACTAGTTATGATGCATATCGCGCCAAAACAGGAGCCTTGAGCTCAACTCACCTAAAGAATCCATCGTAGCTTGGTCCTAAAGAGAGCACCACTAAATTCCCCTCCCGGTATATATCCGTTGAATCCAGAAACGGAAGGACAATAGTCAAAGTCGAAATGATGAAGGCAATAGTGAATCTGATTCCTGAAACAGAGTCGGGGAGCAGAGTGCAAGAAATGGGAAGCGAAATGGAGAGAAGAGATAAAGTTATGCATGCTTGGTGCACGCTTACTTATTTGTGGATGGCCAGATCCAGAGATAATGCAATTTATTTCCTTCAGGTTCCAGCATAAGACAGTACTAAACTACCTAACCATCCTATTTCCATAACAGTATAAAATTGATGATACAGTTAGTTACCACAGGTAAAACAACAGCCTACCTATTTGGTACTCCCAGTCATGATTGCTTCTTGAGCAAGTTCCCACTCTTCCCTCGCACCGGAATCGCCAAATAGCTCGTCGATCTCTTCGAGTGACTTCCCACCCGTTTCAGGAACTAGGAAAAAGGCCCAGACACCTGCCAGCGAGCACATCACGGCAAAGAAGATGTAGGTTCGGTAGCCAATATCAGCCAGCATGGACGGTGTGACAACGCCAACAATGAAATCTGACAGCCAGATGGTGCATGTGGCGAGAGCGACACCTTTAGACCGAGACGTAGTCGAGAAAACCTCCGAGGGAAGGGCCCAACCCAGCGGGGAATAGGTGACTCCGTAGATGAGGATAAAGATGAAAGCCATGGCGACGCAGCCCCAGCCAGCGGCCTCGTGCGAAGCCCAGGAGGTTGAGTAAAGACCCGAAAGGACCGCGATGATGATATACGCCACTGCAGTACCAAAGCCACCGAAGATAGCGAGGGGACGTCGGCCTACTTTCTCGATGACCAGGAAACAGACAATGGCTGCGATAAGTTGGAGAACGTTGAAGACGCCGGAGAGAATGAGCGACGTCTCCGCTGTCTGGCCGAGGGATTCGAACAGCGTTGGTGCGTAGTAGATAAAAGCGTTGATGCCCGAGAACTGCTGGAAGAAAGCGACACCCGTGCCGACAGCGGTGCGTTTCCACATTTTCCGGGTGAAGAGGTCCATCCAGGAGAGAACTTCGAGCTTGATACCGGACGCACCAGGATGCTTCTTGGCCAGGACGGCTTTTTGGAAGTTGATCTCGGCCATAATTTGCTGATACTCCAATTGAACTCGTTCGTCGCTGCTTGGGAGACCTCTCAATTTACACAGGCTAGACATGCAGTCATCCTGGCGGTTGACCAAAGCAAGCCACCGAGGAGAGTACGGGAAGAAGTGAATGCCAGCACCAAGTATAGTTGCGGTAACCATCTGCAGACCAAAGGGGAGGCGGAAACAGGCTTCGGTGGCCATGTGTCTGGTGCCGTAAGTGATGTAAAACGCAATGACGACTCCCAGGGTGATGGAGATGGATTCAAGGACGAGAAGTGTGCCTCGCATGTGGGGTGGAGAGACTTCGGAGATATAGAGAGGTGCGCCCTAAGATTCACCCATTAATCTTGGTGGAAACACTGCCGATTGAGTAGACGTATACCATTGCCAATGTACCAACCCCGATCCCTCCGATAAAGCGACCCGCGACAAGCATGTCGTAGTTGGTGGCGGCCGTCTGAAGAATGGCTCCGACGTTGAAGACGATGACCATAGCCGTGAGCGCCCATTTACGAGAGATCCGATCCGCCAGGTATGGCATGAAGATACAGCCAACAAATGCACCCAACAGCAACATCCCCGTCATGAATCCCTTGCCAAAGGCACTTTCGGCCCGCGGATACACCGCGTGAAACTTGTCCATTGAGTTGATAATGGAGATGACTCCCATGTCGTATCCCATGGAGAAGCCACCCATGGAGGCCAGGAAAGCTGCGCCACAGACATACTTGGAGCCGAAGATGCCCTTGAATCCGGTCGGACCATAAGGCAGGGATTCGAGTTGGTGAGGGTCTACCGCACGAACGATACCGACGGTAGTTCCTTCGACATGTTCCGCAGATGGGAACTCTTTCCGATCCAGGGAGGATTTGCTAGCCTCGAGGTCATCACCCATGATTAAGAGGTGGAGATGGCAAGTGGAGTGCAGAAGACGGAAAGGTTTCTCGCTTCAGTCCCTTCTATCTGGGAGATATATATAGCGACAGTCGGTTATTGAAAACGACGAGACAGAGGCCGGTGCCTTTAGTGGTGATGTAATTCGGTTCAATCCTGAAACCCTCTAGACGTATCTGGAGCGGGCACAAATTCCACTCCAGGACCCCCAAGTTCCATGTGGTCGGCAGGACCTGTCAGTTCCTTGAAGATATTTGGACCGGGATAATCTTAACAATGAAGCAAAACGTTGGTCATTGGACAATGGCAGGACTAGAGAAGCCATCCTCCCCCAGGATTCTACCCCGGACGACCCAGCCACCTGAGCAGTCTCCGCACTCCGCAGAAAAGGACTATGTCCTTCTTTGGCCAAATTTCCCGCAAATCCCCCGCATTTCAGTGGCCTAGGTATGAATTGTGGATATGCTGTGAAAGTCCTGACGAATAATACGGCGAATATGCAGCCATGGCAGTCCCAGAAGGTAAAAGAATGAATGGATTGGCTCACATTCATGAAGATCCATGATTAAAGGTGCGGGAAATCCAACCAAATCCAGAGGCATGCCTACCACAACAACAGCGGACAAAACTTCCCCCTTTGCTCTCCTCGGCAGTCGGAAAGCGTAACAAAATGCCATTCTTGAGTATCTCTCCTGTGAATTTCGACCGGAAAATGGGCGACAGCAACATGTACGCAAGCTACCGCGTATTACTATGCCTTGTCGACGTCAGAGTCATCAATGTCCATTGTCAAAGACGCTGTGATAGCCACCTAGTTCATTGTACGGGTATACGCATCAGATACCGAGGAGTTCAATACTTGGTTCGATATCTGTCCTTGGATTTGTCCGCTTTGTACATGATTGATATTTGTCCTCCGCCCAACATTCGGTCCTGGGAAAAAGACGCACAACACAAAGAAGCAAGTAGAAGAAGAAAGATACCTCCTAAAACTACCCAAGCAGCAATATTCTTCAAACACTACCTTGCTCAATCGGTCAAGCTCACAGGCACTGAGAGTACCACTGACTGACTACTTTACAGGTATAGGGACTCTGGCATGAGGTGGCGCCAGTCCATCCTTGACCTCCACACTGACCGTAATGGGCAACGGTTCCACCGGAGCCACCCGAACCTCCAGAGCCTCCAGAACCACCTCCCGAACCCCCTCCCGAGCCGCTCGAGCTCAGCTTGCTCTTGACAAATGTAAGAGCTGCCTGTCCGTACTCCGTGCCGTAGCCTTGATGAGTGTTGGCATCGTTTCCATTGCAACAGTATGGATCGGCAGCATCGCAGTACGACTGAATCTTGCTTGCAGATGGGCAGCTGAAGCCAGCAGGACGAGGATCAAACTAGATGACGGGGAGTGGTTAGATCCAACATTACAAGTCAAGGAAAACTGAAGGTCACACTTACGCCACCCGCTCTGCAGGTGCCGACATTGTACGGCAAACCCGCGATATAGCGGGGATCGCCCATAAAGATAGCCGCTTTAATCATGTTGACGGCCGATGAGGACAACGGAACGGCCGTGTTGGGGTAGCCCTGGTTGGGATCTCCACCTCCGCAGAGAGCGTTATCCATGATTTGACCGCCCTGTAACGGGATTAGACGTGACTGGATGTTTCAATATGGAGAAGGTACCTGAGAGTATCCAACAAGGACCAGTTGAGTGCTTGGACATCTCTGATTGAATGAGTTCACGGCGCTCGCGACAGCGTTGATTCCGGCAACCACCGAATTGCCATAGCTGACTCCGCCGCAGGAGGACTGACCTCCACAAGCAGGGTAGTTGATTGCCTCGGAGGTGGAGCCTGGGTAGGCGTTGAGGATCAGATTGACAACGGTCGACGACGAACCATAGCCAGGGGGGGCGGTGGTTTCACGAGCACCAAAGACATGGATATTGGGACAGCT
This sequence comes from Aspergillus fischeri NRRL 181, assembly GCF_000149645.3. NCBI lineage: Eukaryota > Fungi > Ascomycota > Eurotiomycetes > Eurotiales > Aspergillaceae > Aspergillus > Aspergillus fischeri. The sequence continues at coordinate 127,351 of NW_001509761.1, read as the reverse complement.
GTTCTGGCGTTCTTCAAGATCAACTGGGCCAGCCAAAGCTTGGCCTAAAAGAGCAAGAGTCACTGCTGTGAACAACATGCTTGACAAGGATATTGAGAAACGGGCGAAACAATCTGATCTGAAAGAGCCTGTGCAATCTGTACCCTAAGCCTCTAGTATCCCAATGATGGTCCTGACGATCTTTTTATAGACCTGGCGCCCCCAGACGAGTCCTCACGTTATGCGAATATACAATGCCACTTGTCTATCCTGTCGTCCGATTTCCTATTTAGAACCTGTTCCTTTGCCCCGAGAGGGCGAGCTGAGATCAATAGCTTCCAAAGACGAACTGGCTCAAAAGACGTCCCAAGACCTGGAGTCGAAAGTGATTTTAGCCGTGGAGCAAAAGAGCGCACGAAATGTCAGGATGCTTATAGCCCGCACCCCTGCAACAGAGCTGGACGGATACATCAAAGCACTTGCATTTATGGGGTAAATAGTCCGGGCCGGCTGTAGGATTGGTCATGTTCCGGTGTTGAGCACTAGATAGTGCGGAGAAATGCCCTGTTCTGCCGAATTGTCTTGATCTGCAACGCTGAAGAAACAGCCTGCGTTTCATCTGTCGAAAGTGATGTAAATCAATGCAGCTTGTGTGGGGAAAATAGGCTAATTTGGGTCCCCTTGGTATATGTAGCCTGAATTGAGGGTCACAAGCGAGGACTGGGTAGCTTCAGAGGGCTGTTTTGGCATTAGGCATTAGTATCCGGCCGATCTGTCTCAGCAGCTCGTATCGGCGATACTAGAATCAAAGGGCCAGATTCTTCCATTCGATTCTTCAATTATGCTCGATCCGCTCAAATCGAGGCACTTTAGAGACTTTTACCAGCTCATTAGACGAGTTGTAAAACACAGATTCATTTAGCCATAGCAGTCGTCAGAGATATATTTTGGTGTGTGACTGACTAGAAATGACATGACATGCAGAGCAGGAGTTCTTGTTACCTTTTATCAACTTGATACCTTACTCATTTATGACTCCTTAGTAAACCGGCAATCAGTTCTCAGTGTCAGTTCCTCGAAGCAAGACTACCTAGGTACTGCCATCTTGCCATGCAGCCATATATATTTCTGCATACTGTATTACCACGTGATATATGGAAGTTAGTCCCAATATGGAAAGTGTCAGGTACCAGCCGCGCTAACCCGATCAGGAATTACATCTCAACGCGTCAACGCGACATTGGGGACTGTTTGCTTTTTGTTGTATGGCCTCAACCAAGCGCACGCATGTATCTACGGAGTAGATAGCTGTCACCTCACTCTTCATGCAATCAATCCATTAATACTTTCACTTGTACTCCTGCTGCTTTATTATGAGTATACACTCAACTGTGTACAGTCTTAATTCTTCTCTTTAATAAGTAGATGCTATCCTTCCCGCCATTCAGGGGCATGGAGGCCCATACAATGTGAGTGTCGTACCGATCAGTTTCCGTCATGGTACCCACCTAACCAGGCATTGAACCATGGCAGCGCCTTTCATCACAACGTCAAGTCCCAGACACCAGATGAACTATCGAATCCCAATGTCTTCTGGGTTGGTGTCCTCCGCGACGACAAGACCCCGGCAATGCCGATTACGAGACAGATGTCCTGTGGATCAGATGTCGCGGCGTGAGTGAGCCACATGATCTCTCAGCTGTAGCGGACCAGATACTGACGTGCTCTCCGATCGACTGCAGCATACCAAATTCGAAGATATAAGAAAACAATACTTACGAGCTTCCCACATTGAACCTGTCGTGTTCCGGCACAATGGCATTATCGTGTCCTCGAGGAACACTATTGCGGAATTGGACACCTTTGCTGACCGTGTCATTGCCGTCGAAGCGATCAAGGATTCGGACCTGAGTTCTCGTGCAAGCCCGGCGCGACGGGATCCCCTTGAGCCACTTTCCAATCTGGCCCCGGCGAATGGAGGATCGGTGAGGTCGGATACGAGGATTAAACCTGAACCTCGAGACTGGTCCTTTAATAATGAAAATCGAGTGCCCTCACCCAAACCGCCCCACGCCTGTGGTATGAGCGGATTGGAGTCGCCTGCACGTCTCCTTGGAGCGAAAGAGGCCACTCAAGGACATAATAACTTGCCCGCAGGCTCTCAGGATTACCTCACAGAGTGTGCCATGCGTGGCTTTGTCCATGAGCGCCTCACAGAAACTCTCGCTAGCGGCATAGATGCGGAATATTCTCCCGGTGAGGGAGCTACCATTTCGTAACTCAGGTACGACGCAACTTGCTGACTGGCTACAGAACGCGAGTTTGTTCAGGAGTGGAATATCCTGCCTCCAGATGCCCGCGAACGGTATAAAAACCGAGCCCTATTGTTTACTCGCGCCCACAGTGCATCCACTTCTCAATTGCCGCCGGAACTGCGTGAGTTTACAAGTCACAACGCTGGGTTCTACCAGTATTTCTTCTCGCATAAAGACGGTTTCGATGCCTATGTGAAGCATTTTGATTCAGAGATAGCGTTTAAATTGATGAAGCAAGACTGGGACAGATTGGACAAATGGAGCCAGAACATGTGGATTGAACTAGGACGAGTACTAGGACACCCTTTTTCTACAACTGCTTCCTCTACTCTCAATGAAGATCCTTCGACAGCAAGTCCGTTGTCCCAAATCACTCCAGTCAAAGCCAGTGCGACAACAGATCGTCCCGCGCCCAAGGTCCTGCAGCAGCTCTCCTTACAGAACCTGTTTGCTAAAAGCACCCCCGAGCTTCTTGAGGCTGCCGTGCAACAAGGAGTGAAGTTACTTGAAGATTTGAAAGAGCCGCTCGGTCGCGTGGCGGGCGAAGATGCGTCCCAGTGGCTCCAGGCTATAGAGAAAGTCCAAAGCCAGGCTGCGCAGCCCAAGACGATTGTCGGTGTTGTCGGTAACACGGGGGCCGGAAAGTCATCCATCATCAATGCCATGCTCGATGAGGAGAGATTGGTGCCGACAAATTGTATGCGCGCCTGCACGGCGGTGGTGACCGAGATTTCCTACAACTCCAGCGATGATCCTTATCAGGCCGAAATCGAGTTCATCGCGCGGGAAGATTGGGAGAAGGAACTCAGGGTTCTTTTTCATGATCTGTTCGATGGCAGTGGCAACGTCTCTCGCGAAGCGTCGAGTGAGGAAAGCGAAGCGGGCGTCGCATATGCCAAAATCAAGGCTGTATACCCTAAACTTACGAGAGAGATGTTGCAGAATAGCTCAGTCGAGCAGTTGATGAGGCATCCCAATGTTCAAAATGTACTGGGCAGCAAGCGAGAAATTGCCGAGTCCGATTCTCTTCGCTTCTACAAGAAGCTCCAATTCTTCGTTGATAGCAAGGAGAAGACGACGGGCGAGAAGGATAAAGACAAGAAGCCTGCCAGAGATTTGGAATTTTGGCCTTTGATCAAGGTTGTCCGTCTTTACGTCAAAGCTGAGGCACTATCGACCGGCGCCGTCATTGTCGATTTGCCAGGTGTTCACGATTCAAATGCTGCCCGGTCTGCTGTTGCTCAGGGCTACATGAAACAGTGTACGGGTCTATGGATTGTGGCTCCGATTACTCGAGCAGTCGATGACAAAGCCGCCAAATCGCTGCTTGGTGACACCTTCAAGCGACAGCTGAAGATGGATGGTGGCTTCAATACCGTCACCTTCATCTGTAGCAAGACCGACGACATCAGCCTCATCGAGTGTCAGGAGTCATTAGGTCTCGAGGAGGAGATGGGCGCACATTGGGCTCAATCTGACGAACTTGCCAAGGAAAGGCGAGTACTGAAGCAGCGGCTGGAGGAATTGAAAGAATCCAAAGCTGTGTATACAGCTTCCGCGATGAGGTGGACGAAGTCCTCGACGTCTGGGAGGCCTTAAAAGATGACATTGAGGATGGGAAGACTGTTTTTGCTCCCCGAGAGAATTCGGTCTCCAAGAAACGGAAACGATGCTCGAGCAATGAGAAATCTGGAAGGCCAAAAAAGGCTCGAACTCCAAACAGTGACGCTGATAGCGACTATGTTGATAGTGACCAAGACAGCAACGACTCTGACCACGAAACTGATGACAAGGAGGAGCAGGCTGAAGAGTCTCGTGTTCCCCTAACTAAAGAAGAAATCACGGAGAAGATCTCGAAACTCAAGATGACGAAGAAGGAAAGCCGCCGCCGGAAACAAGATCTCGAGACTCAGATCAAGGAAGTTCGGAAAATGATTTCAAACATTGACGAAGCTGACGCGAAGATTGAAGCTAAGATGAGCGCGATAGCTATCTCCGGCCGCAACGAATATTCTCGAGGTGCAATACAGCAGGATTTCGCCGCCGGAGTCAAAGAGCTTGACCAGGAGCTCGCCGAAGAAGAGGACGCTGCCGACTTCAATCCAGATGTTGATGCTCGCGATTACGATGAAGTTGCGAAATCTCTTCCTGTGTTCTGTGTTTCATCCCGGGGCTACCAGAAGCTGCGAGGACGACTGCGCAAAGAAGCCGATGTACCCGGGTTCCAGTCGGTTGAAGAGACCGAGGTTCCTCAACTTCAGGCCCACTGCAAGAAACTCACGGAAGTGAGCCGAGAAGCCAACTCTCGGAAATTTTTGAACAGTCTCAGTCAACTTTTGAACTCTCTTCGCTTGTGGTCCTGCCCAGACGGAGATGGTAGCCATCTCACTGACGGCGAAAAGACCAGACAGAATAGCATGGTGCAGGACAAATTTCAGAAGCTCGACTGTGTAAGTGCGAATGGTCCTTATCAACACTCTCTGTATGGCTCTTCTCTCTTTGACCCATCCCCTACCGTTCTTCTTGTAATCGTTCAATCATGCCTTTTACAGGTTGCTGACAATGACGTGTCCGAGTAGGTGCTCGAAAAGCAAGTCCGAAGCGTCCACCAGCAGATACGAGAAGAGTTCGAGGACAATGTACTCGACGCATGTGGTAAGTAGCCTATGTGCATCGTCAGTAACCAGTTCTGATCTATTAACGTGCGAACAGAGAACGCCCTCACGCCAGCCGCGGTTGAAGCAAACAAGACTGTGCTTCGATGGGGAGCGCCGGTTGACCGTAGCGATCGCACCGCTGGAGGTTATTACTGGTCCACGTACAAAGCTATATGCCGCCGTAATGGACTCTATTCGAACTCTCAAGGGCATCACGACTGGAACGCCGAGCTGATCGAACCTATCATCAAGGCCATCGCCTCGGGCTGGGAGAAGACATTCTCGCGGCGCATCAACTCTCTTCTGCAGGGCGCTGCATCTGATGCTGGACGCTTACTGAAATCTTTCCACGACGACATTGAGCACGAAACTAGCCAGAACGGTCCAGTAGCAAGTCTCCATTTGTTATCTCATCAGCTACGCAATTACCAGGCGCTTCTCAAAGATGTATGTAACGAGAATCTGGCAACAACGGTGGCTCACGCAAAGGAAATCAACCGCATGTTTCAACCTGTGATTGCTACTGCTCTGGAACCTGCCTACGAAACCTGTGTTGCGGAACGCGGTATGACCACTCCGATCCGAGGCTTGTTTTGACACTAATTCTTCTAGGTACGGGAAGTTTCACGCGAATGAAAGCAGCCATGGTGGCGCATGTGGACCAGGCTCGCTGGACTATGTTCCGTGCAAGTGCGGAGACGGTCAAACAAGCATTTGAAGAGATGATCAAGGCAGTTGAGGACAAGACGCTATCGAAAATCCAAGAAATTCTGTCATTTGTGAAACGAGAGTATATGTCAGCACTTGGTGGCAGCGTCTTGGTTTCGAGCAGAGTCCTGCCTTCGGGTCATCGTGTCGCGCGTGATGATGTCTTTCAGGAGATCAACACCGGGGAAGTTGCCTTCAAGCGGTTGGCGGATCCCCATTTCGGAGAAGACGATTTTGAACCCCGAACAAGATGAGGGAAAATTCGGGGATGAGGATAAGCCTGCTGTTCCAGAATGCGCGTCCACCGAACCTTCAGAAGAGCCTACGAAAGACGCCAATATTGGAGCAACCCAACTTCCCGACACTGCTGTCATTGATCTGCCTATCGAAGAGGCGTCCCAGGAAATCTTTGTCTCGCCACCAGATGGTTAGGAAAAGGCCCCGTTATGATTGACTTATGGACCAGTCTTGCTAACGTACATAAGATTTGTTCAGATACGACTCCCCTTGAGAAGACCTCTGTCTTTTCAGAATTAAAGAAATATGTAAATGATGCACAAAACAATTGCATAAGTGCATGACATGCTTTCGGAGTTGACCAAAACCCACTACCTCTTCCATGTGCACTTGTTGACCGCGCAACCCTAGCTGTGGCCGGGCAGGGGCATTATTTTCAGGCCAGACTTACTGTACATATCTCATTCAAGGGAACAGAGACTATCTGAGGCTGGATTTCGAGTGTTTGCCTGTAAATACGAACATCAGCTGAGCGATCTACGGATTAACGTACAATAATTCGTGATTTGGTCCACTCAGCTGCTGCATCGATTGTATTTGCGTAAGGACTGGAAGGGCATGACAATTATGGAAGATCAATCTGTCACCACAGGGATCCATGAAGAAACCTGATAAAATAAGAACGTCGTTGTTCCCGCGAACATCATCCACAGCTATGACTAGTTCCCATACTTCGCCATCTTGTTCCTCACTGGCAACGCGACGAGATATATCCGCTAATATTCCGGCACATAGACCGAGAGCCAGTCGCTCTTGATCTCCTCTAGATGCTGAGCGATAAAACAATGGTCATGAAGGACATGCAAGCTGTCTCTCCCATCCCAGAGGCAACAGCCAAAGATACCGTTCGCCATCAACCGGTAGAACCGGATGTGTGGGCCGAAAGTAATCGCACCATGGATTTCAAGCCCATCGTGAATTGGAATGGCTGTCAGCGCCTCGGTCAGCTGCAATCTCAGACGATCTTCGCCCCGGCGCGAGGGCGGTCCTTGTGTCTGTCTCGGAGAGCTTCTGCAGTGGAGAAACAGGAACCGGGTGGTTTCAAACGTACCTAGTCGTGTGGTGACGGACAATTGAACGAAGGGGAAGACGGTGCTGGGCGTGGCCTGGATGACGTACTCGTTGTTGCCAGGCCTGTCAGTTTGCGAGATGGGGAAGTGGAATTTGAGGATCTCAGTCCAGACCTCATATACCTCATTTTTGTCCATGGGGTAGTTGGCGAGGTCACGGATCCTTTGCTGCAGCTCCGGGCTGTAGCTATCCTGGGGATTGTTAGTGGGTTGTATGGGTGAACTGGGGATTGAACTTACCATGATGACCTTCGGGATCGTGTAGTAAACGAAAGGCGGCAGGTATAGGGAAGAAAAAGAGTTGGGAATAATCTGAGAAGGATGAAGTCTTGATTGAAGACTTGGTTGAGAGTCATTCGAGAATAATATATTCGTCCTAGGGAGAGAGGTCTCGCTTCTTAGACACCAGGTATAAGACAATATCGGAATGAGCCAGACAAAGAAGAACAGGTCAGAAGAGCTGTCCCATTGTTTTTGTTGCTTGTTTGTTGCTTGCCATTAACAATGCATTGTCTCTCAAATGTGCTGCTTAGCACAAAGGATTGAGTTCAAATGGACTGGAACATGGTATATAGTAGTAGTAGTAGTAGTAGTAGTAGTAGTAGTAGTAGTAGTAGTAGTAGTAGTAGTAGTAGTAGTAGTAGTAGTAGTAGTAGTAGTAGTAGTAGTAGTAGTAGTAGTAGTAGTAGTAGGGTATAACTAAATAGTTATTTTATAAATTAGGGAGCACATAACCAAAGTAGTATATAAGTAATATATGGTATATTGTTAGGCTACCTAGTTGGTAGGCCTTAGGTAAGGATTGGATATAGTCCAGGGACTATATCACCCTGTTCCTAAAGTAAGTTGACTAGCACTCTAGCAGAGAACAGCAGAGAAGGATCCTAGGGTGTGACACCTGCCTATCACTAGCTTCTATACTATCTATAACTACTTCAGCTTACTTAGCTATACTAATATTATCTTCTATAACATAGAGTCACTCCATTCTGGATTATTTTACCCTATGTGGCACATGTATGCTCTCATGACCTTTTACCTAACTATCCTAGGTAGGCTAACTGTATATTAGCTATTAGTATATAGGCCTATATATATACATCATACTCTGTCTACTCTTTAGTAAAACATAGTCTTGCCTTAAAGATTAATACTTTAAGGCACACTCTAGTTATAATAATAATATAAGATTATTCTAAAGTCTATTCTATGATTAAATTATATACTTACCCCTATTATAGTCTAGTATATCTATCTCTTACTCCTGGGTTGCTATGGGCTCTATTAGATTCCTGTAATACTTAGATGATAAGAAATAAGCATATTTTTAAAATTCTAGACTTATATCTTAGAGATTACACAAGCTCCTTTTTCTATCCCTACTATATATTAGTCTAGCAGGGAAAAAGAGGTCAAAGGCTAATTATTAATAATTAAATCTAAGTACTATAGTCTACTAGTAATAAATTACAGAGCCTAACCTGCTGCTAAGGCGCCCATAGTCTATATACAGTGATTTAATGTTTTCTATAGTCTTTTAGAAAGGTGATATATTATTTTCTAGTTATTCTGATGACTTACATAGTTAATAGTTATACTTAGTAGGGACTAGTTAGCTTCAGTTTCCATCTAAATATATGGAATTGGTTACTCCATATCACAGCTATCTATCAGCTATTTAGCATCCTATTAATAGGGTATGACTAAGAGTATTAAATAAATAATATAAAGTAATTATCTAGTAGTAGTTAGAGCTTCTTGGTGATAAGCTTAAGGTTCAGAAATATAGGAGCCATAATTATATAGGACTAAAGTAGATCCAAGTAACCCTAACTGAACCCTTATTATAGAATAGAATTCATTAGTACTAGATGCACCAGTGCCAGCTAAACAAAGCTCAGCCAGCTAAGAGGACAAATTATATTCCTGTTAAGGACAGTAGTAAGGCGCATAAAGAGTTCTGTTAATTAGTTTTAGCCCTCCAATATTGCTTGCTCTCAATTAATATTACATTGCAGATGAGTACGGATGGTTTAATTAGAGATGGACTCGTTCAACGATGTTGATGATACTTGAATTTTCATTAAATTGATTTTGCTCCTTGGCAACTGGAGGTGCCAGGAATGCAGCGAGGCTGAGGCCCAGGCAGTAAGCAGGAGTGTAGGACAAGGCTTTTCTCTGTTCCCAGAGCCGTTGCTCGACGTAAACTGCGAGCATTCGGGGTAGAACCCGATCTTGAGGAGCGGGATTCCTGTGCACGTTTATGGGGTCGATCTGCCTATGCTTTTCCTCATCATGTATGCCAGATTGTTACATATCCAAGTCAAGGGACACGGAACATGGCGCTGTGGCCCCTTCAGCCTCACACACTAACGTCCATGTCCCCCGTGGATGAAGCGACCAATAAACCTGACGGTCGATCAGTTAGCGTGCAAACCATACATACATACATATTACAGCAGTGACAGCCTTTCTTTCCCCTTTATTCCCCAAAGCCGTCGAAAAGCACCGCATATGACTGGGCAATAGTTGTGTTCCACCACTCTCTCTTCATCTAAATCAGATCTTTATGTGGATGGAGCTGCTGGAACTATCCGCGCTTTTCACTTTTCCTATCAGAGAACTTATTCATAAGAGAGCTTGAATAGTCAGCTTCTCCCCGGAACAGAGTGCACGCTTCATACCCTCGGTCTTACAGTATTCCCCGCACAATATGCCTTCACCAAGTCTTCAACCGAGATATGCGTCATGGGAAAGGATCACGCTCATTGTGGTTGTTACTTTTAATATGATGACTGGTATTGCATTGCTTGCATTTCTCGTCAGTGCATGTCTACAGAAGACCAAGGCACCATCCGAACGCGATTCCATTCAAATCTCTTTTCTTCTGTCTTCTAAGTTATATAATGTGAGTATCTCCATGATCATGACATTCGCGTACCGGCCAAGGACCTTCTTCATTAATGAATGAGCACAATATACGTCGATTATTCTATCTAAGGCATTGCATGTTCTTTTCCCCGAGAGAGAACTGCCGGGAAACGTTCTCGCCACGGGAATAGTTGGAAATTTTTGCTGGTATGTTCACGTTTTTCTTACTGCGAATGTATTATGTCGGCTTATACGCGCATACAATGCCGTCAGTTCACCACGCCACAATAGGGCCACCAAGTCTGTCCTTGCGTTGAATGTGCAAGGAGGCATCTTGGTAATCTTATTCATCGTTTCTGTTGTGTCGATCGTTATCCCCTATGTGAAAAGAGACAGTGACCTCCGTAACTTCCATATCGCAAGAGTCGTTCTCTTTTCGACCGCCTCCCTGGAGATCATGTTCGAGATATCCATGATTGTCTGGAAACAAAAAGATCTAAGTCTCTCTTGCAAGGTAGGCCGCCTCATGTTTTTGCTATTTTCGATGGGTCTCTCTCGGCTTTCTCCTTGAAAATGGCCTGCTCCCTAGGTTTCTACATAGAGCCGTTGCTATATGTGCAATCGGGCTATACACAGGGATTATCCACTTTTGTATGCAGTGGCATAAATTAGGCCCCCACTGCCCAAGCAAACCGTCGTCTACGGAAGATGAGAGGGCGCAGATGTTTGGGGCTTCTAACGAGGGACTTCATTGAGCATCAACTGTCCAGCTTCTTTGTTAACAGCGTAAGTTCGAATACAGTGACATCATGGCCTTGTTTCGAGAATCCCTTTCCTTGAATGGCCGTTTACTATCATCCCAAATGCTTCTCGTTCCATTTTAAGACCAGTCCGGTCAAATATACGTATTACCGTCCCCACCTCCGCATGCGTAGCAATCTTGCAAGGACGGCATTCGCTTGATGGATATACGTGACCAAGTAAAAAACCCCCAAAGTCAGCACAAAAGAGAATAACGGGAAGATCCAGAAGCTCTGCGATATGCGGATTGTAGAAGGGTCGAAATCGAAGAACTGACTCCCAAATACGGCCTAGATGGTCAGCAATGAAGTTCCATAGTCACCGGAAACATAGGACTCACGGATACGGTCGTCGTTGGCAGGAAGGAGAGTGTTACGATCGCAATGGTTGCCATGGAATTGCTATCAGCGTGCATGATTCGATTGCCGTCTTGCGTGATGAGGTGGAAGGACTTGATCAATACGATAACTATTAGTGTTTCTTGGCCTTGTCCTGGATCACAATCAGTGAAAGGAATGAGGCATACTAATGCGATAATATTGTCCATTCGTTTTTCAAGACTCTTCAGGCGCAAACTGGTGGACTGGAACTGCGTCTCGGCGTGTGCCAGCATTTCCTGTGCCGTTTCAGTTGCATGGCGGTCCGGGTCAGGAACTGTTTCGAGGATACGGCCGTGATGCCAGGACAGATTTCTCAAAGTGAGCAGCGTGGCCTCAGCGCTCTCCTGCAGAAACAGGATATGCTTGGAGACATCGTGCAGCCAGGTGAATGATTCCCTATACCTTGCAGTGGTCAGGGTGTTCTGCGAAGGTCAGCACGATCCAGGTGCACTAAGCTTGGAGGTCCAAAATACCCATTCAATGTGTTGAAAGACGTTCAGGACATCCCCGACCGTGTTGTCCATCTGCAGGGACAGTTCCTCCAGGACGATGGCAAAGAGACTATATGGGTCACGGACGACGCTGTTTGATATTGACGACGATGGAATTTGTTGAAGACGTTCTTTGAGAGAAATTGACGGCTCGAAACAGATCAGCGTTACTTCTGGATCTCGATTCGAGCCCACTGCCCAGCGCAGAAAATACCCAGACCGTATCCACGTCAAGTCTCCGTGCTTGAGCTGCGGCGCTCCTGGTCCAGGATCGGATATCGACGCCTTACCATGGGCATCGCGAGTGACGGTGATATTCTTACACAGATAGTGAAACCAGGCGCCTTGGGATAAGTAACGGTTATCAATAAGTATCCACATCAAAGATATTTATGTCACGTACAATTATAGCCGTTCATATCATTCAGAGCACCGAAAGAGTGTGTGACCGACCGCAATCTTCCCGCAAGAAATGCAGACGGCGCAGCATAGTGATCAAAGAGCCAGAGAAAGCCTTCTGCGGAGACACTGGTTGGCAGGTCCAGGGGCGAGAAGCTCAATGCTATGTTAGTCGAGATCTCTATATACTGGAGGAACCAACATGATCCGTAGTACAGGTACAGGCAACTGAGCTAGTTCAGGCACAGGAGCCTGTCGCGCGATTAAATGATACCCGCCTATCCATCCAGTAAGCCCCAATTTCGTGATAGTGCACATTTCAGATGGCCATAACTTACCATTAGGCTCCAGGCACCAATCTAGGACATTCAGCTTAAGAGCATCTGGAGAACACGCAGGATCGTTGGAAGCTGCACGTTTGAATGCGTCCAAAAGCGATTGGTCGTGGAAGATGGAGGACATATTGCCTACTCGCCTGCTCGATGTTGTTGAATTTCTTTCACGGAGCTCAATATCTAGTTATAAGCAACGAGGCGCTCAGCCTTGCAGCCTTGCTCTCACCTAGAGTTTGCCTTGCAAAGGCCTGAGCGCCAATATACGAACAGCAGTCGGATCGACACCATGGGGCAAGGTTACCCCATGTAGGTACTGAAAGGCTGATGTAGTACGACCATGCACCCAGTCAGATGATTGCAATTCCTGCATAATAGAGGCCATTTAACGTAATTCCCGGGTCAGCCGCCACCCCCCCATTCAAATTTGACGCGTTCAACATATTCAAATTTGAAGCTATCCAAATAGCTACTATACCACTAAAACCGCGTTAAACCACTAAAAATTTAGTGGAATAAGAGGGGAGGATCCAACTAGCAATATCTGCTTTGAGAAAGAAGGAAATCTCTAGCGTTCAACATGCTGCAGAGATATTTGATGTGCCTAGAATAGATAATCCACAGGCTTAATAAATAGTAAATATCATATATATATATTGTCTTCTGGCTCTGTTCAAAGTTTAAGATCTGTTCTACTATACTATTCTAGCTCTCTACCTACTATTTTAGCTCTCTACCTACTATTCTATGCTACTGTGCATGGGCTCCTATACCTTATTAAATTCTTAAGTCTCTATTACTTTCTGCTATCTCTTACTACCTTTCTTTTTAGTATCTATATCTTATCTTAATCTATAATAACTACTAATCTCTACCTCCTTCTCTACCTCTACTACTACTACTATAATATATACTAATTATTATAATCTTCTTTATCTATATACTTAATTATTATATCTATATAGCAGACCTTTATTAATACTATTGTCAAGGTGCAGGCTCGCAGGCAAGCAGGGGTGGGTTAAAGAGGTAGTTGATTTCAAGCCTACTGTGGAGCCGAATCGTAGGGAAATGATTGTATTAGATCACTATCTAGAAAGGGGCAGCGGAAGAAGCGAAGGTATCTACGCAGCGGGTCACGTGACTTGAAGCTATATCTAATCGGGCAGGGAGCGAGCCTCTGAAGAGAGGCCCCATTAGGCTCTCGACACACCCCCCTGAGCGACCTGACACTCTACTACGTAGAATATGAGGCTATTCGCAATCATTCCGGCTTTCCTTTCCCTCCTTAGCTTTTGATTTGACGTAGACCAATCAGCGAGCGGAATTCGTTGAAACTGGATAGGTTGAGCGGCTTGGTGAGGCCGTCGGCGGGGTTCTTGGTGCCATCGATGTATTTGAACGAGATATCGCCTTTCTGGATGTAATCTTTGACGAAGAAGTAGCGATTATTGATCCATTTAAGGCTTGAAGCGTATCCGTTCTTCTTAAGCGCATCCAGGCCGTTGTTGCTGTCTGTATGGATCCAGGTAGGCGTGTCGACTGGCAGGTCCAGGGCGATAGCGAGCTTCCTGATCCAAAGTGTTTCCTTGACGGCCTCGCTATAGGCGCAGAATTCGGCGATAGTAGTCGATGTGGCGACGAATGATTGTTTCTTGGATGCCCAGCTAATCGGGGCGCCAGCGTACATGATGATATACGCTTCAGTTGATTTCCCGTCTTCATGGTCTTGGAATGAGGCGTCGACGTAGGCTTCCAATCCACGGTCTTTCTCGGCTCCTAGGACGATTCCCCAGTCAGTGGAACCCCTAAGAAAACGCATAACGTTCTTGACAGCTTTGAGGTCCTCAATAGTCGGAGAGGAATTACGTCTAAGGACGCGGAAAACGGTGTAGTTGATATCTGGACGTGTCTTGCGGCTGATCCAATTGAGTTTTCCGGTGAAACCTTGGTATCCATTGACATCTCCATATGGTTCCAGATTCTTCAGGTGTTCGGGGTTCGATACGAGCGTTCGATATCCCGGATTCATCGGTGTCGTCTGGCTACGACACTGTGACATGTTGACACTAGCTAGGAAGGCTTCGGTGTATGCATCTTGAGCGAGAGTGATTGTACCTTTGTCGTAGTCCCTCGCTAGACGGCATCCTAGGAAGCGCGATGGTTCGCCCATCTCTTTCAGTTTGAAGCGACGAGATAGGTCTTCCTTAATTTGTTTGATGTCATGCTTCGTTGGCGCCGCGATTATCGTATCATCGACGTAAAGCATGAGGTAGAAGTCGCGTGCTGGAATTCTGTAGATGCAGGCGTCTTCGATGATTGGTTTGAATCCGATCTTCACAAGTTCCTCATTGAGTGTTTCATTCCAGAGCATGCCAGCTTGCTTAAGGCCATATAAAGCTTGCTGTAGCTGGCAAACCTGGTTAGTATCTTGCACAAATCCAGTCGGCTGGTCCATGAAGATTTGATATTTCTGGAGCATCGCGAATAGATACGCGGTGACGAAGTCACATTGCTCCCATTCGAGAGATTTACAAGCTATAGCAGTCAAAGTCATCTTAATTGATGTTTCGGCTGCAACTGGGGCGTACGTGTCGTCAAAATCAATTCCCGGCTTCTGTCGATTGCCGCAGATGACCCAGCGGGCACGGAATCGATCGATGTATCCATCCGAGTCGATTTTCAAATCGTAAACCCATTTTCCCGGTAGGATATTGCCTTTCTGGGGTCTTGGGACAAGTTTGTAAGTGTTCATCGCAGTAAGCTGTCTGATTTGATCATCCATTGCGGCCCACCAGTCGTCCTTCTGGGCCGATGCCATTGCTTGCTTGAAATTCGATGGAATTTTGACCTTATACGCCTTGATTTTCTCAGTGCCGGCGGCGGCTAGGCCCCAGCCCTTATCAGCTTGCTCGTTGCCATACCAGGGTGCCGCTATTCCCTTATTTGTTCTCTGTGAGATACGGCGTTTAATTCCAGCTGATGCCTGTCGTCCAATTTGAGTTGAAGCATGTCGTTCATTTCGAGTTGTTAGATCAGATTGATGTTGGATTTCCTGCGCTCTGATTGGCTGGTTGGGGGCTGGCTCGCTTAGAGTTTGGGAGCGAGGTGCCGGCGTTGGGGTGCCTGGTGAATGATTGATATGCGTAAGTGCGTCGTAGAATCTTCGGTTAGCAGGTTCAATATCGTCGGTATCTTGGGGATATTCGATAGATTCGATTGGGACATCTGCCATGCCGATATCATTAGGTTCTGGCACCCTTTTGGTGTGTTCCCTAGCGTCGGCAAAGGGAGATTGATGGATTTGAGGCCGTTGGATATACGCGGTTGCATTCAGCACATCTGTCATGTTGATTTCAGGGACTTCTGGGGCATCCCGGATTTGTCTAATGTCTCTTGCTGCTTCGGGGCTATCCGAAATCGTTTGGACGCGGCCTCGGATCGGTGATTCGATTCGTTCAGGTGCAGGAGCTGGTGGTTCGGCTTGTTTGGTTTCCTGGAATACGGCCTTCTTCGGCTTTGAGGCCGGTGCCATGGTAATCTGTATGGGAGGTAGCTTCATTGCTGCCCCCGGTGTATCGCCGGACGGCGGGCCTGTTTTTGGACCAGTTCCTGGGGCCGTAGGAAGGCCTCCTTGCTGGTCATCTCGGTATGTTTTCTCTTCGTAGAAGGTGACATCCCGCGTGCGTATGACCTTGTTCTTTGAGGGGATCCAAATCTTGTAGATATGACCATTTTCTCCTTCGTAGCCCATGAGATATCCAATGTCGGCTCGGGGGTCTATTTTCCGTGATTTAACGCGGTCTTCCTTCGGAATGTGTACGTACGCACGGCATCCAAATATCTTGATATGCTTGAGCGTCACATCAGCATTTGGTAGGTTGAAATATTCCCTCCATTGGGAGATGGGAGGTTTCGTTTCGTCTTGACGATTCATCCGATTGGATATGTACGCTGCGGTTTCAATGGCAAATGGCCACATCTCCGCGGGTAGGCCAGAATCAATTAGCATGACGCGGGCGATTTGGTTTAGATAGCCTCCCCATCTTTCAGATATACCGTTCGGTTCGGGTGCTCGGGGAGGTGTAAATTCAATTCGGATGCCTTCCTTTTTCGCGTGCTTAGCGAATTTGGCCCATTCTCCTCCATTATCCAGCCTCCAGCGCTGTATCTGGCGGCCGGTTGTAATGAGGTGATTCTTGCACATGTTAATCATTTCGTCTGATGCCTTTTTCTCTTTGAGCGGCCTTGTCAGGACCATACGGGTCGTCGCATTGACCATGATCAGATAGTGTTTGTATCCGCCGAAACCAATAGGTGTCAATGTCTGGATATCGGCGTACCAGAGTTCCGTTGGGTCTTTTGGACGAGGCTGTGGATCGCGGGATATTAGTCGTTTGGCCTTCCCGATATGGCAAGATTCGCAGTGGAAGTCAGTTTTAGTGATGTTGGCGTTGCTCTTTAGTCTAGGGATGCCTGCGTGAGCTAGGCGGCGGTGGATTTTGTATGCTTCGTCGACTGCTGCAAGAGATATGGCTTTCCCAGCGTCTGCATTTGTATGGTGTTTGGCTGGCAAGTCAGACGGCAGGATAATCTTGATGAATGGGACACTGAGTTCTTTGTATGTGTAGCCGCAGATTCGATCATTTGATAGTTCCCGAAGTGTGTGATCTTTGTTGGACCAATAGATGCCCAGCTCTTTACGCGCCATTTCGGATGAGAAGATGCCGAATGGCATATCTGGATTATAGTATGCTTTGGTCCGAATCGTAGCATGCTTGCCATTGCCTAGTTCCATGGTGATTGTAGCAATTCCATGCCCTCTTGCGGCTACTTTGCCTCCTCCAGCTGTATCATATGTATACGGCTCTTCTCCGGGGCCGTATTCATGATAGTTGGCTAGATTTGATCGGTCCGGGGTGAGCATCTTGCTGGTGCCGGAATCATACAGCCATTGCCGTCTCTGGTCCGGCAGGGCAGCTGCCGCGATTTCCATAGTGGTAAGGCTCATGGCTGAGTATTCGATGGTGAAGTCATTGATATTCGTAGATATTGCTTGCGCGGAGGTCTCCTGCGGCTTCTGGCTAGGCAAACGGCGCCATGCAAAGCACCAGAGATCTGGGATAGGTCTCCAGCCGTTAGGCCTACCTGTTTCTGTGAGGTGATAGCACGTATCGCAGCCATGGCCTGGCATCCTGCAATAGGCGCATTTGTTATCTACTTTTGTGGGCGTGTGGTTTCTCCAATTCTGCGCGTGGATTGCCCCATGTGTGTTCTTTGGGGGCATATTTCTTCGTTGGATACGTCCCTGCGGGTTCGATTGAGGCTTTATAGCTGTATTTTGGTTGGATGGCTGCATTCGATTAGGTCTGTATGCTACAGCAGCGTAATCGTAGGTGGCTTCCCGCGACTTACCAATCGCGTTCTGGCATAATCGTTGGAACCATTGAACGGTGACTTCCTTTGGTTTCATTTCATCAAGTCTAGATTCCATGATTGCCACCCAATTCGGCAATTCCTTATTGAGCTCTCGGAATATCTTGATGCAGGCGTTGAACGGTGAGATCTCAGCGCCTAGATCATTGGATAGTTGCCATTGCTTGATGTATTCATTGACAAACTCTTCCGTAGTCCCGAAATCATCTCTTTTCATGGTCATGGTTCGATCGTACGTTAGGCGTGTGTTGGATACGCCGTATCCGCGTACTACGTTGATGATGGCTTGATAAGCGTCGTCTGCGTACGTCTTCGGGTCTGGTGACGAGATCAGGCTTGGAACGATGTTGGATTTGATCTGGCTGAGCAGCCATGAGCGTATGGTCTTGGAGAGTTTATTCCAATCCGAATAGCGTTGGTGGTTTGGCGTTGGCTTGGGAATGTTGTTTCGTATGAGGCATTCGATATCATTCGCTTCTAGCTGGTTCTTTATGTAGAATTGCCATAATTGTAGGTTATCTTGGCCATTCAGGCGTTCTTGAATGCCGTCGATTCTATCCGGCAGCGTTGCAGGCAGTAGATCGGCTTGCGTTATAATCAATTCAGTTTCTTCTGACGCAGGGGTGGCTGGTTGAGAATTTGGGATAGTTGTTGCACCCCTCTCAGGTCTTGCCACGTTGGGTCTCCCTATCTCGGAGGGCCCGGTTCGGTCCCCCATGTCTTGCGGATTCGTGTTTTGTATGGCTATCCCGTATGTATTCGCGGTTCTCTTTGGACGTTCGGCGTATGATGGGATGCGTTCGATATCTGGTTCGAATCGTTTGGGAAGACGATCGAATGGATTGGTGGAATCTGGCGGCTTCTGCCTGCGGATTCTACGTTATATTGATCTGTCCTGGCCTTTGTAGGTCCCTGGCACAGTCTTTCAGGTTTGTATGGCTTCACAATAGGATTTTCGAATTTTCGTGCGATTGCCGCGCGAAACGGAGGAATTGGTAGCTCAGACCTTAGGAGATGGTGTTAAGCATCTCTCTGAAGACAGAACAAGGGCTCATAACCTTTCAAGCCTACTGTGGAGCCGAATCGTAGGGAAATGATTGTATTAGATCACTATCTAGAAAGGGGCAGCGGAAGAAGCGAAGGTATCTACGCAGCGGGTCACGTGACTTGAAGCTATATCTAATCGGGCAGGGAGCGAGCCTCTGAAGAGAGGCCCCATTAGGCTCTCGACAGTTGACACTCAGGCTGGCTACACTAATCCTTATCTAACAGTCCCAGGCTGCAGGGAGGCTGGTACAGGCAGACTCTATAGACAGGACATAGCTCAAAGAGCTTTAAACAGGTTTCAGAATTGTGCAGTGAAGATATTCCCAAGGTCACATGATTCCTCCTTAGTAATGCCAACTCCTATTCACAGCAGCACCGTGACAACTATCTACTATAGGTTTCTATAGTCTCTGTATTACTATATTATCTTTATTATATATAAGATTAGTTACTAATATTATTACTACTCTCTAAATCTCCTAGTCTAACTTAGCTTTATTAAAATATAATCTCTCCTATTATATATCTATATATAATCTACCTCTTTATACTTAGTATCTAGTCTACCACTACTACTATTACTAATGGTATATCTTTATCTTTATCTAATTCTTCTCTCCTAAGTCCTATTAATATTACTAATTAGGTACTATAGTTATTATAGTAACCTGATTAAGGGTTTAGTGCCTTATTAGCATGTGCTTTATCTAGGCTATTAGATGGCTATTTAGGAAGAGGAGCTATAGTATATTAGGGAGTATAAGTACTATATCTACTATACCTCCTATATATCTACTATAGTTAGTTATAATAAATACTCCTCTTATAGCCTACTATAGATAATCTATTCCTAAGTTAGTTAAATAATGATTATCAGCCACCCCTGAGGCTTATGAATGGCAAAGCTAAATATATAGTTAAAGAGATCCTAGATAAGTATAAGAAGTAAATTAGGTAAGACTGCTATACAGAATACTTAGTTAAATAGGTGGGTTATAAACACCCTATATAGGAGCCTGCTATTAATCTTGCTGATATAGCAGTACTTCATGTCATGGTGCTGCTGTGAATAGGAGTTGGCATTGCTGAGGAGGAATCACATGACCTTGGGAATATCTTCACTGCACAATTCCAAAACCTGTTTAAAGCTCTTTGAGCTACATCCTGTCTATAGAGCCTGCATGTACCAGCCTACCTGCAGCCTGGGACTGTTAGATAAGGATTAGTATAGCCAGCCTGAGTGTCAACTACCTCTTTAACCCACCCCTGCTTGCCTGCGAGCCTGCACCTTGACACTTCATACTTAGGAGAACTACCACCCCTAAGAGGGAGGAGGAGGGTAGTATAGTAGGCAGGGCCTGCTAGGTGCTTAGGCTATTTAGCCCTTATAAAGTTATATCTAGACTAGATAACGTAATTCCCGGCCAAGCGAGACACCCGGCCAAGCGAGACACCCGGCCAAGCGAGACACCCCATCCAAAATCGCGTCTTCCTACCTACATAACAACTTCAACCACCTACCATGCCACCAATTCGCTCTGAATCTCAACAGAAATCGGCCAATCAGGAGGGCAGGATCTTATTAGCTCTTGATGATATTAAAAATGGCCGCATCAAATCTCTCCGTGCAGCAGCGAAGTTATATGAGATACCGCCTGCTACACTACACCACCACGCCCAGGGACGCCTTCCACGCGTTGATCAACGCCCCCCTGGTCATAAATTGACTAAATTAGAAGAGGATTCGCTTACTGAGTGGATTATCTCTATGGATACGCGTGGAGCAGCGCCTAGACCTGCTACTGTAGCAGAAATGGCTAATATCCTTCTTGCTGCGCGCGGAACCAACCCTTCGCCTACTGTAGGCAAGAATTGGCCATCAGCCTTTATTAAGCGACGTGATGAGCTTCGTACACGCTTTTCAAGACGTTATGATTACCGGCGTGCCCTAAATGAAGACCCAAAATCACTATGAGAGTGGTTTGCAACTGTACAATGCATTATTAATGAGAACGGTATCCAACCAGAGGATATTTACAACTTTGATGAGACAGGATTTGCAATGGGTCTTATTTCAGCGCAGAAGGTGGTTACTCGAGCTGAATACTATGGTCGGCGCTCAATATTACAGCCAGGAAATCGTGAATGGGTTACTGCTATCGAGGCAATCTGCGCAGATGGCTATTCACTACCGCCATGTGTGATATTCAAGGGCAAAGTTGCTATTGCGGGTTGGTTTGATAACCTACCAAAAGACTGGCGGTTTGAGGTCTCAAATAATGGCTGGACTACTGATGAGATAGGCCTTCGCTGGCTACAAAAGCACTTTATCCCACACACAAATTTGCGTGTACGAGGCCGGTTTCAGCTGTTGATTCTTGACGGCCATGGGAGTCATCTTACACCCAAATTCGACCGGATCTGCGCAGAAAACAATATTATTCCTCTTTGTATGCCTTCACATTCATCGCACCTACTACAACCGCTTGATGTTGGGTGCTTTGCAGTGCTTAAGCGCGCGTACGGTCGCTTTATAAGTGATCTTGCGCGGAGAGGATATAACCATATTGACAAGTTGGATTTCTTGGATAACTACCAATGTGCGCGGCTAGAGGCCTTCCAACAGCCAGCTATTATTCAGAATAGCTTTGCAGCTAGTGGCCTAGTACCAGTTGATGCAGAAAGAGTGCTTTCAAAGCTTAATATCTCTCTACAAACGCCTACACCACCAAGCAGCCGGCCAAATAGCAGGTCTAGCCAATTCACACCAAAAACACCCAGAACTGTGATTCAGCTAGAGAAGCAAGCTTCTATGCTCAAAAACCTACTGAAACAGCGGTCAAATAGCCCTCCGAGCCCATCAAAAACCATACTAGATCAGATTATCAAGGGCCACTGTATAGCGCTACATAACACCGCGCTACTAGCGCAAGAAAATGCGAATCTACGCGCAGCAAATGAGAAGGTGGTGAAGAAGCGCAGTCGGTCAACTAGGCAGATACCCTGCGAAGAGGGTTTAACCGTTGAAGAGGGTCTACAGCTAGTTTTACAGCCAGATTTGCCAGCAGAAGCACCTGCGGTAGAATCGCATGGGCAGGGTGAATTGCCTATTCAGGCAGATCAACCAGCGAAGAGGGCTCCGCCTAGGTGTAGTGGGTGTAGGGAGATTGGCCACAGGATCAATTCATGTAAAAATCGCTATATTTAGCTAAATTCATAGGTGTTGGTTGAGATAATCGATTTTGAAATTTTCTAATGGGTTTGGGTGTCTCGCTTGGCCGGGTGTCTCGCTTGGCCGGGAATTACGTTACTAGCTGTAGGTCACATAACTTCATATTAATTAATATAGTAATCTATTTTATTATGTAACTCATAAACTACTTATATACTTCTTTTTATATTTAGCCACCACAGCCCTAGCTAGATTTCTCCTTTAGTGATTTCTTACCATCCAAACCTAGGTCATAGGTTTCTAAGGCTTCTAGCCCGTGACAGTAGTCCTTAAATAATCTCTTAAACTTAGAATATTTAAGTATAGAGAGAATATGCCTAATCTAAGCAAGCTTAATACTAAGTATTTATATAAGCTATTACTTTAGTTTACTTAGAGTTGCATTTGGTGCGGGTTTGGGCGGGTTCCAGCCTAGTTGGCCCCGAACCGCTGCGGTTTCGGGTTCAAATTTTAGAACTCGCAACCCCCCCGGACCCGGTGCGATTTGGTTGCGGTTTCACCGCAAAAACCCACCACTATGCCTAGCTAGGTATAGCTAGGCCCCTACTAACCTATCTAGGCCAGCGGTATGCCTAGGCAATAACCAAAATTTCAATGGTTTTCAGAATTCAATTTCTCCTACCTTAGGCCTATTCTCTCAGCCTATCAAGCATGCTTATATAAAATTATAATTTTTATATGAAATATATAGTAATTATCATCATACTAAGCTATATTTAAAATATCAATTCAATATCTATAGGTCTGAATGGGTGGTGGTTAAAAATATATCTAAACCATGGTGGTTATCAGACCTTGGTGCCCTTATATATATATATCCACACCACTTTCATACCAACTCATGACAAAAGTGATCATTCCTTAATATCTTAGCAACCACTAGGTATTTTGATTTGAATCGATCATTATATTCACCAGATAGCCCTGAATCTAGGCTATCTAGTAATATAAAAGTTATTAGCTAAATCCTAGGAATTAGGTATTAGTAAGCAAGAAATAACCGTACGGTTTTAACCGAACCCGAAACGGTTCCGGGGTATAGAAACCGAACCCGAAGCGATTCCCTAGGCTTACCCCCGAACCCGCACCGCTGCGAGTTCGGTGAGGGTTGGGTTCGATTTTTGCGGTTCGGTTATGCAACTCTACACCATTATATGTAGAATAGTTATAATGTTTATATATATATACATGTATTTTATCATGTTTTAAGATATAAACTATAAACTATAAAGTTACCTAATATAGCTTAAATCTATTACTTATTAAGTTAGGATGAATCCTTGATATATATATTCTTATATAAATAATATTTTAAATTAAAATAATTAATATATAAGGAGATATTATAGCATCTTTTCATTGCAAAATATTAGTTTTAAATAGTAGTTTATCTAAACTAAAACCTTACTAAATCTAACTATGGTTAGTTAGTAAGTAATATAACTTAGCTAGAAATAGTTTAGCTATGCCAAGCTTCAAGTTTTATAGTTAAACTTATACTAAATTAGAATAGATTAGGTTTAGTTCTGATTTCTAGAATTTAGACTTGAAATTACAGCAGTTTAGCTCTAACTATGGTTCAGGATTCCAACATCCAATCCCACGAACTTGCTTTCACAATGGATGATAATCAGAAAAAGATAATCACCCTCATCACGGATGGAAATCTCACTGAATTAATTCCTACCATTGAAATCGCTCTACAACACCACCAGATCCCACCAACAGCCATACTCCTCCAAACTGCAATTCAAGCAATGCAGCTAAATGTGCTACAATATCTGCTTACTCAACTATTTCCAAAGGACAAAGATGAAGACAACAACGGAAAAGGGAAAAATAAGCCACTAGGAACTTTAGACCGAGCAGTCATCCTCGAAACACTGACCTCCGAACGAGTCCCAGCGTTTGAGCTGCTCTGTCGTCACGATCCCTCGCTTCCAACCATGCAACTAGGCCATCTGGGAGCGCCGCTGGCATGGGCCATTCTGAGTGACAATATCCGACTGGCCTCGTTTTTACTCGCTAAAGGAGTTGACCCCAACGAATGCCAGATCAACTATCGCAGCGCAGTAGTGGCAGTGGCGGGTAAAGGATCATGCGCCATGATGGAGCTCCTATTGGATCATGGAGCTACCATCGCAGGAACCGATGCCCTGTTTGCTGCTGTGTGCAACCAACGTATCGATATGCTGGCTCTCCTGGAGAAGAGAAGGAAGGTGGCAAATACTAACGATATCAACCCGCAGACGGTGAGAGGAACCTGACTCCGTGACCAGTGCTTCATTTGGCTATCCGAAGGAAATACCGGCAGATGGTTCGCGTGTTGAGTGATCGATTTTCACGCGGATCCCTTGGCACAGGATTTAGAGGGTAAGACTGCGGTTGCATGGGCTGTAGATGTCAATGGTCTAGAGGGCATTCGTACACCACCTGCCTTCTCTCCCTGAGTGTTATCAAGATGCTCCGTATCTCATACAGGTGCCTCAGTCCCCATCACCGCCAGCCCTTATAAGAGTCAACGGTCTCGTCACAGACTGCGTGATGACCAGATTGACGCTGAGCAGGTGCAAGCACACTCATGGCACTCTCTGTGGTGTTAGCATAACCCCTGCCAGGTGTCCGTAAATAGGCGTCAAAAAATGCCGTTGTCCCAGCTGGCCAAGCGAAGGCTATCCTAGGCAGAGAAACACTTTTGACTGCAGCCATCAAAGTGAAAAGAATGAACGGTCAGAAACATGTTTTGCCTCGATTGGATCCTAGGAAAACATCGGGCTCTCTCCGCGCTCAATGTTGAAAGCATTCAGGCTAAATAGCTAAATCCATGCCTCTCGAGTCCCCCGCACGTTGATCGTTTCTCCACCAATCTGGGGCAAGGACCTGTGTTGAGGTTCCCCAATGGTTACGGACTTGTCCCCTGATAAGATCTACATCATCATAGGAGATCGAAAATAATACATAATGCGAAGGGGGAATCGGTGGGATTCCGTTTCCTTCCAATAGATATTCTCCGCACCCGCCGGAGCACGCTGCGGGGGGTACAGAGCGTATATAATTCTGCGATAAGTTCCCGCAGGAGTGATCGTTGTTCTTTTGGCGGAATAAATAGAAGAAAATACATTGCTGGTGCGAAGGGCAGGATGAAGTTCCTTTTAAGGAGATTCATCGCATTGGCCGCCGCTTCTTCGGTAGTAGCTGCACCATCCGTCAGCCACCTTTCATTGCAAGATGCTGCGAATAGGCGAGAGCTTCTTCAAGACCTAGTGACATGGGACCAACACTCCTTGTTTGTTCGGGGCGAGCGGCTCATGATCTTTTCTGGAGAGTTTCACCCCTTTCGACTGCCAGTTCCTGGACTCTGGTTTGATGTCTTTCAAAAGATTACGAGTCTGGGATTCAATGCTGTCTCCTTCTATACTGACTGGGGTCTCATGGAGGGTAATCCTGGCCACGTTGTGACTGACGGTATCTGGAGCCTTGACGAGTTTTTCACTGCTGCAAGTGAAGCTGGTATCTACCTGATCGCTCGGCCTGGGCCGTATATCAATGCGGAAACCTCGGCTGGTGGTATTCCCGGATGGGTTCTCCGTCTAAAAGGCATCATCCGCTCAAACAGCGAGGATTACCTCCGTGCGACAGATACGTACATGGCCACTCTAGGGAAGATAATTGCCAAGGCACAAATTACCAATGGAGGGCCGGTGATCTTAGTTCAGCCAGAAAACGAGTACACGACTTGGCCCAACGTTTCAGAGTCCGAGTTTCCGACAACTATGAATAAGGAAGTCATGGCCTATGCGGAGAAGCAGCTTCGAGACGCTGGAGTAGTCGTTCCAACAGTTGTAAATGACAATAAGAACCTGGGATACTTTGCCCCTGGGACTGGACTGGGCGAGACGGATCTCTACGGGATTGACGCTTATCCTATGAGATATGACTGTGAGACCCTTCTTTTCAGGAGCCGACGATTGTATCTGATGCAGAATCAGGTGGCAACCCCTACGTATGGCCAACATATCGATTCCCGCGAGATTGGCAGCACACACACCGCAATCACAGCCCTACGACGCCATTCGCTATTATGGAATTCCAAGGGGGTTCAGGAGATGGGTGGTAAGAGATACCATGGATACTGATCCCATCAACGCAATGACTAACATAATCACCAGGGGAGGAGTCACCGAAGACGGGTGTGCCATTCTCGTCAACAATGAAGCTGTGCGAGTGGTGTACAAGAACAATTACGGCTTCGGCGTCGGAGTTTTCAACATCTACATGGTGTGATATGCTCCCTCCCCTCCTTACCTCCGCTCCTAACTGACTGCGTAGACGTACGGAGGCACCAATTGGGGCAATCTCGGTTACCATGGAGGATACACCTCGTATGACTATGGGGCTGCCATCACCGAGGATCGTCAGATCTGGCGAGAAAAGTATAGCGAAGAGAAGCTACAGGCCAACTTTCTGAAAGTGTCTCCTGCGTACCTCACCGCAACGCCTGGAAACGGGGTTAATGGATCATACACAGGGAACAAGGATATAGCAGTCACTCCGTTGTTTGGCAATGGAACGACCACCAATTTCTATCTAGTCCGGCATGCCGACTTTACTTCGACTGGAAGTGTCCAATACCAACTCAGTGTTTCCACGAGCGTTGGAAATGTGACAATTCCTCAACTGGGAGGCAGTCTGTCCTTGAACGGCCGAGACTCCAAATTCCACGTCACGGACTACGATGTGGGCGAATTCAATCTCATCTACTCTTCTGCAGAGATCTTCACTTGGGCGAAGGGAGACAACAAGAAGCGTGTTCTCGTGCTGTATGGAGGAGCAGGGGAACTACATGAGTTCGCGCTGCCAAAACATCTTCCCCGACCAACCGTTGTTGACGGGTCCGACGTCAAGATGGCCAAAAAGGGAAGCGCCTGGGTTGTACAATGGGAGGTAACTGCTCAAAGACGGGTTTTACGTGCAGGAAAGCTTGAGATTCACCTCCTCTGGCGTAACGACGCCTACCAGCACTGGGTCTTGGAACTACCTGCAAAACAACCAATTGCTAACTATAGCTCGCCATCCAAGGAGACGGTGTTAGTGAAGGGAGGATATTTGCTTCGAAGTGCATGTATTACTAACAATAAGCTGCATTTGACTGGTGATGTGAACGCAACGACTCCCTTGGAGGTAATTTCAGCGCCGAAGCGATTTGATGGGATTGTCTTCAACGGCCAGTCCTTGAAGTCGACACGATCTAAGATTGGCAATCTCGCTGCAACAGTTCGCTATCAACCACCAGCTATCTCTCTGCCAGATCTGAAGCGTCTCGACTGGAAATACCTCGATTCTCTCCCCGAAATCTCCCCGGATTATAGCGACGAGGGCTGGATGTCACTGACAAACACATACACCAATAACACGCGGAAGTTCACTGGCCCTACATGTCTGTACGCCGACGACTACGGCTATCACGGGGGCTCACTGATCTACCGGGGCCACTTCAAGGCCAACGGAGACGAGTCATGGGTTTTCCTCAACACCTCTGGCGGCGTGGGCTTCGCCAATTCGGTATGGCTGAACCAAACATTCCTGGGTTCATGGACAGGCAGTGGAAACAACATGACCTACCCCAGAAACATCTCTCTCCCCCACGAGCTGTCTCCTGGGAAACCATACGTTTTCACCGTGGTGATCGACCACATGGGCCAGGACGAAGAGGCACCGGGGACAGACGCAATCAAGTTCCCTCGAGGAATTCTCGACTACGCGCTCTCCGGCCATGAAGTTTCCGATCTTAAATGGAAGATGACTGGCAACCTCGGCGGCGAGCAGTACCAGGACTCGACGCGAGGTCCGCTCAACGAGGGAGCCATGTATGCCGAGCGCCGGGGATATCATCTTCCAAATCCGCCTACCTCCAGCTGGAAATCATCCAGCCCGATCAATGATGGGCTCACTGGCGCTGGTATTGGATTCTATGCTACTTCGTTCTCCTTGGATCTACCCGAGGGATACGATATCCCGTTGAGCTTCCTGTTCAACAACTCGGCATCAGACGCGAGGTCAGGGACGAGCTATCGCTGTCAGCTGTTTGTTAATGGATACCAGTTTGGAAAATACGGTATGATAAGAAGATGAATAAATCTGTCCTATGTGTCTAACTGGATGTAGTAAATGATCTCGGCCCACAAACCAATTTCCCCGTTCCGGAAGGTATTCTCAACTACAACGGGGTCAACTATGTCGCCGTATCACTTTGGGCGCTCGAGCCTCAAGGAGCTTTGGTCGGTGGTTTGGAGCTTGTCGCTTCTACTCCTATCCTGTCTGCATACCGCAAGCCGGTACCGGCACCTCAGCCTGGGTGGAAGCCTCGGCGGGGCGCCTACTGATGGGTGATAGAGTAACTACAGTTTGGGGTTTTAGTAAGAATAGATGACGCAGCATGGAAAGTCAAGGGCCTAGAACACAAATATCAGGTTGTCATTGAGAGATAAGAGATCGTTGTAACTCAATATTCGTCATTGCAGCATATTAATTATCTCGTCTTCAACATGGTAGTATCAAATAGAAAAGATCGCCACAATACCCCTTGGCCTCAACATTTCTTCCGCGGGTAATCCCAGGTCCAGTTGCGAATATAATCCGGGTCGATGCCGTCGTCAAACGCCTTGTTCTTCGCGGCCAGCTGGAGATTGATCAGACGCTCCCGCACTCCCGAGGCGGTATTGCCAAGGGACGGGATACGGTCGATGGCGTCGATCGCTAAGCTGTACCGGTCGGTCTGATTCCGTACAGCCAGCTCAAATGGCGTATCGATGTTGCCCTTTTCCTTGTAGCCCCGCACGTGGAGGTTGTGCTGACCCGGCCGCTTGTAGGTGAGACGGTGGATGAGCCAGGGGTACGAGTGAAAGTTGAAGATGATGGGTTTGTCAGTGGTGAAGATGGCCCCCCATTGGCGGTCCGGCATACCGTGCGGATGATTGATGTCGGAGATGAGACGGAACAGGTCCACAACGTTGACAAAACGGACCTTGAGCTGGGGTAGGTGCTCGCGCAGCAGAGCCGTCGCGGCCAGCGCTTCGTGCGTAGCGACATCGCCGCAAGACGCCATGACCACATCGGGCTCACAGCCCTGATCGTTGCTAGCCCAGTCCCAGATGCCGACTCCCTTGGTACAGTGTTCAATCGCCTCCTCCATGTTGAGGAACTGCACGTGCTCCTGCTTGTCGGCCACGATGACATTGACATAGTTGACGCTGCGGAAGCAGTGGTTCATGGTCGACAGGAGGGTGTTACCGTCGGGAGGGAGGTAGATCCTCACAACCTCGGGGCTCTTGTTAGCGACTACATCGAGGAATCCGGGGTCCTGGTGCGTGAATCCATTGTGATCCTGACGCCACACGGTCGCGGTCAGGAGAATGTTGAGTGAGGAAACCTTGGCACGCCATTCAACAGCGAGACACTTTTCAATCCACTTGCAATGTTGGTTGACCATCGAGTCGATCACATGAATGAAGGGCTCGTAACTGTTGAGCATCCCATGTCGACCAGACAAGATGTAGCCCTCTAGCCATCCTTCGCAGGTGTGCTCGCTGAGAATCTCCATCACACGGCCCTGCATGTCCAGGTTGCCGCCGTCCTCATCTTCTTTGAAGTATTCGGCCATCCACACCTTCTTACCCGCCTTGTAGATCTCGGCGAGCTTGTTGGACTCGGTCTCATCGGGTCCAAAGACTCGGAAGGTGGTCATGTTCCGGGCCACCACGTCACGCAGATACTTCGACATATTGGACATGCTGGGACGGATGGTGACGCCTGGCTCGATATCGGTCAGGGCGTAGTCGCGGAAATCAGGCAGATCCATCGGTCGTCGCAGGAGACCACCGTTGCCGACGGGATTGGCGCTCATGCGTGAGGTGCCTGTCGGAGCCAACTCCTTCAATTCGGGGATCAGTGTACCGTTCTTGTCGAAGACCTCCTCTGGTTTGTACGCCTTCATCCAGTTTTCCAACACCTTCAAGTGCTCCGGCTTGCTCTGCACATCGGTGATAGGGATCTGGTGGGCACGCCAAAAGCCCTCGAGGTATTTGCCGTCAATTTCTCTGGGCGCCGACCATCCCTTGGGCGACCGAAGGACGATCATAGGCCAGAGAGGGCGAAAGGCCTTGTTGGACTCGCGTGCTTGTTTTTGGATTTTCTTGATCTCCAACACGCAATGCTCGAGGGTGGCCGCCATGGCCTGGTGCATGCTCTCACGGTCGCTTCCTTCGACAAAGTACGGGGTCCATCCGTATCCCTTGAGGAGCATTTCCAACTCCTCGTGACTAATGCGGGCCAGGATAGTGGGGTTGTTGATCTTGTAACCGTTGAGATGGAGCACCGGAAGAACTGCGCCGTCGGTGATCGGGTTGAGGAACTTGTTGCTGTGCCAACTGGTGGCCAGAGGGCCAGTCTCGGCCTCGCCATCACCCACCATGGTCAACGTGATGAGATTCGGGTGATCAAAGACGGTTCCGAAGGCATGGGAGATTGAGTATCCCAGCTCGCCTCCTTCGTGAATACTTCCGGGGGTCTCTGGAGTTGCATGGCTACCGATTCCGCCGGGGAAGGAGAACTGCTTGAAGAATCGCTGCAAGCCCTTTTCATCCTGCGTCTTCTCCGGATAGACCTCGGTGTATACACCCTCGAGGTATGACTGCGAGAGGATGCCAGGAGCACCATGTCCGGGGCCGGAGATGAACAATACATCCAAGTCATATTTCTTGATCAAGCGGTTCATGTGGATCCATGTGAAGGATTGACCAGCGTCGGAACCCCAGTGGCCCAGTAATCGAGCCTTGAGGTGTTCCACCTTGAGAGGCTCTTTTAGAAGAGGATTGTCGCGCAGATAAAGCATGCCGAGACAAAGATACATGCTCGCACGGAAATAAGCATCCATCTTGCGGAGCTCGTCCTGGCTCAACGGGGTCCCCTGGATGGTGGACCGAGCGACTCCATACGCGGAGAGGCTCTCGATTTCACCTTTTGACGTCATTCTGGGTAATTGCTGTCAAGCAGTTGAGTTCAATTAATTCATCGATGGCTTTCTCCTCAAGCGTAAGGAAAAGTAAGTGTGGGAGTAGAATGAGGATACATAGATGTGGAAGAGAACGAGGGAAATGGAGGGATACTGGGAAAGCCGGCACGATTATATATAGAGACATCGAATTGATATATATGGCCTGACAACGATTGACGACCTCAGGATCTCCTGGCGGTGCGCTCATGCTGACCGGACGGAGGACGTTGACCAAGTTTGATGACGTAGAATGCTCCGAAGAACCCGTCACCGCGTCTGGAGGCGCTGAGCTTCCGTTTGACGGTCGATTGGACGCACCATGATGGTGGTAAGATCTCTTGAGTGAGCGATATGAACTGCCGTGATGTCCCAGCCACAAATAATCTGATGATCCTGGATGTGCCATGTGTAGAGACGCAGCTATCGCCAATATCAGGAGATTATCTATCCTGATGGATGAGGATTATGGGCCCATATGCGGCATTTCCCGTGTCTGATTGGGTAAATCGTCCTGAGATCACGTGCAGTTATTGCCTTGGAAGTCAGGCTTGAAGCATCCTGACTCCTGAGGCAGCGACATTCAAAAGTCTCATGTTGCACAGCTTTTCCCATGAGCCTATCGCACATCGGGTCCCGTTCTCTAAAACGATCATCTCATGATAAGGAGAGACTGGCCATTTGAGATGGCTTGCGATGGCAGTACCGGCAAGAGCAAACCATCTAGTCAGTCCCACTCGACAGAGATGCGCATTAGTTATATCATTGGACAAAGGGTGCAATATGAAGAGAAGGTCGCGATTTCTGTACAGACAGCCATTTAATGGCAGGAATGCAAATTATGTAGGCATAAAAATCTATGACCGACGCATCCCGGCCGGAAGAGATGCAGATTCAGGACTTTATCCTCCCGCAAAGCACAACGTCCTCTCCGAAAGGATACCATTTCACATCTGTCAACCGCGATGCAGGAATGGCCACGCCTTGCTCATTGAATCGTCGCTTAGGCGAAACAACCACTCCTCCTTGTCCGAGCCAGGTTGGAGCGATCGTGACAATGACCGAGTCAATGAGATTTTGGTAGGAAGGCTCCAGAAGAGAGTTGATGATGGTCGCGCCCCCCTCAATCATGACACTCTTCAGCCCTTCCTTGCTGAGAGCCTTAAGCAGCGTGGTCCAGTCCATGCGATGCTCCCCTGTTTCAGAGGTCACCACATCGAGAGAGATGAACTTGCCGCCGTGTCTCTCCAACAGAGCTTTCTTCTCTGCGGGGACGGCCTGCGCCCCTGTGATGATGAAGGGTGCTCGACCGCGACCTTCCCAGGCCAGCGTGAGGATCTTGGAACTCTCTGTAAAGTCCCATCGGGCGCTGGGATCGATGACGATCGGTCGGGGTTGACCTTCTAGACCTTGACCCCCGTAACCGCCGACGCCGGCGATGCGGCAGTTCAATCCAGGGTCATCTGCAACCGCAGTGCCAACTCCGATGAGGATAGCATCATGACGCGACCGGAGATAGTGGGTCATCGCTTTCGATTGGGGCCCTGAAAGTACGGTTTTTGCGCCTGGTGACAGGGCCAGAGCAGAGTCGAGTGAAGTAGCAAAGGTGAGTGTGGTGAAGGGAAGACCAGAATCTGGTGATTGTAGTATGTTATTTTTTGGCGGGAGATGGGGCTCTAAAAATGCCCTACTTGAATTGGGGAATGTGAGAGCATCGCTGGACTGATTATTCGACATTCTGGAAGTAATTGACACGAGTGTTGATGTTTTCATGAGATGGGAATCGCAGGGAGAGCAGTGATAAAAACAGTGGGGATGCGAGATGCAAATTGATGCCTTGTTCCTCAGGCAGGGACCCACCAGCATCCGCGTCAAGAAACACAGCGATTCAACTCTCTGAAATTCATCGATTCTGCGCTTTATTTACGCTTTAGAGATCAGTCTGTCTACTGCTTTTCTCCCTCCGGAACCAACTCCTCGAACCGTCTCAAATCCATGGGCTTCTCCAACAGCGGGATGACATAGGGATCAAAGGTCTTCCAGTACGGGTTCTCCAGGTGGTACTTCTGGGAGCCCTCGTTCAAATAACGCTCCACAATGCAAAAGTCCTGCTTGTCATGAACAGACTGCATCACGAACCAGGACAGGGTCTCCTTGTCCTTGGAGTAGACGGCCGAGGCCTCGAGGAGTTTTGCATGAAGCTTCGAGATGCACTCAAGATCAGGCTTTGCGCGGAGATCTGCAACGATGAGTTTGAGCTGGGCAGGATCGATTATGGAGAGTGTAACATACGGACGACGATAGTGTACACCATGTTGGGTAGACGCGATCAGGATGTGATGGGTTGCTCGACTGATCATCACAGGATCGTGTGTTGTTTTATAAGTGCAGGTGGGGTTATCGGTGAAGCTTAAGTGGAGCGATGAGGTCGGTTCATTGGACACTCGGATGGAGTCCGATGCAGCGATATAAATATTGTTGGAAGATGTCGACTCTATGTGGGAAACTAATACAAGAAATGATCACACAGCGGGAATGAGCCCCGAATATGACAGAATGTGCAAATCCAAACCCTCACCAAATCACGCCGAATAACAGACAAACAAGCAACTGTTGTCTCCAAAGAAACTGAGCAAGTAAATATCCCAGAAAATCAAGTCTTGATCAACCACCCAACGGATCCTCCGACGGCAACTACGATGATTACAGTGAGAATCCAGGCCCCTGCGCGATCGCCTGTGTTGATGGGATCGAGTGCATCTGGCGCCGCATCTTCATGGGTGTCGATCTGATGCTCCTTGCCTTCCGGGTTCGTCTGAATGGTGTTCGGGGCGGTCGACTTATAGTACATCAGATTGGCCGTGATGCCTGCTAGCGCCGCCATCTGCGACTCCAGACCGGGAGTGAAGCCGTCCCAGGTGGGCTGCCACCAGCGAATGCCGCAGGTATTGTCAGGTGCCTTAGAGCACTGCTTGGAGATGGCCAGAGCAGATCCTTGCAGGACGGGGAAGATACGGGCCGCGGTCGAGGGGACCAGGATAGCGGTATGAGCCAGCCACATGGCCGTGTACCCTTTAAAGCCGATTTGATTGCGATCGCAGGTCATGATAGGTTCACAGGCAACCTCGGACAAGATGTTGCCGCCCTTGTCCTTGGGGCAGAAGGTGCCGATCAGGGAGTCTAGCAGGCCGTTGACTCTTTTCAGCCACTTGTCTTCACCGTTGGTCTTTTCCACCATAGAAAATCAGTGTGTCGGTCAAGCAAGTCTACAGGATATGGAGTGACTTACGTAGTTATACATAAATGAGGCCCCCGACAGATAGGTGCCGTAGTTGTATGACCACTGAGTGTTTCCGGCATCCTTGCAGTTGGCTTCATTAGAGGTGGAATCAGCAATATACCAGCGATCCATCTGCAGCAGCGGAGTGCTGGCCGACCAGTCCCAGATCTTGTCAGCCCATTGCGCATAGGTGTCATTCTTAGTGAAGCGCGCGAGTCGGGCTGATAGCTCAAAGAGACCACCGTTGGAGATGGAATTTTTCATGGTGTACCCGGCCTGATAGGGCCAGATCTGCCATCGCATGCCGCCATCGCAGGCCACCTTATCCCACCGGGCCACTTGCATGTTGAAGACAACGCGAGCCAAAGAGGTCCAGGTGGGTTTGTCTGAGATTTCCGGGAATCCCGTCTCCGAAGCCGTGATGGAGGCGAGACCCCAGAACATCTGATCATCATTACCCTCGGAGATGTTAGCAGAAGCAGACCCTAAACACAGTTACGACTTACCAGCCATTGGCTGTAATTGCCAGAGAAGAAGTCATAATTCTCGCCCGACTGAAACATCAGGTCATGTGACACGACGGAATTGTAGGTGTCATCGCCCGAAGCCTGCCAGTACTGGATAAGGGTCATGAACATGGCACCGGCCACATACCAGGTGCCAGTCAGCTTGCCCGGAATGCCTTCAGTCTGGTTCTTATCATAGAACTCCATCATAGGAGCAGCGACGGTCTTGGCCGCCGACTTGAGAGAATCTGACCATCATAGCATGTGTTACAAATGGACATTCTAAAGAAGTCAAAGAGGAAGTTTTTTTAGAAGACATACCAACATTATCGGCCTGGATCCCGAGATCTGCTAGGGCCACCTGCCCAGAGAGGAGCAGAGTGGTGGCCCCGCAGAGTTGGCGCAAACTCAGCATGCGCATCCCGAAAGCGATGGTTGACCGAAGAAGGGGGAAACGGGGGGAGAGGCTCGAAGAAATGGGAATGGGAGGTAACAACGGGGATGGCAGAAATCAGGTTCGACAAATCACCAGGATCATCGTACCAAAACAGAATGATCTGGCTCTGATAGACAGGGACAAACAATAATCAGGATAATAGGAACAATAGGGATGGAAAGTTGACGATAACAACGTTAGGAGCCAGGCAGCTGAGGCAGGGTGGTCTGTCTGGGAAGACTAATCATAAAATTAATGATGATGATAATAATAATA
Organism: Aspergillus fischeri NRRL 181; assembly: GCF_000149645.3. Lineage (NCBI taxonomy): Eukaryota > Fungi > Ascomycota > Eurotiomycetes > Eurotiales > Aspergillaceae > Aspergillus > Aspergillus fischeri. Next base: position 91,789 of record NW_001509761.1, on the reverse strand, counting down.
ATAATAATAATAGTGCTGGTCCGCCTCATTAAGTTTTAAGGGGGTAAGGCAGTGCTGAACTGCCAAGGGTGCCAATGCCACCGTGACCAGGACAGCTGCCAGCATATTATATTTTTGGTCCAATATTATTCAGTTGCGAAACTCCGGATCCACCACTAAGACGAAAGCAGCCAAGACTCAGGTGTCTCAGGGACCGCTCTTAACCAATGAGAACCCACCGCGGTAATCAAGGTCTTCCCACTTTCATTCCTCCGCCCCAAAGACGGTTCAATCAGGGCACGGCATTTCCTCCTGCCAAGAGAAGAACCCACTCTGACCGAAGGCTAATGGTCACAATCTGGTTGCCTAATGCCAAAACAGGTTAGCATCCCCTTACCGCGTCAGGAATAGTTTAGAGAAATGAGATCCCTTTGGACGGTTCCTGTCAGATGTCACCACCTCATACGGCATTTATCTACGGAGTACGGAGTACTTGACCCTTTAGACCCTTTAAAGTACAGAGTATAGTACATATCAAGTTCCAAGTTCATGTCGACCGACTTGACCTTGATGATCATCATCAAGAATGTCCCTCTTTACTTCATAGGTTGAGTTGCTGACTATGTCCACCAGCTGCCCTGTTGCACAGATACACAGATATATCCCTGCAGTGTCATTGTCAGAGTTGTACAACCACTGACAACTAAATCAATTGTAGACTTTGAAACAGTATGTATATAGGATGATCATCTTCATCAGGCTAACCCCATATTTCCATTTGTCGCTTCGACTGTCTTTGATAGCGCTTGACGATCATTAATAAGCAATGCAAATTTTTTCCTCAGAACTCTTGACGAACTAAGGTAAACATTGGCATCAGACCAATAAAAAAGAAGCTTCGCGAAATAGCTTCAACTTGCCTGATTGAGATAGATCTGAGGAAGGTCCAAGCAGCGATTTCTAATCCGGAGAGTTTTGATCTACGACGTCACCCCTCGGCGGAATTACTAATGGACGTCGGTCGCTGTAACTCTGCGACAGGATATAAAATGGGTGTCATGAAGTAGACAAAAGAGACGAATTAACAAACAGATTCATCTGAATCTGAAGCCTGCACATTCCGATAGTAGCCATGGCGTCTCCCACTACAGCAAAGAGCGTTCTTGTTGTCGGTGCGACTGGATACATGTGAGTGGCAACTAACTGGAACACTCGCAGTATGGTACTGACGGCATGCAGTGGAGGTTCAATCCTCACTGAACTCTCGCAATCCCCAGAGGCGTCCGAACTGAGCATCTCAGCCTTGATCCGTCGACCTGAACAGGCAGCCCGGCTCCAGTCTCTCGGGGTGAAGCCTCTGTCATTCAAAGGCCTGGATGACCTTGACGCATGTAGAGACGCTGCCTCCCAGCATGATGGTATTGACTCGTTCTCATGGATGCTTTGACTTGTACTCACACATCGCTCTAGTGGTGATCAATGCCGCATCTGCCTCCCACGATAGCTCTGCCAAAGCCTTGATAGAAGGGTTGAGCCAGAGGCAGAAAGCTACTGGCAAAGCTACGTACATGATCCATGTAAGGTTTTGTTCTTTCGAATCCAAATTGCGAAGCTAACGACGATGTAGACCTCTGGCACGTCAATCCTGGGAGACCATCCCTACACCGGTACGCCGCAGAACCAGAAAATCTGGTCGGACGAGAAGGACGACGTCTACGCAATGGAGAAGAACCACCCCGAGCGCTACGGGCAACGGGTCACCGATGTCACGGTGGTTGAGACGGGATTGAGTCTTGGTGTCAAGACGTATATCGTCGTCCCTCCCACTATCTGTATGCTATTCATCCCGGTAAAACGGTACCAAGGCGAATTGAACTGACAAACGACAGATGGCAAAGGATCTGGTCCATTCGCGACACTAAGTCAACAGGTGCCAAATCTTGCGCGCCTTGCCCGAAAGCGAGGCCATGCTGCTGTCATCGAAACTGGAGCTGGGGTAGGTTTGATATACTGTATATGATAGATTAGATTTGGCTGACATTTCTCGTCATAGATCTGGAACCATGTCCATATCCTGGACCTGGCAAACTTCTATCTCCTTCTCTTCCGGGCTGTGCGAGAGCAACCGGACTGGCTTCCATCGGGCCCCAAGGCCATCTTCTTCGTCGAGAGTGGAGAGCATACATGGTTGCAGGTTAGCCAGGGTATTGCTGATGCTCTGCACAAGCAGGGGCTCTTAGACGATAACAAAGTCGAGTCGATCAGTATGAAGGAAGCAGCAGCCGAAATCACTAGGGGCAATGAGAGTCTCGTGGAAATTACTCTTGCATCCAAGTATGTACAACGAGATCTCCATAAACGTACCAATACTAAACGCGGAAATAGTTCCCGAGCGAGAGCCGATTTCGCTCGCAATCGGCTTGGGTGGAAGACATCCAGGGGCGATGAAGATTTTCTGAATCACTTTGATGGGGAGATCGAAGCTATGAGGGAAGAGCTCCAGGCGTCCAAGTAGTGATCGGATTGTCTACAGCAATTCAATTTTATTCTCCCGAACTGGGTGTATAAACGAAGCCTTAATCCTACGATGCCTGCCAGGGATTGACAAGTATACAGATAGAGGTCTTTCACTGTTCAAAACATTGGATCACTCGGTCCTTATACTTCCAAAAATGAAGCATGATCGAAGATGACTCCAATATAGTGGCTCAATTCCAAAGACAGGTTTCCAGAAGGGAGATATAAGCAGAAATACATTTCATATCCAGCAAACATCACAGCCCGCTTAGCTGTCACCTCTTACTACTGAAGCCATACGCTGTCAACCATCTCTCCTTCAATCAAGTCTTCGCGTAGTAATCCTAGTAGACAGTGATGGAAGAAGATCCACTGCTCTGGTAGCCCTCAGTGGCGACAATCTGGTAGTTGTGAGTTCCAAGGTTCATGCCCAGCCTGCTCCAGGCGTTGAAGTGGTTGGCCATGGTGACAGTGCCTCCGGCACGCTTGGAGGTGCGCACAGACCAGTACTGGGTGAAAGTCTTGGTGCCTTCGATGGAGGGAGCATTGTAGCGAACGGCCGTGTAGATGTTGTAAGTGCCACCGTCGGTGTTGACAGTGCCCTTGAAGGTACCGCCGCTGCTAGGGTTGTATGTGCCATACGACTCCACAACGTAGTACTCAATCAAGGGGTTGGTGGTCCAGCCGTAGACAGCCAGGTAGCCATTGCCGCTGGGGTTGAAGCTACCTCCATAATTGATGGTTCTGTTTCTATCAGCCACAGGTCTTCAAGCCAGACGTTGAAGGTTCTCTGTACCTAGCACTTCCAGGGTTCCAGCCCTTTCCACCGACAAAGTTGCCCACGTTCCTCCAGTTGACGGAGTACGAGCCACCGGCTCCATTGGTGTAGGTCACGTCACCGCCGCCATCAGTCCAGAAGGAGTAGTAGTAGCCATTGTTCCAGCCGGTGGAGCTTGGGGTGCCGCCGCGTTCAGCGAACTCATGAAGAGCAGTCTCATTGAACGAGGTGTCCTCGGATTCGACGGGGGCAGCCAGAGCTCCGATGGCGGAGCACGCCAGCAGCAGGTATGAGAAAGAAACCATGATGTTCGAAGAAGATTGTTGCTTGACTGTAAATATGATTGTCCGATGAAGTCCTTGGTGGATTCTGTACTCGAGGATGTCTCTGCTCTTTATACCTTTGCGTCACCGGGAGAAGAGGAGTGAGCAATTACCGGCCAACCCCACATCGCGACATCCTGACACAGACGCTACTCTAGCGGCTATATTGGAATTACCGTGTTTGGATCTCGATTGACTGTCTCATCCATCAGGGATTGGCCAGTTAATCCGGGGTACCGCGAAGGGGCATGTGGCCCTGAGTCCAGAATTCGGCAGGCAAATCCGGCTGAATTGGAAGATATATGATCATGGGGTTGGAAATATCAGTGCAGAATGACAAACAGGCTGAAGCTCTCGGCTGAGGAGGGATAGGCAGGATTGGTTGCGTTCGGATAAATGCCATCGTGAAGCCATTCGCGATGAAGCACTACCAGCCATTTTAGCCTTAACACCACCAATACACACCAACTAGCGGTTTTTACACGCAGAGATTCAGGGACCAAGCCATCCTGCATGTCTCGTTTTAGCCTCTGCCTATCAGCCCATTTCGGCCAAAGCGGGTTCTCTGTTTCAGGCCCAAACAGTGGAGTGCTTAGCGTATTCTGGACCCTGAAGAGCCTAGACTTAGGACTGTCAAGAGTCTAAGACATTGTCAAACGCCAAGACTATACTCAGTGCGATGTGATGTTCTCGTGCTCTACGAATGGCTCTTCAACTCATACAGGCAGAAGAATTATAATAAAGGATGACTGAGCACAGGATACAATCATACACTACAGCACCCCTGTCACACGGTGTCGTGGATAAATGAAACTCAAGATTCTGGAGCGCCATTACCCACCTGGCTTCCAGTCGGATAATGTCCGAAGCAGGCCTTTTGATATTCTGCCTCTTTCTTCAGCGTCGGAACACCACTCAGAAATCCTTCGACTGGGCAGAACCCATGGCGAGCCTGCTCACAGCCTACCAGCCCGTCCAGCGGCAAGGGAGCTCCATTCAGAACGAAGCGGATGAACCTGGTCGTGTCTACAGTGTGCTCGACATGGGGGTTACGATATAGCACCGGGGCAAGGGAGTCAAATGACGCATTACGAGGACAGGTCCAAACCTCCGACATGAGGCGCGCTCCGAATGGCGTCATCTGGCTCATGGCAAAAGTCCGGTTGAGTGCGTGGTCAACATTCCCGGGCAAGCCGTGCGGTCCATATCTGAAATAGCGCAGTCCCAACGCGGTGATGACGGACAGGAGGATATCGTCATGCGACATGTCGAGGTAGAAGGGTTGGTCGAGGGGAAATTGTGCCAGATTATTGTCGTAGGTAAAATTAATGCTCGTGTCGCTGGAGTAGATCAACTTGCCCTGCAGTCGAGCCGCCAGTTCAAGGACATAGCCGATACCCTGCGCACGGCCTGTGGGAGACCCGTACGCATAGTCCCCATAGTACTGCACGTCGACATTATAGGCAAAATCCCTCCACTCCTGTTCGGTAAAGAGTGAACAGAAGGAGGAACCTCCAAGGCTGGTGTATTCGTAGACGCAGATATTCTGCATCGCTAGCACATCAAAAGCCGTCAGGTTAAAGTCCTTGGGCAGGTGTCGGGAGAGACGGGAGATGGCCTGCCGAGTATAGCGGGGAATGAATTCTTGCGCGGAATCATCCCTAATCATCTTAGCCTCATTATCATCAAGAGGCTCAAAGAGTTCCTTGGCTATCACTCACCCTTCGGTCATATCCCCGGGACACGAGTCGTAAGAGGCCAGAGTGTTGTTGAAGTTGGATACCTCTGGAATCACAACCAGGTCATATTGGTCACTAGAACTGTTGGCAGCGGTATTGCCAAAGAATCCACCTTGAACACCTGTTAGCTATGCATTACTACTGGTCTAAGGAATCCATACTCAGCCACCATCGAGCACTCTCCAGGATCCGCGGCTGTGAGGTTGTGCGGAAGACCGGCTTTGGACGCGCCGTGCCGTTTGGATACACATTTAACGAGGCATTCCAGGCCGCTCCATTCTCCCGGCCGGCACGGTACAGTAGCCGTCCGTACTTGGCCCAGAAGCTGGCCCCTGCGGTAGCCTCGGTCGCTGCGCCGGTTTCCAGGAGCGTGTCCTCTGCCAGAATGTATTCCCAGTCGTTCAAAAAGCTCAATGGACCCGTGGCTGAGGCTTTGAGATGAAGTCTCTTAGTGTAATTGCTCCATTTAGCGGCAAAATCCTCCATCCCCTGCCCGTCCAAGGGATACGGCGTCGGGTAGCGTTCGGCATGGCGATGCAGCACATGAACTTGGGACAGCTCACAGCCGTGCGGCATTCCTTTCGGCACGCCAAAGCTATCCGCCTCCTGATATGGACTCAAATTCGCCCAACTCCGGGTCATGTCAAAGCCCGAGGGGTAGCTGCTCCCCGTGGGGGCTGGTGGAGCTTGCTTGGCGGCATCAGAGACTACAGCCAGGCTGCTGACAGCAATGACCAGTACTCCAGCCACAGTCTTCATGTTCGGTCTGGTCTGGCAACGTGCGAATGACAAGAAGACCTGGTCTGATCGAGTTGTTGGTTGCCTGTGGCTCTTGAAAGCAGAAGTGAGATTTTTACGGGAGAAGACTAAGACATCTGCCTAGAGGATCCACATCTCGTGAACGTCCTATGCGGAACATCCTTGTCGATCGTCGTTTATCCTGCCTACCCTGGATGATCATTTCTGATTGGCCCAGGAGAGCACAATGGTTCTTATGCCCCCGTTCACATCTTATCTGCGACTCTCTGGAGTACAGGCTGTATGGGTTTCGGCTAGACCGTTAAAAAAGCTTGACATGTGAGGCTATTTCTAACTACAACGTATAGCTTCGAGATTATCCTCTCCTCAGATTCATCAGTACCAGAAATATGGTGATTGCCCCAGGTCGGAGACGACCGATCAAACATTTTGGCTGACGCTCACGCTATCGCCCAAGGTGAAGGAGCTTTACGGTGAAGGAGCTTTACTCTGTATAGCTCGCTGCCGCCAATGAGAGATCCTTTGGAGATTAAAGGCTTGCTACCGTGATGCAATTGGCCTTTATTATCACTAGTCTGGCCCCTGAATTAATTCGCTGGAGGGAGCAACCAAATTAACACACCACTATCTAACTAGCACATTTCTCGGTAGCTCTAAAATGTCTTACATGGTTAACTGTTCTGGAGAACATCTTAAGGGAACGTTACTCATTACTGGTTGGATCACAGGAGTATCAAGTGATGCTGCTGGTCAAAAGGATGGCCTGGGAGTTCCCTTTGTGGTCAATTTGTGTTTGGTGTGATTGAGACCAATAGAACTCGTAGAACGAGTTTCAGAATCCCTCCATTTTTGATTATTTGATTGAGTCTCTGTAGGATGAATTTCGCGACTTTGAGGCAATGAATCAATCAGTCAGTCAATCATCGCCGAGATTCACCCAATGTCTCAGTATGGCTAAGGCGCCACTAGAATGGCGTCCAGAGACTGTCCGTATTTCCTGTCATTGACGCATTGGCAGGCAATAGAGAGGTACCCGAGCGAGAGTCCCGACCTAGCTGCCCGTCCATTGCACCTTGAAGATAGGACGTCCGTCCTGCTGATTTTTACTGCGGCCGTCATCGCAGTCGCGGCGCAAGACGGCTCCGAGAACGATGTTCTAAGAGAATACATCGTCGCAGACAAGAGCAAGATCGGTCATTATAAGTACTTTGACGGGACGTCGTCTTCCTTTCATCAATTCCGAAGAGCAGGTGGTAAAGTTGTGATTGTAATAGTCTGCGCATTTCAGTTGCAATACTGTGAGCCACTCAAACAAGTAACGATTACTTGCATACTCATTGATCATGTCAAGCCTTCCACCTCCCAACCTCGCCCAGAGTTGCCTCAATTCTCACCCAAAAGCAGGCCAGCGTGGCTGCGAAGAGGAGAACACCGCAGACGATCCCTGCCCGTTCGTAGACAATTGAAGAGACCAATGCGGTAGACTGAGGGATCAGCATTCCAGTCAACGGCGTCCCGATCAACGCTCCCATTCCCCGAGTGAGGTACAAGACCCCGTTCACGCTGGTAAAGTGCTGCACGCCGAACAGTTCAATCACAGACGCAGGGAAAAGCGAGATGTATGCGCTGGCGAAAGATCCATAGAGAATGGTAAAGACGATAAATAAGGCGTCGGCGCTTGACGGCGACACGGTCGACTGCTGAAACATGGAGGGCAGCCAGAAGGCGAAGACGGCGATGGTACTGAACAGAGTAGTCAATGCCAACGCGTTGAGTCGTCCGAGCTTGTCGGCCCCATATCCGATCAAGATCCTGGAGACAAAGTTCGAGGCGTTGCTGACTGTGATAAAGTTGTCAGCAGTCGCAGCACTATAGCCCAACGTCCGCGCATAGGCAGCATAGAAGAACAAGGGGGTCGAATAACCGGCAGACTGAAGAAAGCAGCCCAAGGCTTGCGCGATAAAGCGTCGAGAACCTGCCACCCGCCAGTTGACCAACGGCACTTTGATCCAGCCGGATCGCCTGCTGAGGCTCTGGTTTTGTACCCGGAGCTGCTTCTGGAACTTCGGCTCCCAGCGTAGGATATACCCTGCCGCCGACACCAGAGTAAGCGAGATGCATCCCGAAATTCTCAATGCATTTCGGAAGCCCAAGTGGGTGATCATGGCACGTAAAGCAGGTGGCCACACCATGCCTCCGACGCCACTACCGGCGATGATGATCCCCATGGCCAACCCACGACGCTGATCGAACCATGTCGGGGCAACCGACAAGGTGGGTACATATGCCATGCAAGTTCCGATGCCCAGCAGTACGCCCTGGGTCAATGCAAAGTGCCAGAGACGTTGGCTGAAGCTTGCCAAAATGTACGCAATACCAAAGACCCAGCCTCCAGCAACGATGACTGCCTGGGGGGACCAGAGTTTGGCCCAGGACATTGCCAGAGGGCCTCCCATAGACATGAGAGCGATGGCTAGCGTTCCAATCAAGCCAATCCGAGCAGTGGATTGACCGACGAAAGGAGAATGCGCTTCCTGGGCCATCTCTTCATATAGAGCTTGGTAGACACCAAAAGCAAATATAAAAGCGCAAGTGGTGAACATGACGGCGAAACCGGCGCAGACAATCATGACATGGTTCCTGGGTGATTGTTTTGCTTTAGAAACGGATATAAGGTAGAGCGATCAAGAGGCAGCTCACTCACCACATGGTGCCGCCATGCGCAGGGATAGGATCTCCTTGATGGCCACCATCTCCAGAATTGGTATTGTCCAGCTGTTGCAAATCAACACCAGAATGTGGGTTATCCAGAGTAGGTAAGGGGTCGTCGGGTGGCTTTTGATGCATGACAGGTGTCTTGGTATACGAGTTTATGTGGGGAACCACAGAGGATGACGACTTTCAACTGAGAGAAAGCAAAATAGAGAGGAGCATGCACGTAAGAATACTTCCTAGAGAGGAGTCCAATCGTCCGGAGCAAATTCATGTTGACCGGCTAAACTCATATCCATTGCCGATCATCCGGGTACGATGACTGCATGGGATGTTTCTTCCAGTTGCATAACAAACGTCACATTGTCTAACTAAATACAATTAAATTTCTATTGAGCCCAATCCATGCCACTGCCGAGCACTGCCTGTCCCTGCGCCAGAGACCGCGACGGTTCTTCACCCAACCACTGGGGTTCCAATCGATCAAGGTTCGCCTCAATCTCCCATCCTCTCCCTCCTTCGACGTACATGGACTTGCCATTAAGCGATGAATCTGCCAGGACGCCGGCGATGATGTGGGCAACGTCGGCGGGGGTGTTGCAAGGTAATTTTGCCTTCATCCAAGCTTCTTGCACACCCTTGACCATGGCCGTGGTGGTCATCCATGGGCAGATGGCGTTGACTCGGATGCGATGGGTTGGAGAAGATAGGTACAAACGCAGTGAACGCATCAGACCGAGCACTCCATGTTTGGAAGCTTGGTAAACAAACATTCCGGGAGATTCCTTGAATCCAGCGACCGAGGAGATGAGAGTAATAGACCGATCTGCATTTTCCGGGCGGTCCTGGCGCAAGTACACGCTGGCGATGCGAGCAACATAGAGACAGCCCGTCAGATTGACATCGAGGACTTTGGTCGTAGGCGCCTTTCACGGTCAATATCTTAAAAGCTCAATACGTAGAGCAGTAACGCACCTCACGAACTGTCTCCAGCGTCAAGGCGGGGTCGAACAAGTTGCCAATCTCCATGATACCTGCACAGGCAACAGCATGATCAATGCGACCATATGTCTTGAGCGCCAGGTCAAAAAGACCGAGTACGGATTGGTAGCTAGTGACATCGGTGTGCTGGAAGATGGCTCGTGGTGATGATGACGATGAGGCGGATGAGCACAGCGACTGAGCGATCTGATTTCCCGCATCCTCAGCGACATCGCCGAAGCAAACATACGCTCCTTGCTGACAGCAGTATTCTACCAGACTCGCTCCGATTCCGTTGGCGCCTCCTAATGCTGAGTGAGCCACGGACGTTGGGGATAGTAGATACATGACTGACCCGTCACAACAATAACTTTGTCCTTCAAAGACTCTGGGGTAATAGTGGGATGAAATTGAGCCATAATGGATGCTACTACGGTATCCAACGATTATAAAAGGTAAAGTTGGTGGATATATATGCGATGGAGCATCCAGATGTCCTTATCAGGAAGATTCAATAAATACGAGGCCATTATCTCAGATCCAACCTAGGCAAACGGGAATCCCCCCGGATTCCATTGATGATCCACTTGATCGACTACGATCACCCCGCAAAAGACTACATGACATCGTATAAGAAAGACATGGTAAAATAACTTTGACCATCCTCATTGGGGGATTGCCGGCGATGTCCTCGTCACAGACAGGAGGAATTGATCCTCCCCGATCTAGAGCTGAGATTTGATGATTCCACATGGCACGTACTGGGAGATTTCCGATGATGCCGGAAGATAATGGTCGGCATAAGCGGGGCTAAAATGAGGGGAACACGCACAGGCTACCAGATATACGAGCCAGCAGGATGGATGATGACAGTCAGAAAGGGCTTGATCGAGGTACATTAACTCCTCTTTCCATTCACGCATGAACATCTTCGCAAGTTCATCTACTAGACTCTTGTTCGACTCATCATGCCTCTACAAACTTATCATCATACCTCGTCTATCAAAGGCCTGTCAAGCATCAGTACCTTGATCGTTGGAGCCTCAGAGTCTATCCTCGTAGACCCGCCCTTCCTGATTCCTGATGCTTTATCCGTCGTACGCTGGATCAAAGAAACCACTGGAAATCCCCTTAAAGCCGTCTTTGTCACGCATCACCACCCTGACCATTTCTTTTCTGCAAATCCTATTCTGGATGCGTTCCCCTCGGCGAAATTCTATGCCGCCTCTTATGTCCTGGAGGGTATCAACCGCGAATATGACGACAAGGTCAAGTATTGGCCTACTATCTTTGGACAGGAAAATGTTCCCGAAGCGCCCAGGAAGCCGGAAGTATTCAATTTCGGTTTCTTCTTGCTGAATGGCAACCCCGAAAGCCCAGTGGTGCTGCTGGGGCCCCTGCAAGGAGATAGTGTTGACCACACCATCTTCTGGCTGCCGATCGAGAAGACGGTCATCTGTGGGGATACGATCTATGGTCGAAGCACACATGTTTGGTGAGGCTGTAATACCTCGACCTGCCAACAACTACTGACTTTCCTCTTTGATATAGGGTGGAAGAGGTGGAAACGCCTGCTTTGCTGGACGCATGGAAGAAGACCATCGCACTCATTTCTGCTCTACAGCCCGTCAAGGTCATTCCAGGACATTTGGAGCCTGGTTGGGAACTGGATGCCAAAGCAGACATTGCGCACACGCAGAAATACTTGGATCTTTTTGCAGCAAAGGTCACCTATGCGCCGACTAAACCGCAGGTCCAGGAACTCTATGACTTCTTTAAGAGTGCCTTTCCTCAGTGCCAACAGAATTTGGACTTTTTCTTGGGCCATTTGTCCAATCAATTTGGAGAGGGTGGCAAGGTCTGGGAGGAGAACCGGCACCACGATGTCGGCAAGAGGACGATTGAGGGACTGACTGGGTATTGGTTCAAGTGACAGTCGCTGATTGCCATTGTTTGATTTTCTGGCATCGTCATTCATTCACTTTGTGTAGGTAGATAGGTCGGAGTTTGATATAGTTATAGTATGTCAACAGGTAAATATCACGTCCTGTCTATCATGCCTTCCTGGGGAAAAGCCAAGTTGAACAGCGAAATAAAATGCTTGCTTTGTTGATCTGGACTTCCCCTGCAGTGAGGGGAACAACTAGTAACCCCCGTCCATCAAGACTAAGCGCTTTATTTCACCGGAGTTGCGAACTGGGTACAAGAGACTCTATAGAATACATCTACGCCATGTACAGGAGAAAGCATCCCGGCATGTGATTTCGTGACTGATTGTGCCATTCAGGTCACGTGATTACAGCACAAGGCAAGTTGAGGCACAGAGCACAGAATCATAGTAAAACTACCATACAGAAAAGGTTGAAACCCATTTCACAGTCGAATACATAGTATTAAGTTCACATGTTGGGTTATCCCTCTGAGATTGTTGTCTTGTTGGCTGACACGCTACCAACCTACGTTTGCGGAAGAATATACAGTATCGTCGCCTGAAACGGAAATACCCATAATCTAACGGGAACAGCAACATAAGACTTGTCCAGTAGACAATGGCCAATGTGTCTTCATTAGACCAGAAAAATGGAGTAGCATACGGCATCAGGATACTTCCACGTTTAACTTAAGCTTAATGCAGGCATGCTGCAGAGCAAACTGTGAAAGACTCAACATGGAATGTGACTAATGAGAAGGTTGCAATGTAGGGTTTCTTTCGTCCAGAAAGGGATTCAGTACCACAAAGGGGACGAAAGCATTTTTTCTCCAGATGCATTGAGAATATACTCGGTGGTACGGAGTAAGACAGGAGAAACCTGCTTTCGGCTGACCGCAAGAGATAATATGGAGTAGATAGATACTTTGGCGTAATATGACTGGACAATGCTACTGTCGGTTATTCAGGTACCCGTGCAGGATAATCAGGGGCTTCCATGGCATGTACATAGTAATCCTAATTCTAAATCTGATGCCAAAGTCCATAATGACATATCATCCTACTCATATTGCTATTTTTAAATGTCGTCATTTGGACTATTGACTTGGCTTAGGAGTAGGGTCGAAGGCAGGACAGGGAAGAGTGCAAGACAATCGAGTCCAATTTCATTTGCAGGACCATTTAAATGCCCCGCTGGTGGCTACAATATCCACTGCATTAAGCCATTTGCATAACATCTCCCATTTGCCACATGTTTGCTGATTGGTGGTCCTCTCAGCCACTGCCTCCTCCCATCCATTATTGGACTGAGGGAATTAGGGCCCTCCTCTCAGGATTTTGTCCCCTTTCCATGGTTCCTCTCTGATTTTTTAATGCCTATCCACCAGGCAGTGAAGACATTATTGTATTCGGAGCAATCAAATCCATGCAATTCCGATCCGGCAATGCTATCTTTAGTGCTAATAACTTAATAGTGTTGTTCTAGTTCCGGGACAAGCCCTGACTGATGGGAGCCAACGTGTCCCCGGCCCACTTGGACCAGATGCTACCAGATGGACAGGTCAACCCGGCCCAGAGTCTAGACCTGCTTTGTTATTTATGGAGTCTTCTTCTGCTGTCCATTTCCCTCTGTCATCTCTCTTCTTCTCATCTGCTTTGTTGTATTCACCTCGAACTTGGTCTTTGTCTTTGACATCCAATGTTCAATTCAGTCGTTCTCTCCCTCTAAGTTCGTTCTTCATTCTTGACTTTGACATAAACTACGTTCTTTAATCAACGCCCGCACCTTCTTTTCTACACACTTTCGTTTCCAGAACCTCAGAACCTTCCAAGATGCAATTCACACAGCTCGTTGCGCTTGCTCTGGCGCTCGCTACCTCCGAGGCCGCTCACCAAGGCTTCAACTATGGCAATACCAAGTCCGATGGCAGCGCCAAGTCCCAGTCTGACTTCCAGGCCGAATTCTCGACGGCCAAGAACCTGGTGGGCACTTCCGGCTTCACCAGTGCCCGCTTGTACACCATGATTGTGAGTTGCCATGCATTTTCTATGGTCATGACCTTTTAGAGACTGACCCTCCAACCAGCAAGGAGGCACCGCCAACACCCCCATTTCGGCTATCCCTGCCGCCGTCGCCGAGGAAACCTCCCTTCTGCTCGGCCTGTGGGCTTCCGGTGGAAACTTCGCCAACGAAATCGCTGCCCTCAAGACCGCCATTGCCGATTACGGAGATGATTTGGCCAAGCTGGTTGTCGGTATTTCTGTCGGCAGTGAGGATCTGTACCGTAACTCGGTCGACGGTGTCAAGGCCAAGGCTGGCCTCGGCACCAACCCTGATGAGATCGTCTCGTACATCAACCAGGTCCGTTCCACCATTGCTGGCACCAAACTGAGCGGTGCCCCCATCGGCCACGTCGATACCTGGACTGCCTGGGTCAACGGTTCCAACTCGGCTGTCATTGATGCCTGCGACTGGCTGGGTTTCGATGGCTACCCGTACTTCCAGAACACCATGGCCAACTCCATCTCCGATGCCAAGGCTCTGTTCGACGAATCTGTGGCTAAGACCGAGGCTGTCGCCAAGGGCAAGGAGGTCTGGATTACCGAGACTGGCTGGCCCGTCAGCGGCAATACCGAGAACCTTGCCGTTGCCAACCTGGCCAACGCCAAGACCTACTGGGACGAGGTGGGATGCCCCCTGTTCGGCAAGACCAACACCTGGTGGTACATCCTGCAGGATGCCAACCCGGTGACCCCCAACCCCAGCTTCGGTATCGTCGGCAGCACTCTGAGCACCACTCCTCTCTTTGACCTGTCCTGCTCCGCTTCTTCCTCCGCTGCTGCTTCCTCCACTGCTGTCCCCTCGGCCTCCTCCGTTGCCGGCGCCAAGGCCTCTGGTTTCGCTACCGCTGCCGCTTCCTCCGGCGCCGCTGGCTCTGCTAAGCCCACCTTCACCGTTGGCAAAGGACCCGGTGGCTCCTACAACGGCACCGGCTTTTGGAACTCTACCTCGTCGGCTCGTCCCTCTAGCACCGCCATCTCCGGCTCCTCTTCTGGCTCCGCTTCTGGCTCTTCCGGCTCTTCCGGCTCCGGTGCCTCCGGTGCCTCCGGCCAGTCCTCTTCCTCCACCGGCAGCTCCTCCGCTCCTTCGTCTTCTAACATCCTGAGCAACGCTGCTAGCGGTCTTTCGGGCTCCATCTTCGGCGCTGTCGTTGCCGTCTGCCTCGCTCTGGCTGCCCTGTAAGCGTGAGGTTCAATGACGGTTAAGGCAACCAATTGTCCAGATTTTTTCTCTTGATGAAGCACGTTTTACTGCGGCGCTAGTCTTTTCATTCATTTTTGTTGTATACTAAGGCTCTCGTTCAGCCAAATAGACCAAGATAATAGACCAACTATATTCAGTCTTGGACTGGTAACGGCAGCTTGTCAGCCCTATTGATCCAACAAGGCCCAGGAAGTAGGGCATCTGGATGGTAGTTCATCAATGACTCGCCTCCATCTTAGCTACGTATATAGCATTGTAGTCTGCATGATCTTTAGATTTTGTGATTTATTATCTCCTTAGGTTTAGGTGAAATACAAACTGTACTCTACCGCATCTAGAACGTGTCATACTAATGGCCCCGATAGTCCAAAGTCGAACTCCGCTCCATCCACAAGTCCACATGAAATCTCGCTCAAGCGACTCGGAATGATACTTTCCGGGATTCTGGGGATGGCGGAGCTGTGTCCCATGACTGCCTGCTGGTATTCCAATCCCCCAGAAGTGCGGATCTAAATCAGCTGTGATGTTCTCGGCTACAAGGCTCACAGTCAACCTAGAGGCATCCCACCCTTAAGAGTATTCTTTCCTAATACTTAGTATACGACCTATTAGCCTCAAATATCAACCTCCACCTGTATCTTGGTCTCACAAGCGCCACCCGCACTCGATCATACCCAGGGCTCAATCGAAGTTGAATTTAGAGCAGCACACACTCGGCCTATTCGGGTGGGTGGTGTTGTCGGTGAAAACCGTGGGAGTTCCCACGCAATACTGCCCAGGAAGGCTGAAGGTCTTTCCGCTCAGCTCATACACGCCAATGGCTCCCTCGGGTGAGCATTTACCGGCGATGTAGACTGAACCTTCCCATTCCGTCGCGGTGATGCCGGACGAGATGCTAGTAATCCCCAGGCTTTCCCACTTGGCCGGCCAGGAAGTGTCCCTTTTCCTCCAGGCGCGATACACCATGCCGTTCGAAAAGCCCACGTGGAAGCAATATCATTTGTCCCCTTGAACAACAAGAGCAGGGGCGTAGCCGGTTCTTTGGACACCGAAATCCACCCACGGTTCCGACTGCTCTCGTTGTGCGAGGTAGAGTAGTAAAGGTCATAAGACGGCATTGTCTTCCCCGATATATGCCGCGTGTGCGCGGCCATTGTGCTCAGCCACGTCAGGACGCATTGGGAGCATGTAATAGAATCCAGAAACTATGTTGGGCTTACCCGTGAGTGTAGCGACCGCCAGCATATAAGCGGTATCCCCGTCGGATTATCGTATGAAGGCTGGAAAGACGGCTACTTGACCATAACTGTGAAACGGTGCCATGGCCGCACCCAACAGGGCTCCGTATTCCTACACCTGCGGCTGCCTATAGCTGGAGCCATTGAAGGTACTGTGAGACAGTGGGCTTATGTAGCGGTCATCCAGGTACCTCTGAATAAACAGCTCGTGCTTCCCCACCCTGCTGCCATTGAAAATAAGGGAGATCACTCGAGAGGGTGTATGCGGGGACTAATTCTGCCCGGCGGTCGTCCGTCCGACCGTCCTTCGGGCCACAAAGTCGTCGTCGTTGGCGATCAGCCCGATGAGCCATCTCATTGCCCCCATGGCGATAGCAGCGAGAGCCAGAATGGCAGCAGCGTTGCCGGTTGCCCCATACTCGTCCCCAAGGTCGTCACCAAGCTTGGCGGCCTCGGCGGCAGCGTCAATGCAATAATTGGCTACAATTCCTCAAGACACGCTGCATCTCATTGTAAAAGCCACTGGCTGCTGTCGTCCGCCTCCCAGACTTTGATATGGGCCGCCACATCCACCAGCACTCTCCCGTCGAACAAGGTGGTACCACCGTCAAATGTCACTCCAGAGCCGTCTTCCACGCTTCCATACTCTCGGGTTTAGCGTTCATTCGACGACTTGCCATCAGCAACGGCTGCGTAACACCAGTATATCTCGTCTCGCCGAAAACCCCATTGGTCGCCAGAGGACCGTTGACAATGAAATCGGCTCAAGTCCAAGCGATAACGGTTCCCTTCTGGGGCCGCCATGCCGCACCCGCCTCGTCTGCCGATGGCTTAGGATCATGGTGCCCACCTGGCCATGGATACTAGACTCATCAGTACAGATGCGAATCACCTCTGGGTACACAGTGCAGTGAATACCTCAGTGGAGTAGTGATTGTTCCTTAAGACCCCTCAATCATGAACTCTGGGGCTTCCCACCAAAGACTGCTGATACCAGGTAATGTGGGATATAATGCAGCGGGTATTGATTACCCGTCGATACTATATGATTCATGGTTGGAGATCCTTTTCGAACATCGTTGTCAGTGGGAGGTATGCCTGGAGAGCCACGCGTCCACCATTTCCACGAAGTCCGGCTTATACAATGATTCCAAGTCGAGGGGCGCGTTCTCGGCTTCCTTTTCTTCTCCCAAACTTGGCATCCTCCGTCTCTCCATATACGTGTTTAGTGCAAGCACCTTATCTATCCGCTCCTGTCGTCTTTCCTGCCAAACCTTTAGTGACCGCTCAAGTGAATCCTTGTCAGACCGTCCAAGCATCAACGAAAACGTAAACACATCCTCAAACGCCTGATTGACACCCTGACCAGCAGCCGGGGGAATTGCATGCGCGGCATCACCCACAATTACCACGCGGCAATGTTTTGATGTCCACGTTTCAAGCTTAGGAACAATAGAGAGCGGCCATAGAAAGATCGTCTCTTGTGCTATATTCGATACAGCCCGTTGGACGATCTCAGGGAAGTCATCTGCACCCTGGCGGAGGAAATCCATGCACCATTTCTTATTATTCAGAAGCTCATCCCACTCTTCTCGGGTCAGCTGCTCTGAGCGCTTCTGCCGGCCGACCATCACCTCTGAGCCATCTCCCAACTGCGGCGCGATGAAGACTGCCCCATGCTGTTTATTCATTATTGTCACTGGGAGGTTGTAGCTGCTCGGGACCTGTAGCTGGCTTGTTGGTACTGCGGCCGCCACGATGACCATCTTCGTAAAGGATGGCTCGAGGCCTGGATAGAGGTATTTGCGGACTCTGGAGTGGATGCCATCAGCGCCCACAACGCAGGTTGCTGTTGCTGTGGAGCCGTCACTGAATTCCCAGGTGATATCCTTCTCTGTCTCTGCAAGCACCCGGACGAATTTCTTATGATACTCAATGGGGATGCCGGCTTCGCGAACCATAGCAGACAGTTCCCGAATAAGAACACGCCGGTAAATGCGCATGGCGCGGTAGCCGTATTGTTCAACCCCACCAAACTCATATGTGTCCATGGGCTGGTCGTCCGTGGAGCGGAAGTAGAGCTTATCAAACCCATAGCCTTCTGGTTGGATGCGGTTGTACACGCCCAGATAGTCGAGGATCCTCAGTCCGTTGGGACACAGCATAATGGCGCCACCAATGTCGAGTGCGGACGCGCGAGCCTCGTAGAGAGTGCAGGCAATGGATTGCTTGTGCAAAGCCAGAGCAAGAGTTAGGCCTGAAAGACCGGCGCCGATAATCGCCACTCTGTCAATCCTGGGCATGACGGTGCAGAGGTAATGATATGCCGGGAGTTACAGCTATGGGGTGAGATATCTTGTAATGAGGAATAATTTGTGTCTTAATAAAGGCTGAGGCAGAATTGTGCACTCAGCGTCCTCCAACGGGACAGTCAGCTTACATATAGATGCTCCCCTCAGCCTCATCCCGAAATGATTCAGTGAGGCTTTGCTTTCACCCTAATTATGCTGAAAAATTCTTATGGCAAACACAATGAATAAAACAACCTCAAGGACCAAGAAAGACAAGTTCATTCAGGTTAACTTGCAGGGATCGACTCCCATGCTTTCACCAGTGGGAGTGGTTACATCATAACAAGGTCAGACGCTACATCAAGTCTAATTTTAAAATGCTTTGCTAGAGAGTTACTATTAATCTATATTCTAGAGCAGACGCCATCATAACTTAAAAAGATTAATGGAGTTTCTAATAGGTGCAAAAAGTATTCGACCACCATACCCAGAAATCGTACAGCCATCGCTCTCAAACAGCCAATTCCATGCAATTAGACCCCAATCCTCTGTGCATTCTCGAGATTAGTGCTTATCTTGATAGTGATTCCAAACAAAGTTTTCGGTTACGTTTCTTTCCTCTGGCTTTGCCCGATGACTGGCTATGAACAATTATCATTGTTGCCAACTCCGAGGAAGGATCGCGGGTACTTGCTTGACGTAATTGATTTAGAAACGGGTCGAAGACCAACCCCAAGTCTCCCTCTCTGGCTGTCAAGGCCAAGGGGCAATATACTTCCTAGACTAGAATATATGCAGGCAAGCCTGATAAAAATTCATTACAATAGCCACATATTAAATTCATTCATGTATGAGTACAGCTCATCAGTATACCTATTAGCCCCTGTAGGGTTCTTCCCTCTTTGAGTCCAAGTATGTTGGTGTCGACTTTCATCTTATGCCTTTACATGTATTCCGCAGCTGAGGTCAATCAATGATAGCTGATCACAACGGTATGCTCGCAGTGTCACTGTAGGTGTTTCGACGGGTGATGGAGCTGTGCCCATGGCGGCTCCATGATTGATGATGATATTGGGGTCTTGTAAACCACCAAGTGATGAGTTAATTCCAATGATGTTGTGTAAAACTGGACCTACGATGAACAGTAAGCTAAGAGAATTGATGATAGCTTCAGGAAGAAAACTTCGCTTACTGTTGATATCAGTGGTCTCGGAGGAAAGGGGGGACAGATACGCTCCATTATCAATGCTATGTACGTATGGGGGGACGACGGGGGCTTGTTTGTGCACGAGAGTTTCAGCTGCTTTGAATCCTCTTCGGGCCCCACCGCGTCGACTGGAGCGGTAATGACATTCCCGTCGATTGTTAAGACACTGGGAAGGGATCAATCAGCAGGGAATGGGAAACGATAGGAGGGTACGAGGCAGGTTAAAGCCCACATTCCCACAAGAGCTTTGCCCATCACACCGAGTTTTGGATGCGTGGCTATCAGACGTCAGCAGTCGGCCTCGGATTTAATTCTTTCTATACTCAGGAAAGAGATTTTGCAGTGACGAGCAACCAGCAAGGCCCAGGCCAAATCTATGCAAAGCTGATGATTAGGATAGGATATAGTACCCACCTTGCGAGACATGCCAACTTCACGTGTGGCTGAGCTGATCTTGGGGTAGTCGACGTACTATTGCTCTACAATTGTGGTTTCTTTGCGAGAAATTGGGCTTCTTCATCCCTTGAAACCATCTGAGACTAAGATTGTGCCTTGAGAGAACGGATTTATCAAATGATTCTGGATCTCATATGTCTGAGAGTGACTGATGACGTATTAGTCATCCCCCGCTACGGTCGGCGTTTGATGGCCTTAGGCCCCCGCAAGTATCTGAAGGCCTCCAGAAAGAAAGATGACCACGAAGGGCGAAAAAGTAGATACGGACAGTGGTCGATATCAGACGACAGAGGTCAGACTAGTTGACCCATCGGTACCATCGATCCGATGCTATCGCTGTGTATGAGTATCAGTGGATGAATGGACTGAAGCCTACAATCAAAGGCCGATGTCTCGGTGTCATATGTTGCTCACGACCCCGCTCCTACATATATATCCAGCTCAGTCTTTCACGAAGAGAACTTCGCTCACACCATCACCTCTCCTTCTTCCTCGCTGAGCTTTTCACACTTGGTGTAGCTCGTTCCAATCATGACTCATGAGTCAGGCGTCATGCCACCCGTGGCGGCTAGTGACGAATACTACGATCTCGGCTCGTTCGGTCGGAAGATCACCACCTCCAATCCCGACACTCAGACCTGGTTCGATCGGGGCCTCAGTTGGGTTTACGCCTTCAATCATGTCGAGGGCGCCTACTGTTTTGAACAAGCCATCGCTCACGATCCGTCGTGCGCCATAGCTTACTGGGGGCTGGCGTACGCAGTTGGTCCCAACTACAACAAGCCATGGGACCGTTTTGATAGGGAAGACTTGAAGACCTGCATGAAACGGGCATATGAGGCGTCGCGCAAGGCCAAAGAACATGCAAATATTGCGACCCCAATTGAGCAAGGGTTGATCGAAGCCATCCAATCCCGATTCCAGAGCGCCTCGCCACCCAATACTGCGGAGCAGTCGGCACTGAACCATGCGTATGCGACGGCCATGAAGCCTGTTTATCGAGCCTTTGGCGATGATCTGGATGTCGCAGTTCTCTACGCGGACGCGTTGATGAATCAGACTCCTTGGGCGCTCTGGGATCTGTTTACTGGCGAACCCAATCCCAAAGCAGCCACAATGGAGGTCGAGGAGGTACTGGAACGCGCTCTGACTCAAAAAGGGTCTGATAAGCACCCAGGGCTACTGCACCTCTACATCCACTACATTGAAATGTCGCCGAATCCCGAGTTAGGTGTCAATGTCGCCGACCATCTGCGTGACTTGATGCCTGATGCAGGCCACATCCACCACATGCCAACTCATCTCGACATTCTGATCGGGGATTGGCGGCGCTCGATTGCGTCCAATTACAAGGCTACTCTAGCCGATGACAAGTATGTGCGCCGCGCAGGCCCATACAACTTCTACACGTTCTATCGACTCCACGACTATCATTCCCTCATCTACGCCGCTATGCTTTCTGGAAAACTGAATACGGCCCTGGATGCGGTCGATCGGATGGAGGCTTCAGTCCCTGAAGATGTGCTACGAATCGAGTCCCCGCCCATGGCTGATTGGTTAGAGAACTTCATGTCCATTCGCTTACATGTCATGGTGCGCTTTGGGATGTGGGAGGCGCTGAAACAAATGGAATTACCAAAAGACTCCGAACTATACAGAGTCACGACGGCAACTACACATTACGCCAAGGGAGTCGCCTATGCGGCTACTGGGGATGTAGATGGAGCCTTAGAGCAGCGGGAGCTCTTTCAGCAGACATGTGCACTTGTCCCAGAGACCCGCCGTGTCTATAATGGCAAGTGTACGCAGACCTTGGCCGTGGCCGCGGCCATGCTGGATGGAGAAATCGAGTATCGCCGTCAAAACTACGACAAGGCCTTTGAGCATCTGCGCAAATCCATCGAACTGGATGACAAGCTCCCGTATAGTGAACCATGGTCGTGGATGCAACCCAGTCGACATGCCTACGCGGCCCTTCTCCTGGAACAGGGCCATCTCGAGGAAGCGGCCAATGTGTACCGCGCTGACCTTGGACTCGATAACACGCTGATTCGTCCCCGCCGCCACCCGAACAATGTTTGGTCGCTCCAGGGGTATCATGAGTGCTTGACGCGGTTGGGAAGAACGGAGGAAGCGGCTGTCATCGAGCCTGCAGTAAAGCTGGCGCTCGCTATAGCAGACATTCCCATCAAATCCTCGTGCTTTTGCCGATCGGATACATCTCAAGCGCCGCGTGTCATCAAGGGTTGTAGTTCCAACGGGAATTGCCACTAAATGGATATTTTGAACGTCAGTATATGCTTCAGCAGAAATGGAGAATTAGCTGATTTCCTTGTCCAATTTCCTCTTAGAAAGCTTCTCGTTACCCCAGGAGACTGGCGAGGTACTACTTGAAGAGGTCTCATAGTTGGTACAGCCCTTTGTGGCATAGGTGAAGTACCCTGTATCGCATGTTCGGGATATTGTAATAACTCTGGCCAACACCAGGTCAGACTGTACCATCGATAGCAAGAAGCATGTGTTGTCGTAAGCCTCACAACTGCACAGCCCTATCTATGCATGGTCGAGACGACTATTATGTTTTACAATGCACATCCAGAGCCATTTACTTTTGCAGACAAATATACAAAAAACCCTACCTGCTTGAGAATACAGTACTACCTGACTGGAAGATTGCACGTTGTACTGTTTATACTTCAATGGTCTTTAAGAGAGCTTTATATCTCGAACACCAACATATCACTGTCGACGATCCAGATATGTTACGAAAGAGTTTTGTCCTTGCTTCATCCGCATTTACATTTACAGTCACTATAAAAGACAAAGAGGGTGCATCTTATCGAGAGTCGGTAGGTACCTTTTTCTGGCACCAATGAATACGGGGAAAAGAAGGAAAGCAACACATATATGTAGGCCTCATCATCTGTACTAATTACCCTTCTGGTTCCACGGAGTATTTCTCAAGGACAAGAAGTAGTGCAAGACCTGACTACTCCCAGAGCTTTATGGACTGTCATCGTGGTACGGATGTTGGCATATCGCTATGAGCTGTAGCCAAGAACCCGTGGCGTATCTGACATACACAGTCAACCAGGCTGACTGCTTTTAAGGTGAGCTTTGGGCCAGGTGAGTCCTTCAGCTCATTTAGCCTTTGTGATTTGCAATCCCATTCCTGACGGCCCCATTTCTTTTCTCTTTTCTTTGAAGAATTGGACTTTCTGGCCCTCTCCCTTTTCACTATCCCAACCAAGACGTACTTTGGTGATGTTGCATGGGACCAGAGCGACCCGATGGCAGATGCCTCGGTGGCAGAGCGATTCAAGACATATACTTTGAGACAAATCAGCGATTCATTGTGAAGCATCGAAGAGGTGTCCCTACAGAGTTGCGCGACCCCAACGCGGGGTCATTCACTGTATCCTTTCGGATGAAATTCACTAGAGCATTATCCTTGCAGTACTACACTCGCACATTTAATGACTACTGTTCCCTTTCTCCCGCTCCTAGCCCAAGAAAGGTAACGCGGCCAGACTCATGGCCTATAAGTAGCGTGTTATCGACGGCAGGAATCACTTTACATAGGGGTATAATTCAATAGTCTTCATAAGATAAACTGTGCCTAGTCGGAATTTGGGTGAATGATCAATCTCTCGCCGCTAGTCTTCCCCTGTCTGAGGAGATCCCAAGCATCCTGCGTATTGCTCAACCCACCCATAACCCTGGTCGGGAGTGCCTGTATTTGGTTCTTTGCGACGGCCTCCTCCAGATCCTCCCACCATTCCCAGCTAGTGAAGTCAGCATTTTTTAGATCGAGGTAGTCGTCCAGAAACTGGGCAAAGACGCCCTTGACCCCGTCAGGCAGCTTTACGCCTTCTCTCACGCCCATTGTGGATAAAAACGTGCCCCCGCCTTGAGCAGCCAAGACCGTTCCGATCACCTCCTGGTCCTTCGCCGAGTCCGCAGCGGCGAGGACGGCATGGAAGGGACCAATTGCAATTAGATCCTCAGCCGCCGAAGCGTGCCTTCTGTCCACAAACTCAGTAGCCCCTAGAGAATTGACCAAACCGGCGTTCGAAGCAGATGCAACACCTACAACCGTGTACCCTGCACTTGCTGCAATTTGGACGGCATTTGCACCAAAGGAAGAGGATGCACCCCAGATTAGAACTTTCTTGGCCTTATTGGATAGGTCAGGCGTGGTGGAAGGTTTGTCCAGGTGCAAGTGCAAGACAAGCGCACTCATCGCACCATACAAGTTGGAGGCGAGAGCAGCGGCTTGTTCGAAAGATGCCTCACCAATCTGGTCCAGAAATGATTAAATCACCAATTGCCAATCACACAGGGGATCTGGGTAAGAAGGAGAGCAAAACCTTCGCCGTAAGTTGCTGCGTAGTCAAAGCGAAGCGCTGCAGGGCCCCGAATCGAGCATCATTGCGCAGAGTTCCTGCGCTATTGGTGACAACTCGGTCCCCGACGTGGAAACGCGTCACACCAGGGTCCATTTGGACAACTGTTCCAGAAAAGCACACTGCTACATGATCAGCTGGTTGAACTGTTGAAGATGTATTAGGTCAGACAAGGAGTCCTTGATTCACGAACATCCTATAATTGTAGGGTATGACAAGGGAAACGGAAGGACACCATCCTGGATTTTGTATTCCGCTGGTTGAATGGCCACAGCTTTGGTCTATAATATGTTAAACATGAAGACTGTGTTCAGATTTACATATGCGTATCATCCCCTACCTGAATGAGTAACTCGTCGTTGCCATGCTCAGGAATTGGGGCTGGGCCAAGCTCTAGCTTTGCCCCAACACGAGAAAGCCATGCTGCGATGTTCTGCTTATCTGGCATGATTGATATAAAAGGTATGAAAATGGTTCAGGCAAGGAGTCCAAAATAATTGACATAAAGTGAGGGGTGAGGGTCACCCGATGGTCACGCGACTAGCGGGCTAGGTAGTGTCCAGATGGCTACATCCTTTGGCCCTTGGCTGCTCTACCTTACTTCCCAGGTCTCACTATGCTGATTCTATCCCTGAGAGGATCACTATTCTATTCTATTAAGTCTCGACTTATCCATTTCCATGCGCACAAGCAAGTTAACATCAGTTCCCTACTGTGCCGCAAGTGCTGACATAGTTCACCGTCATCTTGCATCCATTGTCGAAAAAGACATGGCCGCAAGCGCCACAGCCTCCCTGGTCTGGGTTTTCGAGGTGGTCGTATGCCCTGTCAAAGTTAGAAATGTGATACGCAAACGCAGCGAGCTATGGGGTACACACGCTTGCATCGTGGTTCCACGGAGCCGACAACCGTCACCCTCGACAAAGACACCACAGCCACCGCCGAGATGTCTGCCATCAGTGTAGCAAGCTCCAGTGTCTGAGTCCTGCGATGTAGTCCTATCCATACTCTTGTCAGTTTTTGCCTGTTAGGATCGGAGTCAGTGATGTACGAACCCGTAGATCTCGTTCCCGCGCAGGTAGCTCTTCGCGACATCGCAGAACGCCCGGAAATTACCACCCGTGAAGTGACCGCACATCCATGAGTTGTCCTGACAGGAAAGCTCGGTTTCCGCGGGGCTAAACGCGTCCGTTGTGGTTGAAGCCGTGGTCGAGGTGGGTTTGGTGGTGGTCCTCGACGTGGTGGTGGTAGTTGTGGTGGTCGCGTGCAGAGAAGAAAAGTCCTTCTCGATGGAGCTGGCCACGCTGCTGGCTACCACCGGGTCAAGGGTCCAGTGATAATACTTGTGCGGCGTCGCAACAGCGACATGGTCGGAGATGGTCGTGGTCGTGGTCGAGGGTTCGGCATCGCAAGCAGTGATGGTCTGGCAAGCAGTCGAGGTAGTCGTAGTGTAGGTAGAAGCGACAGGCTCAAGGCTGGATGAGATGTACTCGGTGCATATATCAGCCTCGCTGGTCTCGCAGTCCGATTCACCGGGCCCGAACACTCGCCTGTCACCTTATCGCAGAGGGGACCGATGCAGCCCAAAGAAATACATCCGGGGCTCAGACAGAGGCCCGTCCCCCCAATGCAGCGGGTGCCGTAACAGCCGACCTTTTGGCAGTCCGAGCCGCTGCACCCGCCGTCTGGGCAGACTTTGACCGTATGGGATGGTGGGGGCCGCAGCAAGTACTACGTACCTTTATAAGTCTCGGCTTCCCCTTCTGTCACGTACCCCGTCCGTACTCTCCCCCCGGTTTGAACCTCCACGTTTGTCCTCCACCATGCCGATTCTCTTACTCCCACATGAGCTGCTTATGCTCATCGCGGCTCAACTCGACTGTCGAGACTTGAACGCGCTCCTACGGACTCATTCGTCTCTCTACAATCAGCTTATCGGCTGCCTCTATCGATGGAATCTGCGAAGCCGTGGGTTCGCCGCATTGATCTGGGCAGCGAAAAGAGGCTCTACCAGCACACTGCAGCGATTTCTCGATATAGGAGTGGACCTTTCCTGGAAATCACGGTATCGAGCTCAAATGAGTCACAAGCTACACCGGGTCTCATCAATGGCCGATACGAAACGCGACCACCCGATCTGCCATGCAGTAACCAGCGGACAAGCAGACTTCGTGCGGAAACTCATTGAAAATGGCGCCGACATCAATTTCAAAGATGTTTATGGACGAAGCCCTCTAGCCTTGGCCGCTCGCCAGGGCAACTTCACCTTAGTTCAGATGCTTATCTCACTTGGCGCGAACCCACTTTCATACGACCGTCTTTTTCACCGTCCAGCAGCAAATGCTGCTTCTCAAGGCCACTATGACATCGCCGACTATCTGCTTCAGGAGCTAGGAAAATACAAACATTCCCCTATCAGACTGGATCATACTATTATGGCTGAGATACAGTGGATGCTTCTTTACGCGGCAAAAGAAGGGAACGAAAAACAGATTCGTTTGTGTCTATCCAAAGGGGCTGATATTAATTTTCAGCCAAGAGGAGAGCGGTGCACACCACTATGTGGCGCTCTATTATCGGCGCCGGCGCCTCAAGCATTAAGAGTTGTCAAGCTTCTGCTCGGCCACGGTGCAGATCCAAACATTGCCCTACCGGCTAAGAGGTCCAGTCCAGGCTGGAAACTACCGCCAAATTTACCACTTGGCCTAGCTATGCTCCGCGACGAAAGCTTGCAGCTTATAAAGGCCCTATTAAGGGCAGGAGCGGATGTCAGGCAGTGCGGGCTAGCATTATTTGATGCTATCCGACTTGAGAAAGCGACCGAGTTCCGGCTGTTGGTGGATCACCATGCGGACCTTAATATACGTCTAAAGGGCAAGTCTCTTGCTGAATATGCGCTGCAGAGCGGCTGCCAGAGTATCCAAAAAGCTTGTCTTAGTCTTGATGATACGGCTCCTACACGGCAGTTGGCTACACGCACAATATCTTGTCGCCGGACTTGTCACCGGCCTGCTGGTCGCCGGCTCAGAAACGACCACGTTTCGTCTGAGACCATTCTGCCTATTCGCCCTCCTGTTCCAGGATGACATCATGAATAACATTAGACGATCAAATTCTTAATGCTTCAGCAGGACGATATCAATGGCATCCGCTTCAGATGAAAGCTGGGAATCCGCCGCGGTAGTCGTAATATCTTACTTATAGACCGAATATTTGGGGTGCAGCCCCCAAATATAGGCTTAAAAGAAGACTATAGAAGTTGGTGTTTGACCTATTAGTTTAGATGAATTCAAGTCCCTGCTACGGTCCAACAATTATCGGTAAATCTCGCAGTAAGACACACTATGGCCAGGTCTGCTGCGAAAGAACTGGATGAGAAGTTTCTGGCCGAGATTTGCGACAAACGCATGTACGATACGCGGCCGATAAATGAAATGGATTGTAAAACCGTTTGGGAGACCTTTGGACTCACTTCCTGGCCAGCTATAGGGGACTTTGTTCCATCGTTAAAGAGCGTTACGACCTCCCTTCCAGGCTTCGTAAGAGTCATTCTCCAACTCACCGGTGTACTTCTAACAAAGGATACACAGTTCAGCCAATGAGATGGATTGAGGAAGCTCTCGGTGCAGTTTTTGGAAACTGGACCGCACGTCGCATGAGGCTGGACGCTCCCATGTTCTGCTGCCTCATGGCCGAGCGTCAGGACATAAAGGCTCCGAACCAACTGAAGCTTACCCTTGACACGACCATAAGTGTGGTGATGAAGCAATCTGCCATACTCTTCATCGCTACCGGCAACGTTGACTACGCGTCGTGGTATAATTTTGAAGAGCTACGATCAAACCTTGTCGTTGTGGCGGGATCCAAGCGTATATCAGTCATCCTTGGGACAGTTTCGGTGTTTAGCCTATATGTGGGAGTTATTGTGGCAAGCGGAATATCGACTAAGATATTAATTAAGAAAAGCCATGGTCCAGGCTATCTGCAAAGCAGCAGGTCATACAGACGCCATCATTTCCGGAGTTGCATCCGACGGGTCTAGCTTTATTTTCCCCTGTCTCGACAACAACCACTAGGTAATATTCATACCTACCATGACTCTCTGAGCATTGGCTAACTAGGCAGCGGCTGAAATGAATGCCCCATCTAGTATGGACTGATCTTGACCATACAATAGGCAAAGGAGTCTACACCTTAATCACACTGATAATCCGGAACAGTCCTAGTATGCGTCCTCACTGTTCACTGTCGAGAAAGGTCGAGGGCACCAAGCAATCTATCCTACTCTCTAACCCCCTCAAATACCAAATCCGTTGTGAAGGTTCAAGGATACAAGATCCAGAGATGGAATCTGATAGTGACTATGATTGGGGCATTTTCCGTGTAGCTAGTTATTCATGTTGCCCCTAGTTGCTTTGCTTCCCACTCTATAGACTCTATGTTGTCTTGAATCTAATTTCAGATCTCTTAACTTTTGTTTTCAAACTTTAATGTCAGATTTTCTTCTCATAGCTGCTATTCTTATGGAAAGTGTGTAAGGTAAGCTCTGTATACTGTTATTTACAATCCACTAATTCACTACTAAGATAGAGTCTGTTCACAAATCCTTACTTTAGACTAGATACAGCTTTTATTTATGTTGACGAGAGGTTATTTACTAAAGTAGAAAGAGACAAGGCTCTACTCACAGAGCTATGAAGTAGCATTTGCTACATGCCACCTGGACTTATATCTATCGTTATTCTGTGATGTGTTTACAAAAGAACCTACATCCAACCACACAGTCCGAACAATGCAACTCGATTCCACTGTTTCCCACGTAATAGCCCTGATGTCGTAGATATTAAATTTGCCGCCTGGTTGACCTAGTACAATCGTCGCTGACCAGTATCACCAGGCGATGAGATGTCATTCGTCTTGCAGTACCCTCTGCTTGCGCCACAAGATATCTCATTTATTTTATATATCGCCTTTGCAGAACATGATACGCCGAAACTATAACCCGTGCCACTTAAAGCCTGGAGAGACGTTGAACGGAGCTTCAATGCACATGGTTTGTGCATCCCTTCCTATCTTGACGTGCCATTGCCCGGGCTCGGCTTGCCATGTCGATGTCAGTTCATCCCAGTGGGAGATAGCGACTGCTCTAATGGTTAGCGAGTAACAAAGCCGTCAGGTCTCAGTATACTTACATTTGTCCATCTCCACGGTGACTGTCTCGGACTGACCGGGTAGAAGTACAGCGGTCTTTGCGAACGCTTGCAGAGTGACATCCGGATGCGTGAGGGAAGTCATTGTTGGTGGGGGCGGGCTAGTGTAGAAGTGGACGGAATGAGCACCAGGTACTGTGCCAGTATTGGTGACTCTGGCAGAAACAGAGATGCGCCATGAGTCAGGGGAAGATGATGCGGACGGCGCAACGGTGAGGTCAGAATAATCAAAGGTAGTATATGATAGGCCGTGACCGAACGGATACATGGGTTCGATGCCCCGGGCGTTGAAGTGACGGTAGCCGACCCAGATCCCTTCCTCGTAGTAGGTCTTGGTTCGTGCCGACTTAAAGTTGAGGTTTGCCGCAATGTCGAGCTCCCGTTTCGGCAAGGTGATGGGCAATCGTCCGGAAGGGTTGACCGTTCCGTATACGATATCAGCGATGGCATTTCCAGCCTCGTTCCCGCCGTACCAGGGCCACAAGACGGCGTCGACATGTTCCAGCCATGGCATGGATACGGCGGAACCTGTCTGCAAGATGACGACCTTTTTGGTGTCTGGTGCTTCGGTCGCGACGCGACGGATGAGGTCGTTCATACGGAGAGGGAGAGATAAGTCTGGTCGATCATAGCTCTCCGACTCCCAATCCTGGTCTAACCCAACCACCAACAAGGCGATGTCAGACTCTTTGGCGAGCTCTACGGCCTCATCTATCGTTTGGTCCTCATTGATAGCGGGGAAGGAGCCAAGTTTCATGCCAATGAGCTGCAATGGCTGGCTGTCCTGACCTGGAGCTAGTGGCGGTTTTCTGGAGTCGTGCAAGAGACGGAATTTGTAGACCTGATTGAACGTGAGTGACTCGTACGATAGACGGGGAACGATTCATTACAGACCTTGCCTTTAGTAACCGAAAACGTAATAACAGTACCATTGCCGCCGTTTCCAAAGAATGATGAGGTCCGCTTCTGCTCTTTCGATAAATCGGCCAATAGTCTGTCGTCGATATAAACCCAAGCTTGACCAGTGACGCTGATCTCGAATTGCCAATCACCGGTGATCGGTGCGGTGAACAAGGCTCGGATCTCGGTGAAGTAATCATCGCCCAGGTCTGGGTGGCTAAAGTCAGCGAGCATGATGTCTGAGTTGGTCCAGACCTCAGAGACGGCTGGCTGGCTGGCCTGCTTGCCGTCGACAAGAGCGTAGTGAAGCATATCAAAACCGCGGGTGGTACCATCCATGCTGGTAAACTCCTCACCAAAGACGGGCAGGAATTTGGAGCCCTTGCAGCCCAGGGTGTATCGTAAATCCACTTCGTCAGGTCTGTTGTCAACTAATCCCTGCCATGGTGTGACACACCAGGCTGGTCGAAGCCTCGCACTGCCGCCGCCTGTAATGACAGCATTCTTGGCGTTGGGACCAATGACTGCTACTTTGCCACGTCGGATAGGGAGCACTGACGATTCGTTCTTCAGCATTACGGTAGCCTCGTTGCCGATACGCCGTATCAGCGCCGCGTCTGTCGCCTGGTCTTCCGTTCGCGTCCATTCTACCGAGTCATCGCGCCCGTAAACAGTGTCAGGGTTGAGCACGACAAGCTTTTGGACCCATTTCAAGATGGCTATCACCCGCTCGTCGATTGTCGCCGGCGAGATTTTGTGAGCATTAACCAACTGCCGGACTAGCGGCAGTTGACGCCATCGGGGCTTCCCAGGCATCTCCAAATCAAGCCCAGCGTTGATCGCCTCGGCGACAGAATATGTTCCCATCCAGTCGGACATGACGAGTCCGTCAAACCCCCATTCGGTTCGGAGAAGTCCTCTCAACAGCCAGTCATGCTCGGAGCAATGGGTGCCGTTGAGCTTGTTGTACGAGGTCATGTATGACCAAGGCTTGGCCAAAGCTTGAGCAATGTGAAATGGCCGAAGATAAATCTCGCGAAGCGCTCTGGGAGCAATGATGGAGTCTTGACCCATTCGTTCATGCTCCTGGTCATTGGCGACGAAGTGCTTGATCGCTGCGCTGATCCCTTCCTCCTGGAGGGCATTGACATACTTGGCAGCCATGATACCGCTGAGGGTCGGATCTTCCCCAAATGACTCAAAGGTCCTCCCTCCAAGAGGACTTCGGCAGATATTAATGGTCGGGGCCAATAGGCAGACAGCGCCTCGTGCTTTGGTCTCGGCGGCCAGTAGGCGAGCGGCTTCGGCGGGGAGGGTGGGAGAGAATGTAGCGGCCAAGCCGGTAGCATTAGGAAGAACGACGGCGGGGGCTCACAGTAAGATTAGTTTCAGCAATCTTCCCAGCGTTTCGCCACTTACTCATTTTGAAGAAAGATTGCCCTCGGGCGCCGTTGGGTCCATCGGTGAGCTTAATGCTGGAGGGACACTTGTCAGTAAAGCCGCTCCGGACACGTCCGTCGTGAAAGAAACTTACGAAGGGATGTTGAGTCTGGGCACGGCCGTGGTCCTGCGATGTTTGTCAGTTGAATCAGCACCGTATACTCTTGAATGATGGGACGTAATCCCCCTTACCTCCACCAATCTTCGCCGGAAAGAAGCGACACCTTCTCCGTCAGGGACATACTTTGGACCAGATCTTCAGCAGAAGCGGTCATGAATGACCTATCCATTCCCTTGTTCGCCATTGCGATATCTCCCCCGCTTTGGAACAAGATGCGATTGGTAGTCAGGAAAGCCTCGCACTATAGCAGACGAGCATTCAGAATGAGGCGCTTATCGATATGTATTCGACTGTTGTAATGAGGCGCTGCTCCATTAATACCACGAATTTAACTACCTGGCCACTGCGCGCCAAGCCCAGTGACCATGCATTAGTTTTCATTTTTACCCCGGCCGGAGACTCCCCGGGGTGGGGATTCTGTCTGGCGTATAGTTGGCTGACATTCTCTCGGATCTTCCCCGGTCCCAAGAAACTGGTAAGTCGTGATCTACTCCAGCCAAATTTTCTTTTCAATTAATCCATCTACATGGCTCCCCATTTTTCCCCAGAATTTTTTAAAGTCCCGGCAATTTACCCCGGATTTCGTCCCCTTCTCGCCCTCCTTAATCCTAGTCTACTTTAAGATCTCCCATCAGACATCTCAATCTCGCAACTGCCCAGGCTGATGTAACCGTCCCTCGCGGCCCTGTTATGATGCAGCAAACACACATGCTTCAAAACATACCCAGTAAGGACCTTCGCCAGCAAGCTGCTCCATGCGCTACTCACTGATACCCTCTACTAGACAATACCAATGAACACTGGTACAAGGACCCTGCTCTCAAGGCGAACATTGCACACTGGTAAGTCCAGTACAGCTGGTGACAACAACTCAACTCTGGCATGCTCGCTGACACTGCTTCCTAAGTCTTGGGCTGTGTGTTGTAATTTACTACCTGGTGGGTATCGATTCTCTGTCTCTGATATATACACAAGCTAAGACATGTACATAGGGCTGTGAGTAGATTGTCGAATAGTGTTGTGCGTCACCCGCTTACTCAAATGATGCTAGATGATGCTGGCCTCCTCAACGGGTTACAGGCTGTTACCTCCTGGAACGAGTTTTTTGACCACCCGAAAGGCACAATCTTGGGACTTTATGCTGCATCTTTGTACCTCCCATCAATTGTGACGGCTTACCTTGGTGATTTCCTATCTCAGCGCTTCGGGCGCAGAATCACCCTGGCTCTGGGATCTTTCATTGTCCTTGCCGGTGGTTTCATTAACGCCTTTGCTAATAGTGCCGGGATGTGGGTTGCTGGTAATTATCCGTCCCCCCCTTTGGTGCCTTTGGGATTATGTTCTGAAACTCGAAACTCGTTCAGGTCGCGCCATCATTGGCGGAGGTGGTGGTCTCGCCAAGGTGGCCGCTCCAGCGCTCATTCAGGAGATCGCCCACCCTCGATTACGACCGATGTTGGCTTCCTGCTACTATCCTTTCTTCTACTTTGGCGCTCTGCTATCAGCGTTGCTTTGTTGTGGGTGACCTCGTTTTAGCCCTGCCTCATCAACGACCCTGTGCTGAATTAGAGCTCTTCCCACAGTCGCGGCTCTCTATATCCCAGGCGACTGGTCATGGCGGACACCTTCGATTGTCCAAGTCGTAGGACCTTTATTTGTCCTGGTTACATTGATAAGCTGCCCGGAATCTCCAAGAGTGAGTCACGACTCCCACATTGTGTGACAGTTTCTTGGCTAATCCACCTGGACTTCAGTGGCTCGTGTCCAAGGACCGAATCGCGGAAGCCTCGGCGATATTGAGCAAGTATCACGCCAATGGTGTTCTCGACGACCCTCTCGTCCAATGGGAATTGGCTGAGATCCAAATGGTACTGGAGAAAGAACGAGTTGGGCACCATGCGTCCTATCGAGACTTCTTCATGACAGCGGGGAATCGACGGCGTCTTGTTGTACTCTTGTCTCTTTGTGTAGGTACCAACTGGGTCGGCAATGGCATTGTCTCCTAGTAAGTCTGTCTGCTGGCACTTGTCATGTCTGTGTTGACCTTTTGCACTGCAGCTATCTGACCCCTGTACTCCACTCTATCGGGATAACGTCTCCAGTCCAAATAACGCTTCTCACATCGGGGCTCGGTAAGTGCGAGGCTGAACAACAGGATTAGCGGGCGCATATAGACTGATATGGGCTGGCCTAGCGATCTGGAACCTCATCCTGGCATTCGGCGCCGCGTTGAATGTTGAACGTTTCGGTCGTCGTCCACTTTTCCTCGTCTCCATTATCGGTATGCTCGTTTCTTACGCCCTCATCATGGGCTTCTCCGCTGGTTTCGCTACAACAGGGAGCCACGCTATGAGCATTGCCGTAGTTCCGTCCATTTTCCTGTGAGTCATGCCCGCATCCAACGCCGTCGAAGGGACCAAGGAAAGCTGACCTGGTTTCCGAGATACTATGGCTTTTACGACATCGCCTGGACACCGCTACCGGTTCCATACACAGCCGAGATCCTGCCTTTCGGACTACGCACCAAGGGCCTTGCCTTGTTCACGTCTGTGGGAACCATGGCGAACTCGTTCAATCAATTTGTGAATCCCATTGCTCTGCAGGCCCTCGAATGGAAATAGTAAGTATATCCCATTATCTATAATAGAAGAAGACAAGGGAAGCTTACTCTGGGCAGTTACGCTGTGTATATCGCCATTCTGTTGTTCTACCTGGTCTTCGCGTATTTCATGTATCCTGAGACCAAGCATCATACCATAGAAGAAGTCTCCATGATATTTGATAAGCGTGATGACGAGATAGAGAAGCTAAATGAGCTCGCACTGCGCGAAGTGGAGAAGCGCGCTGCCGATGGGTATGCGCACCGCGGGGAAGACGAGGCTTCTAAATTGAAGGGGAGCTGCTCTCATAGAGAGAACGTCTAGGAATGCAAAGTCGATGCAATTGCAAACTATAGTCATGGGTAAACAAATACAATCTGAATCGAATGGAACATTAGTATTAAAATATCTGTTCTGACATCCACTCCATCAACAATGTACAAGACGGCACCTTCCTTTCACCCTTCAGAGGATACGGTACAGAGTTTGCTTTATAGACCCCCCGGATCCGTGGGTGGAGGAAAGAAAGATTGGGCAAAATCGAAGCAATGGCCGAGGTCGAGACCTGTCTCTCCGGCCGGGATGTTCTGGCCCAGTAAGGCGCAGATATCAAAGTCCCATTGGATTTCTGGAAGGCTAGGATCTAGCCCAGTCAAGCTGTTCAAATGCCGCGTCAGAAGGCAACTGCCAGAAACTCATCAAGCCGTGAGAAGTGGGGACGTACTTGGCATCTGTCGGATCACCTTCACCAGAGTCAAACGCAAGTCCCGCGTAGCGAGCCAGCTCGCGACTCAGCTGGGCCACCCAGCCACAAATACCGGTTGTGGACATGTCATTAGACTCCAAGAGCTCGATGGCGGTCTTGAGATGATGCGCCAAGACACGTCGGTCTACTGGCAAGGGCTGCTCGAGTCGAGCGACAAGTACTCGGACGAGGAACATTGCAGCTTGGCCAAGTATCAGAACCAGATACTATAGATGGATGAGAACACTCCATTAGCGATGACACACAAACAGCAGCTAGCAGAAACTCACATCTCCACCATATCGAACGATTGGCTCTGAATCGGAAGACTTGACGTAGTACTGCACCAGGGCTACAGCTGCCTCACAAGCGTTTTCCAAACAGGAGATCGTTACATGGTTCTCCGAGTTCGCAGTAGCATTAGCGGTAATGAGGTTAAGCGAAAGAGAGTTCAAGCATAAGCGCGTATGTTCACCGTAGATCTTGACCAGGTCGCTGTACCTGCCAAGCATGACGGCATCATAGGAACCTAGATAGCATGTAAGCATCAATGCAGCGCATGGAAATACTCGCAAGGCTCACCGGCCCAGGTCCATTGACGTTGCCATTCGTCCAACCGCGGGTTTAGGTCGGATAGAAGAGATGAGATTTTAGACCATGCTGTGGCAGCGGGCTGGCGTATATTTTGGCGCGGCGTCGGGGGTAAGCGAGCTGTGCGCAGACCAGAAACCAGATCCGCTGCGACCTTAGCAACACGGTTTAGCTCTTTGTTAAGTGGATGTAACAGGAGTCAAGAATGGATAGCTTACGGCGGAAAGTTCTGCCAGGCTAGTGACGTATGTCGCAGCTTCCGAATCGACCTGGGCTGAGGGCCCCAGCTTGCGTACAACGGCGAGATACTGTCGGGGAGAGGGTTGGACAACTGGCATTGGGTGGGGACGACCAAATCCAAGGCTGAGCCATATGTCATACCTAGGAACAGGGGTTAATCAGGGGTCAAACATCAGTAGAGAGATCGGATTACTGGTTAATGATCAACCAGGTGTGCCACTGGGGCAAGACACTGTTCGCCTCGCCGATATCGTTAGGGTCGAGGTCAGATGAACTCAAGAGACGGATAATTGCCGGGCAGCCAAACGAATCGGGTACACCGATACGGTACGCCAGGCGAGTACACAGCCCTGTCAACATCCACTGGTCCGCGAATTGGCCTCCGCCTCGCGGAATCCACACAGCAAGTAGTAATGTAGCCTGCACGTCAGACAACTGGTGTTGTTTACGCAAGAGGACAAATCCGAGGTGCGCACAGGCGAGGTCTGCGAGGGCTGCGAGGGCGCTACCGGCAATGGGTAGCAGACTTGACCTGCTGGATTGCTTGTCCCCATAAGCGGTATAGTAACGACCCGCAATTGCCAGGATTGCGGTGAAGAGGAATGGCGCTGATGATCGGATATGATCGAAATGTCTGTCAAGGTCCTTGCATGGCTCAAGTAGCGGAAATAACGGGTGACATTTCTGGAAGAACCTGGGTTATCTCTCGGTGAGTCCGCTGCGACCTGATGAATTGAATTGAGCAACCCAGGACTTACAAGGAGAAGAGCGCTCTTGCCACCCGCTTATCGACAATTCCCCCCGAAACTGGTTCACTCTGTAAGTCGACCTTGGCTTCATAGTGTGTCATGCCGAGAGCGAACTGAGCATTCGAATCTCCAGCTGGAATGGTCTTTGCTGGCTCCCCTGACCACACAGTTGGGTGGGCCATCAACGGGGGGAACGGAGCTGAGTTGTTCTGCAGGGCGGCCCAGCGTGAATCGAGTCCCTCTGAGTCTCCGGGGTGGACCGGCGAGGTGCATATACGTTCTGGTGTCGCACTTATCCCTTGGCTTTGAGTGGGTTCCGCGAAGTTGGTCCGCGCAGGGAACGAATCTGGAGGCCCCACAGTTCGTGTAATCTGGGGAGAAGGGCTGTTGTTGACTTCATGCACATTAAGTGCCCGCCCGGATGCAGAGGCATGGTGAAAGGAATCTGCCGAATTAGCTGATGTGACTGAGATGATTTGCCCTGCATGTGGAAAAGGTGATTGCGGGAGTGCTGCTTGCTGTGGATGGGTCAGATGGCTCAGACTGGACACCAACTCCATGACAGTCTTCTCGAGTTGCAAGAGTCGCTGGTTTGTAAGGGAGATACTCTGCTGCCAATCCAATCCCCGATCGCCAAAGTCGCACTCGATCTCAGCTCGGCGACAGGCGCCGCAAGGGTGGCCACCCGTACATCGAAGCTTTTTGAGACGACATCGCTCACAGGCGTATGTGGCGCGCTGCGTTCGCTGTTTCTGATACTGCCTCTTGTGGACAGCTGCCGTCGAGTTGCGACGATCTACACGATCAAGACTGTTGTGGCCCCGCGAGGGTGAACCTGCAGAGACTGCACGTGGACTTGGCGTCATGATGCTGTGCGGTTGAGTTGGGAGATCTTTGCAGAGTCAACTTATGGGAGGGCTTTCATCAACCTAATAACCTAGTCAAACGAAGGATAAACTTTACAGACGAATGGCACTGGTGTTCATTGGCTACTGAGCCTACTGTTAGTAATGGAACCCCGCTGAAATCAGCTGAATTTGCGGGGGATACTGGTTGATTATGTAATTCCAAGACATAACTACCAACATGCTGGAGTAGTAGCTACTAACTATAAGATCCTTGTATATTCATGCTTCCTGTTGTCTGTTTGTTGTTCTCTTGAGACTATGATATGTGTGAATAATGAAAGTACCATACATCAGACAACATCATCAGTAACATCTAAAAAGATACTTTGCAGTGCGTTTGGAAGAATAGTACATTGTGAATGTAAATTCAAGGAAGCCACAGTACGCGTGGTTTCCTTGATAATGGACGAGTATGATATGGTACCCTTATCTCACCATGACCACATCCTTGTGATGCATCACTCTCTCAAATCCTGTCCTTGACTTCAATGACGGACTCAGATTCTTGCTTCTCGTTGTCGGGACTGACAGCGCCATGCTCAACATCATCACTTGTCTTGTCCAGGGCAGCGCCCTTCCTGTTGTAGTCGAAAACCCTTGCTGCATCTTCAGCTGAGAGACGTTTAGTCTCGGGGAACATGAAGAAGATGAAACAAAAGTAGAACACCAAAATGGCAATATACACCGCGTAACTAAGCATACAAGAGTCAGTGTATGGGCAGCAATCAACTCGGATGGAACTAAGCCACTCACTATCGCCATGAGATGGCTTTGAGCGCAATCGGATTGACGAATTGGTTGAACGCGTTGCCCAACGTAGCGGTACTCGTGAAGAGCGCCATTCCTTTGGACCGGATGGTAAAGGGCAGAATCTCAACAGTGTATGCGATTGGAAGAGGAGTAAATGCCATGTCATAAAACCCGAAATAGCTGTGTTGGAACGGTCAGCGGGTTCTTCACTCTTGGAGTTAAGGACAGCTCACATAAATAGAAAAGGGATCACAGCAATACCCAGTGAGGACTGTTTGGTGTTGGCGAAGCCGGCAGATAAACCCATAACAACAACATAGGAGCATAACATCCCCGCAACTGATGTCAGGAACAGAGGTCGACGTCCAGCCTTGTCACAGTACACTGCAGCGCTGCCAGCAAGGATTAGATTCCAAAGGGCTGTAGGGTAGTCAGCTATTTGTACCCAGTCTGTCTTTTGATGATTGAGGTTGCAGGGGAAAAAAAGAGACCGTCGAGCCTTACCAAGCCCAGAGTTGATCAATGTGATTTGGACTGCAGAGGTGATGCCAACCGATTTGAGAATTGGCGATAAGAAACTATCGCAGCATTAGCTAAACTGTCCGTGCACGCGGTGAAGTATCCAGCTTACTAGCTGATGATACCATTACCCATCCAGTTCAGAGAGCATGCCAAAGCTACAATCACGGCCAGACGTCTCCTGTTTCCACGTGTCCGCAGGAAGTCTAAGAAACTCGCTTTCCGCTGGACGACCTCACGTTCGATAGCGGTCCGAATTTCCTTCATCTCGAGTTGGACCAGGGCGTCCTCCTTGTCACCGTTGGCATGCAGACTGGCAAGAACACCGACGGCCTCCTCCTCGCGACCGTTCTTTATGAGCCACTGGACAACCATGTAAGTAGATGGGGATTTCAACTTTGTCTTAGAGGGTAAGCTCACCCGTGGGGATTCAGGGCAAAGTATAGTCACAATGATAACCGCAACTGGACCGATTACCTGGAGAAGAGAAGGGAATCGCCAACCCCAGTCACCGGGGACATACAGGCCAACAACTAGCATCATGGGTTAGCTGAGAACGTGGTTCAGGTAGGTTTGGGTGAGTCACAAGTTATGATAGCGGCGAAGAAGCTTCCGATGTATGCGAACGTTTGGTAGCAGGAGCCAAGAATAGGTCGAAGCCGAGGATGGGAAATCTCTTGGATCAATACAGGAGCCGCAACCTTCACTATACCAACGCCAGCTCCAATAATAGCACGACCTGAAGACACTGGTCAACCGGGAGACCGATGCAACGAGGGGAAGAGAACAAAATACCGCCGCACCACATGCCGATAGAGCTGGCAAATGTATTGACAAGGCAGCCGATGGTAATGATGATATTTGCAATAATGATACACCATCGACGGCCCATTTTGGTGGAAATGACGTCGCCAATGAATGCAGTAAAGATCGAGGGTAAAAAATAAGAGGCAGCATAGATACCCAGCAGAGCGCCAGTAGGGCTCTTGAAGTATCTGGCAAAGTCAAACTCGAGGCCACAACGAATCAGCAAGGGTGAACATACTTTTGCCATGAAGGCATTGCCTGGAATCCAGTGAGAAGGCTCGCTTGGTCTAATACAGATCGATCAGTTCAGTACTTGGCAATCACCTAAGTAATCCTGCCATTACTAACATCCCTGCAACGATTATCAGCGTCAACTTTCAAACAGCAGACGAGATGACTCACATTTGTAGCAATTACAAGGCAAAGACCAAGCCCCAAGGCTACGTTACGACGCAAGCCCGCATCTTTGTACCAGATGGGGTGGGTGTTATCTGGAGCGAAGAGTCAATAGTCAATATTGCCGCCGCTGTGGCCACTCGCTCATGCAGCACTCACTTGCCACATCAGTCCATTTGACGTTGGGAGACATATTTGGAGGATGACTATTGTCGACAATTGAGATGACTCGAACCCCCCAAACGTCCTACATCTTGGGGATTTATCAATCACCATTCATCGCCGGAACGTCTGTGTATTCAATCCGAACAGTCAATCTGGGGAAACTTGCGGGGAGACAACCTCGTAATTTCGGGGAAATGCCGAACGCGCCTTATACTCTGTATCCTTCGAGCATAGTGACATGCAGCATTCTCGGGGAACGTACCGAACAAAACCCTCTCCTATGTCGGCTATCCGGATGTTCCCCGTACAATGCGGAGGATGCCAAGAAAGGTCAGCCATCAATCCACTCCGCCAAAAAGGTGTCTAGACGACCATTTCTAGCATAGTGAGAATGATAGGCATATTCTGGTTAACAGAAAGCTGGACAGTCCACTTAAAATCGAAGCCAAAGCAGTTGAGGACTCGGTCTCTTTGACGGGACACTGCGGTCCCCGAATCCGCAGGGCCCCAAAGCAGCATCACCGATATAAACCAATTCTGCGGGATGCGAACAATAAATGATTGTCATTGACGTCAGCACCTCCGGACAAGCCATCAAACATTGTGGGTGGAACCGTACACACCACCCAAGCAGAGCTAGCTAGCCTTTCACTCAATATCAGAACAGTTGTCTACCTAGTGGACGCCATGAGAAAAGTGCACCAACATCTTCATATATTCAACCATCGCAAACAGAACTCATTTTGCTATGAGTTGACCATGACGAGTTGCCCGGGGTCCTATAGAGGGGAGAATCGAGTAGCATGACTGGATCCATAACAGGGGTGACAGCATGAGACCGATATTACACACAATATTATATAATACCAGATTCAACTAATAAACCAGCCTCCCGGTGATAGACTCTTTAATGGATCTTAGCGACTGTCAACAGAGTGTGGATATATAGTGTGTAAATATATGCAGATGTTTGCGTCTCCCTTGAGGAACTGCAACCTTCCATCACACAAAGCCACAAGCAACTCTAGGAAACAGGTACCGAAGCGGTTTTTACTCACTCCTGCTTCCGCTTTGCAGGCTGCTTGAGCCGTTTGCGAATGAACAACAGGGCCGTGACCGGTATCGCTCAAGTATCAACAGGTCAGTCGAAGCTGGTGCTGCCCCTGCTTCTTTTGATTATACAGGTCGCCAGGTCACCAGGTCACCAGGTCGCCAGGTACAGGATTAGTAATTACCAGTAGGTTAACGTAATCCACGGCCGAGTGACGAATACGACTGAGTGACGAATTTTCGTCGCAACCATCAAAATACTCAAACCAACATTCAACAACGCGTCAGATTTTCATTATGCTCATACAAAATGCTCTTATCCCAAGAAAATTGCATGCAAATGGCTATCTCTGCCTATAAAATGCAAAAAATTAAATCAAAATTGAAAGCTGCTGAAGTATTTGGCGTATCTGAGGCTACCCTTTGCCGTCGCCTTAAAGGAACAAAACCACGCATAGAAACATGCGCTAATGGCCATAAATTAACAGCTATTGAAGAGGAGGTCCTTGTGAAGAGAGTGCTAGATGCAGATAAGTGAGGCTTTTTAATTTAGCCAGAGTTTCTGCGTGGAATGGCGCAGATTTTACTTTGTGAATGCTCCTAAGATTCTACCGCAGTGCTTGGAGTCAACTGGGCCTATTCCTTTGTTAAACACTGTCCTGAATTACGTGCAAGATATAATTAGAGAATTACATACTAGCGTGCAAAGCAGGAGGATCCAAAGGTTATAAAATAGTGGTTTGAAACTGTACATGGAGCTATTCAGGAACATAGCATCCATGAAGATGATATCTGGAACTTTGATGAAACTAGCTTTGTAATGGGACTCTGTATAACATCTAAGGTTATTACTGCAGTGGATCGCAGTGAGAGACCCTGTATAGTTATTCAAGGGAATTGTGAATGGGTTATAATTATTGAATGTGTAAGCTCAAAGGGGGTTTCTATACCACTAGTGGTTATCTTAAAGAGGAAAGAGCAACAGGCTACCTAGTATCAAGAATTAGTAGTTCCTTAAACCTAGTTAATTGCAAAGAGTGACAATGGCTGGATAACTGATATAATAGGCCTTCGCTGGCTTAAGGAGGTGTTTAAGCCATACTCACGGCAGAGTTTAACTGGTGCAAAGAGATTACTTATTCTTGATGGCTATTCTAGCCACTAGACTGTAGAATTTAATGCTTTCTGCAAGGAAAATATAATTATTTGCCTTTGCATGCCACCTTATACTTCCCACCTTCTACAGCCACTGGATGTTGGTGTTTTTGGCCTGCTAAAACGCGCATATGGGAAGTTAGTTGAAGGAATGATGGTTATGGGAAACAACCATATTAATAAAGAAGACTTTCTGCACCTATATCCGCCTGCGCATGAAAAAGTCTTTAATTAAAAGAATATATGCAGTGGCTTTGCAGGTGCTGGTCTTAAATCATTTGATCAGGACTAAGTGCTTAAAAAGATCACTTTTCAACTTCATACACCAACACCACCACTTCTTGTTAAAGGCTTAATCTCTTCTACTTTCCAAACACCTCAGAATCCTTGGCAGCTAGATCACAAGGTCTGCAGCCTGCAGAGAAGTCTTTAGAAAAGGAAGCTTTCTAGCAGCCCAGTATCACATATTCAACATCTGGAAAAGGCAGCTCAAATGGTGATGAATATGAACCTTCTTCTGCAACAAGAAATTAAGGTTCTATGGGCTAAAAATGAGCGGAAGATTAGAAAGAAGGCAAGGAGGCATGCTAATCTAGGTGATGATATCCTTTCATCTGTACAGGAAGGTCAAAATCGCGTTCAGCAGCTTGATATACCACGGAATGAGCAGGTTAATGAGTCTGCACCTGCCCCTCGCTAGCGAGCTCCACCGCGCTATAGTGGCTGTTGGTCTATTGGACATACAATAAGAACTTGTCCTAATAAATAGCTTTTTAATTAATTACTATATAATCTAATTTAATTATATTTTGCTGTTGAAAAGCTTCAGAAACAGCATGGGTGTGATGAAAATTCATCACTCAGTCGTATTCGTCACTCGGCCGTGGATTATGTTACCAGTAATTACTAGGATTATGCTTGCCAGGTTGATTACTAAGATTTATGCTAAGCTCACCAGGCTAAAAACCTGGCAACCTACTATATTAGATTACATACTAACTAGTAGTACTAGTAACGTAATCCGACACCGAACGGCACACGACACCAAACGGCACAGTCAACCGCGGAACCCTGAATATTTACTGATTATGAAGCTTTTTACCAAACGTACAAATGAAATACATTGCAAAATGAAAACTACTAACTAGTGATAGAAGGAGAAGGACATTTCAATCTATTATGGCCTTCATTACCGCAATTACTGCATCGTATT
Organism: Aspergillus fischeri NRRL 181; assembly: GCF_000149645.3. Classification (NCBI taxonomy): domain Eukaryota; kingdom Fungi; phylum Ascomycota; class Eurotiomycetes; order Eurotiales; family Aspergillaceae; genus Aspergillus; species Aspergillus fischeri. The sequence continues at coordinate 47,649 of NW_001509761.1, read as the reverse complement.
GGCCTCCGTGGTCTTGATAATGAAGCCTGTTCTTGTTCTTCTCTCTCCTCAATCTTTTTCAGTGCTTCTTCAACCGTCAAGCTGCCTCCATCTTGAATAAAGCGTCGAGGCACCTCTTTCTTCTTTTTCTGACGTTGATTTTCTGTACGTAGTCGATGATTCTCTTGTTCTAAGAAAATCGATCTTTGCATTGCTGCCTCAGCTCCTTTTATCACTTTTTCAAGTGCCTGCTCTGCAATCAATGAATAAAAAGCTTGATTCTGAAGCTCTTGAAGCTGTTGCTTTTGTCGATTCAATTGATAAAGATCAGAGGGGGTCTTCCCTAAGTGAAACGATCGATTGCTGTTTGATGAAGTAGGTGGTGTTGGTGTCTTCATCTTAATCTGAAGCTTTGATAAAACCTTCATGGGTTCATAAGGAAGAAGGCCAGTTGCTCTGAATCCACTTAAAATATTGGCTGATGAAAATGCACGTTCATGAATCAATGAGTAAATTGAAAGAAATTCAGTTTTATCGATATGATGTACGCCCGTTTCCATCAACCTCGAGGTCTTCTGCCCATAGAAGTGTTTTAAAGGTCGAAAACAAGTGACATCGAGAGGTTGAAGTAGATGAGAGGAATGTGGAGGCATATATAGAGGAATAATCCTTCTGTCTGTACAGAATTGATCAAAACCAGGAGTAGCATGACTGCTGTGACCATCAAGAATTAAAAGGCGATATTGACCGATTGTTCGTGAGGTAGTATTTGGTTCAAATACATCAGTAAGCCATTCAAGACCTAGGTCGTTGTTGGTCCAACCATTGTCACTAAGACTTAATCGATAGCCTTTGTTCTTTGGTATAGCTCGATACCACTCTTCTTGATGCTTTTTCCCAGTCAAAATAATTTGTGGTGGAAGAACCCATCCTGATGCATTTACTGCAATAATGGCAGTAATCCATTCACGATTTCCAGGCTGGACTGATTTGGCATTAGGATTTCGAGTTTCTGAGCCACAGATAACTTTGGCAGTCGATATAATACCCATTTGGAATCCTGTCTCATCCATATTGTAGATATCATGGTCAAGAATACCATATTTTTGTATAGTATTTTGAACCAATCGATACCACCCCTGAATAACCTCTGGATCCTCACATTTTGCACGTTGGTAATCATATTTTTTATTATATTTTGATCGAATATCATGATGACGTTTAACAAATCGTTCAACCCATCTCTCGCCAACATGGGCTGGTGATGTCGATGAGGCTTTTGAGCGTGCAGAAAATAAACGCTCTGCAAGATATCGAACCCTCGATACCTGGGGAGGTAAGCCACGTTCAGCCATATCAAGGATCCAATCTTTAAGAGTTTGCTCTTCAAGATCGGTCAGTTTTCGAGAATTTGCAAGGATATCTTTGCGGGAGGGTCTTCCTTTGCATCGAGCACAAAAGGTAGTTGGAGGCACGCCAAAAGCTTTAGCGCAGGCAGTTTTTGATGTGAAATGGCCCTTATTCCAAGCATCAAGGGCCATTTTCATTCGCTCATCCTTCGATACTGAAGCCATATCGAATATGTTGAAAAAATCCCCAAAAAGTAGGAAAGATGTGAAGTACTCGGGGGTTCCACAGCTGACCGTACCGCTCGGTGTCGTGTGCCGTTCGGTGTCGGATTACGTTAGCTACTAATAGCTAATGTAATCAACCACTGAGCGACGAATTTCTCCCTACGCCACCCACTTCCTTTCTTCAACGCGTTGTTTTATCACCACTACTATTAAAAATGCCTTTATCTCAAGAAAATCGGATACAAATGGCAATTGCAGCTATTAAGAATAAAAAAATTAAATCAGTACTGAGCACTGCAGAGACCTTTAGCATGCCTAAGCCTACCCTTCGCGCTCACCTTAATGGAAGAAAACCACGCTCAGAAACACGTGCTAATGGCCATAAATTGACAGCCCTGGAAGAAGAAGTTCTTACCAAGCGTCTGCTAGATGCAGATAAACAGGGCTTTTTAATTTGACCAGAGTACCTGCATGGAATGGCGCAGATCTTACTCTATGAGCGTACACGGGATCCTACTGCAACCATTGGTGTCAACTGGGCATATAAGTTTATTAAACGCCATCCAGCCCTTTGCACATGATATAACTGGAGGATTACATACCAGCGTGCAAAGCAGGAGGATCTAAAGGTGATAAAATAGTGGTTTGTAATTATGCATGAGGCTATTCAAGAATATGGCATCTATAAGGATGATATCTAGAACTTTAATGAGACTGGCTTTGCAATGGGACTCTGTATAACTTTGAAGGTTATCACTGCAGTGGATTACAGTGAGAGACCCCATACTATCATTTAGGGGAACTATGAATGGGTTATAATAATTAAATATATAAGCTTAAAGGGGGTTTATATACCACTAGTGGTTATCTTAAAGGGGAAAGAGCAACAGGCTACCTGGTATTAAGAACCAGCAGTTCCTCAAAGCTGGTTAATTATAAAGAGTGATAATGGCTGGATAACTGATATAATAGGCCTTCGCTGGCTTAAGGAGGTATTTAAGCCATACTTAAGGCGGCATTCAACTGGTGCAAAGAGATTACTTATTCTTGATAGCCATTCTAGCCATCAGACTGCAGAATTTGATGCTTTCTGCAAGGAGAATGCAATTATCTGCCTTTGTATGCCACCACATACTTCTCACCTTCTCAACCACTGGATGTTGGCGTTTTTGGTCCACTAAAGCGCGCATATGGGAAGTTAGTTAAAGGAATGATGGTTGCTGGGAACAACCATATTAATAAGGAAGACTTCCTACACCTATATCCATCTACACATGAGAGGGTCTTTATCCAGAAGAATATACACAGTGGCTTCGCAGGTGCTGGTCTTAAACCACTTAATGAAGACCAGGTGCTTGAAAAGATTACTTTTCAACTCTGTACACCAACACCACTACTTCTTGAAGGCTCTATATCATCTGCTTTTCAAACTCCTCAGAATCCTCAGCAACTATATTAAAAGGTCCGCAGCCTGCAGAGAAGTCTTCAGAAAAGAAAGCTTTCTAGCAGTCCAGTATCCTATATTCAACATCTTGAAAAGGCTGCATAAATGGCAATGAATATGAACCTTCTTCTTCAAGAAGAAATCAAGGTTCTACGGGCTGAGAATGAGCGAAAGATGAGAAATAAGGCAAGGAGGCGTGCTAACCTAGGTAATGATATCCTTTTATCAGTACAGGAAGGTCAAAGTCGCATTCAGCAGCTTGATATGCCTCTTGTTGAGCAGGTCAGTGAGCCTACACCTATACCTCATCAGCGGGCTCCACCACGCTGCAGTGGCTGTTGGACTATTGGACATACTAGAAGGAATTATCCTAATATATAGCTATATATTCAGCTACTAGATAGTCAAGTCTAATGATGTTGGTGGTTGAAAAGCTTCAAAATAGTATTAGAAGCGGCAAAAATTCATCGCTCGGTGGTATTCGTCACTTAGTGGTTGATTATGTTACTAGTAGCTAGAATAAATTACCTATCTAGTGAGCTTTGGTAATGCATGTTATGGCACAACTGCAGCCGATGCGAGATGGTTGGATGAGACTCACGAAAGAGACCAAGGAGCCTGACAGACAGCCTGACTCAAGGAACTGAGGGCGGTAAAGTCACGTGATCCACAGTCCCAAACGCCAAGAAGAGCAACGGTCCATAACAGGACTGTGAATGAAGGTCCATAAAAGGACCTCACAATAGGTTTAAAGTAGGGACCGGAAGGAAGGAACTATATAAGGACGCTCATTACCATTGTATCTAGCACTCTTAGTTTAGTTCCTTGCGTTCAATATCAATAACTTACTTGAGTACAAGTTCACTAGTCCAATTCGTCAGCTACTCTCTTACTATTAAGGATACGTCCTTAATAGGCCTTGCTTCTATCTTTACTGTTCATTGACCTTGTGTTACCTTTGGATTATCCTTGACCCTGTTTAGGTCATTGTATCATTGCATCATTAGGCTACCTGGTCGGTAGGCCTTAGGCAAGTGTTGGATATAGTCCAGGGACTATATCACCCCGTTCCCAAAGTAGTTGACTAGCAGAAGAACAGCAGAGACGGATCCCAGGGTGTGACAATGCATTAGTATTATATTATAAGAGTTATGCAAAGACATGTGTATTTATTACTACTAATTACTAGATAGATAGGCTTTATCTTATAAAAAATAAAGTTATCTAATTGTTAAGGTGTCTACTGTGCAGGGTAGAAGGCCTGTCAGTCAGGTAAGGAAGAAGGTACCAAGTTAAATTATGGCAAGACTGTTTCTTGAGGAACCCTCAAGAATCCTTCATGAAGCATTCTATTTAATATATAGCCTCCCTAAGAAACTTCTAAGTCCTTGTTGAGTGTAATCAATGATTTGAAATTGAATACAAGGACAACTCATCAGCTGAAGGACCCATGCAAGAGATATGCATCTCATGCTGCCTAAAAGAGGGGAATACCAAGCTGTGCAACTAATCAAGTCACGCCACTGATTTCATAGCGGAAAGAAACCACTTCTCTTAGGGGAATATGTCAGGTGGGTATAACCTCAAGGAAACTAGAAAGGGAAGTGCATGGAAGAAAAGACCATAACACTAATATTCTAACTATTCTAACCTCTCTTACTAGTATTACTAGTATTACTAGTAAGGGGTGGTTATAATAAATATAAAATAGATAAGAATTATAAACTATTATTCTTTATGCAAGCTTCCTTACTAGTATTACTAGTAAGAGGTGGTTATAATATATATTAAATAGATAAGAATTATAAAGTATTATTCTTTATATAAGCTTCCTTACTAGTAATGTAATCAACCACCGAGCGACAAATTTCTCCCTACGCCACCCACTTCCTTTCTTCAACGCGTTGTTTTATCACCACTACTATTAAAAATACCTTTATCTCAAGAAAATCGGATACAAATGGCAATTGCAGCCATTAAGAATAAAAAAATTAAATTAGTACTAAGCACTACAGGGACCTTTAGCATGCCTGAGCCTACCATTCGCGCTCGCCTTAATGGAAGAAAACCACGCTCAGAAACATGTGCTAATGGCCATAAATTGATAGCCCTGGAAGAAGAAGTTCTTACCAAGCATCTACTAGATGCAGATAAACAGGGCTTTTTAATTTGACCAAAGTACCTGCATGGAATGGCGCAGATCTTACTCTATGAGCGTACACAGGATCCTACTGCAACCATTGGTGTTAACTGGGCATATAAGTTTATTAAACACCATCCAGCCCTTTGCACATGATATAACTGGAGGATTACATACCAGTGTGCAAAGCAGGAGGATCCAAAGGTAATAAAACAGTAGTTTGTAATTATGCATGAGGCTATTTAAGAATATAGCATCTATGAGGATGATATCTAGAACTTTAATGAGACTAGCTTTATAATGGGACTCTATATAACTTTAAAGGTTATTACTGCAGTGGATTACAGTGAGAGACCCCATACTATCATTTAGGGGAACTATGAATGGGTTATAATAATTAAATATATAAGCTTAAAGGGGGTTTATATACTACTAGTGGTTATCTTAAAGGGGAAAGAGCAACAGGCTACCTAGTATTAAGAACCAGCAGTTCCTCAAAGCTGGTTAATTATAAAGAGTGATAATGGCTGGATAACTGATATAATAGGCCTTCGCTGGCTTAAGGAGGTATTTAAGCTATACTTAAGGCAGCATTCAACTGGTGCAAAGAGATTACTTATTCTTGATAGCCATTCTAGCCATCAGACTGCAGAATTTGATGCTTTCTGTAAGGAGAATGCAATTATCTACCTTTGCATGCCACCACATACTTCTCACCTTCTGCAACCACTGGATGTTGGCGTTTTTAGTCCACTAAAGCACGCATATGGGAAGTTAGTTGAAGGAATGATGGTTGCTAGGAACAACCATATTAATAAGGAAGACTTCCTACACCTATATCCATCTGCATGTGAGAGGGTCTTTATCTAGAAGAATATACACAGTGGCTTCACAGGTGCTGGTCTTAAACTACTTAATGAAGACCAGGTGCTTGAAAAGATTACTTTTCAACTCTGTACACCAACACCACTACTTCTTGAAGGCTCTATATCATCTGCTTTTTAAACTCCTCAGAATCCTCAGCAACTAGATCAAAAGGTCCGCAGCCTGCAGAGAAGTCTTTAGAAAAGAAAGCTTTCTAGCAGTCCAGTATCCCATATTCAACATCTTGAAAAGGCTGCATAAATGGCAATGAATATAAACCTTCTTCTTCAAGAAGAAATCAAGGTTCTACGGGCTGAGAATGAGCGAAAGATGAGAAAGAAGGCAAGGAGGCATGCTAACCTAGGTAATGATATCCTTTTATCTGTATAGGAAGGTCAAAGTCGCATTCAGCAGCTTGATATACCTCTTATTAAGCAGGTCAGTAAGCCTACACCTATACCTTGTCAGCGGGCTCCACCACGCTGCAGTGGCTGTTGGTCTATTGGATATACTAGAAGGAATTGTCCTAATATATAGCTATATATTCAGCTACTAGATAGTCAAGTCTAATGATGTTAGTGGTTGAAAAGCTTCAAAATAGTATTAGAAGCGGCAAAAATTCGTTGCTCAGTGGTATTCGTCGCTCAGTGGTTGATTACGTTATTACTAGAAGAAGATAGTTATAACTAAGATTATGCTTATCTACATAACTCTTATAATACATTACCAAAGCTCACCAGGTAGGTAATTTATTATAGCTACTAGTAGCTACTAGTAGTTACTACTACTATTACTAATCAATATGTAATCCAATACAGGTAGGTCATCAGGTTTTTAGCCTGGCAACCTATGCAAAAATCTTAGTAAGCAAACTAGTAAGCATAAACCTAGTATTTACTAGTACCTTACTGGTAATTACTAGTCATCTACCTGGTGACCTGGTGACCTGGCGACCTGGCGAGCCGATCTCTCGCTTCTTTTTAGTCCCGCTACATTCAATAAAGCTCGTAGTCCAAGTATGTCGTATCATAACCGATACAGATAGTAGACCTAGACGTATCAAGCCAGTCATTCTCGTCCTCGGGGCCCGTTTAAATCCCTTCCGGATCAGAGGAGGCTTTTCTATGCTCTCCAAGTCATAGACCCAACTCCAACGCATGGTTACAGTCCTTCACCTTCCACCAAGGTCGCACCAAATCCACTTCGGCCTGAGAGGCCGCTCCGACTCTGAGATACGTCTCTTCCTATCTGTCATCTAGTGTCAGTGAGTTCTTCCTGTCAAGATGGTCGTCTTGCAACCACTCGCAACTGCGTATTTCGAGATATTGTGCTTACGCAAAACTGGTCAGTGAACCAACAGACCCACCATCCTTGCGGTGGTATTCCACTGTGTCCTACATAGCGCGCCCTGTTGTTGTCTTCGGAGGACATGTGGTTACACTGTGCAGGGCCATCCTGACTGAAAGTGATTTCAAAAGCAAGTCTACCTTCTCACCTCACTGTAGTAGTGCATGGTGACCTAGCTTGGGTTGGTATTCAGAGACTAATAGCGGGCAGGGTGGGGAAACGAATATATAGGGAAAGGCCCTTCTCCCCAGGGTGCAGAGGCAAGCAATGGCATACGCGCGTCCTCGTAGCTGGCTGAGATTCTGGTAGCATTCTTTTGGGATAATATCATGCAATTGGCATGGTGCTGCCCTACGAAATGTCTAGGTCCGGGAAACCGTGCTGTTCAGTGAACATGTCCATGTTCATGTTCATGTTCATTATTCCATTGGCATATCACATTCAGCACACAGGTCTACTACTACTACAAATGGCTTCCTTGCTGCCTTGCTTACAAATCGGTCTAATTTAACTAGAGTCAGTGGTTCTGACCTAGTGTCCCTGGCCAAGTCTGCCCGAGGCCATTCTACTCTACTGTATGGATAACAAATGCTGCATGTCTTATGTCAAAGGAGATTAGAGGCAAGCCCCTAGCGATGCATATATACACAAGCCTGCATGGTGAGATAAGAACACCAAGCCTAACAATCAATAAGGCTCCCATCCAGTGTCGTCGCCGCCCTTCCATCCCATTCTATTATTAATCGAGCTGCATTTATAAGCACCTGGCATATGATATGGCCCTTGTTTGAGCATCTTCTTTCTATCAAACCAAATGAACTATAACATCTACCGTAACCATATTGCATCCCCCCCGCACACAGTTCATCCAACTTAGAATTATTACCCATCCAATCAATATGTCCGTTTACGTTATCACTGGAGTGTCCAAGGGGATTGGGGTGAGTCTTCCTTCTACCGTGCGATGCACTGTCTTTACCTAATGCAGCCTAGTTCGAGTTCCTCAGGCAAATCTCGGAAGACCAGAAGAACCTGGTCATCGGTCTGGTCCGCGACAAAGCTGCGACTGAGAAGAAGATAGCTGCAGAGCTGGGCGACCGTTCAAATGTCCACATTCTCTATGCGGACCTCACTAAGTATGCCACACTGAAGCAAGCTGCTGCCGACACGGCCGAGATCGTCGGCGAGCGTGGCATCGACTACCTTGTGGCCAACGCAGCGTTGGTGCCCTACTTGGACGCCTATGGACCCATCGGTGCATTGTAGGTCTACTTCCCTCTGGCTACTGTGTGGGGTGGTCTGTGGTTGACTGTGTTCAACAGGAGCAACAAGGTCGAGGAAGTCGAGGCTATTTCATCGCAGCTATGGCAGACTAATGTCGTCGGAAATATCCACCTCTTCCACCTCTTCCTCCCTCTTGTCCTGAAGGGCAAGGTCAAGAAGGTCATTACTATATCCACCGGTGTGGCCGACCTCGACTTGACCAACGATTGCGAGATTGATGTTGGTGCTTTATACGCTGCCTCCAAGGCCGCCATGAACATCATTGTGGCCAAGTTCAACGCGCAGTACAAGAAAGATGGTGTGCTGTTCATGAGTATCAGCCCAGGCTTGGTGGAGGTGGGCCGCTACGCGGATGGTACGTATTCCTGCCTGCCTGCAAGGTTACAATATCCGGACATTTTGATTGATGCATACCCGCAGCCACTCCAGAAGAGATCCAAGGCTTGATGGGATTGGTGGGCAAGCTCGCAACATATGCGCCTCATTTCAAGGGCCCAATCACTCCGGAAGAATCCGTCCGACATGTCAGATCGGCCTGGGAAAAGGCAAGCATCGAGGGCGGATCTGGTGGTGCATTTGTCTCGCATTTTGGAAACAAGCAGTGGGTGTAAACTTGGGGCCCCGCTATATTAATTACACCAGATACACCTAGGTATTGGTGTATGTGTAACACGTGCATCTAGATACACTCCATGAGATAGAAGTATCCATCAATACACCCGATTCTAGATGCTCATTGACATGTGTAACCTTAAATCCGCATGGCATGGCCACCTTAGTGCCATGCAGTGTTTCTGTACACCATGAGTCTATCTCGGAGAGATGCCTCTCCTGGTCATAGGGCTACGAATATGATATTCAGTACATGAGAAATTGAATAGCCGGCGGCCCCTGGCGACGAGTATATAGGTTCTTTTTCCTCATTCCAGGCAGATTTCGTCGGCGCTGCGGTCGCTCAGCGACCTCGCTTGGATGCCTTTGGCGAGCACGGGCAAAGTACGGGTCTTAATTCTAGCTTCAGGGCCAAAACCATCCATGAACCAGTGGTTGTTGATCCGCCACCAGTCCGCGGACTTGGTGAAGGTGATAGCATAGCCGCCGCTGCGCAGCCGCCGTCCGTTCGTTGGGTAGTTTGTTGGATCGGTTGGACGGTCTCAGCGTGGGTTCGCTTCCGTGACCTGTAGTAGTGCATTAGGTCGTAACCAATGACCTCCCGAGCATGCCGTTTAGAGAAGATATGCGGTGCTGGCGCTGCGGATGAGCCGCCACCTGGTGGGTTTTGAGCCGCTACTTGGGACCAGGTTCCTCTTCGTTGTCTGTTGCGGTGGTTCTGCGGTGTGGATGACTTTTGTAATCAGTTCCTTGATGGCTGCGGGATACTTTCTTGGAGTAGCAACTTCGCAGCGTCGCCACGTTCATCGAAATCGGCGCGTGCAAAATGCAGGGTTGTTCAAGCCCTCCGCCGTCAGCGAGCGCTCGTATAAATTGCTTTCCAGCCTCAGTCCGTTCGAGGCGGGCGCTGCGTTTCCGGACCGCCTAGACTGCTTGGTGGTCTCGCCTTTCTGGTCGCATTTTGATTCAGGGGGACCGGAGCTGTCTGAATAACGTCTGCCGTCCCCTGGCGGGTGTCAGCCTTGCGCTGTTGATGCGACATCGCTGCTAGGGTACACCGAATGCATAGGATTTACTTCAGGTACCAGAATCGATCTTAGTAATGGTTTCTAGAGCAATCCAAAAAGGCAGAAAGAGCTCTTGGTGTAACCTATATTACAAGATATCTTTGAGCGAGTCCAATTAACCCTAATCCTCTCAATCTAAAGCCATTCCCTCCGGGTTCCCCTACACTAAAGTTATCTAAGCTATGGTAGCACCCCTACTATACTACTACCATTCTTAGTATAATACTATCCTCTACTAGGCATGCGAGGTGGTAGTCTTGGGCTGCACGATGTAGTGTCATTATCAGGGAGGAGTAATATTATCAACTAGGTAAAGAGATGACTAAAGAAGAATACTAACTACAGGAACAAGTAAATGAAATTACCATTCTAGAACATTGCTATGAATTTATTGGTTTATCACAAAGCTCCTGCAGGTTTCTGTCATCAGCCATACTCCATATGGATTCTGGTCTATGATTGAAGGCGAAAGTCCTTGCAGTTGTGCAAACTAGAACTTAGTCACGGTGTGTCCCAGAAACAATAACTTCAACTTAAATATGTCAAATACTTTCTGAAGTTGAATGTAATGATGACCAGGATGGTGAATTTAGATCGCGATCAGCCAACAGTGCCTAACACCAAACGAAGAGAGAACAGACTGTCAGCTTGGAAGAGCCCAGTCCACTTCAGGACAACTCAGCGGTTCAACTCAACAGCCTCCACGAGCGCCGCGTTCCAAGCATCGCAGACGCTTTTCGGCATCTGGCTATCTTGTATAATGTCAAATCCCCAGTTGCTCATATTGAACACATTTCCTGGCATATCCTCTTCCAGCCCGGTAACCTCGGGCCAGTATTCCAGCTCATGCTTCTTGCTGCGGGGTGTATTTGGATTTCCCGTCCGTGCATGGTTAGTTATATACCGTTGGAACTGCCCAAATAGTGGTTTCATACCACTCTGGAGCTTCGTGTTATACCATGTCGCGGGGATATCGCTTGCATGCTTTCCATTTACCACGCCATCGAGGAAACTGAACTGAAACGCCCAAGCGGGGCTCGGGTAGGCCTTTAGAACAGCCCGTAAGTTGCAAGTGTAGAGAATGTCGTTATATAACGCAGACAGCATTTCCTTCTGAGTTGAATTGGCGTAGAGTGATTCAAAGAGGTTGGCTATTGTCTTAGTTTGCTCGGTAGCGTTCGGGGGTAAGTTATTAGAAATAAAAGCCTCTACCTGGCCCTCCGGAATAGGGTTGGGGAGGCCGAGGCTTGCTTCGTCTATAACATGGCTAACAATTACTGACTCGATATGTTTCCAGGTGTTTCCTGAGGCTATGGTTAGTTTTCTTTTCCATAGCTTGTCTGTAGCTTGACTGTTTTTGTTTATGTTGAAAGGGTTCAAGGCATTTAACTTGCCTCTGGCGTACTCGAACAGAGCAGGATTCCGGATATATTCGCCATCTGGCACCGGCGCACCGAAATACACCTCCTCATTTGCCCTGGTTAGAATAGTGCTATTTGCTAAGCGCAAGCAGCGGAGCGCATCCTCCCCTTCAGTTGGGCATTGTGCAGCCGCTGCAAAGTCTCTGAATAGCTCGTAATTCACTTGGAGGTTTGCGTTGACTGCAAAGGAAGGACTCTGGAGTAGTGCCCTCCGGAATAAGGGATCAAGCTTCCCACCTTCTGCAATCAAATGATACATCAGAGACCCACCACCAGCAGACTGACCCCAGGCAGATACACTGCCAGGATCGCCTCCAAGAAGATGAATGTATGCTTGTACCCAAGCAAGGGCAGCTCGCTGATCATGCAGACCAGCGTTGAAGACTCCTTGGGTGCGCAGAGGCTCTCCGACAAGGAAGCCGAAAGCTCCCAGGCGGTAATTAATAGTTACAACAATCAGATTGTTATCTGCCTGCTGGATAAGGCTTGTGCCATCATAGTATCCCGTCCCTATTGCCTGGTCCTTGGAGCCGCTAACGTACCTATAGAAAAGCCCGAGTTTGAGTAAGTCTAATATGGAGGTAGATCGAACGACTTACCCTCCGCCATGAATCCAAACAACCACTGGAATCAATCTCTGGCGTTTTCTTACCACTTTTCCGGGCACGTAAACGTCGAGAAAGAGACAGTCTAAGAGAGTGAGTTGATTTGTACCCAGTCGGGGCCCAAAATCTTACCCTCAGCTGAATTCTTCGTGAGGTCTTTGACGCCTGGCATAAAAAACTGGTCTGGGATTGGAGCAGGAATGCAATTATGACCGTACGATCCGTCTTGGATGCCAGGAATGAATTCGGGGGGTGCCGGTTTGGACCAGCGTAGTTCGCCAAGTGGAGGAGCAGCGTAGCGGATGTTGCGAAATACGTAAACCTGAACGATTAGTGCCCGAAGGGTAGCAAGCTTGTCGAAAGGCTTACATCTGCTTCGGCATTGTATTGATGGGCCTGCCATGTCCCGTATGGAAGCTTCAGCAGGGGGAGTTTATGGCCCCGTTCGAAGGTGCCGCCAACGTTCGCAGAAGAAGCAAGCTCTGACACAATGGCCAATACAATGAGAGTAAGGAATGAGCAGGGGATCAACATTTTGAACAGTTTCGGTGAGGATAGTCGATTTGAGAGTCACTGAGAAGAACATGTTTTCGACCTTTATATAGGGCAAGAGCCCGGTATGACAAGAAAGCTGCTACCTAGTGTTCGCATATCTGCCAGACAATACGGGGCGGATCCGGGACCCATACCACCTAGTACACCCAGTTGCTCTTTATGTTCGGTTCGCATTCGTCGTCGTCCTGATTGGTCAACTAAACGAGGCTGCTCCCCTAGCCTGTCATCGGTCAGCTCTGCTACGAGCCACTCCAGGTGGGGTTTCAGTTCTTATCCGTCTGATTTGATATTTCTCATGACTTTGAAAGGGGAGAGCTTATGGACATTTATCAATTATGCAATATACACCTAGGCTGCGCTCGCATTATCTCGCATAGATTGACTCACAGGTTCAGAGTCCAGTGTCCATTGGTTTGCTCCATGCGTATTCACTGGAACCTATTGGTATCAGCCACGCAGGTGCAATATGGTGATGAATAGATGACGGTCTACGAGCAAAGGCCGTGTCCACATCAATGTTTAGATCTCTGCAGTAGTCTCACCAAATTCTTGCAAGTGTTTAATTCTGAGTCAGGTGCATTTCAACTGCAAGAGGGCGGTGTTCAGAATAGGATTATTAGCCATTTGATAATTCACTCTTCTTCATTCCTAATGAATATCATGCCAATCTAATACATCACTTGGTATACGCTTGCGCAGCAACGCAATGAACCTGCCAAGTTCATGATTCCACTGCGGAAAATATGCTCTGTTAAGAGCAATATCCGAGATCAAGTCTAGAAGAAAGCATTGGTACAGGTCATAGACCAAACCCTGTATTGGCTCTGGGAGCCCCTCATAAATATTCTCTGCCCACCGATAGAGTAGGAAATGCCCCCCGTTAGACTGGAGATTCCTTGTGAGGCTAAGCCTGGCATATAGCGGGCGCATGAATGAATCGATGGTGATATAATGCATAAATAGTGCCCGTGATATATAATTTTGAGGTGCAATCAACGTATGAAACTCTGAATTATCCATGCATGACCATGTGACATAGATCATTGTAAGCCGAATAAATGCATGTCGGTATGAGATAAGTAACGACTCATAACACAGCCGTAGTGCATTATAGAATGTATGATGCTCACTTGTGCGCAGAAGCGGTTGTAGCCTCTCCAGAGCTGCTATACACCTGGTTATGGTATGCTGGTCCGTCAGGGCCTGTGGCTCCCATGGTAGGGTCGTCGTTTGCATCGTCTGTTCCGGAGTCTGTAGACAACTGAAGATATTGCTCTTTCGGCCGTGGCGGAAATACCAGTTTATCATAATACTGCAGCCGCGCACCATGACCGCGAAGTCAGTAACACCATCACTCATATGGCGGGCTTGGAAGGTTAGTGCATAGCATGTCGCTAGAGCGCTGTCCACTTCAGTAATGGTGCAGTTGTCGCCCTTAGCAAGGATGGTGCCGAGGGCTTGGAGAGCCTTGCCACGATGCGCAATAACAAGGGGAGCGTATTGGTATCCTTGTGGACTGGCCAGGGCGCAGTATGATGCGCCGAGTGATAGCAATGCATGGAGGAGGTGGGGGCACTACGCATACATCATCATCACCATCAGTTACATACGTTTATGGATTTGGGGGCAGGATGTGGTGGCCAAACTGACGCACATCGTGGGCAAAGATGGGTATCTGCGAGGACCAGGTGCCCTCATCTCCAATGGGGAGACCTGGTCGCGCATCAACAAGGTAATGATGCCAAAAGCGCAGGTCGTCAACGGTGACAGTGGAGGTGGAAATTCGAGGAGATGGTGAGGGGATGGGCGATTCCCTGGGTATCTGTGTCTGAGCTGAATCCGCTATCAATAGTCGCCATCTAGTGTCTCCTTTAGTTGGGTAGACGCAGCCTAGATCTCTTCGTATACAGTTCATGCACGCTGGTTTTGTTTCTTGACACTGTTATACCATGCTCAGTTTCAGTGATGCAGAGTCTCTCACGCAAGTTATGTACCTTGATTCTCCGACTCTTGCAGTTGAAACATCCCTGACGAGATTTTCTATGGGGTCGTTTCAGACGATTCGCTGGAGGTCGTAGGCATAAAGCCTTCGATATGCTATGTTCCGGGGGGCTCGGTGTCGTACCAGCGGAGAGCAAGTCTTCCCCGGGGAGATGGAGTGGGGAGCAGCCGCAGGAGGGATGCTGGGTGTATTCCATCTCCATGGCAGCGATGATCAGAGAATTTTTCTTTCCTCGCATCGGCTCCAACTCTAGCTCCTGAGTTCTGGCAGGCAGCACTTTATACGAGACCACGTGATCCCTACTCCTGTCACTGGTGAAACTGCTTAGTAAGCTCTTCGCAGTCATGTGACTCTAACCATGTACACAGGCCAACTGAGCTCTCAAGTCTTACATAGAGTTGCAAACTCGCAGCAGTGCAGATAATCAGGTTCGGTCCCTAACCTACGGAATCGCACTGGTTTCAGTTTCCCTTAGGTGACACAAATTCGAGTTTAGTTAAATAACAGCTTTGAATTAAACGCTTTGGAATTGACTGGGAAAGTGGCCGCTCAGTTGCAATGGCTACTTGCTTACTGATTACGTTACTCAACACCAGGAAGCAGGGTGGGAGCACCTGGCACGGCTACCTGAGTACGATAGTGGATATTTGTTGAAATCAATAGTACTAGTTCAATTCGCCAACTACTAGTAATTTATATGGCCAATTGAAAACCAATGAAGGTCTGATTCTTCTAAACGAATGACTATCTAGCTACTATTTATGCCTCCCACTAGAGGCAGGGGTTCGGCTTATTAATGAACGAATATATGCCGAATATTGGGCGAATACCGCCGAATATTATCGCCAAGGGACGGCTCGGTGGAATCAAATCACTTCCAAATCGGGCAAGCGGTCATATAATTCAATAATATTTCAGTGTGTTGTTTCCAAGCTTTTGGATGAGCAATCTGCGCTATCTTGGCAATTAGAGGAACCGTACAGGAAGTCTGACTGCTTATCAAGCATTTACTGACTGACTACTAACTGAAGATAGTCAACCTAATTATAACTAACTAGTTAGTTACGGAGCGCTCATCAGTCCAAAGACTTTAGATCGTCGATGCCGATGCTAACTATAATCTCAAACTGGCTTAGCCTCCGCCGGGGCAACTTTTTGTTTGGGTTTAGTCCCCGCACAGCACTGTGTAGACTGAACCAACCATTGCTAATGGACTTGGAAAGTCTGACTGTCTGAACAGGAGCATAGAAGATAAATAGATCTGCTGTTACTCCATGAGAGGAAAATACTTCCATGTCTACTTGCAGAGGTCAACCCAGAAATGGCGTTCCCATACAAAAACGTTCTCATCATTGGAGCCACCTCAGGCATTGGCAAGGCATTAGCCAACAAGCTGGTGCAGAATGGTATTCCAACCATCATTGCCGGACGCAGGCAGGAAAACTTGGATGAATTCGTCCAGCAACACGGCACCGACAAGGTCAAATCAAAGGTGATCGACGTCTTGCAACCTGACAAGGTATGTCTTTCCACGGGGTCCCATAATGTATGTAGCTGACCCCCAGTAGATTCCCCAGTTCGTGGCGGATGTGACTGCTGAAAATCCCGACCTTGACTGCGTGTTTGTCAACTCCGGCATTCAGCGCCCGTTTGATTTTAGCAAGCCGGAGTCTGTGGATATGGATGTTTTCGACCAAGAGCTAATCACGAATTATTCCTCGGCCGTGCACCTCGCCAAGGCATTCATCCCCCACCTGCAGAAGCAATCGACTGCCGCCATCGCCTTCACCACCTCCCAGATGGCCCTGGTTCCCATGATGCGTTGTCCAACCTATGGTGCCTCCAAGGCCGCGCTGCACCATTTTATTCTCGCCCTCCGAACGCAGCTTCAGGATGGGCTGGGGAATGTCAAAGTGATCGAAATCTATCCCCCTGCTGTGCAGACGGAGTTGCACGACGCCAAGCACCAGCCTGATCTCAAAGACGGCCATCTCATAGGTATGCCACTGTGCGAGTTTATCGATGATGTTTGGAGCCAGTTGTGCCGCGGCAAGGAGCAGGTGGCGGTCGGTTCGGCACGAGAGATCTTCGAGGCGTTTGAGATCAAGAGACAGGAGGTTTATTATCAAATGACGGCGATGTTATCCAAGGTATTGAGGCAGTTTTTGCGGTAGCCTCTCAATGACACATGGATTCAGGTGTTGTTACTGAGGACGGAGCGCTGCAGAAAATGGAATCTCTGAAATAGCTACTCCCCTACAAGCGGCTAATATCAGACTTCCAAATGGGGTGATATCATGGATCTGCCCTGACTCTAGCATACCGGAGTATTCGTGCAGAGACACCATTTCGGCTTTAGAAGGACCGTCTGCCCACGCCTCTCCTGGAGTATCCCACAGCGATGTGCGAACGTCAAATGGCAATGAATCGATAAACGGCGTACGCACCGAGTAGTTTCTTCTTTGCAAAGAGTATACACTTCGTAACATAAAACTCACGATGATGGTGCGCCGAACACTCTCTGCGTATATCCAGGCGCGTCGCGGACTGAGCGTATGTGGAAGTTGGAAGGGGGCCTGTTGCCAGAGACGCTGGCCGACATCCGCCAGGCTGCAGCTGACCCTATCGGAATACATGTTCTGATCGTCGCGTAGCAGGACAATACACTGAAGAAGAATCAATGCCTGTGCGCAGGCGAGGAGCTCCTCAAAGCTTTTTGCGTGCATGAATTGGTGGAGGAGATTGATCAGTTGCTGCCGAAGCCGGGGGCCTAGCGTGGCCATCCCAGTGCCCTTTCCTTGTCCAATCTGTGTATGCAGCTTACACAAGTCGTAAGCTGCTATAATCTGTGTCGGCGTTTTGCTTGTCTATAAATCCGGGTGGATGAAATGTGTCTTTCTGCTATGCGCAAATGCTATGGGAAACTCGCGCATGCCATGCACAAGAAATCGGACGATCTGCTGGGGGTAGCTTTTTGTAATCTCCAGCCGGAGAGGCCGATGGAGTTGGGCTGTAGGCGAAGAAGCTACTGCGTTGGGCCGCTTCCATACCAGGCCTGATCCCACCCCAGTCGTGAATGGTCTCATTTACATATCGGCAATCGAGTCCTCGGGCCAAACACCGACTGCAACAGGGAAATCCTCGATCACAACGACGCTTGCTGTTTGCACAGGCTCGGCATGATCTACAAAGAGTGAGGGGCTTGGGTGCGTTGCCGACCATGTCTGCAGTTGGATTGCGGATAAACGAGGAGAGCTGCCGTCAGAACGCAGGTCAGGCCACCACTCCCCAGCCGATTTTCCGGTGGTCATGTGATACCTTCCCACTGCCAGTTAGAGTTGCATTCAGTCCGAGTTCGGGTGAGTTCAACCCAGGTTGGAACCAAACTGCTGTGAAGCCTGTGACTTCAAGTCTAAATCTTAGAATTCAGAAATTCAGAATCAACCCTGACCCATTCTGGTTTTGTGAGTTAAACTGTAAAACCCACCACTAAGCCTAGATAAGTAGTCACTAGCCTATCTAAGTAGGCGGTATGCCTAGACAATATCAACAATTCTAATGGTTCTCTTACCTTAGGTAGAACCTCAGGCCTATCTAATATCTATATAGAAAATTATTATTTTTACATGACATATATTGATTATAGTTATTTTAATCTATATATAAATTATTAATATAATATCTATAAGTTTAAAATGGTGGTGGTTAAAAAAAATATCCTTAGACTATAGTAATATGAAAGGGTGATGCGTGTATATATATAAACCAGCACTAGGTGGATTGAGTCGATTGACCACCGCTCCTGATCATTTCCATTTCAGCCTCAACAGCTGCCGGAGATATCGCCCAGAGTCATTCATTGGAGGATTTCCACATAGAATCTGCTGTCATTGTATGACGCTGCGGCTGTCCGTCAAGGATCAGGCTTTCTCGGTGCCATTGTTGATTACTGAATGCTTGCTACCACCTATCCACCCCTTCTGGGGATATTGACTGAAAAAGAGGAAACTGGCGTGCATATCCCTGATCTGACTATTGCCCCTTGAGGCAAATGAGCAGTCATAATTGGGACGATGGCGTCTTTCAAGTAATTGCAAATTGGAGAAATGTGACACTAGAGTTCTGATCCCAGGGCATGCTTTTTACTGATGCAAATTCTATCCATTAGGACCATTACTGATTCTGTCTTTCAGCTCGCTCGATTATTCTCAGCTACACAGTACAATCCTCAAAATGTAATTTCCACTGCCTACCCCTTGATTGCCTGGATTAATGTCTGCGTGCAGATCACTCCACCTTCAGGCATGATAAAGTCCCAATAGAAAAACACGATCCGGCGATTCCGGCGCTCTTTCCCCAAGTATACCAGACATGGCTACACATCCAATGGGACTCAATGGACTGTGCGTGGTGTTTTGGTATCGGATCATGGACAGTACACTCACATTGTCGATTAGCTCTAATATTGCCCGGATAATCCTGTCCGCGATCAACCAAAAAAGGAGCCACGTAGAGCAACTGCATACTCAGACCTTGAACTACTGGGCTGTATTGAGATACGTTTTTCGAAATGCAGCCCAGCCAGACCATCGTGTGCAAGGACTATCAACTACTTTGCGCGGTTGAGGGTGACTGCTGAAAGGGCTGTTGCTAATGCACTCGGTCAATGTGTCATGACTGCAGGCCAGCGCTGCCGAACAGTGTGATGGGTTCTTGCTCAATGCGGCCAAGATCCTGTTATGCTTGCATGATCAAATTCTAGACCACGATCGGCGTTATTCGACTTAAAGTAGGTTCCGAGTTTTGGAAATTACTATACGTGAGGGTGATTGGAATCGCAATATATTTAAATACGTTATCATACAGTGCGTTGGTATCTTTGAAATCATATTACTCGGAGCGGGGGGGAATTGCTTTGTTGTTTGTGGTTTAGTTGGAGTTCGCCAGATAATACAGCATCCAATGCTTTATTTCGCACAGGATCTCATAGCCAAATAGAAATAGTATGTAAGCAAAACGCCTTTGCTTTCTCTGCATTTGCGTGCCAGCCTGTTGGTCCTTCAACGAGGATATGTGGTGCATGGAACTGGCGATGGTTGGGGAGGACTCCAGCGTTCTCGTAAGACTGCAAAGTCCGGATCCAGGCATCGTAAGAATCATCAACACGGTTCCACCCAAGCTTCCGCGCCTTGTGCACAGTGCATGTGAAGGGAGTGGTGGCATTTAGAGGGAGATTGAGGAACCAGTTCACCAATTCAAATGCGTCGACCGACTTGAAAAGTTCCCAGATTTGCGCCGTACTTGGCAACACTACGTTCCCATACTGGGGCTTTATCTCGGGCTAAATTTTTCAGACTCATCTGGACTCGGCTTCATCGGGCAGGGTGGAATAACTGGGAACTTGAGGACTATGGCATCGCCATTAACGTGGAGACTGGCGGCAGGCTCACCAGAACCCAACCAGCAGCCATCATATCAGCTTTATCCAGTCTGGCAGGCTGCTCTTATCAACAGTAGTCAGGTCAGCGTCATCGTCAGTCTGATCAGTAATGGATTGCTTGTGGACTACTTTGACTACAACCACACCCTGACTACAGTGCTATCTATGCTGAGCACTTTTGTCTTTCTGGCAGTCTTCACTAGGAATATTGAGAAGGCTGTTAGCTACACAGATACTATATGGCACGTCTTATATGGCTATTGATGACTATATATGTAACTCTCAGCAAAGGGATTCCATGGCCCGTTTCCCAAACCTTGTTAGTGTTGTAAGCACCGAGCTAATGCTGGTTGTGCTCCAAGGCCATCTTCTTAGAAGTTACTGCGAATGGCAGAAACTGACCCTATGTTCAGGTCCTATTGAAAGTCACGTCAAGCGCTCTATGGGTTATGACACGGCAAACTTCGATTTTGCCCTGAGTTTGGAGCCGTATTAGTGTAGCAGGAAGATACCAATGATGCCGAGCGTGCTTAACCCACCCAAAAGGCTTATCCCTCGCCCGATGCCAAGCTCATCGAACATGGGCCGTGCGTATGGGATCGAATTCCGCTCTCTCCTACGGAAGAAGTGACCGCAACTATGAAAGTATGAAAGGAAAGCGTGAAGTACGCTAGCCAGGACTTCATCCCATTTAGTTTAGGTAATAAGTCCTGTGCAGGCTAGAGGTTGGCTTAGATGGAGGTAAGGATAACCTTGGCAAGGGTATTGTTTCTGTATCACTTCAGGATGGCTACAGGATCAATGAATCACTACAACAGATCTACATAGAAAGGCAAGTAATGCTCATATAAAATACAAAGGTATAGCCTTCCAACGCCGACCTCGAATTTCGCTAGATTATAAAAACCCATAAAAAAATGGATGTAAAGCAATATTTGAAATATCACCCCTCGATCTGCAAGTTCTTCCTAACCTCAATCCGCAACAACCTCCTAACAGGCCGACTCTCCACCCGATTCGATCGATCCTTCACCAACTCCAGAATAACGCTCTTGAAATTCACCGCCAAATCTTCCCAAATAAACTCTGGATTCAATGCCTTGATGAAAACACGCATCGCGGAGACAGGAACATTTATAATGTCGCAGACTTCTTCGGCCGAGAGGTTCTTCTGCATGGTCTTAATGAATTCCGCCCGCAACGACGACTCGAATTCCGCGAATTCATCTTCCGTTTCAATCATGGCCCTTTCCTCTTCCCCTTTAAAATCATCTATGGTAGCAGGGGGTGCCGGCTCTGACTTCTCCCCCGTCATAATCTCATGAAGAAAGACCTCATCGAGAGGCTCGATGCTACTCCCGAATTGACCCTTCTTCCCAACCTGCCACGGAACACGCTTATTCTCCGCATCGCCGAGGACTTGTCTCGTAAGTTCAATGTTCTTAATCTGAGTGTTCTGGTCAATATCGTCGAAGTCCGCGGCTAACAGCGCTTTGTACAGCTTCATGTTTTGGATTTTCAGCGATTCAGGCTTGACGCGCCACAGCGCCGCGATTTCGACATGTTTGGTCATTATCTCCTGGCAGGCTTCTTTCATCCGTGCCCAATCGCTCCTCTTGCATGCTTCGCAGACTTGTTTCTTTAGTTCCGCGAAGGTTGCGGAGCGCGAGGTGTAGACGTTCGCGGCGGTGAGGTCGTCGTTGACGCGCCGTTCGCCTCCCCGGGCGAGATGGTTCAGGTACATGATCATCCTAGTGTAACTCTGCGACTGTCTCTCCAGTTTATGCGGCAGCTGCGCGAGCAGACGAGCCGCGACGGGCTGGAGATCAATATCCTCCGCTGTAAGCATGCGCATGAAGACGGTAATGATAGTGCGCGAATGCTCGAGCTGGATATTCCTCAGCTTGCAGAACTTAACCATCTCAGCCGTGCGACTTGCTTTGATCCTGGCTAGATTTTCGTTCTTAGTCACGACCCTGATGACGGCTTTGTCGAGGAGCTTTTCTAGATTTCCGTGGAATTGTCGGAGTGGCCAGCCCGTATACGGGTATAGTGCGACGACGTTTTCATACCAGATCCACTCAGCGGAGCTTGTGGGGAGGTCGTACTGGGGATTTAGACCGAAGAGTTGCCAGACCATGCTGAGGGGACGGATTCCTGAGCCGGCGATTGTCAAGAGATTACCGAAGAGTCCGCGCATTAACCTTGTGACGGTATCCTCGGCTTTCTCTAGTTCCACGGGCTTAGATGTCCTCATCGCCGCGAGTTTCGACATGGCGGCCATTAACAGTGCGCTCATTAAATGGCCGGTCTCTGGGCTGCTGGGTTGAATATCATGTTCTCTGGACGCGACTGCTTGACCAAGCGTGCTTCTCATGATAATTCGGAGCGCGGCGATGTGCGGTTCATTGCATTTCTCCATCCATCGCACTGTATAGGGGCTTTTCAGGTTGACGAATTCATCCCAACAGACCCAGGCTAGCATTGATCCGGTTCCTGATGACTGGCTTAGGTAGGGTAACGCCAGGATGGGCTGAGAGGGTCCTATGGTGCTTTTGAGCGGGCCGTTGTGCTTGGTTTGCGACTGTTCCATGATGATGCCTGCATCGAATCCTTCCAGGTGCAGGATTCTCGAGTCGAGGGCGCAACATTGGCTAGAAAAGTTAGTGTCATTCGAAGTATACTTTAGGAGGCTTGATGGGGAGAATTGCCCAGAAAAGGACTGACTTCAAGCTGGTTGCACATACCTGGCATCAATGGCGCTGTTTTTCAAGTTACCCAAAAGCTCACGATAGGGCGTCGTCTCAATATTCAAAAGCATAACACCCATATCTCCCGCGTATTCCTCAAGGTATCCCGAGAGAGTCTCAAAGGTCATGGACTTCACTGCCTCGACGTTATTCTGAATGGTGGTTTGGCGAACAAGGCGCTTCAGATCGTGCGTTCGCTTCGAAGTCGTTTGAGACGATATCATGTTAGCCAGGCATGAGATCACCGGCTCAAGGGCCTTTTGCATGTCCTTTGTAATCTTCCTCAATTCGCCAAGCATTTTATTCTTCTTCTGCACGGATTTTGGATCTTCCATACGGTAATCCTGTGTTAGGAATTTGGTGTAGCTGTCTCTTAATGGGGTTGCAGCGTTGCTGATCTTGGTGGAGAGTGCAGTCACCAGGGCTCTGGAGAGTTCTTGTAGGTCTTTCTGGTTCAGAAGCACCTGGAGCTGTGGAACTACCGCAGATATGTCTTCTTCCAGGTTTTGGATCTGGTCGACTGAAATTTCTTCGAACAACTTCTGTAGATCTTGGGGTTGGACTAACTGGCCGGTAGTTGGGAGGACGATCGAATTGGCGTCGCCGAGGTTAATGACTCGCTCTATCCTCGGATCGAGAATGGAGCCGATACCTACAGACTCGAGTACACTGGTTACATCTGCGCCAAATGCCAGTCCCGACGTATTGAGGTGTGCCCGATTGGCAATGCCTCTGTAGAAGTAATACTTCTCAGAGATCTGAACCAGAATCAAGGACTGTGGTCCTGCGAGTGCCGTCACTGCATTGATATTCGCCAAATCCATCAACGAAATGACACCATTGGTATCCTTGGGCTCTGTTTCTGGAGTGAGTTGAACGATGAAGAGTGCATTGATTCGGTAGGCAGATGCGAGATTCCGGGCATTATCTGTCATTCGTTCGTCGACGATCACCACGGCATTCTTGAGTTGCTTGTAGTAGTCCCGGAGGGCATTTTCATTGGGAAATGGGACATTCGAAGGGACTGTTCCGGTCGCAAGTAGAACTGGGCCTTGAAGCTCGGTACCGAAGATGCATGGCAGAACAATAGCGGAGGGCTCCTCTCTCATCGGTACCTCTTCATCTGGTAGTTTGAATTCAAGACCAGTGCCGAACCGTATGATTTGTGTTTTCTCCAGATCAATGAACGAAGGAAGAGCGGCTGAATCGGTGGTAAAGATGGCATTTTCTTTGGTGATGATCTTACGCAGGTTTTCTGAATTCGACGCTGTGTCCTCTACAACTGAATCATTCGCTGGGGCTGTTTCTGTATACATATTAGCTTTGCTCATAGCTTCGTTCGTTGATACTTACTTCGTGTAGTTAGGTCAGGAGTACACATAGTGAAGTCGGCGCGTTTTATCGCTTCTGGGAAGGCAGGGCTGACCAACTTGTTACTGTCGCACATCATGCCCCGGTCCGTGGTTGCGGTTGGCAATATCGAATAAATTAACGAATCTCCATCGCGTTTTATTACCAAAGGGCAACAGATGGTTGCGTCTCCAATTGTCGCTGCGTCCAAGGGCACCGGGATGATGTAAAGAACCTGTCAACGACAAGTCAATCGATGCTAGGGAAAAGGCTAGTTTCTGAACATACCTTATCCACATGATCGGCGACTAGCAAAGCAGGGTGTGTTCCCAAGAACCTTGTGATAAGTGTAGACTGGTAGCCGGAGATGAACACGCAGATTTCTTTCTCTATTAGAGAGTCCTTGTTGATCTTCACATAATCGAGGAGATCCTGTCCATTGAGAATATCTCCGCTGTGGGTGATACCCGGGAAGGTATTTCTTGCAAGCCAGCAGCATGCATTACACGATTCATCCGCGAAGCAGAAGTCGTAGTAAGTGGGTGTTCGTTCAGAAACTGCTAGAATCGTAATTTGGTCTGAGACGATAGGGATCTTAAATGTTGATGATGGTGCTTGTGTAATTTGGAAGTCCTCAAATACCTCTGCGTGTTGTTAATATTCACATCTCCATCCATGTACTCATTGGCAGAAAGACATACTCAGATGGGACTGGAAGCCGGCCATTCGCCTTAAAAGGATCTCACCCATCTCGCCCAAGTCCATGGCATTAAAAAAGAAGTTCTCCGGGTAGGAAGAGATATCGATTTCCTCAATGCCATTTTCTGTTCGACAAAGAAGGATTTGCTCCAGGCTGAAAGGGTGTGCAGAGCCGACGGGGAGGCCTTCCAGGATCTTTTCAACCTGGGCCTTCGAGGTTGCGAGAGGGTTGAAGAAGGTTTTCCTTACTCGCTCCATGGCAGCTGGAATGAAGCCGACCGCGAATTGTGAGAGTAAATGCGAATGTTCAAATAAAATACTGGCCAAATGAGCAGGGTATTTGTATCCCCAGCTGGTCGCTTTATCCCAGTGTCTCCCCTCGTGAGTCAGAGGCTCAGAGCGGGCTCCCAAAGTCGACTAGCATGAATTAAGGTGAGGTGTGATTGACTACCTAGGGCTCTGGTGGCCGAGCGCCGATCGCTTGTGAGCCTCAGGTTGACCCTTAATAAATGGTGTTGAGTAAAGTGGGGTAATAAAATGCACCTGAAATAGTTTAGTTCGATCTGTGTCCTGATCTCTTTATTTGTACTTGGGGGTGCTTGACACTCTGAGGATTGGGAGCTTCAACACCTTCCCTACTCATGTGAGCCAGCACCTTAACTTCCCCCAACCCTTGCGTGGCTTCCGCCGTGGTGGCTTTTCAGCTCGGGCCCAGCCTATGGTCAACTGTGTCTTTGGCCGCATTCACATTCAATGTCCTCCCCGGAAGGAAGCAGTTTGCCAAGAGGAGCGAGCCGTGAGTGGCCCATTGACAGGGCGGCAATCCCAGCCACTAACCATAGATCTAGTGCATTCCGGATTGCCGACTCAAGGAAAGTGATAAAGGCTGGTCGAAGAAGCATCAGAAATTTTGCAGTAAAGGCATATTTCTGCCTTAATGCCAGAAATTGCCGCGAAATTTGCGTGAAGAAGTGCAGCAACGCAGAGGCCGCCGCAACTATATCACAGGTGACGCCTATACCGGCCTGCATGTATAGAATAATTGCGAAATCCAAATTTACGTTCGTAAGAACTTAATAGAGCTGACTATAAAGGAAATATCAGGGTTATTCAAGCCCTGTATTCGGCCTGTCACACCAGAGACAGAGCACGCCTGGCAGCTGGTGACGAATATGTATGACCAGTGGCTGCGCCAGGGTCTGCAAACGGACGCGATGCTCCAAAATCCCCTGGCACGACTGATGGAGCACGCGGCTCTCTCGCGAGAGAAGAAGCTAGCTGAAGTTAGACCATGGTGTATCTAAGAAGATAGTACCCAGGTTCACGTCTTCTCGACATTCCGCCCATATGTTAAGTAGTTAGACCGTCGTAGCGCAATGCAAAACACGCACGGGGGATTTTAGCTAAAGCTCAATGTGTGGGATGAGCGAGGCCGAACTAAGGCGCTACCTGAGAAATATGAAGCTTGCACGGAGTACATCCAGATTGGATGAGAAAAGATCTGAGCGATGACTGTATCATATTAGTGCTCAGGGAAGGGGCTCGCTCTCAATTGATAAAGGCGAGATAGAGGGCCCTATTATATTTGGTAAGGAGCAGATGATGAGGGGCATGCTTGGTGAGTAACAGTTATGGTATCTGTTGAGGATGATCATGCTAAGCAAGATAATTAAGAAGTGATTCTGTTTAGTTGTCCACTGAAACCACGCACACCTTGAGGTTTAATAATTTTGATATGAGAAACATAGCATTAAGAGGAACTTGACTGTGGCTTGTATCTTGCTGTCCTAGTATATAACATTGATAATCTGATCTCTCTAATAAAGTCCTAAGTTGGTTAGAGAGTTTGAGATAAGACTGCTACCGTATAAATATACAGTCATCCTAAACGAGTGCATTTTTCGTGCTCTGTCATAAAGCTAAGTGCTGATTGTTTAAAAGCTACTTAGCTTAGTATTTAGCTTCCTCTGGTACAATCACAGGCCAGGAAGACAGACAGAGAAACAGAGAAGTTGCATCAGCCTTACCAGTTTCACCCTTCCAATGGATACTAGTCGAACGTAGACCAGTCGGCTTGATCCAGGTCAAGATCCATGGCAGGAGGTCCACGTGTGCCCGGATAGGTCGTACTAGAAAAGCCTGATTCTTCAAGCCCGTACCAGACACCATAACCACTAACGTCCACGAAGGTGGGCATTAAGCTGTCATTAATATTCACCATTAATGAACTAGTAGGCTGCTCAGGATTCCCTGCCAACCTGATTGACCCCTGACTAATTTTAAATCTAGTAGGAACTCAACGAATGAATCTGCCAACACTATGATATTGATGATCACTTGGTTGGGCCGAAGACCCCGGAATTGCCACGAGTAGACATTTTGGTCGATAATCCATTTGCGTCGTCTATAATTATAAGATAGTTTGCGGATTTTTGCCCGTCTTGACAATGGTGGCTTGAGAACTTCGACACTGTAATGGATTGAGGAAAGGTCAAATGCATGAGGGTCACATGAGTCAGCCCTTTCTTTAGTCTTCCTGGCTGGGGCTGCAGTGTCAGATGTGGTAGCAGTATTAGCCAGATTAGCTGAGTCCAGGTAGCCAGATGTATTGCATAAGATAGTTTGACAGAATGAGCTGAATTCCCCTTTCTGCATCCAATCCACCGCGGAGGCAGGAGAGGAAAAACTGAGGACATCAGTACTCATGTCAAGCACATTACATTTGACTAGCGGGCCCCTTCACCGTGCACAGATGCTGATGTTGTCAAACATGGCATTCGTGGGGTTAGTATTCTCTTATTCAGAAATTGAGACTTTGTGGAGTTCACATGCTTGTCTTTGGTTACATTAGAAAAAGTGGTAAGCAGTGTAATGATGCTGAGTGGACTTCTCAGAACTCTAAGAACAGGGGCTTATGGCCTGTGCATTCTGTGTTATTCCTGCCACAAAATGGAGGCAGAAAGAAAAGGAGGGGCTCGCATATGAAAAACTTGCATTGGTCATAAGCAGCCACTTGGGAGTCATCCGATGGGTTCATGTTCTCCTGTTGATGGAAATTGAGTTGTTTGCTATCCTCATGCTTGAATATAATCTGTTGTGTCTTGGGTTACGTCAGAGAAATTCCCCATGCGGGGTTATGATAGGATACTACCAGAGATGTTGATTGGTCTGTACAGATATCAGGCCATGAATGAGGGGTCTTGAAAAGATTGGTTGTGACAATATATCATTCATAGCTGTTGTATTCACAGACTTGTACACCCTTATATAACTATATAATGTCCCAACTTTTCCAGTACGTGCCACTTGAAAGGACATCGCCGGTCCTTCTGACTTACAATCTTCACTGTTTTACCCATCTGTGCAATATCTTCGAATATGAAGGTAATGCTAACCTGACTACACGGTGCTGTGTCAACTGTTACTCATCCTAAAGTAGTATACTGCCCTTCTTGCTTTTATTGCCTTGATCCGTGCTTCGGCTGCAGGACCAATGGAACCTGGTCCAGCTGCTGAGCCATTGGAGGGACGCATGGCAGTTGCGGCCCCAATAGAAGGATTCCTCGAGAGCGTCGTATGTGAACACTCCCCACAGGTCCAACGTGGATATCTTGTTATCTAATACATGAGCTAGTTTGAGAAGAGGGCCTGCACTGCGACCAAATGTGTCTGCAACAAAGTCCAGGGACAATTTTGCGGTAATACAGCGATTAACCCAGCCTGTCGTAATGACCATGTTTATGAATGCAATGCTTCGACTGGAAAGGCGTGTGACTATGGATACAGGTCCTCCTGTGCTAAGTGTGGAAAGTTGAGTTGCTGAAGTAGCGAGGAGATAGGCAAATCATTAATGAGATCAGTCACTTTTATCTTCTGTCAATATAAATTAGTATTTCATATATAATTGAGCGCAGCAGCCATCCAATGAATGTATGATGTCCGCTTTACTGTACTATCTGCTTATTCTGGTTGTCTAAATATCTGAAACTGGTCCCTTTCAAACATGTAACCGCCTCGTCGAATCAGCAATCTCCCATCTTAAAATCAGAATCATTAGGGCGATGGCTGAATGAATAATAACTTCGTACGTTGGAAAGAGCAGGCCGACTGTGAAAAGACATTGAATGGAGACGGATATCCAACAAATCCGCGCTATGTGCTGGTGTGTATTGTCAAAAGATATACTAGGATTTGATCATGTCAACGAACTATTTCATGGATGAGACCAGTCGACCGACTGATATCACTGTCAATGTTCTCCTTATGCCACCTGGCTATCATTGATTGCCTCCAGCCTGGCTGCGGCCCTGTGCCTTCTTCACTTGGTACTAGATGCGATTGTGCGGCCCGGAAAGATGAACTTGCACCACTGAATCATTTGAAGTATTGTATCCGTACGGTTCCCCAGCCGTCCGATGTCCAATCTGCAGAGCTTGATTCCTGTCTCAGTTAGCGAAGTAGAGGGAGCCTTAGATTAATCCATTTTCCTACCTTATTCCGTTGATTTTGAGATCTTCGGTCCGATAACAGCTGCTCAATAGATTTAATTTCACGTCCTGGTCGTGTATACAGGTCAAGGTCGGCCTAAGCATTGTACATAGTGAGATTCCAATACAGTATATGCACCTTCAGGGAGGAATAGTGGAGGAAATTCTCTTGGTCCAAGTTGGTTCACATGGAGGGAAAATAGCCATATAGTGTGGTGAAATGAAGGCAACTAAATTGGTCACTGTAACAAGGGCAATAGAGTAGAGATTTTAAGGCGTGAGATAAGTTCTTACCTACTGGGCTTTAGGATTCCGACCTGCATGAGATTATGAGTTTTCACCTTGTCATATTTAATTTTTAAGAACTATATTCTGATATTCATGCTCCTATGAGCATATTGTTAACTATACTGGCCGATGTTGATAAATCCTAGAACGATACTGTCTACTGAATCTGGGTTCGACCACTGAGATTGCTTGAATCTACCGCCGTTTTTAACACAAGGGATAACAGAAAAATTAGCGAGGTTTATACTCTCCATACTGAGGTCGGATTTCCTGTTATATATACTAGCTTAGCTAGATTAAAAGAATTAGAGCATCATTCCTGAGGCATTGCTGTGAGAATTCCAGAAACATCCGCTATATATAATCCTTTTGCTGAAGGTATGCCTATTATTGCGTTCGCAAGCAATGTTTTCTGACACTAGCCCTAACAACAAGTCCCTCACTGTTTCACATTCTTATAACTCTGGGTATACTCTGTATGCATTTACCATGTAAATACTAATTTAGCGCGGAATGGCTGACTAATTATGAGACTTAGAAAGGAGTGTCGGTTTGTTAAGCATGCTAAGGGCTTGAATAAGTTGTCTCTCCGTCAGTTGTATAGTATTTAAGCCTAGAAGGAGGTTGAAATGTCTATTAAGATGTCCTAGAAGCTGTAAGCTTTGGAGCGAAGTGATAGCTCTATACTTCAGCCTAGATGCTGGAATTGTTGCCACCCTTCACCTTAGGCCCAATGCTGAGAATGTTGATGTTTATGTTCAGATGGCACATTTTGCAGCGACGGATTGGATGGAACCCGTGAAAATGGAAGAAAGGGGTTAAGATCGCCCCTCTTTCTCCACCAGCGGAGGCGAGGTCAAATCAGGACAAGCTCAAAGCTCCTTTTTCAGCAGGGGATGGAGTGTGAACGCCGCGAGCCCTAAAAGGAGGAAAGTCCGTCAGATGGAGATCCACTAGCCAATGAGATGATCAGAAGCAGGATCCTAAATGGTTTCAAAATGCTGGGGTTGGAGAAGGAGGCTAAATCCGTGAGCAAGAGGGCACATGAGGAGAGCCAAGGAGAACATAGAATCATAGATGACGATATTCCTACAGTGGTACTATCTAGAAAGAATGAGGCTCCTGAATATGAGAGAAGCTCAATGTGCTTGCCACCTACCTTAATCAGGAAGTTTAGGCGAGAAACACTCTTACAGTGGGTGAGAATGAAGATCATTCAAGTTACAAAATACACTGCGCTGATTCTAGCATATGTGGATCCGCTGACTTATCCCATTTTGTCTGCTGAGTTATAGCGCCTTCAGCACATTCCAATTTTAAGCTCTGTCGTCCCCGAGACCGCCCTTGTCTGCCTTCTAATGGATCGACTGCTTCGTGAGTCGCCAGCAACCGACGTTCGAAATGGCACTCGCTGTGACTGAGCGTGTAAAGTATATCAGGAGATGTTGGCCGACAGTTCATGTTGAGAATGGCACACGCAGCATCATTATGAGGAGCAAATCGTCTCAGGCTGACTCTGCGTGGGCGAGCATGGTATCCCTGCGTGATTACGCCATGATGGCTATTGATAGGCCCTGTACTGCTGCGTAGATGCCCTCGGCTGGCTCTTGACTGTGTTTCAGTATCTCCTGCTTCGGGCCTGGCACCGGTTAAACAAACCTGGATTAGGTGGCAAGCAGGACCTCAAGCACCCCGAGAAGTTGTTGATACTCAATCACCGTTAGACCGAAGTTCGAGGACCTCCGACCGGTTGGCCGGCAGGGTTTCGTATGGATGCAGAGTATTTACATTATCAGGACAAGGTACAGTTTCCATGCTTTGGTGCGCGGTGTATCAAGTAGCGATGTTTCGCCTGATGTACACTTAACCTGATTCGTGCGTATATAGCGATTGACCTAGCCAGTCTGGCATCATTGGGACCAGCACTTGATTCACCTGAGGCAGATTGAATGTGAAATTTCTTCTGGCCTTGCGCGAAATTGGGGGTTCGAGGTATTCGCCCGATACCTCACATATTGTTATCACAGCCGTATAGTTATATAACTAAGTGCTATCCTTGCAGCTATGACCCTTCTGTCCATCCCAACTTCTTCCTCTTCCTCCTCCTAAATGCGTCCTCCTATAGTCCGCACACACCCGATCCGTGAACCATCGCCTCATTTATCCTGAAGGGACGGCCGCCTTTCTTCCGTTCGAGAATTGCGGCTGCGCACCCCTCCGTTTGTTTAGAGTATGTCTCTGGATAATTATTATTCCGTCGCCGTAACTTGGCTGGCCCTTCACGGCACCCACATCGGTTATGATTGGCTGGGACGGGGTATGTGTTAATCCGTAATCCGCAATCTTCACGGCGAGTACACATGTCAGGTGCCGGGTCAGAAACGCCGGAAGCCGGCCCCACAGGTCTTGGCACAAGCCGCGCGGCACCTCACCTTTTAAATACAGTGGGTGATCACCTGACGCCCGGTCCTACCTGCCGCCTGATTCCCCTCACCAACTTTCAAAATGACCAAACTTCAACTGCTCATAACTCCACCAATATGACTCTAATTAAAGCGGCTTTAGAAGCAATTGAATTGTTGGAACCAGGCGAATTGATTAATTATACTTTCTTTGCAAACAAGTATGGCGTTAGCTAGTCAACGCTCTCGAGGCGCCACCGCGGGGTTTAACGCTCGAGGGACCATCAGTATGAGGAGCAGCGAATTCTCACCAACCAACAAGATAAGGAACTCATAAAGTACATCAACAAGCTCACTGAGAGAGGCCTCTTTGCCTTGCATGAAATGCTGTGGAATTTTGCTAAAGAGCTTACTGGAAAGAAGCCTGGAAAGCACTGGCCTAGGTGCTTTTTAAAGTGCCACTAAGATGACCTTATTTCAACTTATATAACTGCTATTGATGCCACAAGAAAACAAGCTAATTCTGCATACAAATACACTTTATATTTTAAGTTACTGAGCCAGAAACTACAGGAATATAAGCTACGGCCAGAGGATATCTACAATATGGATGAGAAAGGCTTTATGATTGGAATGCTGGTTAAAGGCCTCAGGATCTTTTCCAAGCAGAAATATCAGAATAGTGGCCTCAAGCAGCGCCTGCAGGATGGGAATCGCGAGTAGATAACCTCAATTGCTTATATTTGCGCTGATGGAACCTCTCTTCCTCCAGGTCTTATTTACCAGGCCATCAGCGGTGACATACAGGATTCCTGGCTTTAAGATTTTGATCCTGAGCTACATGGTTGCTTCTTTGCCTCCTCACTAAGCGGTTGGATGAATGATAAGCTAGGATTGGCCTGGTTAAAGGACATTTTTGACCGGTATACTAAGGAGAAAGCGCGGAGGCGCTGGAGGCTTTTAATCCTTGATAGCCACGGATCTCACCTTACTATGGAGTTCATTAATTACTGTGACGATAATAAGATCCTCTTAATGACATATCTGCCTCATTTAACTCATTCGCTGCAGCTGCTTGATATTAGGATCTTTAGTCCTCTTGCCACTGCTTATAGCAAGTAACTGGAGGAATTTTTGCACAAATTAATAGGCCTAAGTTATATTACTAAACAAGACTTCTTCTGCCTTTTTTGGCCAGCCTAGCAGCAAGCCTTGTCATTAAGAAATATCCTTTCTTCATGGAAAACTGTCGGTATATCACCTCTGGATCCTGAGATTATTCTGCAGTGATTCACTAAGAAGAAGGACTCAAGGCCCTCTACTAGTGAGTCTTCTCGCTTGATACTACAAGCGGAAGATTAGAGGAAGATTAAAAGGCTTCTGAACCACATGGTGGCTGATATATATGACAAAAACACCAAGAAGTTAAGTTCAACGATGCACCACCTCTCTACGGAGAATATTCTTCTAAAACTACGTTGCCAAGGCCTCGAATCAGCCCTCCAGAATGAGAAGAAGAAGCGCTAGCGAGGTAAAGCCTTGCAGTTTGATATTCCACCTCCTGAGAATGGTGGTGCAGTATTTTATTCTCCGCGGAAGGTCTAACAAGCTTATGATCTTCAAAAGCAGAAGGATGAGGCTATACAGCTTGCTAAAGCTTCAAAAGAGGAAGAAAAGGTCCGCTGGCAGCAAGCAAAGGAAGAGAAATAATGCTTGCTTGAAGAGCGCAAGAGAATTTAAGCATCTTAACAAGAATTGCGCCGCTTGGAGGCAGAGTAGAAGAAATAACAAAAGGAGGAGGAGCGCCTGGCAAAGGAGGCAAATTAACAGCTTTAAGATGACTTCCAGCAGGCCAAGAAGGCTCTAAAGAAGCCCTCTAAAGCTTCACGCCAGTAAAATCTCCATACAAATAAGCTAATAAGTGCTGAAGTTGTTGCAGAGGCCCCTCCAACAGTAAATTGTTGAGGCTGGCAGATATGGCTACCCCACCGCTTCCGGAGCGATTAAAAATCATGTATAGACTGTATCTAATGACGACTTTAAGCCACCAAGAAATCGAGAGATAATATTAATTGGATGTGGTTGAATTGCTTCATGTTTGATATCATACTTGGTGGTGATTTCGGGCGGCAGGTGGGACCGGGCGTCAGGTGATCACCTACTGTACTGGCCGACTTAGCTATGCTCAATTGGTCCAGAGGATCAAGCTATTGGTAGTGTGGAGCGGGGCTCAAGCCATTTATGGAATAAAAGCTCCCACTAACGTAATTTACCACCGAGCTGCGTGGACCCCACCGAACTGCCCAAGAAGTTAACAACCACGGCGATACTATACAGATTATCATTAATCTCCAACCACAGCTTCATGACAGATAATTCAAAGGAAGATCGTCTACAGCTTGCAGTCAATGCCTTTAAAAAAGGCCTTTTTACATCCAAAACTGCTGCAGCTAAAGCATTTGATGTCCCTCCAAGAACTTTGATGACGCGTCTAAATGGCACCAGTTCTCGCAAGGAATCAGTTGCTAATGGTCGCAAATTATCAGATACAGAAGAATCAACACTTACTTCATGGATTCTTGATATGGACCATCGTGGTCTGCCCCCACAAATATCAACTGTACGCTATCTTGCGCAGCTACTACTCTCTGCTTGAATCCCATCCCCTCCTCAATATGTCGGGAAGCACTGGGTGTCGCGATTTGTTGAACGCCATCCAGAACTGAGCTCAAAATACACCCGGAAGTATGACTATCAACGAGCAAAGTGTGAGGATCCAGTACTTATTCAGGAATGGTTTCAAAGATTCCATGCCACTATCCAAAAGTATGGGATCTGCACTGAAGATATCTATAACATGGATGAAACCGGCTTTCAAATGGGTATTATATCAACTGCTAAAGTGGTCTGCGGATCAGAGACAAGGGAAAGCAGAGTTAAGGCAGTACAGCCTGGAAACAGAGAATGGGTTACTGCTATTATTGCAGTTAGTGCAGCTGGATGGGTCTTGTCACCACAGATCATCCTTGCTGCAGAGAATCATCAATCACAATGGTATACTAATATACCAAAAGACTACCGGATCTGTTTGAGCAAGAATGGATGGACCAATGATAACCTAGGCCTTGACTGGCTACAGAACTGCTTTGAGCCCGCTACAGCTCCACATACTCTTGGGCGATATTGCCTCTTGATTATGGATGGACACAGTAGCCATGCTACTGCGGAGTTTGATAAGTTTTGTGTAGAGAAGAGGATTATTCCTCTTTATCTACCTCCACACTCCTCACATATTCTACAACCACTTGATGTGAGCTGCTTCTCACCATTAAAGCACTTCTATGGCCAGAAGACTGCAGGGATGATGCTGAAAGGGATCCATGCTATTAAGAAGACAGACTTCTTATCTATCTATCCTTCAGTTCATCTTCAAGCCTTCTCATCATCAAATATTCAAAGTGGCTTTACAGCAACCGGGCTTATTCCACTACAGCCAGAGAGAGTCCTTTCAAAGCTTCCTCATCTCAAAACACCAACACCACCATCTACAGCACACAGCAGCCAATCTTTTGGGATTGGAAAGACTCCTGCAAATCTACATCAACTAGAGCAGCAGAAGAAGCGGATTCAATGTCTTCGAAGCAAGCCATCTATCTCTCCAACTGTGATTCAACAGGCCATGGATAAGATTATCAAGAGTGCAGAGATCACAATGCAGAATGCTCTTCTAGTACAACAGGAGCTTCACCACCTTCAGGAAGGCAATAGATATCAAAAAGCAAAGCAAGCAGTACCTCGAAGCTTCATCCAAAAAGGAGGGACCTTGACAGGAGAAGAAGGGCAGCAGAAAGTTCATGAGCAGGAGGAAATCTTGAAGAATCAGACAAGAGCACCACGCAGGCCACCAACTTGTAGTAATTGCAATCAAGTAGGGCATAATAGACGTAAATGCCCTAGTAGATAATTACAGGCGAAAGTTTATTCATCCTGTTGAGAAAAAACCTTCCAAATAATGTTGGCCGTAGCAGACTGTTTTGTTGCGTAGGACCGCGCAGCTCGGTGGTAAATTACATTAACAAAGCAGTAGAAGTTTGCAGCACCTGGAGATTCACGAATGCGATTCGGATGTAAAGCCGGTTCATGAAGGGCCACCGCAGCTGGGTGGATGCAGTGGTCTAGCGTAATAAGGAAAGATTA
Source organism: Aspergillus fischeri NRRL 181 (assembly GCF_000149645.3). Lineage (NCBI taxonomy): Eukaryota > Fungi > Ascomycota > Eurotiomycetes > Eurotiales > Aspergillaceae > Aspergillus > Aspergillus fischeri. Next base: position 11,142 of record NW_001509761.1, on the reverse strand, counting down.
TGGCCCATCAAGACCAGAAAATATAGGGTCGTGTTCTTTGAGCCACCACCTGAAGGCATTGGGAACTTGGAAGCAGGACTAGGACTCATGGATATTGATCATCATTGATGATACAAGTGAAATACAGACGAGTATACATATATATACCACAGCACTTTCAAACATAATCACCATGACAACCTGTCATGTTGAAAAATCAGGCATTATTAAGCATCAACACTCTGATATTTAGTAAAGATATTATCTATTAATGAGAGAGATCTTCATTATGTCTTGCTATATCACTAGGACTCTATATAAAAGAGAACAAAGTCATTTAGAGGCAATTGAGCAGCTCTCGTTGAGACATCAGTATGTGTACGTAAGCAATGCAGGCATTCATAGCTCTCAAAGTTCTTTTGTTCACTTTCGCACTGTAAGCAGTAAGGACCGAATCAATTAATTCTATTACTAAATGGACAAAGAGAATTTCTTATTGTGACGGCTACTACCGTCACCCAAACTTCCTGCACTACCTGACCATTACCTCATTGGACTGTTCAACTACTTTGCTATGCAACACTCATATGTTTACACTTCCTGCACTTATTCTTTTTCTCTTCTCCCTATGCTTAGTATTATTGATGAAATACAAACATATGATTTCAAACTTGAGTAAAGTGTCATACATATGCCCTATTCAGTAGCGAATAATAAAAGATGTTGAACTAAAACGTTCCCTCCTTCTCATTGATTTCTGAAAGCGCTACTTAGATGATCTCATATAAACTCGCATCTAATGAGGAAAATATCATCCGGTTATTGTACTTCTGGAGCGAAACATCCATGAGGTAGACGACAAAGAAGATAATCAGTAATATTCTCAAGTTCAACAATTAGTTCCTTAATGTGTTGTCGAGATGCATTCAGTTATCCCATAAGAATAATCTACTACAGATGTTAACGCCTAAATTCATCATGATTGAACCATATGCTCTCTTTGTCTGATTCACTTCTCTGAAGCTGATGAATGTTTTCCTCATAGAATCTCTTTATTATATGCTTGAAATAGTCTCTCCCTGCTCTTAACTGCTCATTGAGTCATTGATTTCTGCTTTTCCTTACCTCAGGAGCAAATCTCTTGTAGAGAGATTCAAGATGCCCCTTAACAAGAACCCAGAATCTTTGACCACATAGAAAATAATGATAAGGACAAAGTCGCTCAATTAAACACGACCAGACAAGGCGCAGATCATTCCTAAGGCAATTAGACAAGATGCAGATCATCCCCAATGCGACTAGGCAGGACACAGATCGTCCTCAAGGCGACCAGACAGATGAAAGCATGATGAGTGCTTCACAGCACGATTATTCATGACATTTCATACCGCAATATTGAATGGAAGAAGGGCCAAAATCATAACATCTGGCAAGCTGATGATGAGCAGCTGCAAAATGTGTGTAGCCTTCCATTCAGAGACTCACTATTCAAGATCATCTATAGTCACCACATTCACACATTCCTTGAGTATCTGTCAGTCTTTATTTGATGCCCCATTTCAGCATCAGTTGATGTTTAAGCTCGTCCAGCCTGATCCAATGATCCTCCACAAACACCATATCCTTCTGCCCTTCATCACGCTGTCTAAGGCTCTTTGGTAGGGGAGGAAGCAGAATCCAGTCATGTTTTTGACAGCAGATATTGACTGCAAGACTTCCGCTCCTCCGCAGTTGCAAACACGTCACACAGAGTATAACGTTGTGACAATATCGGCAGATTGAGATATTGCTGATTTCGACAGACCTGTGACATCCCCTGCAAATGATAGACTGTTCGACCAACTCCTCATTCTCACCATTGCTGTCATTATCATATTTCGCGAGTGAGTAACTCTGATGCCACATTGTGACTGCGCCCTCCTTGTCACCCACACCAGCCAAGACACCCCCAAGTCGCCGAAATGCCATTCCATCATTCAACGGATCATTGTCGCTCAAAAGCCGAATACATTCCTTGACTTGTGCCGTGTAGCAGGCCATCGCCTCGATGTTCCGATCAGAAAGTCTGTAGTAATTCCCCATGATCAACCCGACCTCCGAATTAGTCACGAACCGGTCTGCATGGGGAGGATTCTTCTCCGGTTCCTGTGGGTTTGTGATATCACTGACATAGAGAGCTCTTCCCTGCGCGAGTAATTCCAGCATCTCGCCGTATCTCCGGCCCTCGACTGTATCAACTCCCACTTCCATAGCCTGAGTTAGATAGTGAGTCGCCAGAAAATTAGACGCAGTCTCCAGCACAGGGGTAATCTCTCCATCAGATCTCTTCCCACGGTAGGTATTGATGAGTCCCTCCCACACCCGCGCAGCGCGTGAAGAGTCGTGTTCATAGATCTGGAGAAAGACGCCCCTGCAGAGTTCGAGATTTGCAGCCTGGACGGTTTTAGCCTTGCGAAATGCAACCATGGCAGCACTCGCATATGCATTGACCATGTAGGCTGTGTTGGATGTGTGGTACGCCGCCGCTGAGAACCAGTGTGTAAAAGCGTCGGATAGTTCGGAGTTGGTCATCAGACATTCCGATAGGCGTGTGAAGTCGGTCTCGGGGATTTTTTCGTCCATTTCCTGCAGCAGGTCCATGCTCTCCGTGTATCTTCCCTCCATGTTTAGATATGCTAAGATTGCACGAACACAGGTGTTGCACCGATTGTTGTACCCAAAAGCCTTTCTGTAAAGGGACAATCCCTTCTCAAATTCTCCGAGCTGGTTATAGCAGAGTCCGAGGGACTCTAAGACGCGGTGCACCTGACCATCGCTTTTATGGCTATCGTTTGGGAACGGTTGTTCGCCCTTGTCCAACAGCTGCATGCAAATTTCCTGGGCCTCGGCCGCCTTTCGGTATTCCTTCTTGCGAATATATGCTGTGGCCATTTCAGCACGCGTAAGCCAACCGTCAGCTGTCGATCCTAATTGAATCGCCTTCTGAAAGTACTCGATACATTCATCAAGGAAGCCAAGGTCTCTCAGCGCCATAGCGAGGCGTCGATGCCAAATCGCAGTCTTCTCAAAACCACACCACTCTGCTGTTTCAACCACGACTCCCGCGGATTCAATAGACTTCACTCCAGAGGTCCCGCGGGCATGAAGGTAATCGTGGACGAACTTGCAAATGTTATGTCCATTCGACGTCGAAGCCGCATCCCCCAGCCAACTCCTGGCAATGTAGCGGATAGCGGGGAGAAAAATATCGTTGCTATCGCCAGAGGCAAACGAGTCATACCACCCCTTCCCGACCGGTGGCAACGCCTCCTGCACATCGGAATTGCTTAGCCAGGTCAGAAACAGGTCCCGGATGTCCTCTAGGAGAGGCACATTACCGGTAAACATGACAAACCTGGGCATCGCCCACTCGTCAAAAAGAAGCCTTGCCAGATAGATTCCAATGGTTTGTTTGTCGGCTTTGCTGCATAGATGAATGTCCATGGCCTTGAGGGCTGGGATGACCGAACTGCTAGCTCGGAACAGGAGTACATTTGCAATATCGCTTCTTGAGGAGTCCTCTGGGCAAGAGATAATTTCATAGTATCGTTTGAATAGCATTACTTTCGCTTCATGGAAACTGACTCCAATCGGTGGGCAGCCATCCGCAGATATCGGACTGTTCCATTCACTCCTGAAAAAGTCTCCCAGCGAGGCATGCGTCAGCGTCACATATGTTGTCTTCGGATCGGAGTTGAAATCAGGCAGATTGTCCAAGTCCTCAAACCCAATCTCCGAGTCGTGAGTATCTACTTGTCCCATATATATTGCTCTCCGTTGAAGTTCTGTCGTCGTCAAGCCATCCTTCCGGTTGAGGAGAAAGAGCGAAGCGTACTGCCTCCGTAGATCTCCCTCGAGCCAGATCCAGCCGTCCCCAGATTCCGAGCGCCATTTGACGACGCTTTCCATTTCGTCCAATCTGAGCGGCGACGTGGAACAGGTAGCCCAGGCGAGCATTTCATTCAGGTCCTCTGCATATTGAGGCGAGTTTTTTAGACTCTCTGATATGTCCTTCAGAACGTGTCGGATCATCTGGGACAGGCCGTTTGGTGCTTCATCCAGTGCTCTCCGCATGCTTCCTTCGTCCCGCTTCTTGAGGAGCTCTTTGAGCATGAAGTCAACCCATATAAACTAAGATATGTCAGCAACGACGCAGTCACTGTTGCTCCTAAGAGTCACTTACCATCCCCTGAGCCCCGGCAGATAATCTGTCCACTATTTCCAATTGCAACGCCTTCGAAGCCCGTTTAAGATAAACCGACTTCGAGATGCTGCTCTTAATATACCGCACAATATCCTCCGAGTTATTCAAATCAGAGACATAAATAGCCGGCCCGGCTAAGGCTTCTACGATCTGGTCGATCTCCTCGTCAATATGTGGCCGGCCTAGCATGAGAAACTGCAGCCTTCCTCCCTGCTGAATATCCTTAAGCATTTCGAACAACTCCAAGCGGTCCTCCGCGAACGCTTCGTCAAGCGCATCCAAGACGATGTAAACGCTACTATCCAACGCATTATTCGCGAGAAAGAACTCAGCGTACAGCTTTTGCCAGAGACTGGGCAGCGTTGCGATGTCCTCCCGGGAATCAACGCACGAAACGATATGTTTTGTGTACATGGGATCATTCTGGGCTATTTGGAATGAAATATCACGCAGCGCCTGATGCAGGTACCGCGTCTTCAGGTCATCATCTTTGAAAAAGAAGTAAGCAACGGAGACGTGAGACGGATGCTGCACATTTTGAGGGAATCGCTGTTTGAGGTACGTTATGATATTAGACGCCAGATACGTCTTTCCGGCACCAGGTGTGCCGGTCACCCAGAGAAGTGGTTTGACTCGGCTCAGCCAATCTCGAAAAACCTTCTCTTCTCGTATCCAGTCCCCTGTGCCGTGTGTGCGACTTCTATTGATCGCGGTGTATCGGTCATCGGCACTGGTTGTCGGCTGCAGGACTCGTTTCACATGGTCGCGATTTCTTTTCTCCTGCGCTTGCTCGGTCTGCATCTGCGATAGGCCCATATTATTCATATGTTGGACAAGCTTTTCAATGTTGCTGTCCACCCTTTTGATCCGGGTGTTAGCCACTTTAACTTCTGTCAAGGTCTCAGCACCAGTAAGATTCCTTTCACTGTCCATCAGGGCGTTCAGTTTGTCTATCATGGCTTTGCCTTCATCATTACCGAGGAGGACGTTCTTTCCAAAGGTCAGAAGCCGTCCACGTTCAATCTGATGCCGCGCAATGGCGAAAATCTCCAACATCGTGGACAGAATATCCGTTAGTTTGTCCCGTAGCGCGTCGGAAATCAGCTGCTTGGCATAAACACCCAACCGGACAGTGAAATCCTGAATCAACCATGAAATAAATACCTCGAGAGCAGGTTCACAGGGAGGCCTCGAGACAAACCTTCAAAGTCCCCATCAAGTCCACTATCGCATCATATTTCGCGGACACCCCTCCAGCGGCATTGATCAGGTATTTAACTGCACTAAAAATAAGCCCAGCAGGAGGGAACGCAATCTGGGCACCCGTCGATGCCAGATCCCCGACCAGCTGGATAGGAAGCATGGCCGATGTCAGAGCGGAAAAGATGTGAGATCTTTTAGCCCTGAAGTCGCCAAAGGCCTTATTCTCCGTTTCGATGGATCCCAGCAGCTCTTCCACAGTCGTTAATTCCCGCAGAGAAGCCAAATCCAGGGCCTTCTCGGTGATCCGCTCATACCGAGTGATGGCTCGCGTCCAGATCTGGGGGATCTGATCGTGAGACATACTGCCAAGGTAGTCGACATTAGGAGGATAATTACGTGGGGGAAACGTGCAATCCGTAATCTTGTCGATCTGGCGGGGTTCAAGAGTCGAATTCCTGCCTAAACCTGACTGGCGATAGCGTCAGGCTAGTGACATTGATCAATCATCGCATCGAACGTGTCAGTTAGGGCGGGGAGCTTGGGATATTATGATTCGGGCGTCCAAAAGTCCATTCTTTGGACTCGGAACATACTATTACCTGATCTCGTCTAGGGCTGTTGACGATTAGCCGATTAGCCGATTTTGACGATACGATATCGGCGACGCTACAAAATCGGCAGACTTCAGATTCTGACGATGCTGATTGACGATATTTTCGCCAAGGTCTCAGGTTTGCCGATACGATATTTGTGAAAACCTGCCGATATCGTCAAATCGGCTATACTTGATTGAGAATGTATATATATGTTTTGACCAGCATGATATTAAAGCAACCTCATGGATTACTGATGTGATATTTTTTCATTAGAATATCTCTTGATAGATATCCTAGCTAATTCTTGTACACATCACCCACTAACATCAACATTCTCATTGTATTCGCCTTCATTGAATGCCTTCGAACACCCAATAGATCCCTCCCTGCACTGAACAATCTTTTAACAGCAACTTCAGAGGCGGGGATAGCAAGATAATCCCTAGCTGCCGCTGCCATCCGTGGATATTCATCCTTATGTATACGCCACCAATTACAGAGCCAATTTGAATCTTTAGTATCAGTAACAGTGACCAGAGGACTATCAAAGTACCTATCAATATCAGAAAGTAGGGGCTGATTTCGTGCTTGTAACCTCTGCAACATCCTAGACTCTGCATCACTAGACTCCACAGGAGATTGTCGTTGAGTTATAATAGATGAATTCAGCTGTGTATCATTTGGGGGGTATTTCTGATGAAGAGCAGAGCGGATAGCCTCTAGAATTAGGGCACCAGCATTATTGTCTCCTTGTAATTCATCAAGGATCAGACCACCTTTGACTCTAGGATCCAGGACGAGTGCAGTGTAGTATGTGTCCGATTCATCCATGAAGGTATAGTATTTTTTATACTTCTTCATACCCTCCTTCACTGCGAGTGCAAGATCTTGATCAAGTCCTGCAAAGTCACCATTGCATTCAGAGGCATCATTAAGCAAGTCATGGAGCTCATAGTAGATTGGGACAGTGAGGCTGATCTGGGGCTTCTTTTTCGAAATGAACAAAGTAAACTTATTAAACTTTGAAAGTACTCTGTGGATCTGTGTAAGCTGTGACCAATAATCTGTTATAAAAGGTGGAAACTCAGTTTGAAGCTCTAAGAACTTGTTAATCTGTTGCTTTGAAATCAAGCCATCATTAAGCATGCGGTAGGTTGAATTCCACCGGGTATCAACATCATATTCAATGAATTTATCTGGAAGATTGTTGATCTTACAGATCTCTTTGCACTTCTGTCTCCGCTGGGGATGTTAATCAATCCAGAGTGCCAAAATGTGGAGTCTTCCTAATGCTGTTTGAGTTGTAACAGAGTTTCCATTTTGTAAACTGTTACAAGCAGCATTTGCTTCCTCTATATCACCAGACTTCAAGGCTCGAAGTATATCTTTGACAATGAGGTTCAGGATATGGGCCAAGCAACGGATGTAGCTCTCTAGACCTTGATATAGAGGCCTTGCGTCTTTTTCGTGGATCTGAACTCTGCTTGATAGACTGTGAAATAACTCTGAGGCCATGGTCTTATTGTTACTGGCATTTTCCCCAGTAATAGAAATCAGCTTCTGCTCAAGACCTAACTCTATAAGAGTAGTCTCTACTGCTGTGGCTAGATTTTCTCCACTGTGTGCTCCATGGAGTTCTGTAAATTCTAAAACTTTTTCACAGTATTCAAACTCTTCCGTGAGCCAATGACCAATTATGCCGATAATTGGGAGGTGATTCTTGCTTGTCCAGACATCAAGAGATAAGGCAATGGTTTTGCAAGTAGTAGCGAGCTCATCTTTTAATTAAAGACGTTGCGCAAAATCATCCATAAGTCGTTGTCGAAGAGTATGTCTGGAGGAGAATGGAAGTGTAATTCCTGGGATATCCTGAAATATCTGTTGAAATGCTGGAGATTTAATGGTTGTAAAGGCTTGCTTTTCAGAGACAATCCAGCAAAGGAGATTCTTTTCCAGAACTTGTTGATGGCCAAGGTTCCCTTTCCCACTCATAAAACTCCAAATATCAGGTTGTTTTCTCTTCTCCACCAATGCCTCTGAGTCTATACCACTAGGAGGGTAAATAGAGTGCTTTGCAAGATGATTCTTCATGTTACTTGTTAAAGTTTGTCTTGATGAGTCTATTGTTTTCCAGCCGCACTGCATACCAGTCTTATCATCAACAGATGTGCAACGAATGTCCCTGTCCACAAGTTTTCTCTTATTTGTCTTCTTGACAACCCACTCACGATCAACAGCTGTTGTATCAAAATAAGCCCATAACCACTCAGTGGCAGGCGCTGGTCGTTGATGATTTGGACGGCGGATTTGAGGGAATACATCATATGAAATCACTGAGTTCCCAGTGGCTGTTGAGCTTTCTTTAAGTAAATGAGATTGTGATGCTGACTCTGAAGGCATGATTTCAGCATCTGAGATATTGGTGAGGACTTCTTCCACATCTGTAGACCCTTTATCCCACAAGGGATGGAGCACCATGGGCATGGTGGATTTAGGGTGTAACATCTTATTGGCTGGTAGTGCCCCACATGAGGGCATGGTGGATTAGGAAGCAGGGTGCATGGTGCATTTGAATATAATAGGCTGATAAAGCTCAGATTTTTTCTGAAGATAGAGTAGCTAATTATTTCTTACTTGAATAAATTTAAGGTCTATAGATGCATTATTAAAGGTGTGGTATGGGTATGAAACTACCTGGTCTAGAATAATAATTTTGTTGGGGTATCACCCGCACATACATCAAATTCAGGGGTAAAGGTATTTCGTGATCATTCAAATTCATTCAATTCATTTAAATCTATGCATATTCATTGATAATCATTATGGAAAATCAATTATTTTATAAGTTACCTACCCTAGGGATTATTATTTGCCATCAATGCAAGCATGCAGTGCGACCAGCTGAGGTAGAATAGCATCTAAAGAAAAAGCATTACCTAAAGCATGCAGTTACTAGACAGATCACCCAGGCCCTATCACAGTGGCATGATATTCAGCATGATAGTAGTGCTATCTGCATACCTTATAAATTAGATCAGCCACTACCTCTATTACCATCTCATTCTAATGGCCTCCTCTGCCAGCGTGATCCCAATTGCTTATTCATTGCCTCGACCATGAAGTCAATGCGAAAGCATTGGCAGGTAGTTCACCAATGGTCCCAGCAGAGCCATCGCGGGCGGGTTAGCCAGAAGGAAAAGGCTAGGGGTGAGGCTGAGGTACAGCAGTCATTCTAATATATATCATGGCAGCAGGTGTTTCCTAGTGGTCCGGGGTCCCACTATATCCATATTTGCTTTCCAGATGGGTGCCCCCTGCCCCCATCAACCCAGGGCGTGCAGGCAGCAGTGTTGGAGGTGGTGCAGGCCTGGGAGCAGGCGCAGGCCCGGGCTAAGGCCGATCAGGCCATCCAGGCCAGCCAGTTGACAGACGCGAACCCCTGGCTGCGCATGACTCGGTGGGCCGATTACCTGCAGGGCATCCAGGCCCATGACCTGCTAGCCTGCGTGGCGGCCCCGGAGGAAGACCCCACAGATGCTATAGAGCAGGCAGTGCAGGTGATCTGGCATACCATGGAGCAGGTGGCCCGGAAGAGCCAGCAGACAGTCCAGCAATGTGGCCAGGCCATCCGGGTGGAAGCTGTCTGGTCTGAAAAGGGGCAGACCCCGTACCGGCCGCTGCTGGCATATATGGATGAGGCGGTGATCAAGAAACATGTGCAGCCATGGCAGCAGATACTAGCATTTATTGCCCGGACCCAGGCCCCACACGATTGGGCCAGCCCTTGATATGGGATGACCGCCCGGCAGCGCCAGAAATGGCGGCAGCTATGGCAGCTCGCTAGCCAGGCTGCAGTGCCAGGGGACCTGGAGGACCTTAAGGCATGGGCCATGACCGCCATGGAAAAAGCATGCTTAGAATTTTGCATTGAGCTGCTCAACCAGCGCCATCGCAGCCATGAATACGAGAGCGCATTAGTATGCGCCATGGCTGTGCTGGGCCAGGGTGAGGCTGGCTGGCGGGACCCCGAGAGCTACCCCCTGATATTATCCTATCCCACAGGGGGCGGCGACTGTACTTGACACCAAGCTAGGGTTTAGCCCAGAGCGGTTTAGCGGCCGGGGTATGGGGGTAGGGACCAACGAAACCGTCTGGGGTACAATCGTCGCGCCAGATAGAGTCGTATGCATTTCAAATTTTGGCAGGTTACTGGTTAGCTGGTTTCACATAATCTGACCAAATTTCAATTGGGAATTCGATGATTTGCAGCTGTAGTAAGGGTGTGGTTAATGTACGGAATTTTGATGTGGTTTGAGTTGCCGCCAAACAGTGAGAATCTGGAAAGCACTGCCCATGACCACCACCATGGCTCCAGGGGAGGTTGGAGGCAGTTTAAATTTAGCCAGCTCACTGATATACTAGTTCCAAGTAATCCAGCCAAATTTCAGTATCAAAATCAATGATTTGCAGACATGGTGAGGGCATATTTGACCCCCAGGAGTTGGTGTGGTTTGAGTTCCTGCGGATAGAAAAAGCAATGCCCACAAATCAAACATTCAGGGGCTGAATCCCATCATCATTCAGATAATCAGTTAAATAGTATTATATTCATCCAAATGAGCCATTAAGAATGGAACAGCAGTTATTTATTAAGCTTTCCCAGCCACCAGTCATTATCTGCCGGTCCTGCCGCCATGGGGTGTGGCTAGCTGAGGTAGAAAGCCATCTCCGGGGGAAGGCCCATCGATTACCCCAGGCCACTGCAAAGCAGATCCATCAGGACGTCCAGAGCTGGGAGGGTGTGGAGCATGACCCCCATGCTGTGCAATGGCCTAGTCGGATTACCCAGTCAATCCCCCACCTGGATGAATACCCTGATGGGTTACTGTGCCAGCGCGACCAGGCCAGATGCCAATTCATCACTCGTTCACTTGACACGTTAAAACGACATTGGCGTGAGCACCATGGATGGACCGCACCATATCATGGAGGTCGATCACGCCTGCAAGAGCAGGAACAGGCGCAGATCACCATCCAGCAGGGATATCAGGTGGTGACCTGCCAGCGGTTTTTCCCATCCCGAAAAGGGTCCCATTATATCTGGGTGCCATGCCCCAACCA